>NW_027556402.1:259044806-259642306 GCF_003287225.1 Phascolarctos cinereus | reverse complement strand
TACAGAGGGGCAAAAACGTTCCAGACTGAGAAAGCCATGGTGGCTGAGGGAATTTTCCAGTGTGAGAAGGCAGCAGAGACATGATGGCAGAGCACGATAATACTAGAATTTAGACCCCTCAGGGGAGTCAACCACCCTTAGAGGGCCCAACCTGTTGGTCCAATGGGAGTTGAGAAAAGCCTAGAGAGAGTGCTGCAGGTCCTCATGCAGGGACTGGTGGACTATTTGTCAGGAATGAGGGAGAAAGGATTCTTGTTCATGTGCAGATTGAATTAGAAGGCTTCAAGGTCCCTTACAATTCCAACATCCTTCTACTCTGTGATTCTGGGGTAGGGGAGGGGGAGGTAATCTGGGCATTTATCCAATCCTTCAAGTACCTGAGATCTCATCAGTGTGGATGTACAACCTCCCCACCAATTATCTTTGTGATTAGTTATTGCTGAAAAAATCTGGCCCTTGGCCATGCTTCTGGTGAAGAGACTCCAACCTTCATTGGCTGGTCCCCAGACTGCAGGCTCATCGGCTATAGTTAGGCCCACATGGGAGCATTTCCAGTTCTGCAGGACCTGCTATGGCTTGTGAGTCACTGGCAGAGCCTCTGAGAGCTCCAGGCCATTTCTGGACCATGACAACACATCGGGAGAATACTGAAGTAGAGAAATTATGAGTGGTCTTTTAAAAAATAAAAATAGCTCCCTGTGTGAATGGCCCTTCATCTTGCTGGCTGTTTCTTCAGGGGAGTTACTTGACTTCTGAGGGCAAAGGAATCTCATAGATAATCCCCCAGTTTCCTTTGACATTACCACCAAAAGGGCAGATGACCATCTATGCAGCAGTATTTCCCCACCATTGGTTGGCTGCAAGTTTTCACCCATGCTCGAGCCATTTCCTATCAGAGTGCTTTACTTTTAAAGCCTGTACGTCTGAGAAGTTGACTCCTCTTTTTTCCTGAGATCTGAGATCCTCTAGATGTCTGATCCTTTCCTCTTTCTTGCCCCTGGTCCCAAGCCCTTAGCAGCTAAGAGCTCCACAGGGGGACGTGCAGACATTTGACCATCTTCCATGTAGGACCACAGGATTTCATAGAATCCCCAAATCTCTGACTTGGAAGAGACCTCAGCAGTCACCTGGTCTGAGCCAGCATCCTCTCTGCACCATCCCCCACAAGTGGACATCCCTCCTGGCCCATAAGTCTCCAATGCAATGGCTCACACTGACTAGCTCCCTAGCTCACTCACCTTTGAAGCAGCCTTTGCCCCTTTGGGACAGCTCTGATTGTCATGAACTCTTTGACATGGCATCTATATCAGCCTCTCCACAGCTCTCCTCTCTCCCCCAACCCCATTGCTCCTGGTCTTGACTTTGTGGGGAGAGTGGAGCAAGGACATTCCATCCCTGAAGCTCATCACCTCAATGGGCTGATGCCAGACATCACAGGGTGCTCACCTCTTCCCTCTTCCATGACTTCTGGATCCCAGAGCTATCTACTCATCCATCAGGATGAAGGTGCCCCCAATTCTTGTTTGTTTATCATGCAGTTGCCATCCTACCTCCCTAAGCAGGGAATCCAGGTAGTAAAATCAATGAACTCCCTCTTTTTTCCATTCCTCCCATATAAATCACTTATCACACCAACTGAGGGGCCAGCTGGTGATTAGGGAAGCCAAGAGGGGTAGCCACTGAGCTGCATTTCTAGGTGATGTGTGGTCTGGTAATCTTGGAGGAGTGGAGAAGGGGAGGGATGAGGAAAGCCCTGGGACTATGAATGGGGCCTTGGCTTCTAATCTGTGCTCTGCCACAAACCATCTGTAGGCAAGCCAATGAATCCCTCAGGACCTCAGTTTCCCCATGTGTAAGTGAGGATATGAATACAATCCCTGTCCTGCTCTCAGGGTGCTAGAGGTATCAATCCATTAACTGGCATCTAATAAGTGCCCAGGTATTGAGCCACCAGAGACCAAAATGAAAGAGGCTTTGCTCTAAAGGACCTTCCACTGGGAGGGTGGAATGGGACAGAGGTGCCCCAACCATGCAGATAAGGCGTGTGGAGGAGGAAACACTAACAATGGGAAGGATCAGAAAAAGATTCAGTAGGAGGTGGCAGCAGAGAGAGAGACACAGAGATGGAGGTAGAGACAGAGACAGACGGACAGAGACAAGTCAGAGAAAGATAGAGACAGAAAGAGAGACAGAGAGAGACACAAAGAGAGTGTGAGAGAGAGACAGACAGAGCCAAAGTCAGAGAGAGAAAGACAGAGACAGAAAGACACAGAGACAGAGAGAGACAGACACATAGGCAGACAGACAGACAGATAGACAGAGACTGACATACAGAGACACAGATAGAAATGGAGATAGGTAGACAGATAGATGATAATAAATCTATATAGGTAAATTATATACGTATGTGTATGTATATATATGAATGTAAACAGACAGACAAAGCAGACAAGTCCTTCCCGTGTGCCAGGATCTGAGCTGGGTCTTGAAGGAAGCTAAGGCTTTCTTCCTTTGAGGTGAAAGTGAGAAGAAAAGTTGTTCCAGGCATCAGGGGCTGCCTGTGCCTGTCTATTGTTGTTCATCCCTCAGTTTTTGAACAGGACTAATGATATAGCGGGGTGATGTCTTGACTCACGAGTGAATTGGATTGAAGTGAGGCAGAGCTGCACAAAGTCGCCAGCCTTACTCTCTCTTCCTGAGTCATTGAAGTCCAGTGGCAGGACAAAGGTCAGGCAGGACAACCAGGGATGCAGTAAAGTACCTTGGCATCTTCCATGTCTGACCAAGCTCTAAGCGCTCCACAGTGCCTGCTTTAGCTGCCTTCATGGACATTGGAACAAACTATTCTTCTATGCCATTCCACTTGGGGAAGTCTTCAAATGCTTGGGGTAGACATCCCCCTAACTCACTGACAGGTTTGAGGACCATCAGTTATACTGCCCAGATGGTTTACTAGGGTGTGGCTACTGCACATGCTACAGTTTCTTGGAGCCAAAAGTGAGAGTTGGGTGACAGGTGGACACCAAAGGCTTATGGGCAGCCCTCACTTGAGAGAGGCTCCTCCTCTTTGAACACCCCCTACTACATAGGTACACAGGTGTCGGTCAACTATCTAGCATATTAAAAGGATTGTATGGCAGAACAGCCATTTTAACACCATCCAAAAGATGAATGATTGGAAAAGGACGTGGGCCAGTAGTGGACAACGACCAGATAGCACAGGTGTGGCACTAGTGTCCACCATTTCACAGAAGGAAATCTAGCTAGAAGCCCCCAGTGCATGGGGTGGACTGTCTGAAGAAGACAGATGGGAAGGCATTGCCAGGGGCAGAAGGCAGGTTGTGACGTGCCCCAGGGAAGGGCGTACCCACGTTGCTAAGACCATAGATTAATCAAATTAATTAGGAAGCTGTGTCAAGGATGTAGTGAAGGGAGATGAGATAATACATGAATGTGAGGAGCACACCAAGGATCTGTGCCTTAGTCAGTCCCAATGCCACCTGTCTCTAGCTCCACAGATAAATCCAGGGAGTTGACTGAGGCACACCTAGGTCACATAACTAGTGGGTGTCAGAGATGGAATTTGAGCTCACGTCTTCCTGGATCCGAGCCCAGCACTTGGTTTGCTATACCACAGAATCTCTATGAAGTTATAACATTGTGGCTAATTTTACATCCCACCCTACTCAGATGAAGAAACTGAGGCCGAGAGGTCACATTTAGTCATTGTAGGGGGTGGGATTCAGCCCACACCTCTCCTGACATTGGAAGCCCAGAAGCTTGGCAGTAGATGGATTAACCTGTGCTCTACCCCCAGAAGGTTAAGGTTAAGAACTTAAAAGCATTAAGTGGCAGGCAGTCACTTGAGCCATGGCCTCATCAGTGAGACCCTCCCTCCATAAACCCACCTTTCAGGAGCTGATGATCCTCCAGAGAGCCTGCTACAAATAAGTCCCAGGGATGCCACCCTTCTGGTCAATGTCATTCCAAGCAGGATGCGTCCTTATCCTCATTCTCATGGGACTGAGGGCTGGAAGGGACCTCAAAGGTTACAGATAGGAAACAGGTATAACAAGAGGCAGAGGCAGAGGCAGATGGCAATACCATATCTAAACACCTTCCCATTTCACCCTTCCCCCTTTCCCAGGCAGAAGACCTGCGTTTGAATCCTGGCACTGCCACTGGGCCTTGATGTGAAGCTGGGCAGCACTGGACAGTGAAAAGAGCCTTCATTTCAAATCTTGCCTCTGACTCTTACTGGCTGTGTGACCTCAGGCAAGTCACAACCTCTCTGGGCCTCAGTTTCTCTCATCTGCAAAATGAGGGCTCAGATTAAATGACCTCTGAAACCCCTTTAAGCTTGAAGTCTATGGCCCTGTGAATGTCTCTGGATGTCTGTTTACTCATGTCACACTGAGGCATCTGGACTGGTAATTCCAAAGTCCTCTCCCAGGACCAAATGACCACGACTGATGAATGAAGAAGCTTAGAAGACAAAATCAGATACAGTCTCTCATCTCATGGGGCTTAGAGTATAATAGGGAAGAGAAGTCACGTACACCAAGAGCTGGCCTTCAGAGGTGACCCTGAGTGACCAAGGGAGGCCTGATCGTGAACTCCAGAGAGAAGCCCTTTCCATCTGGGGAGGCAGATGTGCCTGCAGGCAGCGCACCTTCTGAGAAGAATGGACACCCTGCAGAAAGAGATTTGCAATGCATTCACTTGCCGCAGATCACGGTGTCTGTTAGTGATATTGCAATGTTTTTTTCTCTGAATAGAGGCCGCTGGGTTGGAATGCAGGCTGTTTGCACTGGAGAACGCCCGCATTTCTCCTTTTTCGCCCACTGGAATGCCACTCTGAACACTTCAAACACTGACCACTTCATATCTGCCATCCACAGTGACCAGCACATGCTTCTGATGTGACTTTTCCCACGCCATGTGTTTATTCTGTGGACTGGAATAAAACCTCCTCTCTCTCTAATTAAGGGACCCAGGACCGTTTCTTTTAAAGAAATATGTTTCAGTTCATGCAATCACTTTTTCTTTTTAGGGAAAATGTTTGGGTCTGGCTGCAGGAAGAAAGCACAGTGGAATTCTAAGGGCAAAGACAAACACATCTGGATGTCAGCCGCAATGCTTGGGCCTGCTCCCCCCGTCGCAGCAGGAGTGTGGGTACGGACTAGGTGGGCCCAGGGAGAGCCAATCCAGCCCTGTCTCTGCCAGTCTGGCCCCCTCCTCCCTCAGAGCACACAAAACTTGGGCTCGGGCACATGCCGCAGTGCCAGGGGCCTTTGGGCAGCCGGGGCATCCTTGGCCTGAGGAAAAGGGCCTCCTCACACACCTTCATCTTCCTATTCCAAAGTGTCCTAGGAGTAAGTTGTCAATAGGTCCTGGCTCCCTGGGAGGACACAATCTCAGGCCTCCAAGAACAACTAGGAGGGGTTGACCTAGGGAGTGGCCCCATGGCATTGAAATGCCCTTCCTCGGCAGTGGAGAAATGCCCGAACTCAACACCCATTAATAAGAATATCAAGTCCAATGTTGTTGTCTGTCCTTCATTCTGGAAGAGGACCATGGCATCAGGAAGGTGATGCCCAGGTTTCTTATTCCCATCAATGACTTTACCCCAGTCCTGCCCTGCCTGCCTTGGGGCTGTGGCCTCCCCAGGAAAGGCCTCCTAGGATCTTGGGGTCTCTGCCTCCCCACCCAGGGTCTTATATCCCCACATCCCTCCCTATCCTCCCACTGAATTTGTCTGAAGAAGTTGATGTGAGAGCCCATATTTCTGTGGCTGGCTCCCAGCACCCTCCCTGGGAGGCATGTGTCTGTATGTCCTGGCTCTGTCCAGCCGACCTGGGCCCTCTTCTCCCTCTCTCCCCTGGTATTCTTATGTCTTCCATACTGCAGTAGGAGACTGAGGCCCATTCTGCTGGGTTTCTACAGGAGCAACTGAGAAATTCTGCCATTATTCACTGGAGACTGATTATGGCCCAAACCGCAAGCTGTGATTGCCCAGGACAGTGAAGCCTCAGCCCCCAGCACTGGGGGGAGGTTTTGAAGGGGGTTGTCCATACCTGAACAATCTGCTGTTGTGATGCCTCTTTCCTTTCCTTCTCAGGATCCCGGGCTGGATGGACACATCTCTTCATCCTGATGAACTTGATGGACGAGTAGTTTGGACTCGTGATTCTGGGAGTGTTGTCAAACTGGCCTGGGCACTCCGATGTGGGCTGCAGGTCTGGCTTCACAGGTCCATTCATCATGTCCTTCTAGGAAGATGGGACAAACCACACAAGAGACAGACAGATGGACAGACACACATGTACATGCATATCACACTCTGGACACAATCTCATAGCAATGATTCCTGGCCTTGACTTGCTACCGCTCCCCAGACATCTCTGGTCAGTTCTCCCCTCCCCCAGGTGGCACGGGCTTCTCTAGCTATTCTAAAGACAGAATCCATTTTAATTTACTGGGCCATGCAATGGCCGACATCAGTAGGTGCTCCCTAAATGCTTGTGATTGATTGACTAATGTATATAATTAGGTAGGTAGTAGAGGTCTTCCCTCCAGGAGTGCAGCTTGCCTCTCCATGCCTTAGTGCGGCCAAAATAACCCGTTCTTTGTGGTCAACCTGGTGAGAAGCTTTGCTGCAGACTTGGTCTGTTGTTTGGAGGGAGAGTAGAGAGAGTTGGCATGAAGGATGAATGTCCCAGTGGAAAGAGCCAGTCTGGCCCCTGACCATTCATGCCCATGTGACCTTGAGCCCACTTCACCTCTGGCCATCCCTTTCCTTAGGTAGATGGCCTCTGAGGTCTAGGGGGGCTAACTCTAGGTCTAGGGGGCTTTGACCCTGCCATTGGGGAGTGATCTTAAAAAGTGTGCTTCATCTGGCAGGTGTAGACAATCCATGTTGAGTCTCACTCCCACACCCTGAAGCTGTGGTTGGACGCTTGACTGTCCCTTTAACCACTGTTTGTGTGGTCCTGCAGTGTGCTGTCTGTGGAGACACCCAACAGAGTGACTTGAGGGGCACAGGCAATGCTGGTGTTCTCCAGCCACATGCAAAATGGGCACAGAATCTTGCAGGGTCACACTGAGGATATCCAGGACAGCTGTCATAGATTTTAGTGGCCAATGTCATCCTACCTTGCCCACCTAAAGAGAGCTGGGATTGACCACGGAAGCAGGAGGCACCATGACGTAAGGCTAGAGTGCTGGTCTTAAAGTCTGAGGACCTGAGTTTGGGTTGCATCCCATTTGTTTGTGAGCTAGGTGACCTTAGGTCAGTCATTGACTCACTTGGATGGATCCTCAGTTTCCTCTTCTGGAAAGGGAAAATGTTACCTTAAGCAGGGATATTGTCATGCTCAAATGAGATAATACATTCAAAGCAGTTGGAAAACCTTGAAGGTGCCATATAAAGGTCAGTTAGGTCTGTTTTAGAGAGCTTACTCAATAGCCCTGCGATTCCATGAGACCCAGACCAGCTCTCATCCTAAGGATCTTAGATTTAGACCCAAAAGAAGGAGCAGACAGGGTAATTTATTCCAGCTCCCTAGGGGCAGCTGGGTAGCTCAGTGGATAGAGTGTTGGGCCTGGAGCCAGGAAGACCTCAGTTCACATCCTGACTCAGACACCCTAGCTGTATGACCCTAAACAAGTCACTTAACTTCTGCCTCAGTTTCCTCAACTATAAAAGGAGGGTAATAGTAGCATTTATTTCCTAGGGTTGTAAGAATCAAATGAAGTAACATGTGTAAAGTGCTCAGCACATGCCTGGGACACAGTCAGCACTTAATAAATGCTGGCTTCCTCCTCCCTAATCTTACAGATCATAGTTGATTTACAACTAGAAGGAACCCTGGAAGCCATCTTCTACAAACCTCTCTTTTTACAGAGAGGGAAACTGAGACACAGAGGGGTGAAATCATTTGCCCAAGGTTATCTACCAGTAAGCCTCAGAAATGTTCTTTCCATTGGGACATTAATGCATTGTTGGTGGAGTTGTGAACTGATCCAACCACCCTGGAGAACACTTTGGAACTATGCCCAAAGGGCTACTAAACTGTGCATGCCCTTTGACCCAGCAATAGCACTTCTAGGGCTGTATCCCAAAGAGATCATATGAATGGGAAAAGGACCCACACATACAAAAATATCCATAGCAGCTCTTTCTGTGGTGGCCAAGAATTGGAAATTGAGAGGATGCCCATCAATTGGGGAATGGCTGAGCAAGTTGTGATATATGAATGTAATGGAATACTATTGTGCTGTGAGAAATGATGAGCAAGTAGATTTCAGAAAAACCTGGAAAGACTTGTATGGACTGATGCTGAATGAAGTGAGCAGAACCAGGAGAACATTGTACACAATAACAGCCACGTTATGTGATGACTAACTTTGATAGACTTATCTTTTCTTTACAAAGCAAGGATAGAAGATATTTCCAAAAGACTCATGATGGAAAATGCTCTCCACATCCAGAGAAAGAACTATGGAGTCTGAATGCAGATCGAAGCATATCATTTTTGTTTTTTTTTGGGGGGGGCTTGGTTTTTCTTTCTCATGGTTTTCCCCTTTTGTTCTGATTCTTCTTTCACAACATGAGTAATGTAGAAATATGTTTAATATGATTATACATGTATAGCCTATATCAAATTGCTTGCCATCTTGGGGAGGGGGGAGGGAAGGAAGAGAGGGAGAAAATTTGAAACTCAAAATCTTACAAAAATGAATGTTGAAAACTATCTTTACATATAATTGGGGAAAAATAAAATATTATTAAGTGCAAAACAAAAAAAAGAAAAAGAAAGAAAGAAGTAATCCTATGGAAGACCTAATCAAAACTTTTTGAGTATGGGTCAGTCAAGTGAAAGTGAGAGGTAACAGATGAAAAGCCCAAAAGCTGCAAAATAATTTTTAAAAAAGAAAAAAAAAATGTAATAAGATGCCCATTACATCAAATGGCTGATATATGGAAAGTCATGGGGAACAAGACCCACACCGATGACATATTGGATTCAGTAAAGTAGAACAGGTATCCTATTGTTTACAAATAACCATTCACACTGTCAATGAGTGACAACTATCGTTATTCTTATTTTAAAGGTGACCTCTCCAAAAATAATGACTTGCCCTGAACATTACTTACAAACTAGATAATGGTCATGAATCTAAAGAAAGCGTGAGCTCAGAAAAGAAAACAAACACCAAAATTAATTAATTAATTTTTAAAAATAGAAATGCTCTTTCGACAGCCCTGCACTTGATGGGAACAGCAGAGAATTATAGCCAGAGAATTACAGCATAGTTTTTGAGGGCTGGGTCCTCAGTTTCCCTCTCTATGAAAAAAGAGGGAGTTGTATCCTATGGGCCTTTCACCTCTGTGGGTGAACCTGTGATCCTCACATCTCCTAATGCCCCAAAGGGTCCGCCGGCCTGGCTTCACAAATGAATCTGTTCCATTGAGCACTTAGGAGCTCCCTGAGATGCAAACACGAACGTTGGAACCAGGACCTGCCCTTAGAGAGCTTACATTCTGCCGTGGAGTCGCAGCTGGGGTGCAATACGTTGCCGAAGGCCTGTCTACATCGTCATTCAAACAGACACACAAGAACCCGGAGGCCTCGCCTGAGATCGTCCCCTGAGCTAGCTTTGGAGGAAGCTTGGCAGTCCACGTGTGGGGAGAGCCTGCGCAGGTGCTTGGGGCAGGGGATGGCTGGGGTGGTCTTTAGGCCAGTTTTACGGGATCAGAGAGGGCAGGGAGGGAGTGATGAGGCAGACTAGGAAGGTGGGCAGGACCTAGATGGGGGGCGGGGTGGAGTTTAGAGGAGGATTTGGGATTTTAGCCTCGAGACAGCAGGGAGCCCTGGGAGGTTCTTGGAGCAGGGGAATGGCATGGCCAGAACTAGCAGCTCTGGGGAGGATGGCCGGGGGAGGAGAGCAGCCGGACGTCCCTGCTGTCAGAGGCGCGTTTTCAGCCTCTTCCCTGGGTCCCAGTGCCGGGGCGGGATGACGTGTGTGCGGGATGCTGATTGCACTCGGAGGCTTCTGGGGGACCTCCCTGCGCCAGCCGGCAGATTGAGCGTGGCGGCTTCCCAGGGCCTGCGCATTCAGCCCCCAGCCCGCCCCGGCCTCCCTCTCTCCTCCTCTCCCGGAGGCTCTCCTGCCTGCGCTGGCTCCCTTCAGAGGGGAGGCATCAAAGCGTCCCTCAGAGGCCATCCCGTCTCCAAAGACACTGACATTCGTCTTGTAAATTAATAAACAGGCCGGCCAGGCCGGCAGACTGCATGAAGCCCCCCCGGCCGGCTTTGTGCTGCCTCTGCTGACCTCGCTCTCCAGCGCTCGGCCCTCCTCCCGCCACAATGGCCCCAGAGCTTGGGTGGCACTCTGGGATCACACTTGAAAGGCCTTTGGCTGAGGCTGCCTTTTAAGAAGGGGGACAATTGGCAAGAGGCCTGTAGCTATTCAGGCAGAACAGACTGTGAAAATGCCCCAAGTCAGTTTCAGGGGTGGGCGCTGGCCAGAACAAGGAAGGCCGGAGCCCTGAATGATTGCTGCTAGGAGACCGAGGCCCAAGGCATCCCCCGAGAGCGGCCTCGGGTGCCGCCAGCAATAGGCTCACCCTGTCCCCCATTAGGGGCCGAAAATGAGGGAGGAATATGAGAAGGCCTGAGGAGAAGCAGGAGAGGGGGAGAATACCCACCCAGCCCTGAGCACATGCACTCACACACACACACACACACACACACACACACACACACGTGTGTGTACACACATGTTCATGGACACACAGACGTAATGGCCACATGCATACACATACACACATATAGACACTCATACACATAATACACACCATACAACACAGACACAATGCACGCACACATGCACATGATCACACACATACACACATACACACAACACGGGCACTATGTGCATACACATATGCAAAACACACATAGATACATAGATATACACACATATACTGTGATATATATATATATACATACACGCAATATCCAAACACACACACACATGTGCACACACATGAATGCATGCACAAACACGCAATGTAATGCATAAACAGTGCGATGAACACAATATGCACATACCTATAATGTGCCTGTGCTTGCATGCACACACACACACATACATGCACACACATACGCAGCCCAGGCTCAGCCCTGCCCCCAAGATGCTTGTCAGTCTTTCCCCTGCTCCCTCCCCTCCCAGTCCAGAGGCCCCAGGACACCTGGAGCCAGGCCTTCCTTCCCCTGCCATTTCCCTGCCAACTTTCGCCTAGCCCTGGGTAGGACATGGTGGCCGTTGTTCTCAAGCAATCCCAGAGGTTTGTGGCTCTGATGCTGAAATCAGGTTATCTTATTGTGGTGATCTTCAGGACTGGCATTGGTTTCCACACTTGGGTGGGGAGTGGGGATGGGGGCTAATCATCTTTGTGACGGAGGTTTGGGCAGCTCAGGCCGGGGTAGTGAGGTAGCCAAAGGGCTAGCCTGGGAACCAAGGGGTCCAGGCTCCAATCTTTGCTCTGTCCTTGACTGGCTTTGTGACCTTTGAAGGACAGCATGGGGCACTCAATTTGCAGTCAGAGAAACAGTGTTTGAATCCCAGCTCTTCCATCTACTGCTGCATGGCCTTGGGCCAGTCCCTCTGCCTCTCTGTGCCTCAGTTTCCCCATGTCTGAAATGAGAGGGCTGGGTAGGTGGCTTCCACGGTTCCAGCTCTAAAGCTGAGCCTCCCAAAGGCATATCACTTGTCAAAGTTTCCTCATCTGTAAAATGGTGACAATGACCCCCCTACCTCTCCTGCCCACCTCACAGGCTTGTTGTGAGGGTGGAGACTCAGAGGGGTCCAGAGAGACTGGGAGTCTAGAATTCTGAACCCAGTCATCCACTCCACCCCAGCGCCTCTGTCCTGGGAGGGAACACAGTAGCCAACCCCTTCATTTTATAGATCAAAAAATGGGACCCAAAGGGGAAAGGGACTTGGCCAGGTCACATAGAGGCAGTTAGTGGAGGAGCCAGGCTCAGCCCAGGCCATGCTCCCTCTCCTGCCGTCCACTGATTCCCCAAGAGAGGCCAGAGAGCTTTCCATTCCATTTTAAGAAATGTGCCTATTTCAAAACACAATTCACTTTGATTACACGACAGGAAGTATATAACTAGAAAGCATGAGAAATGGAAAATTCAAACCTTTCCTTGTGAAATTTAAAGTGACTTTATCTCCGAAGCCAAGGAATATGTGAACTGCTGCCAAGAAAATGGAAGATAAAACTCTCAGAAGAGTTGGGTGAGTTGGTACCTCAGGGCACATCGAAGTGAAGAACGTCATGGGGAGACAGCATTGGTCCACTAGCCCCCTCCTTCCGAGTCACGTTTCTTTATGCAGTCTTCCCGGAGTCCCAGGGGATTGAGGATGGAGTTTCATGGTTGTCACACCTCACCCAGCTTTCTTTCAAGGCTAATGATCCTTACCAGGAGTCAGCCACTCACCCATACACACCAGATCTATGGAAAGCTATGGAAAGCCCCCTTCTGGGGCTGGGAGTTAGGAGCGTGGCCCCTGCCCCTCCATTTCATCACAGCTGAGATGCAAGAACTTGAGGCAGTCAATGAACTTTTCGCTCTCTGGTCCAATGGAAATAAAACCCTGAGAGCTTAGATGCGTTGTCATGGAGGTATCAAACTACCGAAATGGAGACTAGACTGTGCCCCAGGGTTCAACAGCTTTGAACTTGCTTGGGAGACTTGTGGGAAGAAGAAGCAGAAGATCATTCATCTTGGACCATGCAGGAGGAAAAGCAGGTTAGGTGGTGCTTCCATTCTGGATACCTACTGCTCCCCTGAACTCTCCCTCCAGGACCGTGGTGGGCTGCTGCTCATGAAGGGGTCAGGATGGTGGGAACCATAGAGATGGCTGAGGGCTGAGTATCTGTGAGACAATGTATGCACCAATTCTAGACACCCTCTTGGCCCCGTCTCCACTCCAGTCAAAAAGCAGCCTTCATTAATAGCCCAAATCAACCCAGTCCTTTCTTTTCTCCAGATGATTGCCCGCCTGCAGCTGGCAGCAGGAACCACCAACTTCTTATCCAAAAGAACAGCTCCACTCTTCCCTGAATTCCCCATTACTCACCGTCCTTTCATTGCTGTCACTTTATTTCCCCAGATGAAATCAAAATTAACTGAATGCAAATCCTTGTTTGTATGCTAAATGTTAGTGTAGATAGGGATTTAGGAAGAGATTTTCATTCCTTTAGAACAGAGGTTCTTAACATGGGATTTGTGAAATCATATATTTATATCTATGTCTACGTCTATATTTATATCTGCATGTGTACCTAGATGTCCATATCTAGATGTAGATATAGACACAGACATAGACATAGACAGGCATAGGCATAGACATAAATATAGAAAGACATATCACTATTTCAATTTAATTAATTTCTTTGATAACCCTATAAATTTTATGTTATACATTTAATAGTTTACTCTGGAGAGGGGTCTGTGTGTTTCACCAGATAGCCAAAGGGGGCCATGACACAGACAAAGGGCAGAACCCTTGGGTTTAGAGAGAAAGGAGGTGGTATCCTTGCTTCCATGTAAGCTGAAACATTGGATGTCCCACAAGCAAGAGAGTCACACCAATACCCTACCCCTAGGTAAGCACACATTTTCTATCTATAAGAAAGCCTATAAGAAGAGAATTATAAATTATATACACCTAGTCCCAAAACAGATGAGACTTTGAGGCAAATGTGAACCTGGCAGAACCAGCTTCCCATCAAGTGCTCCTCCATTACACAGTGGAGCTGCTGTCCATCCACATTTCATCCAAGAGGAGTGGAAGGCAGAGATTCCATTACGTGTAGAGACTGGAACACGCCTGCTGTTCTGCCCCAACACACACACACATGCACACACATGCACACACACAAACACACACATGCACAATCTCATACAAGGAGAATAATCCCTGCCCACGTCACTTCCTAGGGAGTCTGTGAGGATTGGGTAGGATCATGGCCATACATTCAATCCATCCAATCTGATCCAATAAGTATGAATGTATTGGGCTCTATGTCCAGCACTGGGATTACAAAGGCAGAAACAACAGCCCACAACCACCACGTCCTCAAGGAGCTTCCATTCCATATCCACGAGAGTGCCTTTCAGCCATTCAGAAGTACATACATATTGTAATTGATGATGATGATGATGCCATTCTCTTCCAACATGCTCAATCGCCTTAATTTGGTGGACTCTAGAGGGGGGAGAGGAGGGGACCACAAATGAATATTGAAAGCTCTCTGTAACTTGGTAGAATACCTGCAAGAGCTGCTGGGGCTGACGTACTCGTGACACCATGGCCAAGCTGGGGATGCTCACGGAGCATCTCATCAGAGCTGTCCTCTGGTGCAGGGTAGAGTAGTCCTGGAACAACAAATATGCCGTCTGTTACTGAGCTTGTATGCCAGCCTGTTTGGGCTTTGTAGCCCCTGCCAGAGGCTGGACTTTACTTCCCAAAGTGGCCTTCAAACCCGGGGTCACCTCCAGGACACCCATGAAATCAACATTCACAGAGGTTTAATTTCCCCCATATGAGAAGCAGTTTCTAACATATTCCCTATATTTTACAAGGATAAAAACAAAAACGAGCAGAGCTCTCACTGTCATCTCCTATGTGGTTTTCCAAACAAGCTGACAGCAGTGAAGCCCAGGTGGTACCTGGTGCTGTCCCACCCATGATGCTTCCGAGGTTCCTGTTTCCCTTCAGGTTAAAACACAAGCATTTCTGTTTGGCTTTTAAATCCCTTCAAAAAATGGCTCCAAACTAATTTCCCCCCCCAAGATACTTAACTCATTACTTACCACTCATTTTCATTCTTTCTTTCTTTCCTTGAAATCACTCGGTAGACACATATTGACTCATCAGTTTTGCTTTGGCCCAGCAGAGTGTACATTCTTCGAGGGCAGAGACCATTTCATGTTCATCTTTGTAGCCCCAACCTAAGAGAATGTCTGACACATAGTAGGTGCTTCACGGAAGCTTGTTGGAGCAAATTGAATTGACTTCCCCTTCAATGATCCTGCCCATTGACAAAGAATAATTAAATTCCAATAATGCATTTTAGTCAGTCAGTAAACAAGCATTTATTAAGTGCCTACTGTGTACTGCGCACTATGATAGGTACTGAGGTTTCAAAGCAAGGCAAAAGATGCCCTCAAGGTGCTCACAACCTAGTGATTAAGTACCCCCCGTGCCTGATCTCTGTAAATAATACCATTTTCAGGGCAGCTAGGTAGCACACTGGATGCAGCACCAGCCCTGGATTCAGGAGGACCTGAGTTCAAATCCAACCTCAGACACTTATTAGCTGCGTGACTCTGAGCAAGTCACTTAACCCTGATTAACTTTAAAAAAATAACAATGCCATTTTCTAAAATACACATACCTTCAGAAAGCATTTCATAGCATCCAAACCCTTTTTAATCTTATTATTTCAGTCTATTCCACAATAGCCCTTTTAGGTAGGACAAAGCCAGTAGGCTGAAAAGAAGGAGCCCAGAGAGGGGATGGTGACACCTACATTGATCCTTGTTCTCCTTTGACCTCATCTGAAGCTGCATTTGCCACAATTTAAGAAAGATGTTAATTGGCTGAAGAGTATCTATGGAGAGAAGTGATCAAGACACAGAAGGGACTCAAGTCCATGTGAACAAGGGAATATTTCTTCAGGCTAAATTGGAGGTGGGATATAGTAGCTATCTTCAAGTTCCTAAGGAGTTATCACAATTGGACTTGTCCTGCTTGGCTTTGGAGGGCAAGATTAGCACCGACAATTGGGCGGAAATTATGAAGAAGCAAATAACGGAGAAGAAACTTTTTAACAATGAGAGCTCTCCCAAAGTGGAATGGAATATCATAGGATGTGGTGACTATCCCCTCCCTCGAGTTCCTTAGGGAACTAACCAGAGATGTCCAGGATATAAAAAAGGGAGAATCCTTTCTCAGTGTAGCACTGTCTCTGGGCTCATTGTACTAGAAGGTTAGGTCAATGACTAAGTTAGGTAATGAGGCGTTTAACACCGTTCATCATGAGCCCCCATCCATTGTGTCCGCAATATCGATCGACAAGTTGACGTCAATAGCTTTACCGAAAAGATATTTACTGAGAAAGTATAACCACACTAGAAGTTACAAATTATCCCCCCAAACCCGGGTGCACACTCCCCTCCTTGTGCACATCGATCTTTGAGGAGAGAGCACTCAAAGTACAGTTAGAAGGAGTCACATGTATGTGTGGCCAAGGAGTGCCTTGCCATTCTGGCACTGGGAGTAATTTTCTCCCTTTGTACAGTACCTACCCAGGATGCTTCAGTGAGAAATTATTGAGTCAGTAAGAAAGGAGTCATTAGGCCTCAGTTACATGCCAGGTGCTGGGCTGAACACTGAGGACACAAAGAAACATTGAAATACTCCCTCCCTTCAAGAAGCCCCCAATCAAGTTCATCAATATCTAAGGTGTCAGTGACAGACAAGTCTCTCCCTTTACTCCGCTGGGCTGGCCTCTGAGGGACATTTCATCTTGGCTGGCAGATCTAGGCTGGGTCAAGCAGGGACTCAGTTGCTGCATTTGCTCTTCCCTGAAGTCAGTCGCTGCTGCTGTGAGCTCCAGTTGCTGGCTTTGACAGATCTCTCAGAATAACCATTAAAGAAACAGAGGTGCCACGTGTTCATAGACACATGGCAGCTGGGTGGGTAGAGGGGAGAGCGGCCAGCTTCTCCCTTTCTCCCGGCAGCCCATAGAAATCTTCCTCGCTTGAAGACTGTCAGGGGAGAAGCAGAAAGATCATCCACTTGGAGCTTTGGTAGGCACTCCAAGATTCAGGTCAGGAACTCGTTAGTCTTTATGGTTTCTTGGCCAATAAAAAGGATTGTTTTTGTTGTCACATAAGGAATCCCCAAGCCATTGTAACATCCTTACGTTATAGAGATAAGGCCTAGATGACCACTGAAGTTCTGCTATTCGGATTCTGTGGATGGATTGGCCCCAGGCCACATCACTCTGAAGGGCAAAGCTGGAATTAGAACCTGGTTCCTTCATCTCCAAAGCCAGTGCTCTATCTATGACGTAGCAATTGAATCCCACCCCACCCCCATATTTTAGCACAGCATGTGTGTGCGCTGTGCCCGTTTTATGGCTAGCCTAAGGTGAAGTACAATGTTGGGAACTAAACCACAAAAATTCTTTTATCACTTTGTGCCTTTTTAATGGCATCTCCCCAAGGAAAGAATGCACGTGGAAGGGCTTGGCAAAGCACAGACCACCGTAGTGCAGTGTTTCTAACCAAGAGTTTAGATGGACCCTGTGGTATAATAGAAGCTATGCTGCACTTGGTGTTCAGAAAGACCTGGGTTCAAATCTTTCCCAAGACACCAGTGGTGTGATCATGGGCAAGTCATTTTAATCTTTCTGAGTCTCAGTTTCCTCATCTGTAAAATAGGAATCACAATGCCTACAGCACCTATCTCATGGAGTTATTGTTCAAAAAAAAATTGATGCACATAAAGTGCTTTGTTTTAAACTTTGAAGGGCTATAAAATCATCAATTACTTCTAGTATTGCTATTTATGCTTACGCCCACAGACTCCTAGGTCTTATAGGGGCCTTAGAGATCACCCCCTCTCTCTATAGAGGAGGAAATTGAAGCCTGGAGAGGGGAAAGGATTTGCCAAAGCTTGCCCAACCAGGAAGTGATTGATCCAGAAGTGATCCCCACCCCAGATCCTCTGACTCCTACCATGATGTCACTTAGGTCTTTTAATAGGCTCTAAGCTCTCCACTAGCTAATAAGAGCTAACATTTATATAAAGTACCTGCTGTGTGCTAGGCACTGTGCTAAGCACTTTACAATCATCATCTCATTTAACCCTCACAAGAACCCTGGGAAGTAACTGCATTATTTTTCCTCATTTTACAGATGGGAAACTGAGGCAATTAGGTTTTTGGGGGAATGTATGTGTGTGATTTGCCCAGAGTCACACAGCTAATAAGTGACCGAGGTCACACTTGACCTGGTCTTCCTGACTCCAGGTTCAACACTCTTATCTACTTTGCCATCTAGTTATCCCAGAGGGAATGAACCATAGTCTTCATCTTGGGAGCCCCACCCAGAACCTAACTCAAGTCCTGGAACTCAGCAGGTGCTCAGGGAACCAGTGTCGGCTGAGTGAATAGTAGCTCCACCATGAAGAAACAGGTCTTAAGTCCTTAGGGAAAGACCTCCCTGAAGAGCTGCTCCTCCCAGGGACAGATCCAGGTGAGGTCCTAACCGCCTTCAGGGTGGATGACTAAGATTCGGTTCTAACATGTAGCGCCAACCCTGAAGGTACGATTGATGAATTCCTGTGTGAAAAATTCCCATCTGCCACAGCCAAGACCATGGAGACAGAGCCATGTTTAGCCAAACAGAATGGAGCTGTCCTGTAGTGTGGGCACCCCACATGTAACCCAATCAGGCTACCCCACCTAACTTTTTTTTTTCTGATAAAGTTTGTGAGAATTTCAAAGACCCATGACCTAATTTCCTAAGATGTTTATTCACTAGTTAAAATCCTTCTCTAGCATTGCCATACTAGCCCAAGGATATTGAACTATTTTTAACCTATCCATTTTAAGAATCCCAGCTAGGTGGTACAGTGGATAGAGTGTCAGGCCTGGAGTCAAAAAGACCTGAGTTCAAATCCAACCTCAGACACTCACTAGCTATGTGACCCAGGGAAAGTCACTTAACCCTGTTGGTCTCAATTTCCTCACCTGTAACCTGAGTTGGAGAAGAAAATGAGAAACCACTCCAGTATCTTTGCTAAGAGAACCCCAAATGGGGTCACAAAGAGTCAGATGTGACTGAAAAATGGCTGAGAAGAAAAAAAAGAAAAACAAAAACAAAAGTTTTGGAAGCCAAAAGTGTTTCAAATCTCTGGAAGCTGCAGGAATGAATAAGGGCCTGGGTTGGGGATCAGAGGAGGGGCCACTGATGGCCTCTTTCTGCCAGTGAGCTCTTTCTGGTGTGGTGGCATTTGTAGAGAGGGACAGCATGGTGGTGTACTGGACAGTGGGCTGCATCTAGTGTCAGAAGGCTTAGACTTGAACTCCACTGTACACACTTGCTAGCTTGGTCATCACGTATAAGTCTCTCCCCTTCTTGGAGCCTCAGTTTCCCCAAACACCTTTGGCCTCTTGGTTGGGGACCATCTGCTCCCAAAGGCCCAAATCAGCTGTACTTCCATCTCCCCATCAAAGGGGAGCTGTCCTCCAGCACCTCTTACAGTCGGACTCCAAGGGACCGCCAGTCACCTGATGTCCCATAGGGCTCCATCTGTGCAGCAAGCCCTGTGCTAGACTTGGGTGGGCAGGTGGGGCCACAAAGGAAGCAATCCCTGCCCTCGAAGTGCTTACATTCTCAGGGGAGACAAAGCATATGCACAAAGGAAGACCATGCAAGGGAAAATTGAGGAGGACAGAGCAGGAACAGTTGGGAGGAACACGGTAGGCTTCCTACAGAATGGAAGCACTTTGAGGACAGGGGTCTTTTTCATTTTTGTTTTTGCATGCCCAGAACTCAGCTCAGCATAAAATACGTAGTCAGTGCTGAGTAAATGCTCATCGAATTGGTCTGAATGAATGACTTAAGGCTTGATAGAAGACAAGAACTGCAAGAGGTAAAAAATGAGAAAAAAGCATCCTCCACGTAGGAGAAATAAGCCAAGGAACGAAGTGATGGTTTGGGGAAGTCATGAGTAGCCAAGTATGGCTTGAGTATCAAGTGACCAGAAGGGAGTGAGATGGAATAAAGTCCAGAAAGGCAGCTGACCCTTTCCCTCAAAAATACCCATTTTACAGAAGAGGAGATTGAAACTCAAGAGAAATAAAATGATTTTCCCTTCATCGTATGGCTAGTAAGTGTATGATCCTCTTGACTCCAAGTGCCATGATGCTTTTCAAGGGTCTTACATTCCCCCGGCAGTGTGTGTGTTATAGAGAAAAGAGTTCTCAACTTCAAGTAAGAACTGGGCTTTTTTAACTAGCTTGAACAGGCACCCTACCTACTCTGTGCCTCAGTTTCCCCATGTGCAAAATAAGAATCATTACACCCACCCATCCTCTTGCCTGCCTTTGTGGTGAGGAAGGTGCTTCGTGAAAGTGTGGGCATTTCGGGAACGTGCAAAAATTTGTTTTTGTGTTTGTTTTTATTTTTGTTGTTGCTATTTTGACCCTGGTCTTGGATTTCGTCAATCTGGGGAACTCCTAGTAGGGCAGCTCCTTTTTACTGCTGCAGATCGGCAGCTTGCCTGTAGTGCGCTGCCTGGGTCACTGTGATTATTGTTGGGGAAATGGACTGACAGGAAGCAAGAAATCACGCGTGCCATTGCGGGTCCGTGGCTCTGCTCACTTGAATGGCCACTTCCGTCCCCTAAGGGCTAATGGAGAGCAGCGGCTGGAGGAGGACATTCTCTGAGGCCTGCCTGGGGCCCTTTTCCCACAGAGGCAGTGGCTGCCTGAGCTACTCTACCTGGTTTCTATGTCCTGCCCTTTATCTCTTACTCAACCAATTGGCAGGTAAGGAATCACACCCTGTGGCCATCCCCTCAGGGACCTTCACACACTTAGAAAGTCCCTAGCTCTAAGAACCCTCTGATGCATTAATTCTAAACCATTTGTTTCTTGAAGCAGAGAGCATTGAGGGCACCTGCTGCAGCACCCTTGTCAGCCTACTCCGAGTCACTCTACGCCCCTGCAGGTGATAAACCGACACAGGTATTCATGCATCAGGTGGCCGGATTTTAAGCTGGAAGGGCTACAGAGATCATCTTATCTAAATCCACTTTAACAGACTTGGGAACTGAGGCTGGGGGTGGGGGGAGGACTCCCTAGGGTCACAGAGGACAGCGGTAGCAGAGCTGGGGGTGCCATCCTTTAACTGGAAATCTCTGACTCTGATCTTTGGCCACCTGCCATTCTTGTTTGCGTCGGGAAGCACAATCGTGCCTCCATCCCAGGGGTCGGGCTATCACCCCAACAATAACTGGTGGAATGGTAGGGCCGCAGAATGGTCTGGCCACCTCTGCCCTGGTAAGAGTCCAGATCAGGATGCAGGTAGGACTCCACCTGGGAAGGCAGAAGGCCCAGCTCCTGCTTTGACTGTTTCTCTTCTTTCTCCTTCTTCTGTCCCAGGAGCCAGGCCATCACAACTACCTTCAAGGAAGCCCAGTCACCCAAGTGGCTGCCGGTTAGTTCAGAACAATGACGCCATTGAGGGAGACAAAAGGCCTCTCTTCTCTCCTTCTACCTCCACGAAACCAGGCCAACGAGCTATTGTGGGAAGAAGAATGAGCCAACTTGCCCGTGTCAGATGTGGGGGTGCGAGGCCGAGCGTTATCATGGCAGTGCCAGTCTGGTCTGGGGCCCAGGCACAATTTCCCACGCGACCCTGGAAGGATTTGAATAGCCACCTGGAGCTGGGGGAGGGGGCCAAGGCCCCATGCTGGTGGACGGCTGTTTCAAGTCCCACTGTTGGAATAACTCTGGCGATGGTCTGCTCCCATGTCCCCACAGCTGGCCATGGGCAGCCTGGGGACAAATGGGTATGAATCTATCCTGTGATGCTCTCTGTAGACATCAAGCAGCTTGGCTAGGTGGCTAGCCACCAACCCGTTACTAAGTGGTTACTGAGCAAAATTGGGCTAGGCATTCCATTCTCCTAGCCCCCAGGTCAGGGATACTTTGGGGGGGCCCGCCTTCCACCCAAGGCTCAACATCTAACTCCAGTGGTAGAATGTCATGGTGCAAGACCCTTCCTGGGCTTCCTGAAGACCTGCCAGGTTGGCCACCATTGTCGTCTGGCCCTGCTATATTGATGGAGGCAACAAGGAAGGCAGCCTGTGGTCAACTGGTCAACATTTATGAGCTCCTGACATGTGTCAGGCACTGGACGGCTTTTGATTGGCTGTTCAATTCTGGCAATCTTCCCATAGGAGACGTTTTAGCTAATGTCAAAATCCCTGAGTTTACAGGAAATGAAGGAAAAAGAAATCTCTTGGTCCATCTTCTGAGAGTTTACCTTCCCCATTTTGGAGAAGCTTAAATCAGGAGTAGGTGAGATAAAGGAGATGGAAGACCCCCGTGAGTCAGCCATCAAACAGTGCTCATGGGTGTTCCCTCCATTCAGGGCACAGGGGCAGACAGCTGGCCTCCATCCCAACCACTCTGGAAGATGGAAGGCTGATGGCTGAGCAGGAGAAGAGATACCTTGGGAGCCATGACTTTCTCAAAGCAGTGAAGCCATGATATCCCAGGGAGAGCCGGCAAAAGCAGGGAGTAATGTGAATTAACACTCAGGGCTAATGACCATCAGCTCTTCCAAGACTGTAGGGGTGGCTTCCTGGAGGGGCAAGACTTCCAGGGCTGTCCAAAAGCTCCAGGTGATCTCTTGAGGCACCTCCCACCTTCCCAATTCTGTGGCCCTGAGAAGCCGCTGTACTCCGCTGAGGGGCTAGGGGAGCAGAGAATCACAGCCACTGACAGATTTTTAAATTTTCATTAAAACCCATGAGATCTCAGGCTTCTCCTTCTGAATACTGCTGGTCTTGATGCATCGATACTTTGGGTAAACACCTCCCAAAGTGTGTGTTTTGAAGCAGCACACCTCCACACCTTTTGGGGGTGCCAGCAGGTGCCGAGGCTCTTCCAATACAACTTTGAGCACCTGCTGTTTGCAGTGGGCTGCCTGGCCCTCACCAATTTGGACAAATTGACTTCACTGATAACCTCTCTCCTCCAGTCCTCAGTTCTGAGGACATCTCCCTCCCACCTGCTGCCTCTGAAATCCTTCAGTGGCCCTCTGCAGAATCTCGGGCTGTTCTCAGACCTGGCACTGAGTAGGAACCCCAACCCAGATGCTCCATTCAATACCCTGCTGCCTCGTCATAAATGCCAAGATGCAAATGAAATGATATAATCCACTTTTTTCAGGGAGAAAAAACAAGTTTCTTAATAAACTCTGATTCTGTAACCTGTTGGATGGGAGATGTTTCAACTTGCACCCAAAGGTGCTTGTAAGGCAGCCAAAGTCAAATGACAGGTTTTCCAGGCCAAAACTCGGCCCTGCTTCCCCCCCTCCATGGAGGTTGATGCGGCTCCCGCGGGTGTGAACACACACTGTTTTGGGAGTTGGGTTTCCTTGAAAACCTTAACCTCTGCTGCCAAGGTCCCTGGGCTGGGGGCCCGGCCCAGCCTGCAAGCCCAGGACTGAGCAAGTGAGAGAGTCAGGCAAGACCCCAGAGCTTTCCCCAGTGGGCCCCTACACTCAGCCTGAAGAATGCATTGCTGTGGGTGGCCCGAAAAGCAGTCTAGAGATGGATTTCAAAAGCAGTCGGGTAATTTTTATGGGCAGGAACAACATTGATATTGTTAAGCCAGTTCTAATTAGAGCAAACCCATCGCAGGCTCAGGACAGGGAATTCGCGCCCTGGAGTCTGAAAGGAGCTGTTTTCCAGCCCGCCAACTCCCCCTGCTGCTTCCCCCCCACCCCATCCATCTTTAGTCTCCCACATCACTCAGAATGCCCCTGGCTTCCTCTCAGTTCCCAAAGCCTCAGAAGATGATGGGGACACAGGCGGGTGGACCAGCAAGCCGGTTGGGCCCTACACTTCACATATGATTTGACTCACCTGTAGGCTCATCATCCCATGACCCTCCATTCTCCTACATGCTCCAAACCGTGACAATGGCAATGGGAAATTCTCCCCGGCGTCCACCAATCTGGTCTCCATGGTGCCAAACCTCCAGGTGAGTCCTCGGGCTGACATGCCATTTTCATCCCGAGGCTTTGGCATTGGAGAGGCTGCACCATCATCTGGGGAGCAGCAGAAGCTTGCTGGGCCGGCCACTGGTTTGGGGACCTTGAGTCCCAAAGGAACAGAATCAAAGAAGCACAGAGCCCCGGAGCAGAGGAATAGAGCCCAGTTATCAGCAAGTCCAATGCCCTCATCCTACAAATGAGGAAGGGGGAGTTTAGAGAGGGAGACTGACTTGCTTAAGGTCACGTGGCCAAATAGTGGCTCATGTCAGATGCAAACCCAGGTCCTTCCAATGTATCCGGTTCACATATGATTTGACCCACCTGTAAGCTCGTCATCCCTGTGACCCTCCATTCTCCTACATGCTCCAAACCATGACATCCAATGTATCCGGTTCAGCACAACTCAACTTGTCCACACCTGTTCTTGTTTTTTTTGTTGTTGTTGTTCTTTTTTTTTGTTGGGCCATGGAGGTTAAGTGACTTGCCCAGGGTCACACAGCTGGTAAGTGTTATGTGACTGAGGCCAGATTTGAACTCAGGTCCTCCTGAATCCAGGGCCGGTGCTCTGTCCACTGCACCACCTAGCTGCCCCTACACCTGTTCTTAGAGATAGGATCTTCTGCCATGACCAGTTCCCGACTGGGTCTGAGTCTCTTTGCTATGACAGTGATGGACACCCTGATTGCTGGCAGGGAGTTCAGTGGCATTTAGAAAGCTAAGGCAGCCTTCCCCATTAAGGGAAGTCTGGTGTCTGGAAGTCCACCGAGCAGAAGGGGAGTGGCAGTCCCATAGAGCTCTGGGATGGTCAGATCTCTGGCTTAAGACAAGCTGGGGACATGTCCAGAAGATGGGGGGCAGAATGCAAGTGGGGTGTGGGAATCAATTCACAAAATGGTGGCACAGAAGACCTTGGATAAAAGCACAGAAGGCATGCTAGACCAGAATCCCATATGACTCCAAGTTTGGCGAGATAGCTAAATACATTGTGTGACAGAGTCAGAATCCCCACCCCCCAAAAAAAAAGTACCTAGGGGAACAAGAGGCAGGAAGATTGAAAACAAATCTATTAAGGTGAGATGTCATAAGGACAAATGTGGAGTCTTATTTTGGGATTCAAAAGTCATCTTCCCAAGGACACAATGGAGGAAACATGGGCAGAGAGCATTTTATCTGAAAAAGATCTAGTGATATTAGTGGACTGCATGCAAGCTCGATCTGATTGAGCAGTATGATACGATGGCTAAGGAAACAAGCTTGGTTTTGGATTGCATCACCTAAGAGAGGCGTTGTGTTAGGAACAAGGAAGTGAGGGTCCTGCTCAGATTATATGAAGAGTGCTGAGGTCCCTTTTAAGTGTCTGGTTTTGTAGAAATGGACTTCAAACTGAGTGTCGTCTAGACATAGCCAGTCTAATTAGGGAAGAGGCACTAGCCTTTTCTGCTTGACAGCTAGGAGTGTGGAAAGGGGACCTGCAGAGAGAGGTTTTATCTAAATAGAAGAAAGACCTTTTCTGATAAGCAGACCTGCTTAGCCACAGATGGGAAGCCTTGTCGGGGCTTCTGCTTGCCACCGCTCCCCTACCAGGGTTTGAGTCCGGGCTAGAAGACCACCCCTTGGGGATGGGGCTGAGGCTGCTTCTGCCTGGGAGGATGTGGGACCAGAACTCTGGGAATGTCTGTATTTCTAGGCTTCAAAAAGGAGGAAAATGAAGTCCAGAATAGGGAGGTACTTGTCCAAGGACCACAGGTAAGTTAGCGGTGGGGTTCAGACTAGAACTTAGGTCCCTCACCTTCTACCAGAGAGCTCTCTTTGCTACTCTTGCTGCCTCTCGCCAATCACTGCCGAAGGAGCCCTCCATTAAAAGCAGCAGAAATGGCGGGGAGTGCCGGGCGTCCATCCTGGGATACTCTGGACCTGCCCAGATGCAAAGAACCAGGAGCGAAGAAAAGCCAAGAGTCTCTCTGTGTGCAAAGACTATAATAATCAGACTGCTCATTTCTCATGCTCGAGGCTGCCTCCTCTGGGCTTGGAAGGGCTTAGCGAGCCTAATGCTCATTTGGAAACATTGGTATAAAAGGCAGCCAGCAAGTCTCTACTTACCCTGTTGGGAGCAACCTGGAAAGGCCACTGGTGTAGCAGAGAGCAAACTCTTGGCTGTGAGCCGGGGCAGGGGCCCGGGGCCAGTCCAGGCCCTCCTCAGAGGCCTCCTAGTGGCAACCTTTCCCTGGGATTTACAGTGTCCTCTTTTCAAACTGCATAAAAGCCCAGTCAGGTCAGTGGTGCATTTCTCATGTGTGGTCTCAATGGACAGCAGAGACACACGCTAGCCTGCAGTCCTATCTGCAGCCAAAGGTTTTCCTGAGGATTCTTTGGGGTCTGGAGCAGAGAGACAGCCAGATGGCCAGACAGCCAGAGAGACACAGAGAGAGACAGAAACAGAGACAGAGACACAGAGACAGGGCGGGGGAGAAGATACAGATATAGGGAGAGATGGATCAATAGATAAGTAAGCTGTTAGGTACATTGGTAGGTAGGTAGAGGAGAGAGAGAAAGAGATAATTAGATAATGAGGAGGAGAGACAGAGACAGAGAGGGACAAAGAGACAGAGACAGAGAAAAAGAGAGAGAGAGACAGAGACAGACAGATTGACAGAGAGAGGGAGAGAGAGAGAGACAGAGACACAGAGAGAGCAGAGACAGACAGAGAGAGAGGAGGGAGAGGGAGAGAGAGAGAAAGAGAGAGACAGGGAGAGAGAGAGAGAGACAGAGAGACAGAGACAGAGAGACAGAGACAGGGAGAGAGAGATACACAGAGAGAGCAGAGCAGACAGAGAGAGAGGAGGGAGAGGGAGAGAGAGAAAGAGAGAGAGAGAGAGAGAGAGAGAGAGAGAGAGAGAGAGAGAGACAGAGACAGAGACAGAGACAGAGACATTAAATGTTTGCTATTTGCCAGGTAATATACAAGTAAAAGCTGGGAGAATACAAGTCAAAGCATTTGACACAGTCTCTGTCCTCAAGAAGCTTATATTCTAAAGGAAAAACAACTCACAGAGGGTGGGGGAGCCCACACCCACATACCTCTGGAGCTAGCTGGGGAGGCCTCCGGAGGCCTGACGCATAGCAAGAAAAGACCAAAGCTACACTAACAAAATCCAGGGAGATTCTAGGGACTGAATCCAATTTTCTTGTGGCGAGGGAGTGGAGGTAAAGGCACAAGTGGAGATGGCATCTGGAGTGAAAAAGCTGAGTATGGAACGTTGGAGAGAATGCTGTATTTTGAATCAGAAGAGCTGTATTCAAATCCTACCTTTGTCCCATATTAGCTGTGTGACACTGGGCAAGTTACTTCACCTCTCTGGGCCTCCATTTTCCAATCTGAAAGGCGATGGGTTTGGACTAGAACGACGGCTAAGGACCCTGCCAGGTCTGGAACTCTCAGCCTGTGTTTCTCTGACCCCGCCTGCTGCCTTTCCTGCGGCCTGCCAGGGCTGCATTCATCCGCTCTGGGTGGTTCTCCAGGTTTGGAGGATGAGGATCCAAGGTGAGTGGATGGCTCGGACAATGCCCCAGGGCCGGTTGTCTGTGCAAAGCATCCAGCTGCCCTGGAGGGCTGGCGGAGGCTCGGGAGGCACTGGCTGGTGCTCACCCCAGCCCAGCAGCGCTGGGCCACCAGCGGCCACCAGCTCAAGTGTCTGGAAAGTTAAACACACAGAGCCCACATGCTCTGGGACTAACGGCGTCCCATAAAGTCCTGGCTCTGTAAGACAGAACCCCACACGAACGAGGGAAAGCTGACTCTGGGCAAATAAACGTCAGCCTTGGTGAAAGCCGGCAGCGCCCGGCCCCAGCAGAAACTCAGACAAAGACGGACACAGTCTGAGCCAAACGAAGCAGATCAGAGGGGCACTGTTGCTGTGGGGTCCCTGCCTCTCCGAGCAGACCCCGGCTGCCTCCCTGGATGGGCCTCAGCACAAGCCGAGAGGGAGACGTCGGATGTCTCCTCTGTTCCTCCTGACTGCTGGGGAGAGACCCCAGCTTCTCAGACAGAAGGAGACTCAGTGGGCACGGCGCCCAACCCAGGCCTCACTGAAAACCCCTTTTCCAACATGTCTGACAAGTGGGTGCGTTCAGCGTAGGTGGAACAGGGTCTCACGAGCTCCCCAAATACCCCATTCCTCACGGATAGAGATTCCTCTCATCACCGGGAAGTTTGGAAGATGCAAGAGCTTCACTGGCTTCACCAATAAGTGCTTTGAAATCTTTGTGGCCCCAGTGAGTTGTGAGCCCTCCAACGATGACTTTTAGGTCACCAAGAATGAGCGTATTTCAGAAAAGGCACATTAGCCTTTACGTAAATTAGGACTCAAGGTAACTCACTCCCATCAACAGCAGAAAGATAAATTAGTCAATTTGTGTGATGGGGTTCTGCCTAGACTCTGCCCCAGTCTACCCCAGCATCCTTCTCTGACGCTGACAAACTTGCTGAGATCTTCCTATCCTTAAAAAAATTGTCTATCCAGCCCTAACCACTCTGCTGACCTTCAGTCACCCGTGGCCCTTTGCACTCTTGAAGCATCTCATCCTTATATCCACCATAGAACTCTTTATCTTCTCCTTACCCCCAACCCCCTTCTCTCTTTCTGTTGAGGGCCCCACCATCCCATCAGTCGGCAAGGTTCACAAGCACACATTATCCCTTACTTCTAACTCTTACTCGCTTGACATTTCCAAGCAGTTGCCTTTTTTTTTTTTTTTCATTTTGACCTCTTACATAAGCCCCTTCTCTTCAGTCACATAGCCTCCCCAGGCTCTCATTACTCCTCCCTAGGCTGGGGCAATAGCCCCCTGATTGGGCTTCCCACTCACCACTTCAAGTCTCCCCCCACTAATCCAGCCTCCACATGGAAACCAAAGGGATTTCCTGATATATAGGTGTGACCACGTTACCCCCTTACTCGATAAACTCTAGTTTCTCCTTATTCCAGTAAGAATCAAATATCAAGTCACTTGTTTGGAATTTTAAAAACCTTCACACCCTTCTGACCCCTTCTGACCTTTTCAACTTTATTACCCAGGGCTCTCCTCCACTCTAAAGAGCTGCCAGACTAGCCTTGGTTTCCTTACGTGGCTGGCCCATCTCACTGCCATGCCTTTGCCCTGGCTGTGTCCCCTGCCTGGAATGCACTCCCTCCTCACTCCTGCTCTTAGATTTCACTGCAGAAGTCCACTCAAGTGCCCCCTTTTAGCAGGAGGAGCTTCCTCACTCCCACTCCCCAAGCCCTCCTTCCTGAGACCACCTTGTCTGTGTCTCATCGTTTAAAAAACTCCTTGATGATGGGACTACTTTTCTTTGTTATCAAATCACCAGTAACAAAAGCCAGGGATTGATTGTCTAATTGATCATGCCACCTGCTTCCTAAGGCAGTTTTGAGAAGCTGCTTTGTCAATGGAAGTGCTCTGAGGCCGCCTGAGAGTTGTTTATCATTATGATTTTTAATTATTGTGCGGGTTAGAACCCAGCTCTGCTGCCTGCCAGCCCCAAGCTCTTTCCTCTCAGCCTAGCCCTAAGAAAGAAGCTGAGTGTCCTGTGGGATCATGCCTCAGCCCACATCTCAGTGCTCCAGACCTTAAGGCACTTAGAAGAAATGTTCTTTAATCAGTCGCTATAAGAGTGAGGCTTGACTTGGAGTCATGAAGCCCTGGGTTCGAATCTCATGTATGATCCTAGGTAAATCATTTCCCCTTCTAAGCCTCGGTTTCTTTCTCTGCAGAAGGAGGATAAAAACTCCCACAGTATGTCCCTCCCAGGGCTTTTGTCTGGTCCAAAGGTGGGGATGCGTGCCAAGTGGGGAGGATGATGGTTACTAGGAGCCAAAGCCCTTCTCCCAGATCGTGTGTCCACAGAAAGTCGGTTTCTGTTCCCTTCATGCCGAGGTGCCCTCCCCCCTCTTCCTCTGTCGTCCCCTCCATTCCACTGTCTACCTGCCCCCTCTTGTAAGCACAGTCTGGGAATGCCCTTCCAGGGGTGTGCCTGCTGGCTGGGCTACATTGTTGCCATTTAGGAAACTCACATCTGGTGCCAATAAAAATACCCACTTTTTTTTCCCAAGGAACTCAGTAGATAGCTTTGGGGAGGACATTCTTAGGGAGGGTCACATGTTCCTCAAGTGGGGTGGGGTGGGGCCCCAAGGCATCCTGTGCTCTCCCCTTCCCTCTACAGGTGAAATGGCACTCTGGGACCGCCAAGGCAGGGCCCCAGCAAGCCAATGTTCACTAACTAAAGTTTGGGTTTTTAATACTGAAAGGCACTTGCTAACAAACCACTATTTTTCATGAGGGATTTAGATCTCTCTGTGTCTCTGTGTCTCTGTCTCTGTCTCTGTCTCTCTCACTCTCTCTCTGTCTCTCTCTCTCTCTCTCTCTCTCTCTCTCTCTCTCTCACACACACACACACACACACACACACACACACACACACACAGATGGTGTGACCATGTCTAGTCCAGTGATGTCTACACGCTCCCAGGCTGCCCCCAGGTGTGGGGGTCATTTGTTGTGGGATGGCCATCAGTACTACCTGGAGAGGCTCAGAGTGAGACTGGGAGCTCTCTGAGGGCAAGGACTGTGTTTTTGCATTTCTTTGCATTCCTCGTGCTTAGCACAGTGCCTGGCACACAGTGGGAGCTTCATAAGTGCTGTGGACTGAGTCATCAGCAAGGGTGTGAAGGGCTGGAGGGTGGAGGACAGGCTGAAAGAAAGTCCAGATGTTGAGGGGAAGAAGAGGACACTTAAGGGGGGGATGGCTTCCAGAGGAGCAGTGGAGGGCAAGTTGGCAGAGACTGATTTATGCTCATCATGAGGAAAAACCGACTAGTGATGAGGGCTGTCCCCAAGTGAAACCGGCTGGCTCAGGATGCGGGCCGGGGCCGTCCCTGCCGGACTTCAAGCAGAGGATGGGAGGCCACGAGCCCCTTACTCAGCTTCGCACAGCCCTGGTCATAGTCGTCCCTTCCTCACCTCCATCTGCTCCAGACCCAGAGAAGCTCTCGGCACCATCCGAAGGGCCTGGAGAGCTCGCAAGCACTTCAGGAGCACCTTCAGGTGCAAGTGCCTGACCTCTATCGTTTCTTTTGGTCTCATGCAGGGCACATTACTGTTATTCCCACTTAAAGGATGTGGAAACTGAGGCCTGGCGAAACTAAAGGATCTACTCAGGGTCATACCCCTAGTAAGTGTCAGAAGCTGGATCTGAATCCAGGTCTTTCTGACTCCAGGGCTAGCACACGTCCCATTATATGGTACATTGTGCCTTGTGACGTGACAAGTATACTGACCTGGGCCATATAAGACTGGCTTCTGTGACATGGGCGATTCTCAGCTATTGAATCTGAATCTCACACTCAGGTTCTTAGGTTCTAGATGCAGACTCAGATGGTTCTATGCCCACAGAGACATTCCCATCCAGAAACACCCTCGGGGGGGGGCATGAAAGGAAGGACCAACAGGCCCTGGCATGTGCATCTCACAATTTGGACATGTGGATAGATATTCACAGCCAGTTCAGCAAACCTTCACTATGTGCTTTATGTTGGAGGCTGGGGAGCCAGAGAGGAAAACCCTGCAGCCCCTCCTCTGCCTCTCCAATACATACCACAGACACTGAATGCTCCCCAGTAGACTCAGAAAGCACCAGAGAGGGAGGTCTTCCCTCAGCCAGGAAGAGAACCTCTGCCCGGGAACAGCAAAGCTAGGGTGGGCTTGGTGCAAAGCTGCCGCTTTGGCCAAACCTGGGCTTCGGTGTCTCCTTGCTTCCCCTTTCTTTCTGTCCGATGCCACCCCTTCCAGCCAAAGATCATTCTTTCCTCACCTCTGCTTGCTAGCATCCCTCTCTTCCTTGGAGACTTTGCACGAAGGCCACCTTCTTCCAGAGGGTGCCTCCAGCCTTCGCTACCCTCTATCTACTTTGTATGTTTTAGGGCACATACCTATATATGCTCATTGGTTTCCCAGAAGAATATAAGCTCTTTGAGAGCAGGGACTGCTTTTGCCTTCTTTTTTGTATCTCCAGAAATGCCTAGCATGATAATCTCTTAATAAATACTTGGTGATTGATTGATTGATAGATGAATTCTTACTCAGATGTGAATAACTGATTAACATACTAGATTAGTGTCTATTTGCATTTTTAAAATAATGGAAGGTTAACCCAAAGAGTTGTCTCTCTGCCAGAAGAATCTTTGTTAAGTTGGGTTCATGGTTAGGAGATTTTTTTTTTGTCAGGGAACTTTCCCAGGAAGCTTCTATTAGCCCCAAATTCAGACTAACTGTTTAGTCTCCACATTATAGACATAGTCATAGAGACAGAGATAAAGATGTATCACTGAAGAAGCCTTTGACAATTACATGGATATTTATATCAGAATGGACATAGATGCAGACATAGACGTCTATGTAGTCATCAACAAAGATATAGATATTGACATTGGCTTTGGCATAGATGTAGACATAAAATTTGGCATAGACATAGAGATAGGCATAGACATAGACGTAGACATTGACATAGATGTAGACATAGATGTAGATGCAGATGTAGATGTAGGTGTAGACACGGGCATAGATTTAGATGTAGACTTAGATGTAGACATAGACACAAGCATAGACATTGACATAGGCATAGACATAGACAGACATAGATATGAACCTAGAAATTGGCATAGGTGTAGACATAGATGTAGACATGGGTATAAGCATATATGTAGATGTAGACATAGACATAGATGTAGAAGAAGACATAGTCGTAGATATAGGCATAACCATAGAAATAGGCATAGACATTGACATAGGTACAGACATAGACAGACATATATATAGGCATAAAAATTGGCACAGGCATAGAAATAGACATAGGCATAGACATAGAAATAGGCGTAGGCATAGACATAGACATAGACATAGGCATAGATGTAGAAGAAGACATAGTCGTAGATATAGGCATAACCATAGAAATAGACATAGGCATAGACATAGAAATAGGCGTAGGCATAGACATAGACGTAGACATAGGCATAGATGTAGAAGAAGACATAGTCGTAGATATAGGCATAACCATAGAAATAGACATAGGCATAGACATAGAAATAGGCGTAGGCATAGACATAGACGTAGATGTAGACATAGACATAGACATAGAAATAGAAATAGACATAGGCACAGACATAGAAATAGGCATAGGCATAGATGTAGAAGAAGACATAGTCGTAGATATAGGCATAACCATAGAAATAGGCATAGACATTGACATAGATGCAGACATAGACATATATATATAGACATAGAAATTGGCACAGGCATAGAAATAGACATAGGCATAGACATAGAAATAGGCATAGGCACAGACATAACCATGGCATCATCAAGAGGAAAAGAGCTGATTTGAACTGATTGGAATAGCCCAGCTATTCCTGGTCTCTGTTTCACTATCAAGTTGCTATCCTCTTTCAATTTCTTTTACCTCAGGCATTCTAAACATTGGTCATCCTCCCATATCTAAAAACTTCAAAGAATCCAGGAATCAAGAGGATGAAAAGGGTGAGAATGGTAGTATAAGGATTATATGCCATCCAAATTATTTTGCATGTGTTACATTGTATTGCATGTCTATATAATATCTACAAATTCTATATATTGTATTTGTATATAATTTATATTTATATTTGTATGTATGTTGTTCCCTCTACCCCCGGTAAACTGTAAGCACCTTGAAGGCAGGGATTACTTCATCCTTAAATTGTGCTAGGCCATGCCTGGCACATAGCAGGTGCTTTGCTTGGTGGTTTGATTAATTGATCTAGGATTGGAAGGAAATTTAAAGGTAATCTTTTTCATCCGACCCTCTTCCCACAACCTCCTTCTTCATTTTACAGATGTAGGAAAATGGAGGCCAAGAAGAAGAAAGTCACTGAGATGGGAGAGTCAGGCCTGGAAGCCCTTCCTGCTAATTGGCCTCAGCAGTACCCAGCTTCAGCGGTGTTCTTTACAGCTCACACAGTGTGAAAATATGATTTGCAGTCAAATAAATAGTCTTTAAATGAGGACCTTTTAAGTCAGTGTTGTGTGAATGAAGCAGGAATATGTTAGCGCATGGGCTTTGTGACAGGGCTTGAGGTCTTTTGCTTTTTTCCCCGAGCTCTGCGAAGGTGACCCACCAAAGTAAAGCCTCATCCCCACTGTATGTGAACTCACTCCACCACCATTTCAGGGAGTTCTTTACAAAGGGGCTTGACGTGTCAAAGCTAAAAGCCGCTGAACTTTGCCCGGCCTTCAGGCATGCCCATTGTTCTGTCCAAGTCGCCAGCAGCTCTCCCGTCTTCTTTTAAGAAAAACCCAGAAAGCGGCAGCTGAGCCAAGTCCCCACCTCGCTCCCCCCCCCCCCACTCCCTGCCTCCTCTCCTTGGCTTCTTATGCCTGTGAAATGTTGAGTTAACCTTTCAATGCCTCTGTTTCAGAGCGGCCACCTGTTTTTAGGTCCCTGCCTCTGTGGTTTTGTGGTTTGGTGAATTTACACGTGGTGATTTATACATGTGTAAGAAGGTAGCCTGCCAGCCAGTGCAGGGAGCTGTAGCCTGACGGTGCAGAAGAGGCATTTGTGGAATGTCCTGCCGCCAAGCCAGCCACCCTGGCTGGGGAGGAGGGAGCGAGGCCAGAGACCAGGGCATTGCCGAGCAGCCCCAGTGTAGGTCACACGGAATTCTCAGACCCAAACCTGAAAGTTGTGCAGGAGTGGGATGGAACGGTTCAGGAGGCGGAGGGCTCTCCTTTGGGGAGGTCTGAGCTGAACGCCCACTACTGCGGGGGCAGAAATGTTGGTAGGACGCTTCCACTTTAAAAATTCTGACTCTTCTAAAGAAACACCTGAATCTCAGAGAGGAGATGTCCATGTGGCCAAAAAGGAGGAGTCCTGCAGAGCCGGAACTAGGGGTGGGCAAGACGGAAAACTTCCCAGGGCCCAACTCGAGTGAGGTGTAATGAGGGATACCTTTCATGTGACTTTTTATAAAATATTCCTTTTTTTAAAAAATTAATTTTTAATCTTTTTTTTTTTTCAGTTCTTAATACCCAAAGGTCTTGCTCTCCATTGACACAGGAGGAATTCTTTTCTGATAGGTGAAGTTGCATTTGTTACCACAGAAGGTCAGAGCTCGGATGAACAGTCACAAGGGGGTGAAATGCTTACCCCTTGGACTAGGCCTTACAACTGCTCTGTCCCTGGCTGGGCCACATTTACAGCCTTGTGTTTTCCCATTGCCTGGTGGGTGGGGTCATCATTTTAGCTCTCCTGAACGCAGGTGGGATGCCGCAGAGAATGCTGTATGTCCTTGAACTAGGGGATCTCTGGGGTCTGGTCTTTCAGAGCTATGACATGAGACGCCCCCCTTGCCAGGGAGCCATTTGGAGGAGAAGTGCTCTGGGGGCAGGCAGCTTGGGCAGATGTCCTCGGTTATTATTGACAATCCAGTCGTGGCGAGTAGTGCTCTGGTGTTAGACGTGATTTAGGACGACACCTCTCATACAAACACTAAAAGCTCCTCCCTTAATGATGGTGTCCAATGCAGGATTCACCAGATGCAGAAGTGCAGGAAAGCGTCTCACCGTTTGACGTGTACAAACTTTCAGAGCAAGGCCAATGGTTTGTGCTGATTCCACTTGACTTAAAGGACTCCATTTTTCCTTTCCCTGCTTAATGTCATAATAGATTATTTGATGAGGGATGACTGCTTTTAAGGAGCTAGCTTTGCTTAGCTAGAATGGTTTGGTTGAGGGCATAATTATAGAGTAGACAGACCTGAAGGGCGCCATGTGTCCAGGGCTCTGCAGAGGAATTCTGGGGACTTACATAGAGACGAGGTGGGCAGAATTGGGAAAAGGGGCTTTCTCTAGCCGGCAGAAACAATGTCTCAACTACTGCTCAGTGCCATTTACACAGTTAGGATCCTCAGCTCAGGGCATGTCATCTCTCTCTGCGTGTCCTACGTTCCGCTCTAGCGTGTTGCAGACAGTGCTCAGGTGACAGACACGTGCACACCACTAATAGGTCATGTCTGAAAGTTCCCAGGGAAACGTCTTTTGGGCAGACCAACATTGTGGCATGGCAGCAAATGCCCATTTTGGGGAGGAGCAGCAAATCAGCAAGAGACCCTGGAAGCTTTTTCTTGGGTCAAAAGGGGTGACAGGTGGGGAAGGGAGTTAGAAATGACCTTTACTTCCAGTGACGGCTCTGAAGTAGCGCCATTCAGTACCGAGAGTTTTTTTTCTTCAACACAAATCTGGTTAAAGGTAGAGAAGAGAATTTTTTAAGTGAGGAGAAGTTCAAATTATGTTGTTGTTTTTTCTTTTCACGCACTGATTTAGAAATAGAGCATCTTTAATTGGTAGTCTGGGGACGTATCACCTTCTGTTTCTGCTTCTCAGTTTAAGATGGTGATGCGGGGCTCAACCTTAGGGCATGCCTTTTTTCCTAGTAAGCTATTTCATAATGTTTTTTGGAAGTTGTGGATAAGTTCAGGAAAACATTCTGCATCTTCTATCTAGTCCAGTGCACTTATCCCTTTCTTTCTTTTTCTTTTTCTTTTTTCTTTTTTTTGCTTTTTGGCGAGGCAATGGGGGTTAAGTGACTTGCCCAGGGTCACACGGCTATTTAATGTCAAGTGTCTGAGGCCAGATCTGAACTCAGGTCCTCCTGACTCCAAAGCCGGAGCTCTATCTACTGCACCACCTATCTGCCCCCATTTCTTTATTTTTCTTTCCTTTTTTGAAAAGCTGTATTCTGTGGCTCGATAATCCTCGAATACAGAAGGAATTTTTTTCCTCTCCCAACTCTGACATTGTCGTTGTAAAGGTTGAATTTTTATGTTACAAATCCTTTGGGTCTAATTCTGTGAGCCCATCTATAGTACTGGATTCAAAAGCCTGCACCAGTTCTTGAGTTATCCAGTTAACTTACAACTGTTGTCAAAGTGGAAACCAGCCCACGACAGTTTTTTGTACTTGTTAAAGGACTTTTATTCCATTTTCATGATTATTGTCTGAGGAAGACTGATGGAGATATTCTGGGCTGGGTTGGCCCACGTGATTTACACCGTGGATGTCTTCTGGTTCTACCGCACAATGGTTCACCCAATGCCCCTGTCCCCTGGACGCACATGTCCCTGCGACCCCTTCCACGGGCATTGATTGCTCTGACAACTGTACTTAGAATCAGATCTGAAAGAGGGCCAGAATATAATATATTTCGATACCAAAAAAGAACTAGGAATGGTTAACCTGGAGAAGACTTAAGGGGAAATCCCAAATCCCAGAATCTGAGAGCCAGTACATATCTCATTGGCCATATAAGTCAAAATCCCCTATAATGCGCTAAACAAATGGCTGCCCAGTCCCTGCCTGAAGACCTCCTAGAAGACTGAGCCCCTTTGTGATAGCTTTCATCGTTAGAAAAATGTTCCCCAAGATTTCATCTCTACGAATTCCTCCCTTTGCTCGTAGTTCTTCCCTTTGGGGTCAAGGGGGTAGAGGAAGGGAATGAGCATTTATAAAGTACCTACTATGTGCCAGGCACTGTGGGAGGTGCTTTTTACAAATATTATCTCTTTGGATCCTCACAACAACCCTACTATGATCCCCATTTTACATTTGAGAGAACTGAGGCAAACAAAGGTTAAGTGACTTGCCCAGGGCCACAGAGCCAGTAAGAGTCTGAGGCTGAATTTGAACTCAGGGCTTCCTGACTTCTGGCCCAGTGCTCTATCCACTGGGCCACCAGTTGCCTTGGAAATAGGGCTCTTTTTTTTTTTAAGGCCATGGGGTTAAGTGACTTGCCCAGAGTCACACTGCTAGTAAACGTCTGAGGCCAGATTTGAACGCAGGTCTTCCTGACTCCAGCCGCCACATCACCTAGCCGCCCCTTTCTGCTGTCTAAGTCTCCCCATCCCCTTCGACTGATGTGTCTGTGACAAGGACTCCAGACCCTTCACTAACCTGGCTGCCATCCTCCAGACACCCCCCCCACCACCACCACCACATCAATGTTCTTGCCAAACTGTAGCACCTAGAACCGGCCACTCTAGATGCAGCCTGACCTGGACAGACAGCAGAGCAACTGTCCTCTCACTAGACTTGTGAGTCATGCCTTTCTTTTGAAAACCAGTTTTAAGTTTTGGGTTTTATTGATATTTTCTGCTTTCATGTCACCTAAATAAATCCTGCCACCTTCCCCACTCAGTGAGCTCGCCCTTCTAATAAAGACTAAACGGAGAGAGGGGAAAATACTGTTTGGCAAAATGAACCAACACCAGGACCATGTTTGACATTATATGCTTATTTACACCCCTGTAACCTCCCCTCCTCCACCCCACTGAAAGGAGGGAGGTAGACGCTCATCTCTTAAACTGCAGCTAGGTGGCGCCATAGTGCACAGAGCGTGAGGCCTGGGGTCAGCAAGACCTGTTTTCGAATCTAGTCTCATTAGCTGTGTGACTCCGGGCAAGTCAGTTAACCCCTGTTTGCTTCAGTTTCCTCATCTGTAAAATGGGAATGACAATAGCGCCTGTCTCCCAAGGTTGTTGTGAGGATCAAATGAGATAATATAATTGTAAAGTGCTTGCAGCAGTGCCTGACACAAAGTTACTGCTTATCATATAATTATTCATTGTTTGGGTGACCAGATACCACTGCACGTTCATCTCGAGCTTCCAATCCACTAAGAGCCCCAGCCCCATTTCAGATACTAACTGCACCTCCGCCATCTGGAACTTGCGAGGTTAAATTTTTGGACCCCAGCTTCAGACTTTACATTTGTCCCTTTTGAGTTTTGTCTTCCTAGATTCAGCCCCATTCCCAAGCCTGGCAAGGTATTTTTGGGTTGCTTTAGGATGTGACGATTGTCTTGAAGTATGTCAAAGACTGTCCTGCAGAAGAGAGATTTGGTTTGTTCTTCCTGGCCCCATGGAGCAGAACCAGGAGCCTGGAGTTAGAAGGAAAACATCAGCTTACGATCAGGAAAGAATATTCTAACAATTGATGCTGCCCAAATGTGGAAGGGCCTTTCTGGGACGTTGGTGGTTTCCCTGTGCTTGGAGTTCCTCAAGCAGAGATTGGTACTGGACCACTTCCTAACAGCTTACAAATTGGGGGACACCTCAAGCTCCTGCAGCTGCTGGGGCTGAGGTCAGAGCACGGGCCCAAACACAGACAGGCATTCCTGAAAGCAGTTCTCAATGTGGGCCTTCTAGTGGCCTTGGAGCCTCGCCCTGCGGCTGAGGGAGCAGTGTCTTGGTTCCAACAAGAGAAGAGAGCGTGGTTAGCCTTTCTAATGTACGGCGCTCAAAGACTTGGCCGCTGGCTGCCTCTGGAGGCCATCAGCTCAAGCTGCAGCTGGCCACCCGTCACCTATCCACGTCCGACTCCACTAACATTCCTGCTGACTCATTGACCGCCAGCAACTACTTCAGGAAAAGCTGAAATAGTGAAAAGTTGGACATGTTGATTTTATTTTTCATTTTTTTAGAAATCCTGTTTGTGGTTGGGATCTTCAATAACACCAAATGGTTTGCCTGTGTCTCTTATGTGGAGAAAATAAAGATTCCCATCTGCTGGGGGATGCTCCAGCTGGTTCCCCAGGACTCCCCTCTTTGGGCCCTCATCTGGGACTCATTCTTCATCTCCACTATTTGCCTCTGTTTCCAAGGCAACATACCCGTAAACAGACCACCAGGGTTAGGGGAGGAAGCCCTGGAGAAAGTAGAAAGTGCAATTTGGATGCAAGGCCTTGTGGTGACTTTTGTCATCATTATTATTATTATTCTGAGAAGGGATGAGCTCACTGCTTCCATGTTAGGAGACAAGTCTGGAGGATACTTGCACATTTTCTGTGCCCTGAGAAAACACAGCCCTCCCACCTTTGTTTTTCATTACCCCCTGCCCCAAGAACAAGGCTTAGCTACCCTATTGCTGCAGAACCTTGCAACTAGACATCATTGGGCAGCTATGGTCTAGGCTGATAATTGTTGTTGCCTGAGGACTCAGGAGCCCACCAGGGATGGGATTCAGTATCAACAGTTGAAATGCAGAGAACCTCACCTACGATCTGCCAGTCTTCCAACCTACAAGGCAAAGACCAGAAACATGTAAATCTGTGAATTGCAATCTCAGAAACAGGAGAAAAAGGGAGTCATTAATGGTCGTATGCCAAGGCAGAAAGGGGTCTCCAGTGGAGTACCCCAGGGATCAATCTTTCTGGCACTGTACTGTTTAACATTTTTACAGGTGACTGGGATCAAGGCATAGACAGCATGCCTACCAGATCCAAAGATGACTCAAAGCTGGGAAGCATTGGCCAACACTCTGTATGGCGCAGTCAAGGTTAGTAAAGGTCTTGATGGGCGAAGGTATTGAACTGAATTAAATAACAAGAAATTTAATAGGGCTAAATGAAAAATTTTGTTCTTGGGTTCAAGAAATCAGTTGCCCAGAACAAGATTGGGGTGGCATGGCCACATAGCAGGTGATTTGAGAAAGGTCTTGGAGTTCTGGTGAACTCCATGCATCCTTGGTGCCTTATGGCAGCCAAGAGGGTAATGGCGGTAGGAAGAGAGAACCCATTTACTCATACTTACCACCTTCCTAACTTCCCTGTTTGTATAACCAGGTGCCACCATTCTTCTAGCCACCCAGATTTACACCCTGAGGTCTTCCTTGAGCAACTCATCTCATGAACCCCAAATATCCACTTAGTTGCCAATTTTTGCTATTTCTACCTCCACAGCTACTCTTTTCTCTCCTCTGACAAGACTGCCACCCTCATCATCTCCCACCTGGACTGTGACAATAGCTGCTGGGTGGTCACCCCGCCTCAAGTCTCTCTCCACTCCAGCAGCTGTCAATGATCTGCCTGACCATGTCACCTTCTGCTTAGGAAGCCCTGCTGCTTATCTCTCAGAGGGACAAATAGAAATTCTTCTTGGCATTTAAAGCCCTTCACACCCTGGCAATTCCATTCTCTCCAGCCTTGTGGCACATTATTCCGCCTTAATCAAGCAACTGACATTTATTAAGTGCCTCCTGTATTCCAGGCATTGTGCTAAGTGCTGGGCATACGAGAAGAGCCATTCCATCTATACATGAGCTATCATCTAACCAAACCATCTTACGTTCCTTAAGTGTTATATAGAAATGCTTGCTATTGTACACAACCATCTCTCCTCTCCAGACCTTTGCCCTGTCTCCTATGGCTGAATGTGCTAGGATTCCACCTCTTAGAAGCCTTAGAGCCCTTAAAACTCGGTCAATCTAGAGAATGCTATGGACCTGGAGACAAGAAGACCCACCTGAGATCTTTCCTAGCTGTGTGACCTCATGCAATCATGTCACCTTTCTCAGCCTCAGTTTCCTCATTTGTAAAATAGGGGTAATCATAGCACTGACCTCATAAGGGTCAAGGGAGATAAAACATGCAAAATGCTGTAATTTAATGCAAATATTAAATTGCTATATATTACTTCTTGTTATATGGGTTGGAACAGATGCCCTTGAGGTACCTGCCTACTCTTAAAGTCTGGGATTCTTGGATTCTACCCTTCCGCAGCCTTACTATTTGGCAGGTTAGCCACAATTATAATAAGACAAAGCATTTCCATAGTGCCTTCAATTTTTCAAAGTGCCTCATTATCTCATGTGATTCTCACAAAACCCCAGGGAAGTGGGTGCTATCATTACGCTCATTTTAATGATGAGGAGTCATGGACTCCTCTTAGGTGTGACTCCAAGGACCTTCCCCATCCTGGAAACTCTCTTTCTCAGGTCTGGGTTAGCCCAGAAGACTCTTGGGCACCTTCCACCCCTCTAGTCTGAGATTCTAGACCCGCCCCCCACACACATACACACACACACACACACTCACACACACACACACACCCCTTATCAATGTCCTTGCTTCCTAAGCTGTAGGGGCCACCCAGCAAGGACTATCCGTTCTCTAGTGCATTTAGAAGGGAGCTTTCTTTTCTGGGCCAACAGCAGGCTGGGGTAGCAGAAGGGCTCTGGATTTGGGTGTCCAAAGACCTGCGTTCAAATGTCAGCTTTGATTCTCCCTAGATCTGTGACCCTGAGCAAGCTCACTTTGCTGAATGTGCTGTGTCAATGTGAGTTAGCTGAATGTCATAATAGCTGACATTTCTATAGTTCTCTGAGCTCCTCCTTACAGCTCTGGGAAGTAGATGTATGTGTGTGTGTGTGTGTGTGTGTGTGTGTGTGTGTGTGTTTCGGGGGTGTGTGCATGTGTGTGTCTGGGGGTGTGTGCATGTCGTGTGTGTACACATGTATGTATGCGAGTACATACATGTTGATTTCAATCAAGCAATTATTTGAACCTGGGATTTCATTGGTAAAGAGAACTCCCAGTGAAAAGAGGATAAAGTTCTCTCTACCAGTTAAGATCCAATGCTTGTCCTGCTACTTATAGTCTTTGAAAGTGGCCTGGGCATCGATAGGGTAAGCTATCTGGCCCCGGCCACACAAGTGGGAGGTGTCAGACCAGGATTTGAACCCAGGTCTTCCTGGATCATCCTCAATAAAATATGAATAACTGAGTCAGAGGGACCCAGCGAATGAGGCACAAACCAGTAAATGTCAGGGTGGGATGGCAGCCCTGCTCCCTCCTGATTCCAAGGACACAGCTCTTGCATCGCTGCATCCTGCCTCTCCAAACTCCTTAGAGCTTTTTGGGGGGTAAATGGCAAAACCCATTTGATTCAAATATACCATAGACTGAAATCTAACCTGCATGGCCAGGTGACTCCCAAGGCTAAGGGCCCTCTGGAGATCCCATTCCCAACATCTGGGTTGGCAGGGCTAAGAGAACCCTTCTCTGGAGCAGGAGGTTTGAGGGGCCTGAGGGAGGGAAGAAGGGGGGACAGAAGCAGGAGCAATGAGCAGGTGCTACAGAGAGGCAGATGTATAGAGCTGCCCCAAAGTGGAATGGACTGCCTCAGAGGTGGTGAGCTCCCCATCCCTGGTGGGCTCCAAGCAGAGCCTGGACAGCCACTCTTCGGTGATATTTAAAAAGGGAGGCTTGATCAGATGACGTAGATTCTGAGGTCCCTTCTGGCCTGGACATTCTGGGAGTTTGTGGCTCTTCTTTCCGGAGATCCCATCAGGCTAGCATGGCGTTGCAGCTGCTTCCAAGGTGCACGTCCCTCCAGCCCCCTGCCCACCCTGGACCAGTCGGGTCTCTTAAGCCCATCACTCCCTCTTTCTTTCTTGTGACGCTCAGGTGACTTGGGCTCCCTGACAGCCTTTGTTGGATGCCCCACCGACAGCCCCGAGCCCCAACATCCTCCGGGGGGGCTGATGACGGAGTCCCTCACAGCCCTGCCACTGCCCCCCCCTTCTCTGCCCTGCCCCTCGAGCCTCTCCCCTCCAACGAGGCGGCCAGCCAGCCGCCCTCCATCCTTTCTGGGCCCTGTTCTTCTCCGTTCCTGTATGTCCATCCCCGCGGCCCCCAGGGCCCCCGGAAAGCAGCAGAGTGCCGTCCCAGCCTCCTCCAGGCCTAATCCTCGAACACTGGGACTTCATTGTACAGCCGCCTCCAATACAAGGACAAATTCTGGAATGTGGACCCTGGGGAGCGGCTTAGAGGATGCCAAAGAAAGAAAAAGGGAAGAGGAAAAAGGAATTGAGAAGAGAAAGAAGTCAAAACCACACATGGGACAGAAGGGGGAAAAGGGGGGATTAGGTGACAATATCCGACCGCACTGAAGGGTCAAGAGAATTGAGCTTTGCGGCCGCCGGGATAAAGAGAGCCGGCGCTGAATGGCGGGGGTTCAAGTGCGAGCCCATTGTGGGCTGCAGGAGGCATCTGCGAGGGGACAGGCAAGTGAGGGCTGGCCCGCTTTCATGTGGCCAAGAATGTCCATTGTGGGCCGGGCCGAGCCGCCTACATCTGAGCCGCCCTGTCACTTTTACAAACTTGTTGTGGAGAGACTTAGAGCGAGCCTGTGAAAGGACATTGTGGGACCAGGAATTATTAATAACCATCATAACAGGCGGAGGGGCGCTCCCCCGCCCCCAGCCCCAGGGCCATTGAAATGCCCAAAGTGGTAACACACAACCCAGCCCCTCCGACTCTGGGAAAGGAGAGCCGGCTCTGGCCGCGACCTGGGAAATGGCAGGCAGGCTGCCGGGGGTGGCTGCTGGGGGGTGGGTGCCGGGGGAGGGGCGTGGACGCCAGGGGGTGGGTGCCGGGGAGTGGCAGCAAAGGAGGGGCGTGGAGTGAGGCCCGTGTTCCCAGGATGTCTACTCCCGCAGCAGGGTGGAGGGAGCCCAGAACGGGGGACAGAAAGGAGAGGGAGTGGGGAGCCCCGCATAGACCTGACCACTGAGCTGCCCAGGGCACATCGGGCCAGGTCTGCCAACCAGCCCTCAGTCAGGCCACCTGGTACTTATTAAGCTCCTACTATGTACCAGGCCCTGAATGGCCTGGGGAAGTTGACAAAGGCATCTTCGTTTTCCCAACACCTCGGTTTTCCCTGGTAGCCCTCCTCCTCTCTTCCCTTCTTGGAGAGTGGGGGCTTCCATTCTAATGCCAAGTGGCAGTCACCCCCTTGGACCTGTCCTGGCATTTGAAATGCCTATCAGTAGAGCAGAAATTACAGGAGTTGGAAGGGACCCGAGAGGTCACTAAGTCCAACACTCTCCTTTCACACAGGAAGAAACACAAACCCAGAGAGGGCCGATGGCTTGCCCAGGGTCACACAACTAGTATGTATCTGAGGCAGGATTTGAATCCAGGGTTTCCTGACTCCAAGTCTAGCACTGTGCTTTGCCATGTTGCCTTTCAAACTGGTTCCATTCAACAAAATCCAACAAGCATTTATTAAGCACCTGCTGTGCACAGGATACTACGCTAGTTGCTGGGCATGCGAAGACATAAATGAGGTGCGCCATTGCCTGCGGACAATGCAAGTTGTGGGCCACCCAAAGGCCACTGGAGAACAGACATACGGAGGGCACGAATGAGCAAGCATTATCAGATCGCCAACAAAGAGAGCTGTCCAGGGCACGTGCTGGGAAGGACGTCAGCAGAGAACTGTCTGATGGGAAATGTAGTTGGGCTGCTCATGTCGCAGGAGACAAAAGCTTCCCAGGCTCATGTGCTCCATTGGTCCCCACAAAATGGCAGGAGAGTCACAGGAAGTATGGATGGAGCTCCAGAGGAGAGTGGGGAGGACACTGGATGGAAAGGTCTGGGTGGGCTTTGATCTCCACCGTCTGAGGGAGCCCCCTTCCCACTGGTAAGCTCTCAGGCTAACCAGATCTCTAGAAGGCACCTACTAAAGAACAGTCCCCTTCTCCTTGACCCCGGAGGCAACAGGAAGTCACTTGGGCTTCCTGAGCAGGGCAGTGCCACAGCTTGATGTCCCAGCAGAGAAGAGAGAGACAGGAATCGGTGAGGAGGAGAGGAGATGACAGCTAAGGTCTGAGAGGAGAGGACGAGGGTTTGGAGCACTGGGTGGCTGTGTTGCGATCAGGGAGACCCTGCTGGCTGGGGGAGGGATGGAGGCTGAGCCCCGGGCATTAGCATCCTGTGGGGAATGTAGGAAAAGCCTCCAAAGAGACCTGGGCTTGGCGCCAGGGGGCCACAGTGTAAGCCCAGGGCCCACAGTGGCCACTCAAGCGACCTTAGGCACATCACTTATCTTTCCCAAGCCTCAGTCACCCTACCTGTTGAACAAGGCCTCTGAGGTCCTGGAGCTTCAGCTCTGGTGTCCCGTGGGGAACGTTGGTCCTGTGGAGAGGGGCGTGGGCAGGACAGAATTGGAAGGGCTGCTGGAGCCCCCTCATTCCCAACTTTGCTGACCTCCCCAGCCCACAATTAGGTAACAAGAGACTCCTTAAGAGAATCCTGGTTCTTACCCCTGGCTCTGGAGACGCTGTGACTTCCTGGGTGCCTCGGGAAGAGTCGCCCATCCGCCCTGTTCTAATTGTCTAAAAGTAAACACTGAAACGTGAGAAAAACAAGGATGTGAGTCAACAGCAGAAAGAATAATAATGTTTAAAAACCCCCAAATTCTTGACTGTGTAAACAGATCCAGTCTCAAGTGGAGGCCCTGGGCTGGAGGGGAGATGTGGAGGCCTAAGCTGTCTCAGGCCCTTCTCTGGGTCTCTGTTCCCTCACCTACAAAATGCCTGGGCAACATCAGAGGGTCTCCAGGGCCCTTCCAGGCTCCAGACTGTGGCACTTAGCTCCCATCCCCGAGCAGAGGCATGGGGAGATGAAAGGGACTGGAGGGGAGGGCTGGAGGGCAAAAAAGAAGGGAGTAAGACCCCAGCTGTTTTTCCAAGGGGTCAGTAGCCCTCCCCACCCTGGCCTAGGATTGGAAAAGAAAGAAGGAACCTGTTTCCTCCCAGATCAGGGACAGTGTTTGTCCTGAGTTCTGTACAGGATGTAGGAGCTATGGCATCCTTGCCTGGAATACTGTCTGCCCATGCTGCCCTGGCCCTACCTGGGCAGAATCACCAGGCTTCATATGAAGCCTCTGTCCACCATTTCCACATCCTCTTGGAGAAACAAAGAGTCACAGTTAGGGAAGGAGCAGAAAGACACTCATGCAGAAACAGAGAGATCCCAAGAATGCCCCTTTTGGAAGTCTGCTTCCATCCTCTGGTCTAATTGTTTTAAAAATGCATTTGTACTTCTCTCTCATAGACTTTCCCAAATAATCCCGGAGTCCTGAAGAGGCACCCCACCCCTCTCTCCCCTCCCCATCCTTGCCCTCTACAGCGCCTCCAGTAGAACTAAGACACTGGGGGACAAGGGGGGTGATCCCCTTTTCCTGGGAATTCCTCCAGGGACAGTTTTGCCAAGGACCTCTCCAAGACTGCCAGACTGCTGGGCTGTCTGCAGAAACAAGAAAGCTCCCATCTGGCTGCCTGCAGGGAAGGAGTCCCAGCTCGGATCCGGGGGCATCACTGGTGAGCCTCCATGAAACATCCCAGCCTAACCCGGCCTCCATACTGGAGACAGTGCGTGCTGCCTCGTGACCCTCAGCTGCCTCCCCCAGCCAAGTTGGGTCCCCCAACATCACAGAATGTGTATGTGTATACATGTATATGCCCATATTGGTGTGTATGTACATCTAAGTGGGTATATGTATGTGTAACTGTATGTATTTGTGTGCATGTGTGTTGTGTAGTATGTATATGTATTGTGTGTACATACTATGTATGCATGTGTGTTTGTGTGTGTGCAGGTGTGTCTGGTTTACAAGCCCCCTGCAGGAATTGATACAGCCCGGGCTGGCAGTGAATCTCGGGAACAGTGGCAAGCCTGCCTTGCAAGTACCCAGTGACCAGATTAATCTTCTTCCCTTTCCTTTTTCTTCTTTGAATGTTCTGCACATGATCTGATGTGATGAGCTTGAGGAGGGGTCAATGGGAAATCTGACAAGTGGGTTCAAGAAACCAAGAGCTTTATGGAGAGGGAAAGTCCCTTTTCCTCTCTGGGCCTCAGTTTCCCCTTCTGTAAAATGAGGCAGTTGGAGGTGACAGCCCCGGAGGCCCCTTCCAGCTCCAGCCATGGTCCTACAAATCTAAATGAGGGCTGTGTGGCTAAAGCAGGGATTCTTAACCTGGAGGCTTTGAACTTTGAAAAAATATTTGTTGTTGAATCATGTCCGACTCTTCATGACCCCATACCGTCCATGGGGTTTGCTTGGCAAAGATCCCGGAGTGGTTTGCCATTTCCTTCTCCAGTGGATTAAGGTAGGCAGAAGTTAAGTGACTTGCCCAAGGTCTGGCAGCCAAAAAGAGCCAGATCAACCTTAGACTGCATTAAGGGAAGCGTGGCTCCCAAGAGCAAGGGGGTGACAGTCTCACTGTCCCACTGTCTCACTGTCCCCTGCCCTCATCACACTGCAGCTAGAAGATTGCATTCAATTCTGGGAGACACTGATAGGGTGGAAAACACCCCTTGGAGGACACCCAGGATGGTGAGAAGCCTGGTGATCACCCCTCTGGCGAAGGAAACAGGGATGTTTAGAAGATTCTGAGAGGCTGTGACAGGTGTCTAGGCATTGAAGGGAGGTCCTAAGGGGACAAGATCAGTCTGCTTGGTCCCGGGGCGGGGGGGGCTGGGTGAAGAAGGTCAGATTTGGGTGGGAGGTCACAAGGAACATTCTACAACTAGACCGATCCCATAGAGGAAGGGATGGTCACCTTGGGAGGTGGGGGGCTCTCCTTGGCTTCCGGCTTGTCAGGGATGGTGTCCAAGGGTGCCCTTCTTCAGAGGCAAATGGCAGCCTTCGAGAGCTCTGACGTTCGGTGATTCTGTGGCCATCGTGGATATAGGGCTGGCCAGCGACTGACCCAGGCAAGCCTGTCGGCCTCACTAAGAGGACCACCGACTCCGTCCGGGCACTGACAAGTGCTCTTTCCAGCCTGGTGCTGAAGGACGATCTTGGGAAAGACCCTGCAGATTGTCACTTCCCAAAGGACCCCTTTGGAAACTCCGACCTGAGCCTGGGCGCCTGCCATGGTCTTCTTGCATTACCTTAGTCCCCTGACACACATCATCTGACCCCCAACACCATTTGTTCTGAGGGGCACCTTGTTATAGTGGCTAGAGGTCTGACTTCAACATCAGGAGCCCTGAGGTCAAGTCCTGACACCAACTGGCTGTGAACCTGTCTGTAGCCCCCAGGGCCTTTTGTGAAGACTTTAAAATCCGGGATTAATACGTCAGTAGATGGAGGTCCTTACCAGGAGCCTGCCATGCCGATGAAATCACAGGCCCAATTTAAACAAAACCAAGCAAACAAAAGCCTTCTTCCTAGCAGGCCGCGTCTGTCTCCAGAGGAGCAGCTCCCCAAGTCCAGAGAAGCCCAGTCCCCACGGAAGCATGGTCCGTTCTGTCTTGGCAAATCCTCGCCTCCATCCGCTGACTTTGTCTGAGACCAGACTGTCTGGTCATTTGCTACTGCGGATCCTCTCCCCCCAACAATAACAACAACTACAAATACTTACCAGCTTTTTGTCAAGATGAAAGGATTCTCTCTCACAGCTCCGCCACCCACCCTCCCCACAGTGAAATTCCCAGGGAAAGTGATGTCCATGAAGGACCCTGGAGGCCCGCTGAGTTGGGGACAGCGAAGCCAAGGGAGGGGCTGATTCTTGCCCGGTTAGGAGGGAAGGCTGGCCACTTTGGAAGGCAGCCCGGGTGACAGCTGAGGCTCAGACCAAGGTGGGAAGCAGCACTCGTTGGAGCAGGGGCTGGCAGGGGAAGTCTGAGGAGGCTGGACCCGGGACATGGCAGGGTCTCGACATAAGAAGGGGAGCGCCTTTGTTCTGTGACGTGCCCGCACCTGTCATAGACACGGTGCTGCCAGAGGTCCTGGGGGATGACTCGGTTGATTGACAAGCTAACTAGGGGGTTGCTTCTGCTGAGAGATTTCCTTTCCAGAGATAAAGATCTCTTCCTGGTGACAACCTTTCCCCAGGGCTGGTGGGCAGAGCTCAGTGAGCAGCCCAGCCTCCCCAGCTGACAGATCCAGTCAGCTGCGGCATTTCCCAGGGGGAGATGTGGTCACTCAGGAGACATTCCTGCAGGCCCAGGCAAGGCTTGGAGAACGCCGCGTGTCAGCCTCTGCCAGAGACGGAATGAGAAACGGGTTGGGAGGAGAGAGGGGGAAAGTGGGGGAGAACCAGAGAGCCAGAGCAGGAAGGGAGTGAGGGGCGCTGGAAACAATGGGGCATTGGGAGTCAGAGGACCAGGGCTGCCATCAGCTGCAGTTTCCTTCTTTGATCCTTCCAGCTGTAAATCCCCACTACAGAGCCCCCAGCTGAAAAAAGACCCTTTGCATGAAATGTCTCCGGGATTCCTCCCTTTCTCTCCATTAGTCCAAGGTCCAGAATACATTAATCAGGACTCAAACTAGGGTCTCCCTGGGGCTCTGAGGACAAGGTTCTACACTGAATTGTCTCTCAAATGAGGACCGTAAGTTTAGAGCCTCTCAGGCCCGGCAGGGTGTGGCAGCCCCGTGGCTGGCCTCCCTCACTCCATTTAGTCCTGAATCTCTGTTGGCACCTTAATTAGCCAGGCAGAACCCCTTTCTGACCATGGTCTACTCACGCCCAGGAAGGAGCATAGGAACAGGGGTCCTTGTGGTAGGCAACCTTGTGGCTACAGAGCCAACCTTCTCAGACCACTGAGGTGACCAGCCAGGCTCTTGGTGAATTTTTGATCTCCTGGATTCTGGGCTCTGGACCGTGCCTGTCTGCCTGGCAGGGTTTCTTCTATTTACTCATTCTCCTACTCCAGACCTCATCTGGCTAGCCCTGTCCTTGTGCTGCATCAGAGAGAATGGGACCAGGATGGGTCATATCATTTGGTAATCTCCTGAACAGAACAAGTGAACTTAGACTTCTTACTGAGAAGCTTCAATGGCAAACTCTCTAAGGGGCGAGAACGGAGAACCACAGGGACCCAAAGAAAAGTACTTTGGAAGCTTGCCCCTTCCAAGCACTAAATTAAAAGCATCATGGTATAGTGTATCTAATGGTGGAATTACAGATCCCACACTTACAGGAACAGCCGTAGCCTGGGAGTCAGGAAACCTAAACTAATTATAACAAATGTGTGTAGACCATACATACATGCCTACCTACCTACGTACATACATACATACAGATGTATGCAGATGCATAGACAGGTATATAGATGATAGATAGCTGGACAGATGGATAATTAGATAATAGATGGAGAGATGATAGGTAATATGATAGACAGATGTATCTGTCGCTATTTGTAGCTGTCTATATCTATCTACATACCTATCTATCTCTATAGCACCTTAGATACCTATATTATCTCATTGGACCCTCCTAGCCGCCCTGAAAGCTAAGTACCATTATTAACCCCATTTTGCAGATGAGGTAACTGAGGTCAAAGAAATGAGGTGACTTGCCCAGGTAGAGGCTCCTTTGAGTCTCAATAACCCTGAGGAGGTAACTTCTGTGGGTATTAATATCTACATTTTCCAGATTAGGAAACTGAGGCCCAGAGAACGGTAATAACTCGCCCAGAGTCATACATGCCTAGTAAGTGCCAGAGACAGGATTTGAGCTTCGAGGCTCTGGGTACAAGGGTCATTCTGGGACATCATGCTCTCTCTTTCTTAGCAGCCTGAGGAGACACTTTCATGGAGATTCTAGAGTCCAGCGAGCCCAGTGGGAAGGGAATAAGCAAGGACATCTTCTTTGGGAAATTCTTTGAACAGATGGCAATCCCGAGCCTTCCTTTGTCCACAGGACCTTGGGGGATGCATTGCCCACAGCTGCTGCTCTCACCTTCAGAGATGCTGAGGGTCCCCAGCAGTCCCACTCAGACTGGGAGTCCAGGGTCTGCTTCAAGTCAGCACCCCAAGCTAGGTCAAGAGCCACCCCTGACACAAATGACTGAGCAGAGGCAGCAGCAGCAGGACCACTTTCCTTCAGGTCACCAGGAGAAGGTAAGCCTTCCCGGGGGAAGGGTCTTTTCTCAGATCTCCAGACATTGGGCCTCATGGGGCTTTGCAGGCAGGATGAAGGACAAGTCATGCTTTATCTGTGTCTGGTTGCTTCTCAGGTCCTCCAAGGGGATTCCAATCAAAAGAGAAGAGCTTGTTTGTGGCTGTGCAGAACCTGTTTATGGACAGAAACCTTAAAAGAGGATATCCTCTCTCCTGTGTCTCTATCAGAGCTGAGCCCCCTTCATCAGGTGCTGAGGGTGGTCTAGGCTAATGACATCATCAGGGCAGAGAATTCCCTGCATGGAAAGAAAGAGAGGGAGAGAGGGAGAGAGAGAGAGAGAGAGAGAGAGAGAGAGAGAGAGAGAGAGAGAGAGAGAGAGAGAGAGAGGGAGAGAGAGAGAGAGAGAGAGAGAGAGAGAGAGAGAGAGAGAGAGAGAGAGAGAGAGAGAGAGAGAGAGAGAGAGAGAGAAGAAGAAGAAGAAGAAGAAGAAGAAGAAGAAGAAGAAGAAGAAGAAGAAGAAAAAGAAGAAGAAGAAGAAGAAGAAGAAGAAGAAAGAAGAAGAAAAAGGAGGAGGAGGAAGAAGAGGAGGAAGAAGAGGAGGAGGAGGAGAAAAAGAAGAAGAGGGAGGAGAGGAGAAGAGAAGAAAGGAGGGGAAGGGTAAGGAGGGAGGGAAGGGGAGAGAGAGAGAGAGCGAGGAGAGGTGTGCATATCTATCTATACAGTGTTAGATGGAAGGCTCCAGAATCCAATTTAAACCAATCCATTCCATTCATTCCCATTCAACATCAACCAGTTCCTGATCTGCATGTAGAGAGGACAGCATGTTTGTGCTGGCCAGAATCATAAACAGCAATATCCTGGGTGGGCCCCTCACATGTAGCAACTCCCCCACCCCCACATACACATACACATGTTCTTCAAAAACATATCCCTTTACATATTCACTTACCCAAGCATCACGGGCTGGAGCCTGACTCGAGGTCTAAAAGTGGAACAAAATGAGACACTTCCAAATGAACAAAACCAGACTTACTCCTCCGTGGCATGGAGAAGGCATTGCGAACAGGAATGGGACTGCACTGAGGATGAAGCGTGGCTTCAGGTGAGCACAGCTTCCTGCAGGGTTTGCCCCACTGATCTGTGGCCATGCACTGCAGGGAGCTGTTTTATTCTTTCAGCAGAACAGCTGCTTTGTACTCCTTTGTGCCCAGGCAACCTGGAAGCTAAATCAGTAGCCTGAGGCTTCATCCCCTGAGCCAACTGGATCTCCAGGAGAGTTGTAATACATTTTAACAAAACAAAATAATAGCCTTACTTTCGGGGGAGGAAGAAGGGGTTAGGTTTAGGGTATTGCCCTGCTGTTACACCAAGTGCATTCACTCTATTGATGTTACGGTAGCCTGTGGAAAAGTGTATTCTGCCTTAATTTTCCTTTAAAGTAATATATCTCTTCTGGTTGGCTAGGGAAAAGAAACACACCGGTGGGGGCTTAGGAGCTGTGCTTTTGAGTTGATGCTAATCCACAGCCTTTATAGAGATGGACACTGTGGGCATCCTTGAACTCCAGGGTGGTAACCTCCTCTTGCCATATAACCTGCCATATTTCAGTCAGCTTTTGCATAAGCAGTGGACTCTTTGCCTTGTAGATCTCAGCTGGAATAGAATCAGCACTAGGTGCTTTGCCACACGAATGGAACCTAATGGCATTCAAAACCTCTTCTCTAGCTGGAAGTTCAGCTAGAGAAGAATGGACTTCAAGCTGAGGTGTATAGTCAATGGCTTCAGCATTGGCTGATGATGGCTGTTGAGAACAGTATGGAAGTGTTCAGCCCATTTCTACAAGATCATGTCCTTATCACTAATCAATGTGGCTCCATCAGCACCAAGTAGCTGAGATGCACCATAGGTCTTTGGCCCATAAATAGTCTTCAGGGCATCGTAAAAGCCCTTTAGATTGTTACTATCAGCATAGAACTGAATTCCGTCTGCCTTCTTACTGAGCCAAGAATCCTGCGTCTCTCTAAGCTTTGCTTTCATTTTATTTTTGGAGTTAAATGCTGCCTTCTTAGAAATGGATGAACTATCCTGTTGATAAACCCTGTGGAGTTCTCATTTTTCATTTAGCAGCGTCTGAATTTCCCCATCATTTTTATCAAACCAATCTTGACATTTGTGAGTATTCTGACCCAGGTGGCTCAGTGTTTGGGAGGCTCTGAAGAAAAGTGTGGGAGGGAAGAGGTATGAGGCTGCCTACCAAAGTGAAAGTCTACAGAGCCATTGTGCCGACTTCATTATCATATGCCTGTGAAACCTGGACACTCTACCAGCGCCATGCTAGGAAACTGAATCGCTTCCATTTTAGTTGTCCTAGGAAGATTCTGAAGATCACCTGGTAAAGCACCAGACACGGAGGTCTTTTCTCAAACCAAACTGCCAAGCACTCAAACTCTACTGCAGAGAGCCCAACTCCAATGGGCTGGCCATGCTGTTTGAATGCCAAATATATGTTTGTCTAAAAGACTACTTTACGGAGAACTCACATAGGGCAGGTGCTCACATGGAGGTCAGAAGAAGTGATTCAAGGATGCTGTAAGGTCTCTCTGAAGGACTTTGGAATCACTTGTGTGACATGGGAGACACTGGCACAGAACCACTGTGCCGTGCCTGCATCAGAGAAGGCACTGTACTCTGAGTGAGGCAGAATTGCAGTGGCTCAAAAGACAAGGCGAGATGAACATATTTAGAGACATCCCCACTCCAAAAGTTCACGTGGATTATTTGTGCCTCACCTGGGGTGGAGCTCTCCAGCTCATACTGGTGTGCTCAGCCACAGTTTAACATACCGTACAATGACTCCACCACAGTGATATCATTTTGGTCCTCTTTGAGAATGAAAAGCAGCAAACAACCAATCTATAGCCACAATGGGCTTTCACACACACACACACACACACACACACACACACACACACACACGATTTCTTTAAGTATTTCCCAATTACATGTAAACTTTTTAACATTCATTTAAAAAAATTTTGTGTTCCAAATTCTCTCCCTCTATCCCACCCCTCCCCTGGTCCTTAAGAAGGCAAGCAATATGACATCAATTATACATGCGAAGTCATGCAAAACATAGAGGCATACCTCAGAGATATTTTGGCTTTGGTTCCAGACCACCGCAATAAAGCAACTATCGCAGTAAAGGAGTCACACAAATTTTTTGGTTTCCCAGTGCATGTTAAGTTATGTTTATACTATACTGAAGTCTATTAAGTGTGCAATAGTACTATGTCTAAACAACCCCAACATAGAGACCTTATTTAAAAAAATGCTTTATTGCTAAAAATTGCCAACTATCATCTGTGCCTTCAGCGAGTTGCAATCTTTTTGCTGGTGGAGGGTCTTGTCTCGATGTCAATGGCTGCTGACTGAGCAGGGGGATGGTTGTTGAAGGCTGGGGTGGCCGTAGCAATTTCTTAAGATAAAGCGACAATCAAGTTAGCTGCATTGATTGACTCTTCCTTTCATGAAAGATTCCTTTCTAGCATGCAATGCTCTTTGATAGCATTTTACCCAAAGCAGAACTTTCAAAATTGGAGTCAGTCCTCTCAACCCCTGCCACTGCCTCATCAACTGAGTTTCTGTAATATTCTTCAATACTGCTGTGTCTTAGGGAGGCCCGAGGAGAGGGAGACAGACGGGGTCAGAGGAGCAGTAAGAACACATACACCATTTATTCTTTAAGTTCGTGGGCACAATCTGTGGGGCCCCTAAACAATTATAATAGTAACACCAAAGATCACTGGTCACAGGTCACCATAATATATTAATAATAATGAAAAGGTTTGAACTATTGTAAGAATGACCAAAATGTGGTGCAGAGGCACGACGGGAGTCCATGCTTCTGGAGAAATGGCACCAATACACTTGCTTGATGCAGCGTTGCCACAAACCTTCAATTTGTTAAAACAAAAACAAACAAAAAACCCACAATTATTTGTGAAGCTCAATAAAAGGAGGTATGCTTGTATTTCCATATTAGCCATGTTACAAAAGAAAACACGCACCAAAAATCCCAAGAGAAATACAGTGAAAAGTCTGCTTCGTTCTGCACGCAGAGCTCATCAGTTCTGTCTCTGCAGATGGAGGGCATTTTTCACGATGAATCCTTTGGAATTGTCTCGAATCGTTGTCTTGACCAGAGTAGCTAAATCATTCACAGTTACTCATTGTACAATAGTAATATTACTGCAGACAGCATTCTCCTGGTTCTACGTTGAATTAGTTCATGTAAATCTTCTCAGGTTTTTGAAACCACCCTGCTTATCATTTCTTATAGCATAATAGTATTCCATCACAATCATATTCTATGGTTTGTTCAGCCATTCCCCAACTGATGAATATCCCTTCAATTTCTTTACTACCACAAAAAGAGCTGCTATAAACATTTTTGCACATATAGGTCCCTTTCCCTTTTCTTTGATCTCTTTTGGGATACAGACATAGTAGTGGTATTTCTGGCCCAGAGGGTATGCACAGTTTTATAGACCTTTGGGTGTAGCTCCAAACTGTTCTCCAGAGTGCGTCAGCAATGCAGTGGTGTCCCAATTTTTCCCCATCTCCTCTAGCATTTGCTGTTTTCCTTTTTTGTCACATTAGCCAATCTGATATGTGTGAGGTGGTATCTCAGAGTTGTTTTAATTTGCGTTTCTTTAATCAATAATTATTTGTGTGTGACTTTTTTCATGTGATAATTGACAGTTTTGATTTCTTCTTTTGAAGATTACCCGTTCGTATCCCTTGACCATTTTCCACTCAAAGAATGGCTTGTATTTTTATAAATTTGGCTCAGTTCCCTATATATTTGAGAAGTGAGGCCTTTATCAGAGTAACTTGCTATAAATCCCCCCCCCAGTTTCTTGTTTTCCTCCTAATTCTGGCTACACTAGTTTTATTTGTGCAAAATCTTTTAAATTTCATGTAATCAAAATTATCCATTTTTCTTCCCATGATCCTCTCTGTTTTTTGTTTGGTCATAAATTCTCCCTTATTCATAGATCTGACGGGGACATTTTCCCATGCTCCTGTAATGCATTTATGATAGTACCCTTTGTGTTTAAGTCATGTACCCATTTTGACCTTAACTTGGTATACAGTGTGAGATGGTGGTCTATACCTAGTTTCTGCCAAACTGCTTTCCAGTTTCCCCAGGAATTTTTGTCAAGTGGTGAGTTCTTACCCCCACAGCTTGGATCTTTGGGTTTGTCAAACACTAGATTAGTATGGTCATTTGCTCCTGTGTAAATACTATGGTATTTGCTATTCCACTGATCCAACCCTCTATTTCTTAGCCAGTACCAGATTGTTTTCATGATTACTGCTTTGTAATACAGTTTAAGGTCTGGTATGGCAAAGCTGCCTTCACATTTTTTTTTATTGATTATATTTATATTCTCGGCCTTCTGTTCTTCTAAATGCAGTTTGTACAATGTTCTTTCAATATAGGTCAACAGTCACAGTGTACCCCAAAAATTTCCTAGGTGCTCCGTGTATAAGATATTGGGTGCCAGATGCTAGGAATGGTATGAGCATGTGATTTCACCAGTGAAGGAAATTCCTTCCACTAATGCAAAGCGACAATTCCTCTGTAACTAATAGTCTTAGAGAATTGAGTAGGAGGCACTGAGATATTACGTGACTTGCCCAGCCATTAGGATGTCAGAAGCAGGATTTGAACCTACGTTTTCCTGACTTGAACACCAGCTCTATTGATTCTCTCAAGTGTTAGAAGTTGCCTCAAGAATAAAAGTCTCTGTCTTCAAGGAGTTTACCTCACAGACTCTCCTGTGGGGTGGGGGTGGGGGAATGAAACATGTACACAGATGTAAAGACCTGAGGTTTGAGGAGAGAGAGGGAAATAACGACTGCTCCCACATAACACTGAGGGATTGAGGTTTGTAGTATGGTTGCTCATGAGCCTCCATTAGTGTGCTACCCAGTATCATTCAACTAGTCACACTCCATTACTCAGAGGTGTCCGGTGCTCTTGGACATACGGGGCCGAGGTGAGGGACGTCGGACATTAGCCCTTCCCTGCCTGGCAGCTCAAAAGAACCTCCCTGGTTGAAAACTTCCCAGGCGAGAGCCTAAGAGATGGGGGGGTTGCACCTTTGGTATGCACCCTCAATTCGAACTCCTGAGTCATCAGTCCTTTGTGCATTCATCCAATTGGAAGCTTTTTCATCCACCCAGACCATGAACCTCTTAGTCATTGTATCTGGAAACGACCTCCTTCGAGTAGGTAAAGAATGTCTGTGTATCTTCCGAGGAATGAAATGAGGCGTCAGGGAGAGTCTGCCCTCATTAGGACCATGAAAGAGGAGGTGGAGAAGGGAGCACATTCTAGGCACTGGGGGAGGCTTAAAGGTATTGGGAAGAGTCCCTGCTAAGGACCCTGGAGAGTCACTGGGAACCGGGCCTCAGGCGCCTGGCTCAAGGCAAGCACACAGCACAGACCCTGCCTCTGACCTCCTCAGCCTCCTTCCCAGCAGCAAGGACAGCAAACAGGCCCCAAGGACGGAAGCCAGGGGTCATCTTTGACTCTTCACCCTCCCCTCCCCCCCAATCTGCTGCCAAGTCTCCTCCACTCTATCTCTGCTCACCCCCAACACCCTTGTGCAGGCTCTCATCACCTGCTGCCAGGGCTGGCAAGAGCCTCCTGCTGGGGCTTCCTACCCAAGACGCTCAGCTCCAAGCAGGTGCTGAAGCGGGCTTCTTAGCTTCTTAGCGGGCCTCCTTCTTCCCCTACTCAAAAAGGTTCTGGGGTTCCCGATTGCCCCTCGAATAACATACAAATGAATCTGTTCCCCATTTAAAGTTCTGTACAGTCTTGGATGTAATCTACTTTTCCAGATGGGTCGCACCTTGACCCTCCCATCCCCACTTATACACACAAATATATACATGTACATATATGTGTATGCATGTGTGTTTATGTAAATGTGCCTATATATGTATGAATGTGTGTATGTATACTATGTGTATATGTGTATGAAAATATCAGTATGCATGTGTGTATCTGTGTGTGTGTGTGTGTGTGTGTGTGTGTGTGTGTGTGTGTGTAATATTTTCTCCGATCCAGGCAGAATGGCCTCATGCTTTTAATACCCTCCCTTTCCCGCCTCTGGGCCGTCCCCTAGGTCTGCAGCCATCTCCCTCTTCCCCTCTGACTCTTTCACCCCCTCACAGCTCAGGTGCCATCTCCTACATGAGACCTTTTCTGATTTCCCTCCCACCCAGCTATGAGCACCCTACGCTCCCACGCCCAGCCCCTCACCCCCAAGTGACTTTTTGTTGACTCTGGTAATGTTTTACACAAAGGTGTTAGGTGGCACAGTGAATAGAGCACTGGGCCTGGGGTCAAGAAGACCTGGATTCAAATCTGACCTCAGACACATCCTAGCTGTGTGACCCTGAGAAAGTCACTTCACCCTGTTTGCCTCTGTTTCCTTATCTGTAAATGAGCTGGGGAAGGAAATGGCAAACCACTCCAGTATCTCTGCCAAGAAAACCCCAAGAGAATCACATGCAACTGAAGGACAACAAAAAAAATATGTTTTGTGTGGATTGTTCTGTGGACTAGTTTTCCCCAAAATAAACTCATTGAAGGCAGGCATCATATACATACATACATACATACATACATACATACATACATACATATACATGTAGATAAATAGATACATAGATGGATAGATAGATACACACACACACACATTTGTCTTTGTATCTGTAGCATTTAATGCACAAAAGGAGCTCAATGAGAGCTTATGAAGTGGGATAGAATCGAATTGAAGTGCCCCCTGCCTTCTGCTCTCTTCTTTGGTTTGAGGCTCTAATAAATCAGTCCCAGATCTGACCTGGGCTCCTACACAAATCGGCCCATTTCCTTCCATGGGCCTGGGCCTGGGAGGGATTTTGGCTGAAACCAAGGCAGTAGCCTGTTGCATCGAAACACAGATGAGGAAGAGGGCATTCTGGAGTGGTCCAGCATGTTCTCCTTGGGTTCTAGACCAAGGGACTGCCAGCCCCCCGGGAGCAGAGGCTGTGTGGATTTTCTGTGAATGGGAGCCTCCCCCTCTTTCCCCACTGCAGTGCCCCCCACACCCAGCCTCACCAAAGTCGTTTTGAAATCTGAAGAAACAGAGCAGTTCAGGGTCAAATGTTTCAGGCTGCCCTCAATAACAGGGGCCCCTCTGCAAGCCTTTTCCTTCTGTTCTGGGCTGAGGATAAAGAGGAGGAAATGCCCATTATGGTGTGACCTTGTGTCACTGAGGCTGACAGGCCTCATATTTAAGGCTCAACGAGGTGTTTATTTTTAGCCTGAGTCGGGTGCAGAATTCGGGGGGGCAGCAGGAGGGGTCAGGCTGCTGGGAAGCCCCCGTCTCCTGTGTACAGCTCATCCTGGCCTGTTTACATTTCTGCTCTCTAGGTTGGATAACTTCCTTCTGGTTTGATGTAGCCCCACCAGCCCGATTCCATTATCCTGTGTGGTCACCCTCTTGGGGTGCACATGGGGGGCTTTCAGATCCTTCAGCCCAGAGATCATTTCCTTAAGGATGCAGCCTGCCTGAAAAAACAGAGGAAAAAGGAGGTGGGGGTGGGGGTGTACCATGTGGCCTCAACTGTGAGGATAAATATTATCTACTGAAAAGTTCATAATAATTCTGCATGTGCTTGTACAGCTCCACTTTAGAATCCTTTCTTCTCACCCACTCTTTTTCTTCAACATTTTAGGAGTCTGTGATTTTATACAAGTGGAAGATCTTGAGCTATGTTTGTCATGAATTGTTGTGGCTGACAAGATTGATCCCCTGGTAGCCAGGACTCTGGTGATGAGAACCTCTCTCTTGGTTACTAAAATATGGAATATTTTAAAATATTTTAACCATTTAAAAATACGGAATAGATGAGGAATGAGAACAAAAATAAAAATGGCAGCCATCAGAGACTAATTTGGGGAAGGGGGAAGGGGCGGTAAAATCAGCTTAATTCATGCAGCCCGGGGGAAAATACCAGAATATGCTCTATTTATGCATATAGTTTCAAAAATAAAGTCTCATTTTACAAATCCTTTGTGGTGGTGTTTTCAAGACAGAAATGTCCTACCATGAACAAATGAGACCATTTTGTCTGCCGAGTGAGGAAGTAAGTGAGTGTCTTTCATCACGAATGATAAAGGTAGACAATTTAAAGAATGCCGTTTTCTAAAGTGGGGCATAAAATCCTTTCAGGAAGAGATTCTGCTGATCCTCCCAGTTGTTACAGAAGAGGAGGGCTCCATTTTCTCAAGTAATCACAGCTTCAATGATGGGACTGTTTCAGGACTTGGCTAAAACAATAGCAATGTGTGCCTCTTTTCTCCCTTCTGTCCCCTCTTCCCTCCATTTTCCCCTTTTTTCTTTTAAATAACTATAGTAATTTATTTTAAGAAATTGAAAGGCCTTCTCTTCTTCTTCTTCTTCTTCTTCTTCTTTTCTTCTTCTTCTCTTCTTCTTCTTCTTCTTCTTCTCCTTCTTCTTCTTCTTCTTCATAGAATTTCGCAATTCCCTGCCCTGCAATGTTAAGGTGGGAGAGTGTCATAAGCCCCATCTTAGGGACATCTGAGAGAAACAAAGTTCTGCACTTCTGGGCCTGATGAACGATTCTCTTCAGATCATTCCCCAGGCCTGTAATGCACCTCCCCTGCCATCTTCAGCTACTGGAGTCCAATCTACCCATAAAAATCCAATTCAAATGGTGCTTCCTTCAGCAAACCTTCTGACCACCTTCCCAGCTTAAGCTGAGCTGGGTAAGTACAGCCATTGGCCTCTCCCATGAGAGTCTGGTCTGTTCAGCTTTGCACACCCAGGCCAATCCATGCCTGAGTTATAGTAGGTTCTAATGCTGGATTAAATTGGATAGTCTTTTGTCCAACCACTTATCTGTCCATTCATTCATCTGTCCATCTATCCATCCATTTATCCATCCCTCCATCCATCCCTCCATCCATCCCTCCATCCATCCATCCATCCATCCTTTACCTATTCACCATATGACATGTATTACAGACCCACTACATGGAAGACACTATGCTAGAGATACAAATGAACCCCCTTCCCAATGAATGTAATTGCAGATGGCCCAGGCACCTCGATTGAGTCAATTAAAACCATAAATGAGTCTGTAATCCATATGAGAGGATTATAATGCTTTGACCATTGGTGAAGACTAGTGATGTCCCCCAAGAAATGTCTTTGATCAGCTGAAAGAATCAGACACAGCTCTGGGCCCACACATACAAATCATGGTCAGCTCAGTGATGAACCTTCAGTCAAGCTGTGAGCCAGCCTGGTCCAGGGCAGCAGGTGAAGATGAAACCACGCCCTTCCAAGGGAATTACTGTACAGCGCGTGTTGTTTTCATTCTTGTTTAGTCACTTTTCAGTCACGTCCAATTCTTCATGACCCAGTTGGAGGTTTTCTTGGCAGAGTCACTGGAGTGGTTCACCATTTCCTTCTCCAGTTCATCTTACAGAGGAGGAAACTGAGGCAAATGGGATGAAATGACTTGCTCAGAGTTAGTTTCTGAGGCCGGATTTGAACTAAGATCTTACTGACCTCAGATCCCTTACTCTGTCTGCTGTAACAACCTAGCTTCTATTAACTTGGGGGTCAGCAGAACCCGTCTGATGGCCTCTTCCAACCTTTGAAAGCTCGCAATGTCTTAACCTGATTCATTCCATCTCCAAGTGCTTATGCATGTTCGATTAAGAAATAATCAGATTTAAAAATAGATATGTGTCCTGGGACATGTGGCAGCTGGGTGGGAGACAGCACAGTCTGCTACTTCCCACTGCAGAGCTCCCTGGAATCCCCCTTCGTCCAAAGCTGCCCTGGAAGAGAAAAGCCTAAGGCATGTTGATCAGGTCCTGCCAGCTCCGTGGTCACTCCTTGTGGCTTTCTGAAAGCTCCTTGCCACCACACAAAGCCAGCTCCTCAGTCACTTACAGCTGGGAAGAGGCTCCCCACTTCTCTGTTAACTTGGCAGCAGTCAAGGAGAAGCAGTGCCCTCTGAGGCAAGCAGAAGGTTATTGCCAAATGGGACAATGCTTCACCAGACTCATGTGGCTAATAATAATAGCTAACATTGAATGTGGCACTTGAAGGTTTGCAAAGAGCTTCACAAACATGGTCTCATTTGGTCCTCACAACACCCCTGGGAGGTAAGTGCTGTTATCATCCCCTCCTCCCCGCCCTGCTCCTTCCCCACCCCTTTATTTCCAGCAAACATCAGACAGATTGGATGGGTGGGAGACAAGACCTCAGCTGGGAGTGGCCATCACGTGAGGAAGTTGAGGGTCACTTTGTAAGCCTTAGTATGCCACGTGAATGCCAACTGTTATTATTTAACCTTTGAGGGACTCAATTTCCTCATTTGTAAAACGAAAGGGATGAACTCTGATGACCTCTAAGGTCCCTCAGAACTCTAGATCTTGGATCCTGGGTTTAGGAGGTGGAGTTGAGTGAGTGAGTAGGTGAGGAGAGGCTGGAAATGTAGGGTGGGACCAGGTTCTGAAGTTGGGGGAATAATTGGGGTAGCTACTGAACCTACCAATCCAGGAGGACTTTGAATTTTCCCTCTCCTCCCTCCAGGGCATCCTCTCTGGGACTTGGGATCTGCATTGAGATTTGCAGGATTCTGGCCTTGGGCGATTCATTTCTCTGTTACCTTTCCAGCAAAACTGAGCTATTAGTCCTCCAGGCTAATGTGGGTGCTTACTGAGATAACAGCATTATGTAAACACCTTTCATACAGAAACCTCTCCAATGCTGCCCACCACATTCCCATATTCAGCATTCACGGTGTGTGAAGTAAGAGTCATTACACTCACCTCCAGCAGGCAAAGTCTCCAGTTTGATTTGATGGACCATTCACTTCATTGAGGCTGAAGCTGGAGACCCACGGGCAAAAAGGGGGAATTGGTTTTGCTGAGATTTACTCTTCTCCTCTTAGGACATGTGACTTTGAAGCCACGGACAGGTTACCCCACTTGGTCTGGGTGAGGTACCAACAAAACCAGTCTAGCCCAAGCTTCGATGGTCCAGTCAGCCAACTGGCCTTGTTGTATTTTACCCCCCAAAGGTTATATGTCTCTGAGGCTGACCTAGTGCCCAGGGCCAGCTCAGCACAAATCCATCCCCTCCATTAGGAGGATGAGTCAGAATGTATGTATTACTGAGGGTGGATCAGAATCAACCAACCGAGTCTTAATTGCCTGTGCATTTTTATGCATAGTGTATACTTGAATACCTAGTGTGTCCTCAGCTCTCTGCAGGACCCTACAGAGGGAACAAAGATAATAATTACAATTCCTATTTCTGCAGGGCTTGGAGGTTTGCAAAATGTTTCCTCTGAGCAGCTTTGCCAGGGAGGAAGGGAAAGTATCAGGAATAGCAACAACTACAAAAAATGATACCAACAGCGACAATAACAATATTAGCGTCTACACGGTCTTCTGTGACTTAAGAACTGTGGTACATACATTACCTCATGTGAACTTCACAATAACCCTATGAGGTAGGTGCTATTATTATTCCCTTTTTAAGGATACAGAAACTGAGGCTGAGAGATGTCCAGAGTCATGCACAAGTCAGTGTCTAGGTAGTATTCCAACCTGGTATTCCACACACTCTGATATGCTGCCTCTCAGTCGCCATCCTCAGGGTCCTTAAATTCCAGACTCATACAGGGACAAGAAGAAAAAATGGGTAAATTATAAATTCATAATCTTCTACTGGGGCTTCACTACAGCAAAGCAAATTTTTTATCCTTCCCTAACTGATTTCTTGTTTCACTCCCTACAAAAACTTTTTTACACCTTTTACTTTCCTCAAGCCTGCAGTACCTCTATCTCTCCCCCTCCCCAAATCTCTTAACTAAGGATTTCACCTCTTCCTTTATCAAGAGAGTTGAGACATTTTGAGCTTCTCTTCTCCCCTTCTCAAAACCACTTGACATCCCTCCTCACCTTCTCCTCCATCCTCACCCACCCTCCTAGTGAATAAAAAAGTGACCCTTCTTCTTGCTAATACCTATATCCTTGATCCCATCCCCTCCCATAGTCATCAGCAGATTACAACCTAGCTCATCCCTCTTCTCTCTCTAATCTTCAACCTTTTCCCATCTATCAGTTCCTTCCTTACTGCCTTTCAACACATTCAAGCCTAAAACCAAGAGCAATCATTATCTGTAATGGAAATAAACTACAAGTCTTTCCAATAAGATCAGGGATGAAGCAAAGATGTCTATTATCACCATTACTCTTCAATATTGTACTAAAATGCTATCTATAGAAATAACACAAGAAAAAGACATTGAATGAATAAGAATAGACAACAAGAAAACAAAGCTATCATTTTTTGCAGATAATATAATGTACTTAGAAAACCTGAGAGAATCAACCAAAAAACTTGTCCAAACAGTTAATGATTTTAGTAAAGTTGCAGGATAGAAAACAAATCCATATAATCATAAGTATTTCTATATATTACCAATAAAACCCAACAAGAAGAAATAGAAAGAGAAATTTTATATAAAATAACTGCAGACAGTATAAAATACTTGAAAATTTACCTGCCGAGACATACAGAGGATCTATATGAACACAATTACAAAACATTTTTCATACAAATAAAGACAGATCTAAACAATTAGAGAAATATTAATTGCTCATGAGTAGGCTGAGCCAATATAATAAAAATGACAATTCTACATGTTAATTTAATTATTCCATGCCATACAAATCAAATTATCAAAAATTATTTTATAGAGCTAGAAAAATAATAACAAAATTCATTTGGAGGAATAAAAGGTACACACACACACACACACATATATTTTTATATCAAAGGAATCAGTGGGGGGGGGATGTCAAGGAAGCTAGCCCATCAGTACCAGATCTCAGACTATACTACAAAACGATAATCATCTAAACAGTCTGGTGCTGGATAAGAAACACAGTGGTCGATCAATGGAATAGGTTAAGTACACAAAATACAGAAATAAGTGAGCATAGTAATCTACTGCTTGATAAACCCAAACAGCCAAGCTATTGGGGCAAGAACTCACTATTTGACAAAAACTGCTGGGAAAACTAGAAAGTAATCTGGCAGGAACAAGGCATAGACCAGCCTCTCACATTGTATATCAAGATGAAGTCAAAGTGGATACACAATTTAAACATAAAGGGTAACATCCCAAGCAAATGAGGGGAATGTGAAAAAATTACCTGTCAGATCTATGAATGAGTGAGGGGGAAGTTCATGACCAAACAAGAGACAGAGAGGTTCATGAGAGGTAAAACAGATATTTCCATTACATTAAATTAAAAAGGTTGGTACAAATAAAACCAATGCAGCCAAAATTAGAAGAAAAGGAGGAAACTAGGTAAAAAAAAATTTACAGCAAGTTTCTCAGATAAAGGTCTCATTTCATACACACACACACACACACACACACACACACACACACACACGCACACATATATACATGTGTATGTGTATAGAGGGGGGCACCTGAGTCAAATTTATAAAAATATAAACCATTACCCAGTTGATAAATGGTCAAATATGAATAGTTTTCAGAAGAAGAAATCAAAGCTATCAATAGTCATATGTAAAAATGCTCTAACTCACTATTGATTAGAGAAATGTAAAACAAAACAACTCTGCAGTACCACCTCACACTTATCAGATTGGATAATATGACAGAAAAGGAAAATAACAAATGTTAGAGGGGATGTGGGAAAATTGGGACACTAATGCATTGTTGGTGGAATTGTGAACTGATCCAACTATTGTGGAGAACAATTTGGAACTATGCCCAAAGGGCTATAAAACTGAATAAACTCTTTGATCCAGCAATACCATTACTAGGACTGTATTCCAAAGAGGTAAAAGGAAAAGGAAAAGGACTTACCCATTCAAAAATATTTATAGCAGCTCTTTTAGTGGTGACAAAGAATTAGAAATTGAGAGAATGTCCATCAAATTGGGGAATGACTGAACAAGTTGTATATGATTGTGATGGAATACTGTGGTGCTGTAAGAAATAATGAAAGGGGTGGTTTCATAAAAACTTGGGAAGACTTATAGGAACTGATGCAAAGTGAAGTGAGCAGAACCAGGAGAACACTGTACACATTAACAGCAACATCGTAATGATGCTCAAATGTGAAAGACTAGGCCACTACGACCAATATGATGATCCAGGACAATTCCAAAGGACTCAGGATGAAAATTGCTATCGACCTCCAGAGAATGAACTGATAAGCTCTGAGTATAGATTGGAGTAGACTTTTTTCAATTTATTTTGCAAAATGGTTAATGTGGAAATACGTTTTGAACAACTTTATATGTATAATGGGTATTGTATTTTTTTGCCTTCTCAATGGGTGCGGGAGGGGCTGGAGGGAAAGAGAGAATTTAGAACTCAAAAATTTTTTAAAAAGAGAACTTTCATTTAAAAAATATGTTTAAGCCTTCCCCTTCACTAGATCCCATCATCGCTTCAAGTTAATGTCCTGTATCTCATCTCCCTTTCTCAGCCAAACCCTTTGAAAAAAACTGTCTGCACTGGCTGCTACAAGTTCCTCTTCTCTCACTTCCTCAACTCTTTCCGTTTCCAACCCAGTCTCCTGAAATCCCTCTCTCCTACCCATGCATCAGCAGATGGTGCTTTTTCCCAACGTCATTCAGTCAACAAGAATTTATTAGCAGTTACTCTGGGTACCAGGCACAGTGCTAAGTGCTGAGGATTGGACTCTGGGCTGTAACAATGACGGTAATAATAGCTAATATCTGTAAAGCGTTTTGAGGTTTGCCAACCACAGTTTGTCCTCACAATCCCAAGTTCTATCTCCAAGCCTTTGTGTCCATGCCTGGAATGTCCTTCCACACCTCCCCAGCTCTCAGAATATTTTATCTGCCTTCTAGGCTCGGCTCGGGCATCACCACATCTGTGAATCCATAATTGATTCTCCTATTCATCAGTGCTTTTGACTTCTTTTCATTGTGTTATATTCAAGCCATATCCCCATTAGAATATGAGCTTTTTGAGAGAAGGTATCGTTAAGCTTTTGACAACAACCCTGTGAGGTCAGTCCTATAGGCATTATTGGAGTGAGTGGGACACACCAGGGAAATAGCATCTCTCCTGGCTCTGTTACTTATCACTTATATTGCTTTGTTCAAAGTCCTTTACCCTTGGATCACAGGGTCATCACGGTTCCAGAGCCGGAAGGGACCTCAGAGGTCATCTAATCCAAACCATCCTTGAAGAGATGGAGAAACTGAGGCTCAGAAAATCCCACTTGTGATGGAAGCTTCCTCCCTGTGTGAGCATGGGTGAGTGAGAAGGTTGACCAGGCGACTTCTAAGACCTCGACCAGCCCCACAGCTCTGATTCCCACTTTACATCTTAGCAGACTGAAGCTCAGAGAGTTGAGGCAGCTTGTCCACGGTCACCCAAAGGTGGAGGTGACATGCCTCTTACTGAACAGACACAAGTGGTGCTCATCCCAGCACGTGCCCATGAAACAGGCTGGAAGTGGGCTAAAGGTTTTCCAGGAACGGATCTGCCTCGAGTCTTGAGAGGCCATTTCCTCTGGTCCTCGACCAGCTGTGTACTTGTTGTTTCCAGTTCTGGCCAAAGAGTCGTCACTGAGTATTGTCTTCAAGTCTGAGACTCTCTGTAATGTCTGCCACATAGACCAGAATCAATTTATCATGTACCTCCTATGGACCAAGCACCATGCTAGGCACCAGGGATACAAAGAGGAAAGTAAAATGGTCTCTGCCCCCAAAGAGCTTCCTTTCCATAGATGTAGCCAATATGTACAGATATAAAAATATACAAAAGATCCTCAAAATAAATTAAAAGCATTTTGGGGCCCTAGCAGCTGGGCTGATCAGGAAAAGGATCATGTAGAAAGTGTTGAGCTAAGTCTTGAAGGACTCTAAGGATGCTAAGAAATGGGAGACCTGGATTCAAGTCTCTGCTCCATACACTGGCTATGTGGCCTTGGACTGCTCTTTTAACCTCAGTTTTCTCACCCATCTTCCAGTGTATCTGTGATCTCATTGGTAACAGCACAACTTTCATTGATACAGGTAATAACCTATCACACTCCTGAGTTGCCATAGACAAAAACATCATTCCCCTCTATCTTTTTGGTGATAAGAGTCTCCAGACGTAGCTATCCGATGGTCTTTCATCATCCCCAACATACTCTATCTCCAGCCCCATTCTGGGACCCTTTAAGTGTGGGATGGTCTTCTGGAACCCTTGTGAGACAGAAATGAGGCCATGCAGTACGGAAGCAGCTTGAGAGACCTACACGTACACAACATAAGGGGAAGGCTCCATGATGTCAGGGTCACCGAGGAACTGAATTCCTCAGCACCACAAAAGGCCACCAGGCAGACAAGAGGGACGGAGGGAGGTCACAATCCTTGGATCTAAAGTGGAGACCGCAAATCCACAAAACAAAGAGATTTCTGTGAAGTCTGTGACATTTCTAAGGGAATAGACAAGGGCCAGGCAGATGCTAGGCATCAGAAGCTACATAGGAAGGAAAGACAATAGAGAGAGTGTGATTGCCAAAGGGGACATCACCCCAGGATGCCCGAGGTCCAAAGATCTAAACAGTGTCTCCTTTCCTGCAACATTTGCAGGGCCACACAGCCTCCTTCTAGCCTTACTCTCTCCCTTCCCACCTTTTGCACCCCTTTGGATGCTGGGCCCCTCTTCTTTAGTCACCAATCTGCTCGTGCTGCTTCTCTGCTCCAAAATTCTCAGTAGCTCCGTGTGGTCTTCAGAGCACAATGCACACTCCTGTCCTGACACTCAGGGACTTCCACCACTAGGACTGCCCTGTCCAGCCAACCACTGCAGCTCCTGGTGCCCCTCTCCACAATCCCTCAGTTCCCACCAAAGTGGACAGTTCTCTGTGCCCAGAACACACTCTGAGTTCCCCAACTTTCTGCCTCTACTCTGGCTATTCTCTATGCCTGCGACACCTGCTAGCTCCCCCTTCTCTTACTGAATTTTTCCCCATTCTCTATAGCTCAGCTCAGATGTCCTCTCCTCCAGGAAGCCTACCTGTGTTTGCTGTGTATGTATTTTCTCTTGATGCCTTCTCTGACTCTGGGCAAGTCATTTCACCTTAGGGCTCCAGATAGCTGAGCGATGTGGAGAAGGGGCCGACCTGCAATGACACAAGGAATTCTTCATACCAGGTCACTCCCTATACAAGTGATATCACAGGGCCAGTCCTCTCCTTATCTCCATCACAAGGCTCTGCCCTGGGGTTTCTCTTCTTCCTTTAAGCTATTTCGTTTGGGGAGGTTCTCAGCTCCTATGGATTCCACGGTCATCTCTCCAGAGAGGATTGCTATGGATCCAGCCCTGGCCTCTCTCCAGACCTCTAGTCTCACATCTTCACCTGTCTATTTGACATCTTGACCTCTGTGTCCTATAGACATCTTAACATCCACATGTCCACAACTGAACTCACGATCTTCGCCCCCTTCCTAACTTTCCTATTGCTGTGGAGGGTCCCCCCCTCCTCCCAGGCCCCCAGGCTCATAGCCTAGGAGTCATTCTTGACTCTCTCAGGCACCCCTCCCCAATCAGGTGTCAAGTTCCATTGTTTCTACCTTCTTCTCTTTTCTCCACCCCCCTGGGCTGGCCCCCTCCTGGACTATCAGTAGTTGGTAGGCGTCTGTCTGCTCCAAGTCTCTCCCCTAGTCCTCTCTGGGCTACATTCTGCTGTCCAGGTGATCTTCCTCAAGTGTACATCCCGCGCTGGCTCCCTATTATCTGCCCTCCGGCTTTTAAAGTCTTCATAAGCTGCCCCCTTCCTGCCTTTCCAGTCTCCATACACTTTTCTTCCTCCCCATGCACTCTGCAGCCCAGCGTCCCTCGCCTCCTGGCTCTTCCTCTTCTCCCGACTCCAGGCATTTTGCCTGGCTGTCCCCACGCCTGGAATCCTTGCCCTCCTCACATAGGCAGTGGTAGATGCTGTTATTGAGACTGCCCTGGGGGCTCTCTCCGGTTTAGTTATATTTCCATACCATCTTCTCCAGGGCAGACGGTCACTTCTCCAAAGGGTCTCCTGGAATGAGGAATCAGGAATCCCCCGAGACATCAGCTTTCCCATCTCTTCTCCACTGGTCGAAAAATCAATTGTAGAGCCCTTCATGTGACTCAGTCAGAGGCAGCCTAGGAAGGGAAGGAAGGCTGAAGAACAGATTCCACAGGGCACATTGTCCTTGATCTGAAGGTCCCAGTTTGGATAAGAAAGCATTATTCTCCCCTTTAAAATAAGATATGAAAATCCAAAGCCAGCTTCCACCGACTCTTCTCTTTTCCAGCTTGGCAACACCCTGGCCGAGATTGGTGGTCCCTGTGGCACCATTGGCCTCGCCCAGACATCAATGGGTGGTCACCCTGAGGAAAATCCACGTGGGATTCTGGGTGGCTCTGTTCTTTTCAGCATTGCCAGCTAAGTGGAAAGGAAGGGGAGTGGGACCCAAGGAGCCTCCGGTTTGCATTGCACTGAGATCTACAGGAAACAGACAGGCGGTGGAGGAAGCTGGCTGTCAGATGAGCTGGGCAGCCTGGCCAGGTGGGTGGGCACAGGCTCGGTGGAGCCTGCGGCATGAGCACCCTCCTGGAGAGAGGAGAGGGGAGGGGAGGTCTTGGGAGACTCCATGCCAGGGAGTGTCTAGTGGGGCACCTGAGGGCCTTTTTGTTAACCTCTGGCAACCTTTAGATGGCCAGAATCCACTGTAGAACCAGCCCAGCCTCCCTAGCCCCACCTCAGCCCCACCTTTGCTGTTGACAACAATAACCAGATCTTGGCTCAAACACTTAGTCTCTGGAGTTTGCAGCATTCTGGATCTGCTGCCCCACGGGGCCTGGGGGGAGGCAAGAAAGGGTCCACAGGCTGCCCAGGAAAGCTGTCCTTTCCCTCTTGTACTGGGAGCAATGGGCCAGCCCAGGCTCAGACCAGCCCAGAAGCTGACCAGCACTATGACCTCAGCCCCTTCCCGGGTCTAAGTGGCTTCATTTGTCCTGCGGAGGGGGGTGGGGTGGGGAGCATTGATGAAGTGCCTACTGTGTGCTAGGCACAGGTCCCGGGATACCATAGCCTCCTTTATCAGTCGTTAAAATCAAACAAGCATCCAGGAAGGATGGGAAGGAGGATGAACCTGTGAGTTGTGGGGCAGGAGCAGCTGGGAGAAGGGAGGCTGACGAAGGATTCAGCTCTGTTCCACAAGCATTGATTATTCCCCTGTTGTATACCAGGCTTGTGGGCAGGGCAGGGCAGGACAGGACAACCTTTGAGCTGCCAGCTGGTCAAGGCTCGGGCTGGGTCTCTAGGTGACCATGGCAGGGGGCAGAAGAAAGCTTATTACCAAAGGCAGAGGGGTCAGTGGTCACATTGCCCATAAGCCAGAGAGGAAGAAAAACATGGGGGTCTCTCCCCAAATGGCCAGTCTTTGGTAGCACTTGGGTGCCATCCAGGGGCTGGGCATTGTGGGGGGGGTCAGAAAGAGAAGCCTCGAGCAACCCCAAGTTTCTTCTCAGTTTTCATCCTCCTCCTCAGACGCCATCGACTACCCGCTCAGCCTAGATGATTCTGCCCTCTGGGCTTCCGTGCACACAGAACACCCTCTGAACTTGAGTTTGCATGATTCACATTTTCTCCATCACTTTTTAAAGTCTTGACAATCAACCAAACAGTCCCCCAACCCCTGATTTAAAGCAGAATCTGATTTCTGGGGTGTCAATGATCCTGCGGAAATGTGACACACTCACCTCTTGGGCTGCTGGAGCCGGCTCTTTTCTGCTTGGTTCTCCTCCTCCCTCGCTTCCCGCTCCTTCTCAGTCTCCTTTGCTGAGTCAGAGGTCAAAGGACCCTAGGGATCTGCCTACTGAACCTTCTCATTTTATGGAAGACTAAGGTCTGTGGAAGATTAATGACTTGGCCAAGGTCTACAGGCGGTAAGTACCAGAGGTGAGATTTGAACCCAGTCCTTTGACTCCAAAGCCACCATTTTTTCACTGTACTACCCATATCCTCCCACTAACTGTGGATGTACTGCAAAACTCTATCCTGATCCTCTTCTCTCTATACTCTCTCAGTGACCTTATCTGCTCCCATAAGTTTAATTTCGTAATTACCACGCAAGTGATTCTCAGATCTATCTAGTATCTCTATTTGGGGTTTTATCCACATAGGGAACTCCCACAGTGTGAAATCCCTTCACCAAGGCTGACCTACCACTTGTTTATAACCTGCCCTGTAGTCTTAGCATCCTCTGGAAGCTGGGAGGCAGACCAGAAGCTAGAAGACAGTGTCAGAGCTGAGAAGGATCTTAGAACCCAGAAATGAAAGTATCAGATCTCAGAAGAGCCTTGGAACCATGGGCGTTGGAGCAATGCAGAGGATTCCCAGGGCTACAAACCCACCCTCATCCTTCTCCTGAGTGAGTCAGCCCCACATCTCCTCCTGATTACTGGACGCCCCAAACCTGACATTCCTCAGGCATCTCACACACAACATGTCCAAAACAGAATTTATCTTTTCCCCAAACTCCCTCCTGATCCCAACTTTGTCATTATTCTCCAGGCCACCATCCCCCTTCCAGTCCCCAAACCTGGGAGTCACCCTTACCTTCTCACTCACACTCACTCGACATTTTCTGAAACATTGTTCAATCTCGTCATTTCTCTCTTCACAGATTCTATTTCTATACACACACACACATGTGTGTGTATGTGCATGTGTATATACATATATATCCTTCATATGTCGTATGTGTGTGTGTGTGTGTGCGTGTGTGTGTGTGTGTGTATTCCCTTCTTTCCACACACACTGCCTCCATCCCAGTCCAATCAATCAATCAACCTGCATGAAGTACCAGCAATCCCCATGCTCTGTGCTAAGCATCGTCCATTCCGGCTCCTGCCTCTAAGCCCTGGTAATGTCCTTCCGCCATGCTGGTGCCCCACCTTGCCTCTGCCTCTTCCTCTGCCCACCTTCAAGGCTCAGTCAGTCAATCAGTTAGTCAGCCAGTCAACAAGTGTAGATGGAAAGGAACCTCCACATGAATCTCACGCCTCTTGCAGAAGGTGATACTCAAAGGAAGCCAGGAATGCCCAAATCTCAGCTTGGTCTCCCCAGCTGCTACTGCCTTCTCTGCTCAGGAACCTCCCACCCACTCTGTGCATAGCTTCCATGTACGTCTTTAGAGAGATGCCTCTCTGCCCTGATCATTTTGTTGATTTTGTCTTTCTTAGGATCCTCATTGCCTGGCACATAGTAGGTACATTACTGTCCACCTTCTCGCAGCCTTGCAGAGAGAGCTCACAGGGCTGCTCCAACATATCAGCCATATAAACAGGGGGCCCCAGTAGGCAAGAAAGCCACTCTATCCACCTCAAGTCCATCGCTCCCTGGGCCAAACTTCTTGTCTGTCAATACCAAGCCCTGACTGTAGTCAGGCCTCTTGGGGAGCTACAAATATTTATTAGCACTTTTCTGGGCCATGAATGACCTCTCCCCCAGGGTCCTGACCAAACTGGAGAAAGGGAAGGCCAAACCATTGCAGTGAAGGACCCTGGAGGCCCACCGGCCCTTCAGGACCAGAGAAGCACAGAAGGGGTCCCAAAGAAAACCTTGTCTAAAAACTAGAGGCCAGTGCTCCACTCCCCTCAGACCTGGGGTCAGAGGGTCTGGCTGTGCTCTGCATTTCCTGTGCGGACACATTAGGAGCAGGGAGCTGTACCCTCTGTGGGCCTCCCCTAGGTGGCCTCTGAGTCCCTGCAGGCTTAGCCCCTTAGGTTGAAAGGGGTGTTCAGGAAGATGGTGGGATAGCTGCTGAGCCTTCTCAGGGCTGCTCACCCACATCTGATGTCCGCCTGCCACCCAGTTCTCACCTGGGGCTTCAAGGAGCTCTAGCATGTACAGCGGCCACACCCCGGTAAAACTGTCATGGCAGACAGGCTAAACCAGGTTGAGGGTAAGCCATGGGTCACAAACTCACTGGTGAGCTAGGGGATGTCTGTCCCAAGCACGGGAAGACTTCCCTTGGTGGAAGGGGTGGATGAGGACAATTCGTTTCAGTGGCCATGATGGTGGCTGAAACAGGTACTGTGGAGCCCGTAGAGGTCCGTCAGACACAGAAGAAGCCAAGGTCATCCTCTGCGTCCATAGCTACAGCCATCTCCCCCACTTCTGCCCTGCCCCTGGACTGTGATGACTCAGGAAAGAGAGAGTGAGGCTGACTTTGTGAAGCTCTGCTTCACCTCAGTCCAATTCACACACAAGGCAAGACTTTGGGACTAAGGCATGGATCCTCTTCAGACAGCAAGGACAAACAACAACAGGGGGGCAGGGTGGTTCATTCATTCATTAATTCACCCATTCATTCCACTTCCTGTCCCCTTCTCCTCCCCAGACAGGGCAGGGCAGGACAAGCCTCAGTCCTCTGAGAGATTTGCCTGCAGTGAGAGTTATTCAGAGTAAGAACCGGCTTCACCTCCAGGGTCTCCTCTTAGCTCTGGCTGACAAGCCCCATCTTGGGGCTGCCTTGTCAGGCCCCCTCCAACTCCCCACTGCCCTGGGCTGTTTCAGTGACCTTTAGTCTCTGCTGAGCTCCGGGGGCTGGAACAGGACTTGTGTGGGTGGGTTTTGGTGTGAGAAGCCCAGGCACCCCTGCTTCTCAAACACACCTATCTGTTTGTGGGAGGTTTGGAACATCTATAAATCTTGGATCCATAAACCCAGCCTTCAGAGGGCTGGCCCAAGGTGCACAGGCTGAGCCTACATGGAGGCCAAACTTTGGCCCAATGGCCTACCCCAGAGTCCAGAAAGAAGTTCTGGGCTGGAGTGAGAGAAGGCCCTGGCAAGAGGGGGCTGCATGGCTCCACAAGGAGGGTAGAACCAGTTTTGTGGATCCTGCACCCAGAGATCCACCCTCCCCACTAGACCCTCAGGCCATTGTTAGATACATGTGGCAAAAAGTCTGTGTGTGTGTGTGTGTGTGTGTACGTGTGTGTGTCTGTGTGTCTCTGTGTCTGTGTGTGTCCACATGTGTGTGTCTTTGTGTGTGTCTGTCTGTGTGTGTCTGTGTGTGTGTACATGTGTGTGTGTGTGTGTGTGTGTGTGTGTCTGTCTGTGTGTGTGTGTGTGCATTTGGGAAGGGGATGCCTCTCAGGACATCAGCTCAGGATGCCGTCTCTGGGACAGCCTTTCACATTTCCGCCAGGCCAGCCTATCAATGCCTCACCTTCTCAATCTGCCCATCCCTGTGTGACAAGTAGAAAGCACCCTAGAAAGCTTGGCACTCACAATGTATGGCAGAATAATAAGGGGCATTCCCCCAATGCTGAGAGGATGAGAGGAAGTATACACTCAGCCCAGGGGGTGGGCAGGCACGTGCTGCACGCGCCTCCATCGCATCCACTGGAGTGAGCTTCCAAAGGGATGAGCTCACACAACTCCTCAAGACCAGAGTCACACTGTCGAGGCACTAGGGACCTCTACAAGAAGACACTTTCCCTGAGCTGTCCCTTCCCTGCTGGAAGAGAAGTCATCTCTGCAGAAACATCACACCCCCTGAGGTCCCTGGAACGCTAAGATCATCAGAGGTCCTGAGCCTTTGAAAGGAAAGGAAGGGAGGCTGTATAGGCCCCCTGGCCCAGCCCTGGCATGTCCATCCGCTAAAGGCCCAGAGATTCCAAAGGAAGTCAACACCCAAAAGCACAAACCAATGGGGAGGGAGGAAGAAAGACAGGCAGAGAGAAAGAAGGAAGGAAAGAGGGGAAAGAAAGGAAGAATGCAAGGAAGGAAGGAAGGAAGGAAGGAAGGAAGGAAGGAAGGAAGGAAGGAAAGAAGGAAGGAAGAGACAGAGAGAGAGAGAACAATTTCTTACTGCACTGATGACCCCCCCAATCTGGGCAATGTTTGTGGGGATCCGGGGAGGCTCCAAAGACTGGAAACAGCTGTTTTCACCTTCGGAGACTGGTGAAGTAGCCAACAGTTGTTTATTATTTTTTTTTTTGCATCAAAGTTGGTAGAAGGGCATTGTTTGCTAGAACAGCCCTTGGTTTCTGGCTCCCGCAGGACACCCCAGGGAGAAGGTTTCACTAGGGGCACATCTTTCCTGTCCTGTGCACCCTGCCAAGTGGCTCTTCTGTTTGGCCTCGTGAGGTCACGGTTTGATAGCTCCAGCTCACAGAGACCCTAGAGGGCATCGTTAGCCCCCCCCCCCATGAAGAAGGAGCAAAGGAATGAATGAGCGAGCTTTTATTAAACACTTTTTTGATCGTGTCATCTCAGACAGCAAGAATGTAACTACAAAGGCAGTGTCTGCCCTCAAGGAACTAACAGTCTGCTGAGGGAAGATGGAGCACATAAAGAGGATTGTCTAGGGAGAAGTGACAAAGCTGGCCTAGAGAGATGAAGAGACATACCCAGGGTCACACAATGGCTAAGTGATAAAGGCTGGATTTCAACTCAGGACCTCTGGCTCCAGTGAGTGAAGTCAGTCATGGAATCCCAGGATCTCAGAGCTGAAAGGTCACCCAAACCACACAGGAGCACTAATGGATGCTGCGCATCCTCTGGTCCCCCAGCCTTCGCCCGAAGACCTCCAGAGAGGAGGCAGGCTGGCGCAGACTGGAGGCCACTGCCAGGGGTGAGAAGCTCTTCTCAGGCACCCATTTTCCTTTGGCCTCAAAGCCCAAGCACGTGGGATGTACTAACGCTCTTGGTATCACTGCAGCCATCGGGATTCCGTAATTTGGAGGCCGGCAGCCTCTGCTAGGCAGGAGGCTCCTGCCTGTCTTCCTGTCCTCGGCCCAAATGTTCTCTCAAGCCAACTCTGCCAACTCTGGGGAAGCAGGTATTGTGGACAGAGCCCTGAGTGGGAGCCGGGAGCCCCAGACAAAGCTGAGCCCGGGAAGAAGGTGGTGGTGACGATCTCTGCCCTGAAGGGATCCGAGCTGGCCAGCCGGAGTCTGCATCACAGAAGGATGGATGAATCGCCAAGGATGAAGGAACGTTTGCTCCAGTACAAGAGGGGTGAGCGTGGAGAAGGCCCTGGATGGCCCCAGCTGCCCTTCTGGGGCCAGGGTGAGGATCAAAAGCTATGGGGTGGGCGTATAAACAACAACAATAGTAAATCCGTGCTGGTGCTTGAAGGTCAATGCAGAGCACAAAGGGGAGGAAAAGGAAAGGAGAGGCTACCTCGGGAGGGCTCTGAAGGGACAGGAAAGGGCCAGAGGGGAGGGGAGGGAGGCAGGGAAGCAGTCAGAGCTTGGCCTCCAGTCCCAGGACCTCCCTCCCGGGCACTGGGGATCCCAGGCATCGTGCAGGCCGCAGAGCGGCCCAGAGCGCTCCCTTTTCAGGCCCTCAGTCACCCTCTGCTCCCTCTCCTTCCTCACCACGGACAGGGCTGCTTGATCTTGCTAACACTGGTGTAGCCCGGAGAAGCTCAGCCCACGCTATCAGGGCTACTCGTGCCATTGTCCTTCCACATTCCCAGGCTGCCTAGCGGTTAGTGCTCTGAACTTGGAGTCAGGAAGGCCCGAGTCACTTACTAGCTGTGACTTCCTTACTTACATACCCTCTCCCAGCCTCAGTTTCCCCTCCTGTAAAATGGAAATGATAATAACAGTATCTACCTCCCAGGGTTGTGGTGAAGATCCAGTGAGCCGATATACATAAAGCTATTTACAAGCCTTAAATCACCATTTAAATGCGAGCTATCACTATTATTATTATTGCTCTGCTGTCCTTACAGTGCCCACCTGCTGTTTATTTGAACACCTCCAGTGACAGGGAGCTCACTCCCTAACTCCCAGAGCTCTCTTTGGGGTAGCTCTCCTTCAATTTGGCTCTTTGTAACTCCCCCCATTCCCCACCCCTGAGGCCGAGCAATCCCTGCCACACAGGACAGACAGGAAACTGAGGCAGACAGAGGCATAGTGGCTTTCCCAGGGTCACACAGCTAGTAAGTGTCTAAGGCTGGATTTGAACTCAGGCCAGCGCTCCATCCACAGCTGTCCACCCAGCCTCTCCATGCCATACCCCCCAATCTCTTCCGTGGATCCTTTGAAGTCTTGGGCATTAGATCTTCCATCCAGGTTCTCTTCCTCTGGACACTCTTTGGCTGACCAAGGTCCTTGCTGAACCATGACCCCTCAAAGGTGTCAGCTGGGTGCGGACTTGCTGTGGGATGAGGGCCAAGTCACTGTTTCCTCCCGGGTTGTTGGGAGGAAAGTATCTGTCCATTCTGAAGCCTGGAGGAATGAGACTCGCTGAGTGTTGTCCCTGGGCTCTGGGAGGGGAGGCGAGGACTTTGGGAAGCTCTTGTGTCCCCGCATGGCCCCTAGCCTAGGGCTGGGTACACAGAGTGTGCTAACACACTCACCGGGCCCTGGAGCTGGGCTCTGATGTGCCGTGGTCAGAGCTTTAATAAGCATTTACACTTTTCAAAAAGAGAGAACCACAGGGAACAGAGGTTGCCTCATCTGCCCTGTGGGTTTCCCCCTGGCCTAATGAGCTAGATTTCCTTTCCCAGGATTCATGGGGCTTCCCAAAAGTGAACAGAGCCTTGTCTTCTCTCCAAACCCGAGGCTGGGGCTGCTGCATGAGCCCTGAGCTGTGGAGGAAGGCCTAAGACTGGACTGGAAACAACTGCTGGAGTTTCCTCTTCCCCCAGCCCTTGGAGGCCCACTGAGGCTCTCCACCTCCCCTGGAGATGAAGCCACATAGGGAGGCAGGCACACAGCCCCCCTGGAGCTGGCAGGACCCTGAGGATCAGATAGCCAGGCCTCCTGGAGGACCTTGCAAGGTCTGCTGGTGAGAAACTGCCTTCACATGGGATGCCTGTGGCGGAGGCTGTGATCCTTCCATTGCTCAAAGTTCAGAAGTCAAGCCTAGAGAAGCCAGGCCTGCCCTCAGAGCCAGGAAGACCAGCTTTCCTGCCCGGCCTCTGACAAATACATTCTCTGTGGCCTGGACAAGGACCTTCACGTCTCAAGGCCCCAGGCAGCTCTCTATGAGAAGTTAAAGCCAGTTTGCTGGTCTGGGTTGGTAGAAGGAACTGTCACACTGGGAATGTTGTATCCCAGGAAATCATATGTCTGCCCCCCCTCAATGTTTACATACAGACACATGTAGATACAGCCAAGATCACAGAGCTGGCAGGAACTGCACCCACTCTGGTGGTCCCTGGAGGTAAGTGAGGGGTCCAAGGTCATGCAGTCAATATGTGGATTTGCCCATTTAAATACTGTAGACATTATAAAATATTTGGGAGTCTACCTCCCGAAACAAATCCAGGAACTCTATGAACACAATTACAAAACACTTTTCACACAAATAAAGTCAGATCTAAATAATTGGAAAAACATCAGCTGCTCATGGGTAGGCCAAGCTAATATAATAAAAATGACAATCCTACCTAAGCTAATTTACTTATTCAGTGCCATACCAATCAAACTACCAAAAAATTATTTTATAGAGTTAGAAAAAATAATAACAAGATTCATTTGGAAAAACAAAAGTCCAGAATATCAAAGGAACTAATGAAAAGAAATGCAGGGGAAGGTGGCCTAGCAATTCCAGATCTTAAATTGTATTACAAAGCAGCAATCATCAAAACTGCTTAGTACTGGCTAAGAAATAGGGAGGTGGATCAGTGGAATAGGTGAAATATGCAAGACACAGTAGTCAATGACTATAGTAATCTATTATTTGATAAACCCCAAAACCCCAGCTTCTGGGATAAGAACCCACTCTTTGAAAAAACTGCTGGGAAAACCAGAAAAGAGTATGGCAGAAACTAGGCATAGACCAAATCTCACACCATATACCAAAATAAAGTCAAAATGGGTTCACAACTTAGATATAAAGGCTGATACCATAAGTAAACTGGGAGAACAAGGAATAGTTTACCTATCAGATCTATGGAGAACAGAAGAATTCATGACCAAACAGGAGATAGAGAACATTATGAAAAGCAAAATGGATAATTTTGATTACATTAAATTGAAAAGTTTTTGCACCAAGGCAATTGCAACTAAGATTAGAAGGAAGTAGAAAATTGGGAAAGAATTTTTACAACCAGTCTCTCTGATAAAGGCCTCATTTCTAAAATATAGAGAATTAAGACAAATTTATAAGAACACAAGCCATTCCCCAATTGATAAATGGTCAAAGGATATGAACAGACAGTTCTCAGATGAAGAAATTAAAGCCATCTATAGTCATATGAAAAAATGCTCTAAATCGTTATTGATTAGAGAAATGCAAATCAAAACAACTCTGAGGTACCACATCACACCTATCAGATTGGCCAACATGACAAAACAGGAAAATGATAAATGTTGGAGAGATGTGGGAAAATTGGAACACTAATACATTGTTGGTGGAGTTGTGAAATGATCCAACCATTTTGGAGAACAATTTGGAACTATGCCCAAAGGGCTACAAAAATGTGCATACCCTTTGAGCCATCAATAGCACTTCTAGGGCTATATCCCAAAGAGATCAAACAAATGGGAAAAGGACCCACATGTACAAAAATATACATAGCAGCTCTTTTTGTGGTGGCAAAGAATTGGAAATTGAGAGGATGCCCATCCATTGGGGAATGGCTGAGCAAGTTGTGGTATATGAATGTAATGGAATACTATTGTGCTATAAGAAATGATGAACAGGCTGACTTCAGAAAAACCTGGAAAGACTTATATGGTCTGATGCTGAGTGAAGTGAGCAGAACCAAGAGGACTTTGTACACAATAACAGCCACGTTATGCAATGACTAAGATTGTTAAACTGAACCCTTCTCAGCATTACGAGGATCTAAGACATCTCCAGAGGCCTCGGGATGGAAAATGCTGTCCACATCCAAAGAAAGAACTAGGGAAGTCGAATTGCTATCACTTATTTTTACCTTCTGTTGAGTTTTGTTTCATCTTTCTGATGGTTCCTCCTATTGGTTTTAATTTTTACTTACAACTTCACTAATGTGAAAATGTGTTTAATAGCAATGTAAATGTAAAGCCTATATCAGATTGTGTGCCGTCTTGGGGAGGGTGGGGGGGAGTAAGGGGGAGAAAAATTTTCAACTCAAAAGCATATGGAAGTGATGGTTGATAAATCAAAATAAATTACTAAAATTTTTTTTAAAATGTGGATTTGAACCCAGGTTCTCTGATCCTAGAGGGAGAGAACCCTGTCATCCCATCAGAAGGGCACTGGACCAGGCATTGGGAGATCCAGGTTTGAGCCCAGACTCAGCTGCTGTGTGGACTGGCTGTGGGAGGTCACTGCTTCCTGACCCTGGCCTCCTGAGCAGCTGGGTCATGGGTTTTCCGAGGACCCTCACACAAAAGACACACAGGGGATCAGTCCATGGTGGAACTCAGGACAGAGATGCAGCCTCAGCCTCCAAGCCTGGAGACATTCAGAAAGGGATCTTTTACTGTGGGCCCAGTGAGAAGGTCGTGCTGTTTGGCAGAGGAGAGACTGAAGGCAGGTCCTTCCGACCCTCCGTTCTCTGTGTGGCTTAGAAGGGAGGGATTGGAGTCAAGTCAAGTCAGTGAGCACTAATTAAGTGAACCCTCTATGTGCCAGGCAGGGCAGCCAGGTGGCACAGTGGATAGAGTGCCAGCCCTGCAGTCAGGAGGGCCTGAGTTCAAATCCGGCCTTGGACAGTGTGTGACCCTAGGCAAGTCACTTCACCCCATTTGCCTCAGTTTCCTCATCTGTACAATGAGCTAGAGAAGGAAATGACAGACCACTCCAGTATCTTTGCCAGGAAAACCCCTAATGGGGTCCTGAAGAGTCAGATACAATTGAACAACAACGTAGTCACCTACAAAGTCACAGAGGGCTGTCATCCCGAGTGACACGAATTCTCCCACTGGAGTTTAATATCAGTTTCATGAAAAGGGGATAAGGTAAGTTCTCCCACAGCCCCGAACAACTCTGAGAATCTATTACTACCCATCTTTTAGGTCAGACTTTCTCATCTCTTTGTGGGCCTTCGTTTATTCATCTGTAGCTTACCTGCATAGACCCATTTTGCAGATGGAATACGTGAGGCCTGGAGAAAGGAATTGAGTTCCTGAGAGCTGGGACTGGTAGCTTAGTTTGCCCAGAGGCACCTGGGCTCTTCTCTACTCTTTCCAGCATCCATTGGCTCCACCCATTCAGAGAAGCCTGTGTGGCATTCTGGCCCAGCCCAGCAGGAGAGAGACAAGGTAAATAAGCTAATTAAGGGATGACTTTAATAATTATTTTGGCAGACAGATCCTTTGTTAATGACTTCCTCTGTTAAGGATTACACTGGATAAAAGGGCACCAGGGAAGCAGAGTCTGCCATGATCCTTTGAAGGATTGGAGCATGCCAGTGAATGTGAAGGGCCTTCCCATTTGGAAACAGCCTGAGCTGGAGAGCATGTGCAAGTCCTAGACCTGTGTCCCCCGTATAAGATTGGGAAGGTGCTAGACGTCAGTTCATCTGAAAGCATTCTGGGGGTACCAGTGGACCACCAAGTCATCATGAGGCAGCAGTATGGGACTGCTGTCAAGAACCTAAGGGCATGGAGGGAGTGGTCTGTGGGAGGCAGTGGTCCCTCTGTCCTCAGTCGTGGTCAGGCCTCTTCTAGAAGGCGCCTCAGTTGGTACACCTCAGCTTAGGAAAGGCATTGACAGTCAGAGTGTCCAGAGGAGAGCCACCAGGCTGGCTCAGGCCACCTGAAGGAAATGGGACTTGTAGCCTGGAGAAGAGAGTGGGGCACAGCCATGACAGCTGTCCTCCCATTTGTAGCGGTCCTATGGAGGAAGGACTCCCTGGAGGTGGCTTAGCAAAGGCTGGCCCACTTCTTATTTGTACAGGAACAGCAGATTCTGAAGCTGCACTGGGGTCTCAGACTGCGAAAGGGTTAATGGGTGGCCCTGGCCATCTTCACCACAATCTGCCCCCTCCGCAGCCCTCCTGGGACTTTAAGGCTGAAGGTCATTTTGGGGTAAGTAAAGGGAAGCTCTGCTGGGGTGGGCAGGGGCCTTCTCTGGCTCACTCCCTAGTGAACCCTGGCACCCCTACCCCCACCACCTCCAAGACCAAGGTCTCTGCTTGAAGGAGAGCTGAGATCAGGGTTGTCAGGCCAACCCTGGGGATTGGAGCCACCCACGGAAACTCTCCCAAAGGGCTCTTGAGGGATTAGTCCTCCTTGCTCTGGCTCTTTGACTCAATGCCCCCGTGGAATGCCATATGAAAAATTAATTAAAAATAGCCGGGCTCCTGGTACTTTAGAGGTGATGAAAAACTGGCCGGAGCCTGGGAATCCTGGGCGGTGGCTACAGGAGGGGATGGACTAGGGAGGCTGGCCTGGTGGGAGCGGAAGGACAGCTATTCAGCTGCGTTTGATTGAATGGGAATTAGGAAAAGGAATTAAAGACCAAGTTAATAAAATGGTGTGGGGGGGACGGGGTGGGGGGCAGCCGGGCCTGGCCCCAGCAGGAGGCAGGGTGGCGTGGGGGTGAGCCAACCCTGCGCTGCCGGCTGCTGGTGAAATGCTGGGAGCTCGGACAGAGCTGGGACAGAGCTGGGGTCACGGAACGCGCAGGCAGCGTCCAAACAGAGGGCTGGCGGGGGAAGCGGGGGGGTGCCACTTCTTCCTTTACAGAAAGGGAAACTGAGGCTTAGCATGAACCACCTGGCTCACAGTTAGCTCTTAGCAGCGGAGCCAAAAGGAGAAACCAGATGTGAGCTCCTGGTCTGGGCTCTTTCCTCCACAGTCGCCAAGACGGAGGCAGAGCGGCCGGAGGTGGTGAGAGTCTGGTCCGCTCTGCTCCCACTGGCTATGAGATCTCAAACTGCCCCTCTCCGGGCCTCAGTTTCCTCATCTGTCAAAGGCAGGGGTGGGGCGAGGTCACGTCTGAGGGCGCTTTCACTTCCAATAATCTAGAGTCTGCGGTCCTATGCGCCAGCGCTCCAATCAATGAATGAGCGTGACGCTAAGGCATCCCTTCGTGCCCGGCTCCGCGTTGGGTGCTGGGGATACTGACCCTCAAGCAGGTCCCTTCTCCCCGGGGAGAGCGCATCTCCGGAGGGACGTGTAGACCGAAGTCTGTACGACCTGAATACAAGGAGGCTTGGACGGGAGGGAGAGAGCAGGGGGGAAATCACGGCAGGCTTCCTGAAAGAGATGGTGCTTGAGCTGTATCTCAAAAGATGTGAGATTCTGTGAGGCAGAGGGGAGGAGGGACTGCATTCCAGGTATGATAGCCAGTGCAAAGGCTGGGATGTGGGAGATGAGGTGTTGTGTGCCAGGAACTGCAGGAAGGCAGTAGAAGGAGGGAGGGGGGCAAATCATGATGCTAGGAAGGAAGTTGGGGCCGGGCTGTAAAGGGCCTTGAATGCCAAACAAAAGAATTTGCATTTAATTCTAGAGACAATAAGGAGCTAGCTACTGGGGTTAATTGCAGAGGGAAGTGGCCAGGTTGGACCCTAAGGACATCTCTGGTGGCTGGGGGGAAGATGAATTAGACCGGGGAGAGATCTGAGGTAGAAGGCCATTAAATAGCCCAGGACAGAGGTGATGCGAGCAGGGCAAAGATGGATGGGAGCCGGCTCTTAGCTCCAGAGTTTGGTGTTCTATGTTCTAAGGGCCTCCCAGTGCTGACATTCTGTGTTCTAAGGGCCCTCCTAACTCTGACATTCTATGTTCTATGGGCCGTGCCAGCTCTGACATTCTGTGTTCTAAGGTCCCTCCCAGCTCTGACGTTCTGTGTTCTGTGCTCTAAGGGCCCTCCCAGCTCTGACATTCTGTGTTCTATGTTCTAAGGGCCTCCCAGTGCTGACATTCTGTGTTCCAAGGGCCCTCCTAACTCTGACATTCTATGTTCTATGGGCCGTGCCAGCTCTGACATTCTGTGTTCTAAGGTCCCTCCCAGCTCTGACGTTCTGTGTTCTGTGCTCTAAGGGCCCTCCCAGCTCTGACATTCTGTGTTCTATGTTCTAAGGGCCTCCCAGTGCTGACATTCTATGTTCTAAGGGCCCTCCTAACTCTGACATTCTATGTTCTATGGGCCGTGCCAGCTCTGACATTCTGTGTTCTAAGGTCCCTCCCAGCTCTGACGTTCTGTGTTCTGTGCTCTAAGGGCTCTCCCAGCTCTGACGTTCTGTGTTCTATGTTCTAAGGGCCTCCCAGTGCTGACATTCTGTGTTCTAAGGGCCCTCCTAACTCTGACATTCTATGTTCTATGGGCTGTGCCAGCTCTGACATTCTGTGTTCTAAGGGCCCTCCCAACTCTGACATTCGTGTTCTATGTTCTAAGGGCCTCCAGCTCTGACATTCTGTGTTCTAAGGGCCCTCCTAACTCTGACATTCTATGTTCTATGGGCTGTGCCAGCTCTGACATTCTGTGCTCTAAGGGCCCTCCCAACTCTGATGTTCTGTGTTCTATGTTCTAAGGGCCTCCCAGTGCTGACATTTTGCGTTCTAAGGGCCTCCCAGTGCTGATGTTCTATGTTCTATGGGCCCTCCCAGCTCTGACATTCTGTGTTCTGTGCTCTAAGGGCCCTCCCAGCTCTGATGTTCTGTGTTCTATGTTCTAAGGGCCCTCCCAGCTCTAATGTTCTGTGAATCTCTCAAGCAGCACCCTGCCTTTCACCCTGATGCCCATGGAGCACATCGGAAGGAAAGTGGATGCCCCCGGTCTACAAGAGCTGCTCCTCCCCCCTGGCAAGACTCCTAGGTTGCCACACTTGGTCATTTGCTAGGACACACGGCCTCCAGCCCTTAGCTGCTGCTGGGCTTGCCAGGCAGGAAATGTGGACAGGACAGCCCAGAGCTTTGCCCCGAGCCTTTGCTGGCTGTGACCCGAATCCCCCTGGTCGGCCACATCGTGCAGGGCCCTGCATGCTTCTCAGCATTTCCCAGAAACACACCAAGAGGCCGAAGAGCCAAGCAGCTCTGCTGAAAGAGAAGGCGTCCTCACCGGGTCTGGGGGCCTCTTCTGGGCAGGGGCTGATGGGAGGAGGAGAGGATGGAAGGAGCCCGGCTTCCAGTGGCTGCCCCTGCTGGCTTACACCCCAAGGCCCCTCTGCAGGGGCGTGATGCTCACTAACAGCCAGGAGGTCATCCGCCTTCTTGCTCCCTCTCGGTCCCATGGCCCAGTCCAGCTGAAGGCGAGCTTACATGAAGGCAAGGGTTTGCCGGCACGGACCTGGCCAAGTAAGCCACCTTGTTCTTCCCACTCCTTTCTTCCTTTTTCCTCACATTTTATTTGTGCCTTTTGGTTTCTCTACCACAATCATCTCCTGAGACATCCCACTACCCAGAAAAGGAACCAACAGACACTGTATGCCGCATTCCGCTCCCATAGCCCCCTCCCTCTGTCCAAGTAAATTCCATGATCTCTTCTGCAGGACCAATGACTGGTCACTGTAGCTGGCCTCTGTTCAGCTGCTGTTCAGTTTCATCTAGGATTCCGGTCCTGTGGCTGCTTTCCTCCCTCTGCATCCGTTCACACGAGGCCTCCCAGGCTTCTCTAAAGCCTCCGCACCAGCGCTTCTCACTGCACAGTTGCCCCTCTCTGCGTGCGTGCGCCGTACTCACTTTGTTCCCAATGTTTTGCTTCCGTGAAAGGTGGCTCTGGATACTTTGGCAAAGCGAGTCATCTTCTGCTGATTCTTCCTGATATTCTTTGGGAAGGAGCCTTTGAAGCAATCCCCTGGATCACACGGCTGTCTCGTCCCCCTCTGACTAAAGACCACTCACCAGGGCTGGCCTCTCCCCTCTCGGCCCTTTCTGTCCAGTGAGAGGCCACAATGGAGAGCGCTAGCCTTTGTGAGATGGATGGGGATTATATTTGACCTCCACGCTTCTCTTCTGCATCCATAAAATGGGCTTTATCATGCGAGAGACACTGAAGAGACCAATAATAAAATGCTTGGTGAGCCAAGAGCTGGGAGGGGTCTCCTGGGCCAGCTAGATGAACCCCCTCACTCCCCACCCCCACATTTTAGAACTGGAAAAACCAAGGCCCACAAAGATGAGTGAATCACCCAAGGAAGTGTCAGAGGGGTGATTTGAACCCGGGTCCTCTGGCTCAAGAGCCAGAGTCCTATCTTTTTGCTCTTATGACTGAGATGTCAGGGGCTGTTCATTCTGTTCCATTATGAGAAGCTAGGTGGGAGCGAGGCTGGAGCATGAGGAAGAGGGGTGGAGGGGCCAGAGAGAAGGCCTTGAAGAGACACCCCATCTCCCCCCAGCCACATCTCTCCTCTGTGTACCTGCTCCTCCCGTCAGCCCTTTGGCGTGTTCAGAGATACCAGGGGGACCACAAGAAGGCCCAGCCCTGGCCTCTCCTGCTTCCTGAAGGATCTCCCTGTCTACACAGACAGTCGGTCCACAGTTTAATTACCTTCTCCAGCTTGCCCTCATTCTTCCCCAGACAACAGGCTAGGGTCTGATGGGGTGTATTCGCTCTTCCAAATCATATTGGGGGGAGGGCAGGTCCTTCCTAGAGCTTTGAAATGTCACCTTCTTAGAAAAGAGTGTCGCTTTTAAAGAGATGATGCTTAGGAGTGGTGTCCGTGGGAGGGCCAGGTGCATCTAGGAGCAAATAGCAGGTCGTAGGACTTCCGCCTGCATGAGTTTGGGGGGTCATTGAGTCCACCTTCCTCTTTTAGCCAAAGAGGAAACTGAGGCACAGAGGAGTGATCTACTTGTGACCACACCTCTAGGAAACACTAGAGATGGGATTCAAATCCAGGTGCCCATTTCCCACCATGCTAGCCTGCCTCTCTGAACCTCTGGATCTTCTTCTGGAAAATGAGGATAATAAACTTCCCACTCTCCACCTCCCAGTGGTCTGGGGAAGAAGAGTGTTCTGTAAACCATAAAGGCTCACACAAATGGGGCTCTAGGAGATCAGGGGGAATGTTGGATTTTCCCTGCTAGTGAAAGGAGCAGCAAAAAACAAAACCCAACAGACCTGAATAATCTGCCCCATTATTTCTTTGTGGCTTGGGAATGAATACAGTCACCTTCTTCAACCTTAAGAGTCAGACAGTGGGCGGAGCCAAGATGGCGGCATGAAAGCAGTGACTTGCTTGAGCTCTTCCCCAAACCCCTCCAAATACCCATTAAAAAAATGTCTCTAAACAAATTCTAAAGCAGCAGAACCCACAAAAAGACAGGGCAAAACAAATTTCCAGCCCAAGACAGCCTGGATGGTTGATCAGGAAGGCTTATCACGCTGGGCTGGGAGAGGAGCACAGTGCGGCATGGCCGCACAGGCCACAGCGAACCTGGAGCAGGCCTCCGAGGACTGAATCACGGGCAGCTGTGGCGGCTTCCAGACTCCTTAATCCACCAACGCCAAAGACAACTTAGAAGGTCAGGGGGAAAAGTCCGCTTTTGCGGTGAGAGAAGAGCTAGGTCAGAGCCAGTTCCAGAGCGTAGAGCACAGAGCTCAGAGCATGGGTGCTGGGGCGGTGGCTGTGTCCTCAGCTTCCAGCCCGCAGACTGAGGGGGAATCCAGTGGCTGATCAGAGGGGGATTGCAGGGATCTCTTTGCCGGTGCTGAGGCAGGAATCTCTTGCTTTGCCCATGCTTGGATCTGGGTCACAGTTCTGGGTGGAGGTCCTGGGGTGAGGAGGAGTGCTGGCACGGTGGAGCTTGTAGTGGAGGCGAAGGGGAAACCCTCCTCACAGTTCCAAGAGAGAAAAGACTGCTTGTGGCCGTCACTAAAGACCAGAGACAGGCAGGAAAAGAGTAAACACCTCCCCTTATCACACCATCTTGGAAGAACTGAAAATTTACAGGTCCCTACAAGTATCTCTGAAAACAGCTGTACAAACCCCCCGAAGCTTGGGACAGTACATTCTCCACATTGGAAGCAGACTTTTACCTTAACAAAGAGTTTAAAACTTAAGTAATTGGCTAGGATCATGAGCAAACCTCAAAAAGAGTCAGACTATATTATCTTACTTTGGTGACAAAGAAGATCAAAACATACAACCAGAAGAAGACAACAAAGTCAAAGCTCCCACATCCAAAGCCCCCAAGAAAAATATGAATCAGTCCCAGGCCTTGGAAGAGCTCAAAAGAGATTTTGAGAAGCAAGTAAGAAGTAGAGGAAAAACTGGGAAGAGAAATGAAGTGATGCAAGAAAATCATGAAAAACAAGTCAACAGCTTGCTAAAGGAGACCCAAAAAATACTGAAGAAAATAACACCTTAAAAAATAGCCTAACCCAAATGGCAAAAGAGGTCCAAAAAGCCAATGAGGAGAAGAATGCCCTAAAAAGAAAAATTGGCCAAATGGAAAAGGAAGTCCAAAAGCTTACTGAAGAAAATACTTCCTTAAAAATTAGAATAGAGCAATTGGAAGATAGTGACTTTATGAGAAATCAAGACACAGTAAACAAATCCAAAAGAATGAAAAATTAGAAAACAATGTGAAATATCTCATTGGAAAAACAACTGACCTGGAAAATAGATCCAGGAGAGAGAATTTAAAAATTATTGGACTATCTGAAAGCCATGATCAAAAAAAGAACCTAGACATCATCTTTCAAGAAATTATCAAGGAAAACTGCCCTGATATAGAAACCAGAGGGCAAAATAGAAATTGAAAGAATCCACGATCTCTCCTGAAAGAGATCCCCAAAGGAAAACTCCTAGGAATATTGTAGCCAAATTCCAGAGTTCCCAGGTCAAGGAGAAAACATTGCAAGCAGCCAGAAAGAAACAATTCAAGTACTGTGGAAACACAATCAGGATAACACAAGATTTAGCAGCTTCTACATTAAGGGACCGCAGGGCATGGAATATAATATTCCAGAGGGCAAAGGAGATAGGATTACAACCAAGAATCACCTACCCAGCGAAACTGAGTATAATCCTTCAGGGGAAAAAATGGTCATTCAGTGAAATAGAGGACTTTCAAGCATTCTTGATGAAAGACAGAGCTGAATGAAATTTGACTTTCAATACAGGACTCAAGTGGAACATGAAGAGGTAAACAGGAAAGAGAAATCATAAGAGACTTATTAAGATTGAGCTGTTTACATTCCTGCATGGAAAGATGATATTTATAACTCATGAGACCTTTGTCAGTATTAGGGTAGATGGAGGAAAAAAATTATATGTATGTATATGTAGATAGATAGATAGAGGGCACAGGGTGAGCTGAAGATTAAGGGGTCATATCTGGAGGACAAAATTAAGGGGTGAGAGAGGATTATATTAGGAGAAGGAGAAAGGGAGAGGTAGAATGGGGTACATTATCTTGCACAAAACAAACAAGAAAAGGTTCTTACAGTGGAGGGGAAATGGGGGAAGGTGAGAGGAAATGAGGGAATCTTATTCTCATAGGATTTGGCTTATGGAGGGAATAACATACACACTCAATTGGGTATGCAAATCTGTCTTATCCTACAGGAAAATAGGGGAGGAAGGGGACAAGAGAGCAGGGGGATGATAGAGAGAAGGGCAGATTGGGAAAGAGGGTAATCAGAAGCAAATACTTCTGAGGAGGGACAGGGTCAAAAGAGAGAATAGAATAAATGGGGGGCAGGATAGGATTAAGCGAAATAGAGTTAGTTTTTCACAACATGTCTACTATGAAAGTGTTTTGCATAACTGCACATGTATGGCCTGTATTGACTTGCTTGCCTTTTCAATGAGGGTGGGTGGGGTGGGAGGAAGGGAGAAAATTTGGAACCCAAAGTTTTAAAAACACATGTTTAAAAAAAATGTTTTCACATGCAACTGGGAAATAAGAAGTGCAGGAAATGAGGTACAGAAATCTATCTTGCCCTACAGGAAAATAGAAGGGGAAGGTAATAAGAGAAGGGCAGGGAGAGATAGAAGGGAGGGCAGACTAGGGGAAGGAGTATTCAGAATGCATGCCATCTTGGGGTGGGGGGAGGGGCAAGATGGGGTGAAAATATGGAATTCAAAATCTTGTGGTAAAAATAAATAAATTTACATACAATAAAAAGAGTCAGCTGGCACCAAGTAGCTGGGTGGTGTAGGGGATAGAGCCCTGGCCTGAGTTCTGGAGTTCTTATTAGCCGTGTGACCTTGGACAAGTCACTAAGCCTCCATTTCTTCATCTCTAAAATGGGGATAATAATAGTACCTATTTCCCAGGGTTGTTGCAAAGATAAAATCAGATAATATTTGGAAAGTGCTTTGTAAACCTTAAAAGTGCAGCACAAATGCTGTCTATTACAACAAGAATAATTGTTATTATTTGGGGCCAAAGGTTCTGGATTGAAATCCCAGCTTTGTTACTTAGCTTCTGGAGGAGGCTGCACCAGGTGATCTCTAAGCCTGCCCCGCCCAAGCTCTAAAGCCATGATTGTCTAAGACCAACCCTGGGATCCCAGGACGGTCACTGCCCCCTGTCCAAGTCCTCTCTAGTCACAGACTCCTTGTTCTGGATGACCAGCGTCATCTCCCCATCCGTGGGCAAAATGGCCTCAACGGAGCTGCTCACTGCCTATCTCTGTCTCTCTCTGTTTTCTAGTTCTCTGTCTCTGTCTGTCTCTGCCTCACTTCTCTCTGTCTCTACTCTGTCTCCTCTGTGTGTGTGTGTTTCTCTGTCTCTGTCTTTCTCTCTCTGTCTCTCTGTCTCTCTCTGTCTATCTGTCTCCCACTCTGTCTGTCTCTGTTTCTCTCCACTCTCTGTCTCTCTCTCTGTCTGTCTCTCTCTTCTCTGTCTCTGACTCTCCCTGTCTCTCTTTGTCTCTCTTTGTGTATCTGTCTGTCTCTCTCTGTCTCTCTGTCTCTTGTCTCTCTGCATATCTCTGTCTCTATCTCTGTCTGTTCAGCACACTCTCTAACCAGCTAAGATAAGACACCTCTTTGAAGTCTGTGCTCCTCATGGTACTAGACAGGTAATCCAGCCGCCTCAGGAAGTCTAGGCCACAGTTTGGGATGAGATGTGAAGAATTATCCTCCCTCCAATTAGATGAGTGGGGGGAGGGAAACAGGCAAATAGTAGGAAAACCTAATGTCATGCGCCCCACTGGGCTCAGCCCAAGAGAGCAGGACGTTCCCCCTCACTGTAAAATGGAGGGTGAATGAGACAGCCTGTAAGGTCCCTCCAGCTCCAAGTCTGCGATTAAATTAGCTCTGATTGTCAGTGAAGAGAGTCAGAGCCAGGCCTGGGCTGCCCAGGGAGGCTGCTTGGGTCGCAATCTTGGTTAGAGGTGCTTTGGGGGAATTTGGGGTGAGGAAGAGAAAAAGGGAAGTCATTGGTTTTCTGCAAACATGACCTGACACCCCACTCCCCACCTCCGTGCCTTTGCCTGGGCTGCCCCCCTTCCTCAACTGCTCTCCCTTCTCACCTATGCCTGCTAAAATCCCAGGTTTCCTTCAAGGCTCTGCTCAAGGACCACGTGACCCTTTCCCGGTGCCCCAGCTGCTGGTCCCCGTCCCATGCTACATGTTGTTGTCCTTTGTTTTTTTTTTTGGGGGGGGTGTTGGTAGGCAATGGGGTTAAGTGACTTGCCCAGGGTCACACAGCTTGTCCTTTGTTTTCGCAGAGGACCGAAGTGACCTCGCTGCGCTAGAGTCAAGTTTCAGTGCGTCCGCCTGTGGCTGAGCAGATCAGCACGAGCTCGGAAAGCTCGCAAAGAGTCCGCGTGAACCTTTGGGACGGATTCTCTAAGTCTCCAGCGGCTTCCATTCTGCTCTGCTCATAGCACACAGCACCTTCCCTGATGAGGGCACGCCGCGCTAAGCGTCCTACGCCAGCGTCTCCCACATTGCACGTTCGATTCCAAAGTTCTTCACAGAGACCTGGAGAGTGTCCTTGTGTCACCTCTTCTGGCTGCCATGTGAGGGCTCGCCCTGTGTGAGTTCTCCATAAAAAAGTCTTTTTGGCAAGCCCACGTTTGCATTCGAATAAAATCTGAAACCCTGCTTCATGCTGCTTGCACTTAGGATGGCCCCCGCCTCAGAACACACGCCCTTGAGGACTGGGATGCTCTCACGTTTGTCTGTCTGGACCAGACGCCCTCCCAGCTCCCTCCCAGCTCTGAAGCTGTCTGGACTCCTGGTTCCAGCCTCCTGGACCCGGGAAAGTAAACCTGATCCCGGCTCCCCAGGCTAGCCCTGGGAGGCGGCTGCTGCGTTCTGAATCCCTCTCCTCCCCAGGCCAAGCATCCCCTGTCTTTGCAGGGGGTCCTCATCTGGCCTGATGTGGATGTCCTCCGTGTGGCCCCCAGAACTGAACAAGAGGCCTCAGACGGGGTCTGACCAGGAACGGGGACAGAGGGACTGACTGCCCCCCATTCAGTGTTTGAAAGACACAGAGATGAAAGGGGCCTCTGAGATCCTCTGGGTCAATGGTGTGCAAACGTTTTGGTCTCAGAACCCTTTGCTTAAAATTAGGGAGGACCCCCCCCCCAAGAGCTTTCGTTTAATGGATTCAATGATCTCTGCCTCAGTTTCCTGGTCTTTGCAGTGAATGGGAGTGACAGTACCTACCTCCCAGACTTTTGTGAGAACCCAGTGAGATAATGATTATAAAGCTCTTTGCAAACCTTAAAATGCCATATAAATGCAGCTTATGGTTATGTTTTCTGAATCAGGAATTAGAATGCCTTAGGATTATTATGGAAATGGTTTTGACTTCATGGACCCCTGGGAGAGTCTTGAGGACTCTGGGGGTCCCCAGACCACACTTTGAGAACCCAGGTCTAGTCTTACCCCCACCTGATGTGTGGCAGGGGAGGCGAGGTCCCTGGTCAAGTGGGAAGCAGAGTTGCCCCCAACCTCACCTTTTCAGTCCCCATCCGTGTCCTACTTACTAGTCAGTTGCCTGCAAGCCTTTTTGGGGCAGAAACATTGGATGGTTCCCCGCCTAGAAGGGTGGCCTGGGGCGCTGAGAGCTTCAGTCACTTGCCCTTTGAAGCTGGCCTTGAAGCTAACCAGGTCTTCCTGACTCTATTACCACACTGCATGGTGGCAAACAGTAGGTGCTTAAATAATGCTTGTTGAATAAATAAACGAATTAGGGTTAGTCTACCACAGCACCTAGGCACGTAGTAGGCATGTTGATAAATGCATTAGAGTTGAGAGGCCCTTGAAAACCGGCTCGATGTGGTGCTTACCTTTGGTGGTGGCCCTTTGAGGAACCCCCTCCTACAAGTTCGTCAGAGCACGTCCATGATGTCATGGGGAAGAGCCCAGGGGATCTGGCATTGCTCCTCACCCCCCGCCCCCCCACCCACGCCAACATCCCTTGGTCATGGCAGACATTGGATCAGGGCTCATGTGGCCCTGAACATTCCTCAGAGTCGGGGCTAAGACTCTCGGGCTCCTTGTGCCCTCCCGGCTCCCAGAGCTCTGCCTCTGGCCTCTCCCTGACTTCACAAATCCAATAGAGAGAAGGGTCGTTCCAGCTGCCCTTGAAACACAGCTGTCTGCACTCACAATGCCCTGACTGTTAGGTAAGTCCTTGCCAGGGCAGCCCAGCAGAGCCTGCCCACCCCGCGCCCGGCCTCCCCGGCTCACTCAGGGGCCCAGCAGGCAGCTGTCAATCTGGATGGCACGGAAGCCTCCAACACAGCTTTAGGGCCCCCAACAAAGCTCGGCTTCCCACGGGGGGGATGTCAGCCCAACCTGGCCCAGCTCCTTGGGCAGCCTCTTCCCCTTCAGGCTGGCGGATGGGAGGGCTGGCACCCCAGGGGAACAGGGCTCTGGCCTCCCTCACCCTCGATGGACACTGGGCACTAGAGCCTTCAGAAGGAGCTCTCAAATCCTCACCTTGGCCCAGAGCCATGATTGTATTCATGGACGGGTGGTGATTCTGATGGCTGCTTGTAATCTGGCATGTACTGTATCTAAGTCTCTTTCATTGGGAATGTTCCCCTTTGTCCAGCAGCTCCAATGCCCTCCAAAGTCCTACGGGAGCCTGAATATCGCCCTTTGTCTTTTTGCATGGCTGGAGAGATCTGGAAACCGGGAAGGAAGTGAGCCGGGGGTCAGGCCAGCCATGGGGTACAACCCGGATGTTTTCACTAGCTCGGCTAGAAGAAGGATTTCACCTCCTTGGCACAGCCCCAGCCCCTTAGCCTGGCAGCTCCGGGGCCGTGCCCACCTGCCTCCAGGGAAGAGGGACGTGGCCCCTGTGACGGGGGCAGAACAGCACCAGAGCGTCATTCAGACAGAGGAACAAAGCTCCTTTTAATACACGTGGGCACTAACCACTCTGCAGAAGGATACAAGGCAGCTGGAGGGGAATGAAGGTGAGTCCCAGTCCCAGGATCTCAATTTGGAATCCCCCGCTCTGGGCCTCAGTTTCCTCATCTGTAAAACTCTAAGGTCCCCCCTCCCAGTCCTAAATCCTCACATTATCTTGGCCTATCAGAAAGCATATTCCAAGCAGCATCAGAGGATTCGAACCCCAGACTTATCACTTACTCATTTCTCCCATGCAAGCCTGTGTAAATTGAGGCCTTGCTGGTCTCTGAGGTCCATCCCCTCCTCCTTGATGTGTAGGATCTGTTCAGCTCTCGTCAGGCACTGGACGATAACTTGTCTCACAAAGGAGGGGGAAGGAAGCAGCTGAGCAAAGTCCCAAGCCTCTCTGAAATCCTCTCATTCTCTGCCTCTGGCAAATGGATCAGATCGGAGAACGGAACATCCAAAACAGCATGACTGACTCATTCTCCACGTGGCAGAGACCGGATGAGGTCCCCAGGGTCTCTCCTGGCTTTTCCCATATGATCCCTTCCTCCCTTCGGCAGAGGTGAGGGGCAGCAGGTATGGAATGTTGTATACCTGCTTGTCACATCAACTTGCTTTACTTGACTGTTTTTCTTTGCCACAAGGGAGGCCTTAATGGGGCAAGGGTTCAAGTTATATCATGAAAAGGCTGTGATAGAAACAATTTAAAGGGCATCAACAAAATCATAAAATATTTAGCTGACATTAGCATGATTGGCCTAGGAGGCCATGGGGAAGGGTTGGAAATCTCCCCCCATACACCCAACTTTCCAAAATGGAGCAAACTCTAGTGAAAGGGAGGCCTTCAGAGAGAAAGCCTGGAGGAATGTTATCAACACCCTCTTTGGGGAAACTAAGCCAGCCCCCAGAGAGGGTGGGAGCCTGTGGCGGGGGAGCAGAGCCGTCCCCTGCTCAGGTTGGGCTCAGCAGAGGCAAAGGCAGGCAGGCGGGTTTTCTGAATCAAATTCCTTCAATAATGCCCTAATTACACATTGGGAAAAACAATTAGGCTGAACCCATGCTTTCTGTGTTTCCCCAGGCCAGGCTGGTTTAATAACTTAATTAAATAAACAGAATTATAATTATAATGTGAATATTTCCTTTCCATAATGCCTCGGCATCCTGCTCTCCTGGAATGAGACGAAGGCAGGTCTCCTCTGCTGGGGCTGCACCCACGAGGGGGGCCGGCCAAGGCCGCCCCCGGAGGGCAAAGCCAGGCCCAGCTGGCCAGAAAGCGAAGGGGAAAAGCGAGCCTCCAGCACACGGGTTTGGGGATCCCAACGCTGTCCACCATCCCGAGTGTTTATAATGGGAGGGAAACCACAAGAAATATATGGTTCTCCAACGAATAATCGCAGATTTCCTTCCTCAAATGCTTTGCCTTTGACAGTTTACTCTGAAAACATTCTCTACTTCATTTTATTTTAAGCCGGAAAAATGTTGCTGAGCGAAGGAAGCCTGTCAAGGAGATGACCAAGAAATCCCCGGAAAGCCCCGGGGCGCCTGGGGAGGGCGGTGGATGGAGGAGTGGGGCCCCCTGGGCGATGCGGGACAGGGGCCGTCTGCAATCCGGGCGTCCTTCTCGTCCTTCCTACAGAGTGCCCGGTCCTGGGCCCTCGCCATGCTGACGGGCGCTGCCACTGGGCGCTGCCACCTTCCTCGGGCGGCCTTCTTGATGAGCTTCCGAGCCCTGGAGCCTTGCCCCAGAAGGACTTGGGGCCTGGGGGCCGAAGGGCGCGAGTCCAGAAGGGGCTCGGCCAGGCACTTCAGCCACGGACACGCCCTATGCTGAATCCTAGAGCAGCTGGAGGCTCACAAGGCAGCGTCCACGCTTCCTGCAGGACCAGAGGTTGGACCGGGGCCAGAAGGAAGTCACAGCGCTTTATCCATCACCGGCTGGTATATGTTGACTGCTTACAGGTTGGCTGGGCATTTCCTCATCTTTTTTTTGTTTTGGTTTGGTTTTTTGCTAGGCAATGGGGTTAAGTGACTTGCCCAGGGTCACACAGCTAGTAAGTGTCTGAGGCCAGATTTGAATTCAAGTCCTCCTGACTCCAGGGCCGGTGCTCTACCCGATGCGCCACCTAGCTGCCTCCATTTTCTCATCTTACACGTAGAATGTAAGCTCCAGGAGGGCAGGGACTGTTTCTTATTTTCCTTTTTGTATTCCTGGCACCTAATCCAGTATCTGGCGTAAGGTCGGTGCTTAATAAATACATCCTCATTCTTGAATTGCATTTTTCTGTCTAAATCACAACCAAAAGGCCCCCACTGACAAATCAACTTCTGATCCCCCTGCCTGCTTCCCTAGGCCCAAATAAAGAGGCTGAGGACTTGGGTTTGAATCCTGTGTCTGCTCCATGACTTGACCAAGGTCACCAGAGTCACAAATAGCAGAACTGGGATTCCAACTCTTTCCTCCAGAATTCAAACCCGGGGGCGGCACTTAACTTCCTAATCCATGTTCTTCAGACCCTTCTTGCATAGCAAAGGAATCTCACCTTTGGCAAATGTAAAAGCCGTTGGCGGAACAGTTGGGGTAGAGGGGAGAGGCAAAGAAGGGGAGAATGAAACCGAAAGGCTTGCAGGAGCTTGTGAAGGAAATGCCGGTCAACAGAGCCCTCTGTGGGATGCTCCGATTGCCCGGGAGGGCCTGATTCTGGGTGGAGTGGGCCCCTGGCTCTCCTGGGCTTGGTCAGCGATGAGATGAACAAGCTAGAAAGGCAGGGAAGGCAGGCTTTACTATGGAGCGGCCTCATCGCCAGCACAGCCGTAACGACATGACTATTTGGTTATCAAGCCGTCCGGAGCTCGATGTCCACGTCAGTAAACAGGGCCCCACTGGTGAAACCACAGGTTGTTCATGGAAATAACCTGTCTCTCGGCCTCTGTGCTACTGCCCTCAGTATGTACCAAGACCACCCTTCCATCCCGTCCACTGCCCAAGTGGAGAGCATAGCATGAGTCCCAGATTGGCAGACACAGTGGGTCCAGTTCTTCTCGTAGACGTGTTTTCTCCTCTCTTCTCACATAGGTCTTCACCATCTCTCTGCTGGAATATGGCAGCTGGTTCCCCGTTGGTGCCCCAGATTTCAGGCAGATTAGAGACAACCAAGTGCCATGGTGGGTAGAGAACTGGGCCAGGAGTTAGGAAGAGCTGAGTTCAACTCTGGCCTCAGGCATTTACTAGCTCTGTGGCCCTGGACAAATCACCTAAGTGCTGCTTGCCTCAGTGTCCTCATCTGTAAAATGAGGGTCGTAATAGCACCTTACGCAGTTGTGAGGATTAAGTGAGACAATGATTATAAAGCACTTCACATAGTGCCTGGCACATAGTAAGCGCTTTATAAATGTTACATATGATAAGTGCCCTCAAGGACCTTGCATTCAACTGGAGGGAAGGGGAGGGGGAGGGCAGCACAGAAACAGAAGAGCCCGTTCCTGAGGGTGTGAGGAGGAGGGACAGATAACAAAGGGTATCAGGAAGAGCCTTTGTTGAAGGATGCCTTCGAGAAGGCAGCTGGGGCTCCCACCTGGGCCCTTGTCCCAGGGCAGGCCAGGTGGCTGCAGGGAGGTGGGAGGAAGGAGAGTGCATGCCTGGCATCCCTGATGTCAAAGACAGCTCGATAATTCAGAGAAGGGAAGGGAGATCACAGGTTTTCACTGCGATTCCCATGCCCTGGTCAAGCTGGAAGCAGCAGTGGCCACATTTTTCCAGCCAGGACACACAAACGCCCAGAGGGGACCTGTCAGATGACCCTCACTCCAGCCGTCCCCTTGGCCAGCAGACCCTCAAGGCACAGAACCGTCCTGTACAAACAAATCAGGCCAAAGTCACATGGACACAATGATAAAAGCAGGCAGGCAGGCATCCTCCTGGGCAGAGGAAACAGCTCTTCCCTCCTGGTCATGTCAGCAGGAAGGCAGCCCTATGGGCCAAGAGCAGCCATCAATGGGAGTGGGGTGGGGGGAGACAGAGCTCCATTGAAACATCCCTCAGTGAAAAGTTTCAGGAGGAAGTGGGAAACTCCACCAGGTCCCACGTGATCCAGGGTTGACATGTGATTACCCAGCCCAAGTGGAGCTGAAACCCACATCCTTCTCACCAGGCCTTATTTTCACGACCAAAACCCGGGCATGTGGGGTGCGGGGAGCGCAGTTTCATGCCTGTCCTTCTGTCTCCCCTCATCATGATGGGTCGAGGCTGAGGGACCTGGTACCAGGGCAGCAGGCATGGCCAGCATTATAGGACTATGGAATGTCAAAGCTGGTGGGGGCAGAGAGTGGCTGAGAGCCTAGAACACAGAACAGCAGAGCTAGAAGGCACCTTAGAACATAGAACATGGAATATCAGAGCTAGAAGGAGTGTTAGAACATAGTCCACAGAACATCACAACTGTGACTACCAGAAGTCTTTCCTTCTTAAGATATATAACTACCAGGCGACTTTTCTCAGTTGGTTTGTCCCTGCAACACCCTCCTGCGTCTGCCTGATTCTCTATCCCTGACCCCTGAGCTGCCAGGAGCCATCTGGCTGGGGCTTCAGAGATCTGCGTGGGTATCAAAAGAAAATTTAGACATTCATTTTGCCCAAGGTTTGGCTAAAGAACACTGGTCTGTCCCGTGGCCTCCACCTCCATTTGCCAGAAGAAACTCCCTCGTCTCTGCAGCCCCAGGCTCTTCTGGCCTCTCTCTGCTCTGGGTCCCTTCTTGCCTTGGCTTCAGAGACACCCCCACTATACCCCCCAGGCCTGACCTCTTATCATCCCTTTTTCTCTACCTCACTGCCAGACCTGACATACCTCCTTTAGCCCTCTCCCCTTCTCTCCCTCTCTCTCTCTCTCTCTCTCTCTCTCTCTCTCTCTCTCTCTCTCTCTCTCTCTCTCTCTCTCTCTCCTCTCTGTCTCTGTCTCTCTCTCTCTGTCTCTCTCTGTCTCTCTCTCTCTCTCTGTCTCTCTCTCTCTCTTCTCTCTTCTCTCTCTCTCTCTCTCTCTCTCTCTCTCTCTCTCTCTCTCTCCTATCCCTTGGCAATCTCTCACTTTTTCCCCTGACCCCTCTGAGCAGCCCTGACAGTTCTTTTGAGGTCCAGATCCTCCCATATCCCCAAATGCCTGTGGGACATGCCCACCTGGGAAGCTCCCTGGTGCCTCAAAATCAAGATGACAAAAACTGAGCCACAAGCTGAGTTTCTCCCCAGTCTGCTCCTCCCCTGACTCCCTTCTTTCTGGCTGTGGTTCCACCATCCCTTCATCCAACCTCCCATCATCCTAGTGTTTCACACTCCTCCCTCTCTGTGGCTTCTCTTTGCCCAAGAGTGACTAGCTTCTACTGATCCCATCTCCACATCACCTCTGTTCCCATATCTCAATCCCCACTCCAGGCCCTCATGCTTCCCTCCATATTCTCTTAGCAGGGTTTCTCACCTCCACTCTCCCAATACCCTCCTTCTTTCTCTCCTTCCTTTTTTCCATCCTTCCTTCCTTCCTTTCTTCCTTCCTTCCTTCCTTCCTTCCTTCCTTCCTTCCTTCCTTCCCTCCTTCTTCCCTCCCTTCCTCCCTCCCTCCCTTCCTTCCTTCCTTCCTTCCTCCCTCCCTTCTTTCCTGTACTAGAAGCTCCATGAGGGCAGGGACATTGTTTTATTTAAGCATTATATCAGCACTAGCACAGGGACATGACCACAGCTGGCAATTAATGCATGTTGGTTGAATGAATGAATATTGTCTAAGTTCACACAGCAAGTTAGTGGTGGGGAAAGGGAAGGAGGGGGGTGACAGCCAAAGTCTCCTGACTCCTAGTCCCAAGCCCTTCCCAAACAGATCATTCAGAGAGAATTATTCTTTTCCTGTTTTCAGAAAGAAAAAATATCCTTTCAGCTGCTTTTCTTTTTGTGTCATTGGCAAGAGCCCAAAATATATTCCATTTTTTTTCAATGAAACATAAGACCAAAAGAAGGGGCTCAGCCCTTCTGCATGTGGGCTCCCCAGGGCCAGGCAGATGTCTGGCATGAGCCGGGCCAGCCCTTGCTGAGGAGGAGGCACCCGGGGAATGCAACATGACATTACAGCTGGCCCCAGAAAGCCCGGGCTGCTGCCTATGCCAAGGCTCCTGAGCCCCAGCTGCCTTCCTGTGGCCCAGGAAATGAGGGACAGGGCCCTTCCTGTCTGGGCAGAAGCCAGGCCAAAGGAAAGCCAAGGGCTGGAGCCCGCTGATGGCAGGGCCCTGGCCCACAATGGCTTCTGCACTGTGGATTGGGCTGGGTAAGATAATTTTTATGGGAATGGAGCTTAGCAGTGTGCTTTCCTGAGGCTGTTATCACTGGTCCTGATGAGAGCTCTGGCTTGGGTGGGAGGGAGGCGACACATACCAATTCTCTCCCTTTTGCACTCTGAAGCTCAGAGTGGAGAGTGACTCTTAGCTCCAGAGTGAGTTGGGACTCAAGTCTCAGAGAGGGATGGAAAGGGCCTTGGAGGGTAACCAGCCCATCCACACCTGAACAGAAATGCACTGGATAACATCTCTTTGTGAAACCGAGGTCCCCCAACCCCACATCCTAGGCTCCTTCCTCTCCCATCTTCTGCCCGCATCAGGCAAAACCTCCTCAAATACTGTGCTCAAGAGTTCATGGGCCGAGCTGCCTTCCAAGGCCTGCCCTCCCTGGGAAAATAGCACATTTGTGTCTTAAGGGGGGCCTTCTGGAGACCATGCTGTCACCTAAAGTAGGAACTCAAAAACGGGGTTCTAGGCAACATGACCAGCCAGAACTAAAGTGAAGGATGGTGGGGCTGTATGGCAAACTTTGATTCAGACAGCCAAGAATCCACAAGCTTTTTTGTCCGCCATGATATATTGGCAACTCAGCTTCAGCTTGTGGTCCATTGAAGTCCCTGGGTCTTTCACACATCAACTGTTGCCTAGCCATTTCTCCCTCTTTCTATACATGTGCGTTTGAAAAAAGCCCTTTCTTCTTTTCTCCTCTTTCCTCCCTCCCACTTTCCTCCTTCCTTTCTTTCTTCCTTCTTTCCTTCCTTTCCTCTCGCTCATAATATAACTGAGTTTAGGAAGAATTTTTCCATCTGGTAGGTTTAGTTCTCCAAGCAATCTGAACCATTTATACACCTTTATTTCAAACCAAGATCTGGCTGTCTTCAACTTTTGTTAGATACATATGAAGTCTAGCTTCTGTCATGCAAACCCAAGCCTAGACTTTTCCCAGTGCTGGGTCCATACAATGTGCATGAATTACCCACGGCTGGCGTGGTGTTGTCTGCCTCCACGTCCCCCACCCCACCCCATGAGCAGGATAGAGGTAATGTCTGTCTGATTCAGCCACTCTAACCTCCTGAAGGCTCGTCCATCTAAACCTCAGAATCCAGTTTTCCTGCCTTACCTAGCCTAGCCAGAGAACTGATCTTCCCTGAAGCTTACACCAGGCTCTTCCTCTGGGAGAGGTGGCCATAAGATTACCCTCCAAGGGGGGCTCAAATACTGCCAAAGGTTAGAGGCACTGAGGAACAGACACACACTAGTCGTAATTTCTTAACTGAGACAGCAGAACTCCATCTCTTCATTGTCTCTAGAGTAGTAGAGCTGGAACATCACAAGGGAATGAAGCTGCTTTCTTTAGTGATAATTTAATAATAATAATAGTAAACAATAAAGAAATAATAAAGAAGGAACGATCAGGCAGAACTCCCATGGTCGATGACTCTAGAATTTGCAGGGCTTAAGGATGCTGATTTGTCATCAACAACGAGTCGCTTAAGAAGGAATACGTGAAGAGTCAAGCAGAAATGAGGCCTTTGGTTTCCAGGGATGGCCCCTCGGCCTCCAGGCCTTCTTTTGGCCTCAGTCACTCAGCTCTTCTGGCTTGTTTTTTTCCCTTCTGTTATTCAGCAAGACTCATTCCATAGGAGCACCTGTTCTTGGCAAGATTGTTCTGACTCCTTCTTGTCTGTTCAATGGTCACCCCATTCAAATCTCCCTGATTTGGGCTGGCTATGTAAGTACATGTGGAGGATAGAATAAATGACAAACATGAATTTTTGAGCCCAATGTTCAGTAAAAATGCATCCTCAAGTCGGCTCTGATCAAAAAACAAGCAAAAAGAAAAAAGATTGCTTAGCGAAGGCCTTTAAAGGACCTATTTCAATTTAAGGGACCTGCTTCAGTGAATGCTGTAAGATGGCATAATTAGTATAGTAATAAGTGATTAACAAAGTCCTTAATTAGGGTTCTGATTTTTCATTCAAGTCACCAAACACTTGCTTCAAGCCTCCTAGTACAAGGCACACTTCTACCGCCAGTACTAGCCTCCTGTTTGCTTAAAGTGAAGTAGCCTGAGTGGTCCTGGGCGCTGCAGCCGGTCGGCAAAGGAGGACATATCTGTGCGTCACTAGTCCATGCGGACTGCGCACCTTGGCTCCCTCTCTCGGGGCACAGCCTCCGTCAACACTGTTCCTTAATGACAAACCTCAGCAAAGCCCTGCGAGATTGTCAACATTACCCTCCTTCCTAGGCCTACACGAAGGGCCCGAAGGAGGGAGCATCTCTACTCAAGACACTAGTCCCAGGAGCTCGGGCAGCCTGGAGCTGGGTCCATCCTGGATGGAGAAGCGTGCCGTTCCCTCCTTGTTTCTCTCCTCTGGCCCTGCACACCCAGACCCAGCCCTAGATGGAAGCCAAAACCAGAATAAAATCTGTGCAAAGATGAGCTTTCCCCTGGGGCCCCCATCTCTCCTGGGCAGGATCACAGCCTCTGCTTTGTGGGAGAGGAAGATAAATGAGTATTTCTGTAAATAGGCAACTTGGGGCATTCCAGCCAATGGGCTTAATAAGCCTTCTCAAAGAGCCCAATTATTTGTGCAAAGCCCACCGAGTAAACAGGGCCTAGCCAGGGCTGTCATTTGTCCGACTGTAATTAGCTGCATTTCCTTTAGTAATCTGGAAAACCCTCAAAAGCAGGCAGACCTATCATTGGCGCGATGGGATAATTACCCAACATCATTCGTACAAAACTGTTAAAAGTAAAAATGTCCTATGATTTCCTTTGATGTCTAAAGAGGAATAATTAATCCAAAGACATGAAAAAATTGGTGGAATTTAAAATACAAAACAAATGTAGCCCGGTTAAGATGCAGAGTTTCTTTCCCGGATACTTGCCAAGGTGCCAAACTAAAATGGAGCTTTGCAGCCTCGCTGTCCCTGAACGGCTGAAGCATCAGGGAGGGCTGGTGAATGAGGGGGCAGCCCTGGGCCCCCATGGCCCACATGGCCAACGGGCAAGGGGGGCTCTGAGGGGTCTGGCACAAAAAGAACCTCGTGGGGGGAAACTGTGCCCCATTCCAACCTGGTTTGTCAGAATACAGTCAGAGAGGCATTAGTATGAGAATGCTAGGATCCCAGTATTCTCTTCGGGTTTCTCATTATAATCACAGGAGTGTGGATCGGTGGAGACTTGGAAGCAGTAAGACCTGGCTTTAAATCTCACCTTGGACACTAACTATATGACCATGAGCCAGTCATTTATGTGTCTGAGCCTCAGTTTCCTTTTGTGTGACATGAAGCTGTCAGCTTAGCTGCCTCTGAGGGTCTCCTACAGCTCTAAGTCGATCATACTCTCCTCTGCCCAACCAGGCTGTCCTCTTCTCTGGGTTGGGCACCCGGTAGGCTTGTCAAAGGGCCGACAATGTGAGGAGAGGCAGGGACCTTGGGGAGCAGTCCCATAAATGACCTTTGTTGTGACTCCCTCCACAACCACCGGATGATTTTACATTTATCATCTCATTTTGTCCCACGGGGGATGTGAACGTCAGAGAGGAGAATGCTGAGGTTCTAAGAGGCCCTCAGGGCCTTCCAGCCTCCTCATCTATAAAGCAGAGGCTTTGGTCTAGATCATCACTAAATTCCCTTCCCACTCTAGACAGCTTTGGCGGAGCTGAGCCTCAAATCCAGGTCACCCGACTCCAATGCTCAACTCCGAGAGAGGTGAGTGACGCCCTAGAGTCACCACTCAAGGTTCCATTTCTACAGCCCTTAAAGGGTTGAGAACTGCTTTCCAAACATCCGTCCGCGGGGGGGATTTGACAGAGATTCTGAGAAGTTGTGCCTTGCCCGTGATCACATCGTCTACAAAGACGACGGGCAGGTCCCACTCTCTATCTGCAACACGATTCTGCTTCTTGTACAGTGGCTCCGACGAATAACGTCCTTGGGTTCTGAAAGAACTAGGTTTCTGAGCCTTTGTCTGCAGTGGTTGAAAGACGACGGAGAGTGGGAGAGGGGCCACGGGGCTGGAGAAGCACAGGTGTCTCTTTGATTTTCTAAGAAGGGAAAAGAGCGGAACCTACAAGTTGTTGTTTCTGACTCCTCGTGACCCCATTTGGGGTTTTCTTGTCAGAAGTACTGGAGGGGTTGGCCATTTCCTTCTCCAGCCCGTTTTACAGATGAGGAAATGGAGGCAAACAGGGTGAAGTGACTTGCCCAGGGTCACACAGCTAGAACGTGTCTGAGGCCGGATTTGAACCCAGATCTTCTTGACTCTGTGCCACCCAGCTGCCCCAGAACCTACAGACTAAAAGCCAGTTGATTCGCTTTCGGTTCCTTACAAGGTTCTAGAATGAATTATTCATGGGAAGGCTTGGGAACCTCTGGAAAAAGAAGCAGTGATTACAGTGAACGAAGAGGTCTCCATTGAGAACGGGGCCGTGCTAGACTGAACGCCTCCTGACCCAGACCACGGAACCCTGGGCTCACAGATTCAGAGCTCAAAGGGCCCTGGAGGCCATTGAGTCCCAAGTCCAAGATTGGAGGAAGCGTCCAACCCCCGAGTGCCCTTGAAAAAGACTAGGGGTTTACTGGACTCTGGGCAACAGAAGCTAGTGCGTTCAGAGAAACCAAGTGGCCAAGAGGAGGGAGATGAGAGCCTCCTGCCCCCGCCACGCTCAAACCTTACCGCGAGCAGCGTGATCCGTGTCAGCACCACGTCTTGGGAAAGTCAACGTGAGGAGGGTCAGAAGTTAACAAGGCTGGTGAAAACTCTTGAGTTCATGACACAGACACATCAGTGGAAGGAACTGGGAAGACAGATTAGGAAACTGAGTCTCATGGTACACCCAATAACTGCCTTTTAGTATCAAAAGGGCAGTCTCCTGGATGGGGATTCAGTCTATTCTGCTTGGCCACAGAGGACAGACCCGGGAGCAGTGGATGGAAGCCATTGGAGGAATCCTGGTGTCATGGCCAGGGGACTGGACTTGGAGGCGGGAAGACCTGGTTTCAACTCCTGCCTCGGCTAACACCTGGGTGATCCTGGGCAAATCAATCAACCTCTCTATGCCTCAGTTTCCTCACCTATAATGTGAGGGGAGAAGAGCTGGACTCAATGACCACCAAGGTCTCTTCCTGCTCTAAATCTATGTCCTGTGATACCTAGATAGTCAGAGAGACACCTAGAAGGCCAGATATCTACCTAAATATATACAATGTTTATCAGGTACTTACTATGTACCATGCTGGGAACGCAAATCCAAGCAAAACAAGACCATTCCTGACCTCCAAGAGTTTGCACTCTAATGGGGGAAGGCAACAGACGAGAGGGAAGAGGTGGGAGGGGAAGGGCAATCCTGCTTTGAGACAGGAGATAGCAAAGTCAGGAGAGTCAAGAGGGGAACCAGAAGAGGAGTGAGTATGGCTGGCTTGGGTATTTGATGGAATAGTGGTCTCAAGCAGGGACTCACCCACCAGAGGAGAGGGCCGTAGGGTGGAGGCATCTCCAGGGTGAGAAGGCAACAAAGTTAAGAGAGGCAGCAGAGGAGCCAGGAGAGAATGGTAACCCACCAAGAGCCACATTTGGACCTGATTTGGAAGGGACCCCCAAACTGCCAAACAATTAAAGCAATTAAAAATTGAGTGAGCTGCCTGGGAGAGAGTGAGGTCTCCTCACTGGGTGTCTTCAGGCAAAGGAAGGAAGGGACGGGATGCATTGGGAAGGGGAAGGTTCTCTTTCAACTACAAGTTGGACTCAATTCCTCTGGGATCCCTTTCAGTTCCATTGGTCTATGAAAGCCTAATGCAACAAATCCTCGATTTGGAGGCTAGGGCTCTAGGTTCAAGTCCTGTCTCCAGCCTTTGCTAGCTTTGCAGTGTTCGGCTTCCTAAAGCACCTCAGTTTCCTTATGAGTAAAAAGCAGATGACAACGTCTGCTACACCTGCCTCACAGGGTTGCTGTGAGACCCTTGTGTCTATAAAGAGTTCTGTGAGCCTTGCAACCTGGCATCAATAGGAAATGAAGCCTCTTTCTGCCCTAATTTTTTCTATGATTATTGGAAGCCATATTTTCTTCTGGATGTCAGACCCTATGATATGATGGTCCTTGAGAACTGGACCTGTGACTTACTTAATCTTTGCACTCCCAAATTGGAGCATGGGATACTGCATGGAACAATTACTCAAGTTTTCCTGAGTTGAGTTGAAACAAATCGAACTGATTTGATTTGAATTGATTTAAATTGGTTGAATTGAATTCGATCAATAAACAAACATTTATTTTGGCCTCCTGTGTGCCATGCACTGTGCTGGGAATACAAAAGTTAAAATAACGGGTTTGAAATAAGATGTGCCGAGCTGAATTGAAGGGGATTCTGTTGAGTTGAATTGAACTGAGCTGAGCTGATCTGAGTCCAATGATTTCGTAGAACCAATTCTAGCCAGAGGGTGGAGAGAGCGATAGGCTTCTGGTGTGAGTTGGGGAGCTGTCTGAGGTGCTTAAAGCTGACCATTGTACTGACATACATAGTCAAGAAGCTCCTTTCCAAAGAGGTGCACCACCCATAGTCACACCGTATGTGTATGTCTGGAAGTGAGTCGCTTATGCAGAGGGAGGTCTCTGAGCCTCAGTTTCTTCCTCCTCTAAGATGGCGGTAGTAGGGCCCACCTCACAGGCTTGTTAGTATGAAGCTCCAAATGAGACGATGGACACAAAGTAGATCTTTGGATGTATTGGGCAATTCATCAAGCTACCAGCATTTATTGAGTAATTGTTGTATACCGGGCTCTGTGTTAAGCAGCACATGTTTATGACCTAGTATTGCCATGTTCCTTTTATTCTTTCTCCACATTATCAATAAATCCTAAATATTTGTCATTGAAATGAAAAAATCCAGCAACTTCAACTAGAGAAAAATACAATTGATCCGAGAGGGTCAAATGACTGAAAAAAGAAAGTGAAGTAAATATGAAAAACTAAACTTTTTGTGGATCTAAATCATCTCCTTCTTGATTCCAGCTTGTTCTCACTTTTGAGAGGTCTCAGGGCTGTTGTGTTGACTTTGAAGCATGTTTTAGATTAGCAGACCAAACCATCTCTGCCCTCAAGAAGCTTAAATTCTAGGGGGGGCAGGGATCCAGTAAGGATGTGAAATATATGCAGAGTAAGTGCAAAATAGTTTAGAGGAGGAAAATACAGATAAAGTTGGGCTTTGAAGGGAGATACGGATTACAAGTCGGGTGTGTCAGGGACAAGGACAGCCATGATGATGGTGGTGGCAGTAGTGATGGTGTCTGCCTATACACAATGCAATCCAACTTGAAGCATTTTATGGAACAATTTCTGTAAACAGGACCTGTGCTAGGTGCTTGGAATAAAAAGACAGAAAAGATGTAGGCTATGATGCCGAAGAGCTTATACCCCACCGCATGCATTCATTTGATTGTTAGAAGGAAGTTATAAGTGAGCAACGGTCCCACTCGGCACACTCTATGCACAGAGCCCAGTCTGCTCCATAGTGGGGCTATCCTGGCAATAGGCTGTTGAGTTGGAACCCTCCACCCCAGCTGGCATTCACTCTATGGGGCACAGGGGAAGTCTGAATGAGAGCTGAATTTAGACATGGAGATGTTCCCCATATGCTCCAAAGAGCACCAGCCTGAGATGTTGCTGGAAGTCATCGAGAAAATTTGCACTGTGTAAAGAGACGTCCCTCCATTTCCTCTGGCAGCCAGAAGAGAGGGCTCAGGAAGGGACTGCAATTTTCTTCAGAGGTAGCTGTCAGCAACTTCCTCCCTGCAGAGTGGAACCATCCCCACATCTGTCCCTGGGTCCAGGCTTCCCACCACCAGCAGAGCCCAAGGCTGAGACTGTTTGGCCCCCTCCTGGCCCCAGGGAGCCAGCTTTAGTACCCAACCACACAGCCAGGGATGCAGGGCATGGTGGGGTAGTAATGGGGTGGAGGGCAGGTGTTGGTTGGGGGAGGGTCATCTGCTGACAGCCAGTCCGTCCGAGCTCAGCATGGCTGGCACTATATCGGAAGCTCAGTCGCTGCCTTCTCCAGATGCCTCCTCTGAGCTCTGCCCTGCCAAATTATTTTCTTTTCCTTTGACCAGAAGAAACTGTGAGTTCTCTCCTGCTTCTATTTTATTCTGTTCTATCATTAATCAATAATTAATCTTTTAAAGATCTCAAAGCACAGACTCCTGGAAACAGAAGGGATGCCAGGTTCTTCTAGATCAACCCAGACTGGGCCAAGAACCCTTTCTGGAATGTCCTCAACAAGTGGCCACCCAGGCTGGCCTTGGACACTGCCCTCCACTGAGGGAGAGAGCGCTCCCTGCCAGAGCAGCCCTGGCCACTTTGGGACAGTTCTCACTGTGAGGAGGCATTCCCTGACACCCAGAGCAGTCATAACCCTCACCTGCGGCTCCTAATTCTTCTCTCGAGGTCCAAGCAGAGCAAGACAAATCCCCCTTCCAGGTGCAGCCCTCCCAGAACTGGAAGGTCACGGTCAAGTCCCCTTTAAGTCTTCTTTTGTCCAGTCTGAGCATGCCCAGTTCCTTCAACCCCTCCACAAGTAGGAAGAACCTTGCCTTCCTGGTCACCCACCTCTGGACACCATAGTTGAGCAACGTCCCTCCTAATACGTCAAGCCACGTTCCTCCCCTCCCCTCTCTTCTCCTCTGCCCTCTTCTTCTGTCCACTCCTCTTCTCTCCCCTCCCCTCCCTTCCCCTCTCCCTTCCTCTCCTCTCCTCTCCTATCTTATCCCATCCCAACCTATCTTAGCCCATCTCATCCCATAAATGAAAAGGTATTAGCCAACTGCCAGACACTGGGCTGAATCCTGGATGTATAAACACAAATGCAAAGATGACTTTTGTCCTGTGTTAGAAGGAGACAACATCTAGGGAAGTGGCAGCTAGAGAAAGAGATTGTGGAGAGTACAGAGATGGCCAATGGAGATGTAAGGGCACAGAACGACATCTCCTTTCCACTACCAATAGCACTATTAGTGTGCTTATACTCTGGAAACAGAAAAGAAGACGGGCAGGGAGAAGGCAGAAGGCACAGGTACAATGTGCCTGGTGGGAAGACGGGCAGGGAGAGGGCGGAGGGCACATGCACAACGTGCCTGGTGGGAAGAGGGCAGGGAGAGGGCGGAAGGCACATGCACAACGTGCCTGGTGGGAAGAGGGGCAGGGAGAGGGCGGAAGGCACATGCACAACGTGCCTGGTGGGAAGAGGGGCAGGGAGAGGGCGGAAGGCACATGCACAACGTGCCTGGTGGGAAGAGGGGCAGGGAGAGGGCGGAAGGCACATGCACAACGTGCCTGGTGGGAAGAGGGGCAGGGAGAGGGCGGAAGGCACAGGTACAATGTGCCTGGTGAGAAAATGGGCAGGGATCTCACCTGAATAAAACATGCCTGTATCCTGCCCACATGTGGCAGGCACTCACTACTCAGGGCAGTGGGAAGCCAGGACAGGAGCTCCAGAGCTGAAAGGGGGAGTCCCTTGAGGACTGGTCTCTGGTTATCCTGTCCCATCCATCACCTCCTCTCCCATCTCATCCTGTCCTACCTTAGTTGAGTTATCACTGGTTATTATATAATTGTTACATAATACTGCAGCTAGGTGGCGCAGCTGATAGAGCTCCTTTCTTGGAGTTAGGAGGACCTGAGTTCAAAATCAGCCTCAGACATTTGATACTTACTAGCTGTGTGAGCTGGGCAAGTCACTTAACCCCATTGCCTAGTCAAAGAAAAAAATTAAATTCTGCCCATTTTTTATGAACTATAGCCCCTGCCCAGATTTTTCAAAGCCTATGAGTGAATTATCTTTGTGTTTCATTTAGTCTATTACACTGCCTTAAATGTCCAGTTCTGCTTATAAAGATGAAAATCAATCATTTCAACCCACTTTCCGCAGTGCCTTCCGCCCTAAAGAATTAAAAATTTTAATCGCATGACAATTACACCTCATATTTCTTTAGGCCTTTAGATTCACCAAGGTGCTGACACACCCATTATCTCATGAGATCTTCCCAAGAAACTGTGAAGGGAGGGAGGGAGGGAGGCAAGACAGGGGCTATTCTGCCCCCTAGATGGAAGAGGAAACCAGGCAGATCTCTTCAGCTCTTGGAGGCCCAGACCCATGATACACTGTGGCAAACAATGAGAATCCAGGCCTCCAGACTCCCTAGCGTCCAGGATTCTTGGCTCTAACCATCTTAAATTAGATGGAAAACTTTTTCCTTTGTTTCACTGTGTTTATTGGAAATACCTCCTGAATTGAAAGCAGAGAACGTCAGGTCTCAGACAGTATCACCACCATAAGTTATCATCTATTACCCAATTACCTTCTAGCTCTCGCCTCTCCATCATCACCGCTACCCCCAACCCCACCCCTACACTTGGCTTCAGTCAGAATATGAGACCCAAAGAGGCGTGGGGGTGGGGTTGAAGAGGCAGCTTTCTGTTAGGAATGGCGCAGGTCTCCCCTGATTCAAATAATCTTTTTTGACTCTAGATATGTCGAAGCTTGGAACACAGAAGGTATCATGTCATCTCCAAGATGGAGAGAGTCCACAGGCCTGGATCCTCCGATGACCCAATTGATGGGAGGAAGGTGAGAGCAATTCCCCTTCTCCCCTCTTTGGGCTTTCCCCCATAATGTGATCTTCCATTCCCCACCTGCTGAAAGGCCTTCTGTTTTTATCTCTAGGTCCGAGGGGCATGACCAACACAAGATGTTTCCTGTGTAGTATCAGTGGCTGCATCCAAAGGCCATGGCCTTCTAACCCTCTCAAGGTGATGGAGGATTTATTGCTATATTGTTGTAAGGTTGGATGAAAGCTCCTGACAACCCCCTCTATGCCTCGTTTATATTCTGGGTCTTGTAGATTAGGTCTAGGAGGTGGGAGGGGGGCTCCCTCCCTTGCATAAAAAGAAGAGATGCCAAACAGGATCACCTGGAGAGTGCCTTTCACGACCTCCCCAAGACTCCCCATCTTTCACTGACGCAGAACATGACCCATCCATGCCTTCTCACTCCCAGCTATTCTTGTCCATGACTCCCCCAAATCCTCCAAGTCCACCCAGTGGACTCTGTCTCTGTACTGACCAGCTTCCTAAAAAATCCTTGCTGTGCCGATGCAATGGAGAAGTGTCCCGTTGGAAGACTGGCCATCCAATCCAACCCCTACAGGAAACGAGCCCTGACTCAGACATCTACGACAGAGCGCTTCTTGCTGGGACCCTCCCTCAGCAGCCCATTTCACTGGGGACAGCTCCCCTTGGACAGAAGTTTTCTGTCATTTGGCTTGGTTTCCACTCATGTCAAGTCTTCATGGTCTCCACCTGTGGCTTCTAGCTCCAACTTCTTGTTTGTCCTTCATCCTCGGAGAGGACCATGACATCAGGAAGGTGATGTCACAACTTGCGGGAAACTAGATTTAAATGAGGCAGGGCTGTGCACCATCACCAGCCTCACCCTCTCCCCTGGAGCCACCTGGGTCCAGTGGCAAGATATGGATCAAGATGACTGGAGATGGTCCCGAATGCAGTGGGAGACCTTGGCCTTCTTAAGCTAAGATCTTTTCCAGGTCTCAATTTGTCTGAGGCAATGCCCATTCAGTGATTAAGGTGAGATAAGAAATGAGACAAAGAATGGCCTCTTTTACCAAGAAAGAAAGGAAGAAAAAGAAAGAAAGAAAGAAAGAAAGAAAGAAAGAAAGAAAGAAAGAAAGAAAGAAAGAAAGAAAGAAAGAAAGAAAGAAAGAAAGAAAGAAAGAAAGAAAGGAAAGAAAGGAAGAGAAAGAAAGAAAGAAAGAAAGGAAGGAAGGAAGGAAGGAAGGAAGGAAGGAAGGAAGGAAGGAAGGAAGGAAGGAAGGAAGGAAGGAAGGTAGAAGAAACCGTGTTGGGTTAATTGGGTCCCAGGTGGGCAGCTGCTACTACTCACAGCTTATTGATTGTTGTTTGTCCTTCATTCTCAAAAGAACCAGGAAGCTCAATAAGGCTCGCCACTCTTCCATGTGACAAATTTCCAAATACTTAAAGACAGTCATTAGCCAGCCAGTCAGCCAATAAATATTTATTAAGCACTTACCATGTACCATGTAGGGGGATACAAATACAAAAAGGAGAGACAGTTCCTGCCCTCATAAGCTTACTACCTAGTAGGGGAAACAACCTACAAAAGGAAACGGAAAAGCATCATGAGGGCACACTGGAGACGTTCAAAGAAAGAGGGGAATGCAGAGATGCTGGCCTGGACACCGGGCTTCAGTGGAAGGAGGTTCTGGCAGGAGCCTTCACTCTCCACTCAGGGGCTCTCAGGGGCAGAGGATGGGTACCGATGAGGTATGAGTGCCTCAGTGATCTGGCAGGATGATGAGGTCCCTGGAGGCATGATGGAGAGGTCCAAAGGAGTGAAGTCTAGATTTCTCTTTTCCAGGCAGGGATATCTATCTATCTATCTATCTATCTATCTACCTATCCATTTATCTATCTATCCACCCATCTATCATTTATCTATATATCTGTTTACCTACCTATCCATCTATTCTTCTATATCTATGTATCTATCCATCCATCTATTCATCTATCATCTATTTACCTACCTACCCACTCGTCTATCTATCCTTCTATCTCTATCATCTATCAATCTCTCTATCTATTGATCTATCTATCCTTCTATCTATCCATCATCTATCTATCCATCCATCCATCCATCATCTATTTGCCTACCTACCTATCCTGTCTATCTCTCATTTATTTCCCTCTCTCTACCTACGTACCCATCTATCTATCATTCCATCTCTATCATCTATCAATCTCTCTATTGATCTATCTATCCATCCATCCATCCATCCATCCATCCATCCATCTATCCATCTATCTATCCATATATCTATCTGCTTACTGAGTGAAAAGGTCTTCCTCCATCTGGTCTCACCCTAGTAAGATAGCCTAGCTGAATGACTCTCATTCCACTGAAAGGGTATGGGCGTGATCCTTTCTCATTCATTCCTTCCCTTCCCTCAGTAAATTTGCTAAGTAAACTTAGGCACGTAAGAAGCCCAGTGGATAGAATGCTGGGCCCGATGTCCAGAGGTCTGGCATTGGACATTTACAGGCTGTGCAGCCCTGGGAAGGTCACTTGATTGATGTCTACCTCAGTTTCTTCATCTGTAAAATGAGGGTGATAATACCACCTACCTCCTAGAGTTGTGAAGATAAAATGAGATAATGTTTGCAAAGTGTTTTGCAAACTTGGAAGCCTTATTTAAATAGCAGCTATCATCATCATTGTGGCTGTTATTTTTGTTGCTGTGTATCTGTGCCCAGCCCCATGCCCAGCAAAGATGAGGCCTTCTCCAAAGCTCCCTTGGTGGCATGACTCTCAGTTGGGGGTGCCCAGGTAGAAAGACTATGTGTGAGATGGACTGCCAGTGGCTCAACGGGCACCAGAATAGCTCGCTAGCCTCTGAGACAGTCAGCTCACTGGTTGGTGAGGCATGTGCTCTGAATTAGCCAGACTGAGTCCTCCAGCCTTGGGGAAGAGAGCTCCTGAATAATTTGATGGGAAACTTGGTGGTCATTGTATTTTCATGAGTTGTCTGTTCAAAGGCAGGCTGGGGGGTGTCTGGAGAAGGAACAAGTGGGTGTGCGTGGGTGTGAGTCCTAAGGAGAGGGGAGGGGTCAGGAGGTGAAAGACTTCTCTTGGCTTTGCAAGCCAGGGACTCAAGGACAAGCCTTGGGGCTGAGCCCCCATCCCTTCCTCTGCCTCACGCCCACTGCCTCCCTCTCTGGGTCTCTCTGTCATGAGCTGGTTGGGTTAAATGACCTCAGAGACTTCTCCTGCCTCTGACTGCTGGGTTCTAAGCTCTCACAGTGCTGACATTTCAAGTTCTATCTTCTAATGCTCTTCCAGCCTCTGTCTCCTGGGTTCCAGATTCTAAGGCTCCTCACGGTTTTGACAGTCTAGGTTCTAAGTTCTAAGGTCTTGCCCAACTCTGACGTTTTGGGTTCTATGTCCAGCCATGTGCCTCGGAACTCTGCATACTCATAGGCCATGCGTCCTCTGCAGGTTCAACAGTACATTGATTTTTGACCCCCAAACTAGAGAAAATTCCCATCTGAAAGTCCAGGTGTATGAAACAGTCTGAGGCAAGGGCTCCAGGTTCACATTTTTTTTTTCTGTTCTCAGAGAATCCCAGAGAACTGCATGGGCTATGGAAGACATTGCAGGGTTAGTGGGTCCAATGTTACCCCAATTTCTCCGAAAGGAGGTCTCCAGGGGCTCTTCTGGGTGATTATGTAATAAAACCACCTCCAATTTCTCCAGCGCTTCATACCCAGAACCTCACATGGTCTTCCCAAAGGTCCTAGGAAGCAGGTGGTAGAAATGGCATTGTCCCCATTCCGTAGACTAGGACCCTGAGGCTCTGAGGTTCAGGTGATTTATCCAAGGCCATATGGTTAGCAGCAGAGCTAGCACCCAAACTCCAGTCAGATCACAGGACTGGAGGATGTTTGAGGGATCATTTAGAACCACATCTTTATTTTATGGAGGAGAAAACTGTGACTGCAAATTTCTGACCCCAAACCACACAAGCAGAGGATTCAAACCCAGGGCTTTCTTCACTGCCCCATAGTGCCACTGGCAGCTCCTGGGTAACTCAGCTCCCGTCACTCTCCATGGGGTTGCCTGGCTCTGGTGGTTGGGACCTGCAGCCAGGAGGCCTTGGGCAGCCAGTGAGTCATGGAATTTCAGAGCAGGAGGGACCCCGAGGGGGCATCTCATCCCAGTGAATGTACAAACTGACCCAGCTAAAATCCCCCCTCCTACAGGAAGCCTTCCCAACCTCTGAACTCCAGCACCTTCCCTCTGCTCAGGATTTCCTATTTTTCCTGTACAGAGCTTGCTTCGTCTATATTTGTCTGCATGTGGCCTCATTAGACTATAATTAGACTCATTAGACTATAAACTCCTTGAAGTCAGGACCTATCTTTTGCCTCTTTTTGTATCCCAAGTGCTTAGCACAGTGCCTGGCACACAGCAGGCACTTAATACATGTTGACTGATTGCTGGAGAAGGCTGTGTAGCAAAATACTCAGGCCCACGAGTTCAGAATGACTCCACCAATCAATTAATAAGCATCTATTAAGGCCCTACTGTGCTCCGGTCCCCCTGTGGGGACATGAAGCAAGGTTAAAAGCCTCACCTTCCTGCCCTTGGCTTCGCCGTTAGAAGGGGATGCTGTGTCCCACTTCCCTCCGTTTACTGGAACCACCTGGACTCTGCCACCTCTGCCAGATGAAGGGTGCCCGGAAAGTGGCAGCCGAGGCCGCGTCTGTGTCTGCCTCAGGAGCTGGCCTGATCTCCAGCAGCGGCAACGACGGACGCAAGGTCTCCTACCTAGAAATTTACTGGCCACGTGAGCCTGGGCACGGTCCTTTAACCTCACTCAGCCTCAGTTTCCTGCTCTGTGAAGCAGAGATCACAATAGCCCCCACTTCCTGAGGCTGCTGCTAACCATCATGAGCTTCGTCCTTTTGCCTCGCTCGGCCTGTTTCCCCTCTGGTCCCAGCCCAAGGCTGGATGTTCATTGGGAGCCGTCCCAGCCATGATTCTCTCAGCCACGTGGGAGTGGGTGGCATCCTCCGTCAGAAGAGGCATCTCAAAGTAGCTGGGCTGTGCAGGAGGTAGAGACGGGAATGACTCACAGAGTGGCTCCATCCCCACTTGGCCCAGGCCCCAAAGGGCCTGGGTGTCTTCCCAGCCTCCGCCCTGCTGCCTCAGGTGGGTGTAGACCCGCCTCCGTGGACCGGGATTCCTTTCATCTTGACGCAGAACTGGTCATGAGCTCTCCCTCCTGGCCTCGGCCGTCTGCTGCCCATGTGACTCCAGCTCCATCTTCTCTGCCCATGTTCGTCCTAATGGAGCGACCGCCCACATGTCTATAGCTTTGGACGGTTTGCCAAGAGCATCACATGACATCCATTACCTCATTTAGCCCTCCCAACAAAGCCACGAGGTCGATGGTATTATTATTATCCCATTTTACAGACAAGGAAACTGAGGCCCACCACTGCCATCTGCCTGTGGTCACACAGAGTGTCAGAGGTGGCATTCGAACTCAGGTCCTTCTAAGAGCAACACCAGCTCCATGACCTCACCCTGCCTTTGCACCTGAATAATGGTCCCCTTCTATAGTTTTCTGCCTTTGAGAGGAGGCCTCTGCCTTTGCCCTGGGTGGTTTGTTTGAAGGCTTGTGATTTCACTGATGCAGGAAAAGCTGTGTAAGGAAATGCCCTCTATCAGTGCAGCTCAGCCCCAGCTCTGCCACTTATAATTCTCTAGGGCACTTGGAGATAAGTGACCTACCCAAGATCACCTGGCTAGGGAATGTCAAAGGTAGGATTTGAACCTGGATCCTCCTGGCTCTATTTCTTTAGCCAAGCTGCCTTTCATGGTCTGTTCCCAGGGCCTTAACCATAGGGCAAAAGGGAGCAGTTCTGAGAGAGAACAAGGGATGTGGCGTTAGGACCATCTGTCCAGCTTTCCCCGGCATCGTTCATGGGCTCTCAGCCCTGGAAGGTACCTCTGAAGTCATTGCATCCAGTCCTCTGACTTTACAGGTGAAGACACTGAGGTTCAGGGCTGAGAAGGAACTTCTCTGAGGTCACACACAGTGACTCCAGGACAGAGTAGAGCCTGGCTATCAGACTTCCTGTGTCCTCCTCCTTGGCCCAAAGCCCCTTCCACCCGCCCCCATCCTGTTGGCAGATGAAGCTCATCTCCCACCTCCGAAATGAGGGCCTCTGGACATCCTGTCCAGGGTTCCAGTGAGCCTCTCACCCCCTAATAACTGACCCCTTCCAGGTCCAGTGGGGCAGGTCAGAATTGCGGGCCAGAAAGCCTGGGCTGGCCAGCAGAGGGTGAGAGGCTCAGCTGGGCCTCCCAGGCCTGCTCAGATCCCTCCCTGCCTGCCCTCCAAGCCAGTCTGAGCAGCCTGGCCACCCCTCCCTGGCTCCTAGAAATCCCCAGGGGGCGGGAAGCGTGGCCAACAGGGCCCTGAGCTCAGCCTCACCCCTCCCTGGAAGGCAGCGATCATGAGACTTTGGAGAAACCCAAATTAGCCACTCTCCAGGCGAGAGTTTCCTCATGAATGTGGTATCTGTCACATCCTGCAGTACAGACAAGCCAGGCCTTTCAGACAGCTGTTGCAGCCTCCTCCAGAGCTGAGCTGGGTCCAGGAGATGTGGAAAAGCTGGTGCTCTGAGATCTCTGGACCGAGGTAAGTCCCTGCGGGCCCCTCAGCCTCATCGGACGGTCCTTGATTGCTGCTCGGCCCTGAGAGCTCCTTGTAAGGAGAGCCCCCACCCACCTTATGCTGGGAGGATCTCTTTCATCTTCCAGCCCTTGAAAGTGCTTAAAACCCTGCTGGAGCATTGTACCGGATGGGTCTGGTGCTGAACCTGTCTGTGCATCTGCTGGTGAGAAACAAGTAAGCAAGGCCTTCAGGGTTATCTCCACGAGGGGAAATGGGTACAGGGAGATTAAGTGACTTGCTTCAAGTCCTTATCAGTAAACATCTGGGAAGCCCTCCTGGACCTGGCACCATGCTTGGCCCTAAGCGATGCTCAGCTCATCTCACCCCTCAAAATCCCAGCTCCCTTCAAAGCAGAGGCCCGTGACCTTTCCTGACCCTCCCCCAACCCCCTCCCCAGTTGTTAATGCCCTCCACCCCAGCCCTGGGAATGTTCCACAGTGCTTTTCTAGAGAAGATGCAGTTGCTTTTCTGGATACGGGTGGTTTCTCCTGACAGGATATAACCCCCCCTGAGGGCAGGGACAGTTTTTTGTCCTTCTCCTCTCTCTAGTACGTAGTAGGCACTCAATAAATGCTCACTGCATTGGGATCTCATTGAATTGAAGCCCAGAGTCGTACGACCTTGGAGTCCAAATACCCAATGTGTTCAAGCCTGGGGTCCGTGGACCACCAGACCCTCCCTGTATCTCCCACCCCAGAACTCGGGAATTTCTCTCCTTACTCTTGCCAGAGAGGCAGTGGGCCAGGGCCTGGCCCCAGGGGTGTGTTGTGACCCTGCAGCAGGAAGGCAGGAAGCCTCCCCCAGCCAACAAAAAGGAGTAGACACCACCTTCTTGGCCCTTGGGTCCACTGAAGGAGACAAATGTGAAGGGGACAGAGTCCCTGCCTCGGGGTTCCCCGGTCTAGAGGAGAAAGCCATTGACAACTGGGACTTGGAGTCAGGAAGGGCCTGAGGGGGACCTATTCCCAACACTGACTGGCTGTCTGACCGTGTGTTGAACCCCTCTGAGACTTGGTCTTCTTATCTGTAAAATGGAGATAATCCCGAAAAGAGGAAAGGTGTGGGGTCAGAAGGATCAGATTGGAGAAGCTTGCTGAGCCTGGGAGGGCCTCAAAATGCCTGGCCAATGACTATTTATATCAATCCCATTCAAACCAAGAAATGCTCATTAAGGGCCAGGCACTGTCCTAGGCACAGAGGGATACAAAATAAATATTAGAGTTTCGCTGTCCTCATGGAGCTTGGTGGAAACCATATGTCCACAGAGAAGAAAATACGAAGTCTAGGCAAACCAATGTATTCCAATGGAAAGACGGCCACTGCCCGTCCAAGCAGGAGACCCTGGCCCATTACTGACCTCTGCTCCTTACAGACCTGCTATCTCCTGCTAGTGTGACCTCAAACATCAGGATGGGGGGGGGGCTGGGTAACCTCATCTGACAAATACAAAAGAATTGAGGGGAGGATGCCCTAACCCTGGGTGCAATAAAGAAAGACTTCCCAGAAGAGGGGGCATGGACGCAAAGCCTTGAAAGAAATTGGGGATTCTAAAAGGCCGAGGCGAGGAAGGAGCGAGTTCTGGGCCCATGCGTCAGCCTGGGTAAAGGCAGAAGCCAGGGATCAGAGCTAGGGGCACGCAGCTATCAATCAAACTGGGTACTAGTGGGAGAGAAAAGACAAGATCAGGAATATCCCTTACCTCTCTTGCCTTCTTATTTCTCAGGGCCTTATTATAGCTCTAGAGCTTGAAGAGACCTCAGAGGCCCTTGAATCCAACCCTCTCCTTTTACAGATGGGGAAACTGAGGCCTGGAGAGCCCAGGTAGTACAGAAAAGAGTCACATTCGAACTCGGGTCCCAGGACTCCAGGCTTGGTGCTCCTCCCACTTTGACACGCAGCCTTCCCACTAAGATGGGTGGCCCCGCAGAGAAGGGGAAGCCACTTAGGCGGGGGGCAAGCCTAGGAATCAGAAGGGCCTTCATGTCCAACAAGCACTTCCAATTCTTCATTCCTCGGTGCAGATACAAACACAACTTCTGCGCTGTCCACGCAAAGTGGCCCCAGAGACTCCATTTTCGTCAGAGCTCAGCAGGACTGCTCTGGGGACATCTTCTCCAGTGGAGTCTCAGCGTTCGCCCGTCCTACCAACCTGGAAAGCCTCCCACTGGGACCCTGGGAGGTTCCCGGGGGGGTCTGCTGGACCCTGGGAGGTTCCCGGGGGGGGTCTGCTGGACCCTGGGAGGTTCCCGGGGGGGGTCTGCTGGACCCTGGGAGGTTCCCGGGGGGGGGGTCTGCTGGACCCTGGGAGGTTCCCGGGGGGGGGGGGTCTGCTGGACCCTGGGAGGTTCCCGGGGGGGGTCTGCTGGACCCTGGGAGGTTCCCGGGGGGGGGTCTGCTGGCCGTGGAGAGCCTCGCTTACTCTGCTGGACAGCTCCCAAATCGGCACTGGCCATAGCAGGGATGACTCTTTTGGTCCCGGCCAGCTCATCCTCCAGGATGGAGGCATTGGGGGAGGACAGCCCCACCCAAACCAATAAATCCCTGAAATTCAGCCAACGCCCACCCACTACCCCTCCCTTCACCCAGATTCAGTGTGCAGGCTGCCCCGACTGCGGACCCTGCTGGGGATATTTGAACCTAATTTCTCTTTTACTTTATGTTTTATTTATGCTGGGGTTTGGGCTTTTTTTTCGTTGTTATTTTCTTTAACATCTGTCACTTCCTACAGAACCCTCCCCCACAGAACCCTCCCTTCAAAGAAGGTTAAGAAATAGTTAAACATGACAAACTAACTTTTCAGTGATGTTTGACAGCATGTATTCAGTCTTCCGCACCCATAGTCCACCACCTCTCTGCATTGAGGGGGAGTTACATCCCTGGCATCAGTCCTCTGGAAGCAAAATTGGTCATAGCATCAATCCAATCACTAAAGTGATTTTCCTCTGTTACTCTGGCCATCAAGAATGTCCTTCCCTTGGCTCTGAATCTGCCTGGCATCAGCTCAGAGGAATATGCCCAGGTTTCCCAGAGTTCCTTGTGGTCACCATCTCTTATGGCACAAAAATAGCCCTTCTCCAAGATTTCTACAGAGGTTTCTCAGCTACTGCCCTAGACCTGATGGGCGCCCACTTGGATTTCAGCTTTTCTGTGTGTCTGATTTCTCCTGTGACTGTGGCTTGGTTCTCTCTTAGGCAGAGAGAGGCACTCTGGGAGACAGGAGGCACATTCTAGCCAGGGTCCCCCAAAGGCCCGGAGGTGGTCATTTACCAGAGAAGAATCCAAAAAGTGCTGAATGAGGAAGTTAGACAGGCGGAGGGGAGAGAGGAAGAGAGATAGAGACAGACAGAGACAGAGGGAGAGGAAGAAACAGAGACAGCGAGAGATAAAAACAGAAAAGGGGGGGAGAGAGAAGAGAGAGGGGGAGGGGGAAGGAGAGAGAGAGAGAGGGGAGAGACAGAGAGAGGAGAGAGAGAGAGGGGAGAGACAGAGACAAAGGGAGAGGAAGAAACAGAGATAGAAACAGAAAAGGGAAGCAGAGAAAGGTGGAGAGAAGAGAAAGGGGGAGAGGGAGGAAGGAGAGAGAGAGGGAAGAGGGAGAGGGAGACAGAGAGAGACAGAAAGGAGAGAGAGACAGAGAGAGAGGAAAGAGACACAGAGAGATAAAAAGAGAGGACAGAGAGAGAGAGGACAGAGAAACAGAGACAGGCAGACAGACAGAGACAGAGGGAGAGGAAGAAACAGAGAGACAGAAACAGAAAAGGGGAGCAGAGAAAGGGGAGAGAGAGGGAAGAGGGGAGGAGAGAGAGGAAGAGGGAGAGGGAGACAGAGAGAGCGAGAGAGAGGAAAGAGACAGAGAGAGACAGAGAGAGACTGAGAAGACAGAGAGAAAAAGAAGAAAGAGAGAAAAGAGAAGAGAGAGACAGAAAAAGAGGGAGGGAGGCAGAAACACTCCTCCCATAATAAACAAAACATATGGACCCCACACTCCGTCGTCTTTAAAACAGCCACAAACATTCTCTCAGCCTCCAGCTGCAGATGTCATGGCTCAGGGCCTGGGCTGGGGTGCTTCAAAGGTGCACAGAAAACAGCAGATTTAGTTTTCAATCAAACCCAGAACTAGGGTGTGTGATGAGGGCGTGTTTTTTCTGAATGAAACTCCAGCCAGGCTTCCTGACTTCTCAAGTCAGTTCCGCATGGCTTGACTACTCCATAACCTTAGGAGAAGTTTAAAAAAAAAAAACTCAGGACCTCAAAATGAAACTGTGAGTCATGGGTGTGTGTGAGTGTGTGTGTGTGTGTGTGTCTGTGTGTGTGTGTGCGCATGTATGTGTGTGTGTGTGTGCGCGTGCGTGTGTGTGTGTGTGTGTGTGTGTGTGTGTGTGTGTGAGCGCATGTTGGGGGGAAGCATCTTCTTCCATTTCATCAAGGCTGCGAAGGTCTCCATTCCCTGTTTTTCCAATTAGCAGGCCTGGCCTAAAGCCTGTATGAAAGCTCTTCCTTATGTAACTCCCAGGGGGGCAGGCACCTTCCGATGTTTTCTCCCGCAGCTCGGCTGGGGGGTCGGGATGGGGGTGGGGGAAAGCATCAACCCCTCCACTGCCTCCTCCCCCCTCAAGCAACAGTTATGTTTGGGGGGAATTGGTTGAAATTTCCCCGGTTTAGTTTGTCAGGGGGGGAATCTTTGGGGTGGCCCAAGAGATGGGGACTCGCCTCCCACTCACCTAACCTTTAGCCCAGAGGCTCCAGGCCCCCTGTGAGCTCGAAGGTGCCTTCCCTCCCGCCCCGGGCCTTTTGAGGAAGTCACTGGCCCCCACTGGGTTCTTCTTCACAGGGTGGAAAAGCACCCTCAGGGTCCACCCCCAGGAGGACAGGCCAGGATGACACCCCCTCCCCAGTCTGGCAGGTGGGCTCTGCTGGCATGTCCTGGTGCTCAGCCCAACGGAGGGGCCAGATGCATCCTCCCGGCCCCTCTCCTCAGGACCACTGTCCCTCCTGACCCCCCGTCCCCACCCTGCCTCAGCTGCCCAGATCTCCTGTCCCTTTAAAGAGAGTTGAGTCAGATGGGTAAAACCGAAAGTGAGTCACTCTGGACTTGGCGGTCACTGGAATGGCATCTCCAGCAGGCCGTGGGGGAAGAGGAAGCGGCCGACCACAGCAGCCTCCAGCCTCCTTCGAGCTGTTTGACTTCAGAAACCACAAAACCCCATTGAAATTCCATTGTGAAGCAGGGTTTGTGGAATGAGGCTCCCGTGCATCACGGGGTCATCCACAGCTGGGCCCAGGGCCCGAGCATGTGGACCTGCTTCTCCACTGGGGTCCCCGCCGGCCCATGAGGTCATCGCTAATTAAGAGTCTCTCCTTTGATTTGTGAAAGGAGCATGCACACGCACACGCACGCGCACACGAGGGGGCACAGCTCCCATCAACAGGACAGAGATGCTGCTGACAGAAAAGCCACAACTCAGGGGAAACCCCCCCCTTCCCCCCAGGGGGAAGGCTGAGTCCTCCTGCAAATGCTCCAAGCCGCCCCACAGAGTGCAAGGGGCCGCACAGGGAGGCCCCCTGAGGTGTGAGCCCCACCCGTGCTTCTTCCCTCCAGGGTCCCTTAGCTGGGAGAAGGCCTCCCTCAGCCCTGGCTGCTGCCCTGGCTTTGATCTGGGCACCAGCACCACCTGACCCAGCCAGCTCTTGGCTCGGCCCACGATGGACACCAGGCAGGTCAAACTGCAAACAGGCAGGTGGGCGTGACCTTAGGGTTCAATGCCGACAAAGTCTCCCCAGCCAATCGCTCTGAAACCCACGTTTCTTAAGCAGTGCTGGGCACTGAGCTAGGCACTGGGCACACCGCTTCTTGGGGAAAGAAAGAAAAATAAATTCCACTAGAACATAAGCTCTTCATGGCCAGGGATGATTTCATGTTTGTCTTTGCATACCCCGAGCATGGTACATGGCTGGCACACACTAGGTGCTTAATAGAGGCTTGTTGAATTGAGATTCCTCCACTGAGCACCTGCTGCATGCAAAGCCATTATGGCCTAGGCTTCAGTCTCATTAGGCCCTTCCAGGAGATACAAATTAGGGTAAAGAAAAAATGCACTACTCCTCCTCCTCCTCCTCATGGCCTTCCCAAGAGCCGATCAGTGCTGGAATTAGACCCATTTTACAGAGGTTACCAAGGTCTTCCAACCTCTGAGCTCAGTATGCTGCTGCCATCTGAGGTCTCGAGGCACAGAAGCTTGGAGTGAGAAGGGGCCGTCACTGCCCATTCAAACCAACCCGGGTGACCCCAAGGCAGCAGAGAGATCCCCAAGCTGGCGGGCTGGACGCCCAACCATGACTCATTCTGTGACCTGGGGTGAACCCCTACCTTTCTGGGCCTCATTTATTACTCCATGAGGCAAATATTGATTGGGTAACTTCTCTGTGCCAGGCACAGGGCTTATCGGCCTGATGGGGAAAATAGAGCCCGCCCAGCCCAAGGGTGGTGTAGATTGAGGCTGAAATGAGATAACGGGTACCCTGGGAAAAGTCTCTGCAAGGTGTCGAGCCCTGGGAACTGCATCTTGCAGACGCCCCTTGGATAAAGGCCCCCCCCCAGTGCTTCCCTTGACCCCCGAGGGTGGATGCAGCTACCAGAAGCAGGAACCTGCAGAGAAGCTGGCTCAGGCTGGAGGCCAGGCTCTTCTGACCCCCCAGGTGGAGCAGGGGCTGCATCAGGAGCCCCCTGTCCCAAGAAGCAGCTGAGCAAAGGCTCAGAGGGCTTCTGGTCCAGGTATGACTTGGGCCAGAATCTCTGTCTGAGATTCCGCAGCTGCCAAACATGTGGGGAGTGGCGAATAAAGCCCCTTTTCCTAGAGAACTGGAAGGATGTGGGAGCCCGGGCTGGCTCGAGGTGCCGAGCAGGCTGGCAGCAGGGCACAGGCTCTGACCTATGATGCTATGCTTATCTCCCCATTTGACCATAAGCTCCTGGAGGGCCGGCACTGTCCTTTGCCTCATCTTCTATCCCCAGGGCTTAGCATAGGATCTGGCACTCAATCAATGGCACTTAATCAATGTTCACTAACTGACTGACCAAACAGAATAATAATATTTCAGCAAATAAGGACAGAAGAAAAATGACCAATTGAGAGCTGAAACCCCAAATAATAGACCAGCCCCAGAGTGGCAAAAGCTGCTTCAGGACCACAGCCACAGAGATGGGAGGAGTTTCAGAAGCCATCAAGTCCCACTCGGTCATTTCATTCATTCATTCAGCCATTCGGCAATTGGGATTAAGTGACTTGCCCAGGGTCACATAGTCAGGAAGTGTCTGAGGCTGGATTTGAACTCACCTTCTCCTGACTCCAGGGCCAGAGCTCTACCCACTGTGCCACCCGGCTGCCCCTCCATCATTTTAAAGATTACAAAACTGAGGCTGCCTCTTCTGAGTTGTAGGGACTGGACCAGGCAGTGTCTGATCTGTCGGGGATCCTTGAGGTTTTCTCGATGGCGCCCAGCTCCCCATGCCCCATGAAGATGCCTTCCCCTGCCAAAATCTATCTTGGTCGCCGTGTTATTGGGGTCTCCTGGGTCAGCAGGCACCCCAGCTGCCCCAGCCCTGGTACAGTCAGTGGCGGCACCTCAGTGGTGGGTGACCAGCCAGCACGTCGTGCGGACGTCCTTCAAGAGGAAAAGGCAGCGCGAGCGACGGTTGCAACATTCGGTCATCCCCAGCCTTGGAGGCCCTTTGGAGAGACTGGCCAGAAATGCAGCCAACCTCGCACTGGCTTCAGCTATCAAGGCCAGGGATCCTAGGTCTGGTCACTGGACCGCTGAACCCAGCTCTGGCCTTTGCCTCATGATGGGCTGACTATAAACAGAAGAGGGGTTTGGGCTGAGAGATGGCAAAACAGCTTTGATTCAACCAACAAGCATTTATTAAACACCTGCTGTATGCTAGGCACCCCATTAGGCACCAGGCAAATACAGAAAATAAATCAACTACTGTCTGCCCTCAAGGAACTTACGTTTGCAGGTGGAGGTGGGGTTTACATGTATCCATATGTGTGTGTGTGTGTGTGTGTGTGTGTATGTGTATGTGTGTGTGTGTGTGTATAAGCTATATTTTATATATATTTATATATATAAGCTATATTCAAAATTAGGAGGGACCAGGAAAAGCCACAAATGATGCTCAGATGGCTTTTTACCTGAAGAAGACACCGAAGGGTAAAGCCCCTACGAGCGAGGGTTTGGTAAATAGCCTTTGGTTCACCAGCCTCACCAAGAGGGTGCATCAACGGAGGGAGTTTCCTCTCCTAGGAATCCCAGTCCAGGCCCTCTCCCTAGTCTGTGGATGTCCATATTTTCTCTCCTGTTAGAATGGAAGCTTCTTGAGGGCAGGCAGTGTTTTTCCTTGTAAAACCCAACCCACCAAGCCAGGACTGAGCACAGTGCCTGGTATACAGCTGGTGCTTAACAAATGCTTGCAGATATATACATCGATGATTTGATTAGGCTGAATGTGAAAGGAAAAAGTGGTTTTTATTTAACAAAATTATTGCAGTCTCCCAAGGGACTGCACCCTGGATCCACATCTCAGAAGTAAAAAGACCAAATCTTTGGGATTTGGTTCAAGTATTTTTTCTCAGGGGGCAGTGCAGTGGAAAGGCCCTTTAAGTCCAAAGACCAAATCTTTGCCCCAGCTCTTCCCCTGACTTTCTGGGTGACCCTGGCCAGCATGCTTTGGGGCCCTCCTCTGTAAAATGAGGGTCATAGTGGGGCAGTTCTAAAGACCACTTCAAATCTCACCCAACTGACCTGAGCAGTGTCACTGGTGAGCCGCAGGTCTGGCTTCCAAAGCCCATGGGCTCAGCAGCTTTTGGAGCAAGAGAGGTTGCCCGAGCCTAGCCTCTTCTCTGGAGATCCCCCCGGGCCCCTGGATGAAGAGCGTCAGGGGTGGCAGCCTCCCGCATGCACCCATCGCCCAGGAGGAGATACCCGGATGTCCAAAGAATGTGTTCTCTCTGGGGAGGGGAAAGTACTTCCCATGATTGCAAACACATCCCATACATGGCTAACCCAAGTCCTCTTGGACTTTGGAGCAAAGGCAGAAGAGTGGGGAGGCTGACAGGAGGTAGGCCTGAAGCCGGCAGAGCTTGAAGCCAGCAAATCAGGAAAGTCAGCAGAGAAGAGGTCAGCAGAGGGAAGAGGCTGGCAGGGAGGGGCAGCTGACATCGCCTGAGACCTTTCTGTGCCCAAAGCATCCCAGACGGGTGACGAGCACGGTGGCTTCTGCAACGTGCACCCCTCGCCAGAAGGTGAGAAGCTGAATCTCTCTCTAGAGACGACTTTGAGCATTGATTTGGGCGGCAGGGAGGTAGGTGTGTTAGACAGCACTTTGAGCTTGGACTCTAAAACCTGGGCTTGAGTCTTGGGCCTACAGTCTTGAGCCAATGACGTGCCCTTTCTAGGCCTTGGTTTTCTCAGCGGCAAAATAATGTCCCTCCCTGACTGATGGGGTTCCCCCCTCACTGTCAGGGCTCCCCTGACCACTGGGGTCCCTCCCTGGCCACTGGGGTCTCTCCCTGACTGCCAGGGTTCCCCCCTGACTGCTGGGGTCCCTCTCTGACCGCTGGGGTCCCTCCCTGACCGCTGGGGTCCCTCCCTGACCACTGGGGTCCCTCCCTGACTGCCAGGGTTCCCCCCTCACTGTCAGGGCTCCCCCGACCACTGGGGTCCCTCCCTGACCGCTGGGGTTCCTCCCTGACCACTGGGGTCCCTCCCTGACTGCCAGGGTTCCCCCCTGACTGCTGGGGTCCCTCTCTGACCACTGAGGTCCCTCCCTGACTGCCAGGGTTCCCCCCTCACTGTCAGGGCTCCCCCGACCACTGGGGTCCCTCCCTGACCGCTGGGGTTCCTCCCTGACCACTGGGGTCCCTCCCTGACTGCCAGGGTTCCCCCCTGACCGCTGGGGTCCCTCCCTGACCACTGAGGTCCCTCCCTGACCGCTGGGGTTCCCCCCTCACTGTCAGGGCTCCCCCAACCACTGGGGTCCCTCCCTGACCACTGGGGTTCCTCCCTGACCACTGGGTTCCCCCCACTGCTGGGGTCCCTCCCTGACCGCTGGGGTCCCTCCCTGACTGCCAGGGTTCCCCCTGACTGCTGGGGTCCCTCCTGACCGCTGGGGTCCCTCCCTGACTGCTGGGGTTCCCCCCTCACTGTCAGGGCTCCCCCGACCACTGGGGTCCCTCCCTGACCACTGGGGTCCCTCCCTGACTGCCAGGGTTCCCCCCTGACCGCTGGGGTCCCTCCCTGACCGCTGGGGTCCCTCCCTGACTGCCAGGGTTCCCCCCTGACTGCTGGGGTCCCTCCCTGACCGCTGGGGTCCCTCCCTGACTGCTGGGGTTCCCCCCTCACTGTCAGGACTCCCCTGACCACTGGGGTCCCTCCCTGACCACTGGGGTCCCTCCCTGACCGCTGGGGTCCCTCCCTGACTGCCAGGGTTCCCCCCTGACCGCTGGGGTCCCTCCCTGACCGCTGGGGTCCCTCCCTGACCACTGGGGTCCCTCCCTGACCGCTGGGGTCCCTCCCTGACTTCTGAGGTCCCTTCCTGTTCAGGTGCTCTCTGATTCTGACAACACTGAGAGTTTTTGAGGCATTATAAGGTTGCATCCTCAGCAAATTCCAGCAAAATGAAAGCCCTTTGGGGAAGGGGGGCATCTTTTTTTTCCTTTGTATCCTGAGCCTGGAAACATGGATGTTTGTTGACAATGAACATTAAAATGGTTAATCCTGGATGTGATTAGTGGACACAGGACTGCAGTTGGAGGGAGGAGAGATCTGGCTTCACATCCTTCCTCTGCCCCTTCCTAGCTGTGGAACCTTGGGCAGATCACTCCCTTCTCTGAGCTTCGGCTTTTCCCTCTGTAAAATGGGTGCAGTCATTCCTATGGGGCCTCCACTATGGGCTGTTCTGAGGATCCAGTGAAAGGAGGAGCTTTGCCAACTGGAATGGCCAGAACGAGCCTGGCTCTAGGGCAACAGATGCCTGCTCCATCACTGGGGCTCCGCATAGACTCTCCAGCTTGTTGGGAAATAGTACCCCCTCCACATGCCTTGCAAGCAAACATAACGTGGGTCAGCGGCAGGATCTGAGAAAATGAATGTTAACCAGGCTGCATTTGGAGAGGCAGAGGCTTCAAGAAAGGACCCCCTTCTGTCCTCATCCGAACGTCCTTGGTGAGGTCAGTTCTTGGGACCGCAGTTAGGAAGGATATTGGGGAGCTGGAGAAAGTCCAGGTGAAAGCAACCAGGAAGATGGAGGGCCTTGAGTATGGGCCATTGAAGGATCCATGGAAAAAGTTAGGCCTGTTGAGTCTAGAGAAGAGAAGATTCCCGAAGGGGGTGGGCCATGAGAGCTGTCTTTAAACGGTCAAGCATGGCGGACTTCATCCTTGTGTTCTGCTCGGTGTCAGGTCGCAGGCTAAGAGCAATGAGAGACAGTAGTAGAGAGGCGAACCATAGCATCCTCTCAGGAAGACTGCCCAGCAGTCAGAGCGGCAGGCTTCCTCAAGTGCGAGTGAGCTCCCCGCTCAGGCGAGGTCATCAAGCAGAGGCTAGATGTTGTTTTATCAGAGCAATTGCAGAGGGAACCCTTCCTGAGGTGTGGATAGGACTTGAGGCCTCTGAGGAGCCTGCTGACCCTGAGAAGCTGGCATTCTGTGGAAGTGGCCCAGGATGAGCCAGCTGCCCGCTCCCTGCAGGCTTCCCAGCCGCGCTGGCCTTGTGATCCTTCCTCTGTGCAGCCCAATGTCCCTGGAACCTCTCTCCATGGAAGAACCAAATTTCACTGAAATACTTGAAGATCCGTACATGAATAATAAGACACGTGTATGTATCATTAAGGTTACAAAGTAGCTGGGTGGCTCAGTGGATACAGCATTGGACCTAGAGCCAGGAAGACCTGAGTTCAAATCCAGCCCCAGACGCTTAAGCTTGAGCAAGTCACTTAACCCTGTTTGACTCAGTTTCCTCATCTGTAAAATAGTCTGGAAAAGGAAATGGTAAACTGCTCCAGTATCTTTGCTGAGAAAACCCCAAATGGGTCATGAAGAGTCAGACGCAACTGAAAAATGATGGCAACATATAAATATTGGGTATTATTTATCCACTGTGTTGTACGTCCAGGCCCTGGCACAGTGCTTGGCACATAGCAGGCGCTATATAAATCCTTATTCCCCTTTCTCTTTCCTCTATTTGGTCCTCACAGCAACTCTGTGAAATAAGTGCTATTGTTAAACCCATTTTACAGTTGGGGAAACTGAGGCTCAAGGTCACACAGCTAACAAGCGCGTGAAAGTGGGTAAATGACTTCAACCCTGGCCACCCCACACTGCCCATGGGAAAACTCGGTCCCATTCTTGTCACATTCCAGCCAAGCTGGACACGACTGGTACTCAAGCTGTGCCTTCGTATTTGACCAAACGGCATTAAGGTCATTCATAGGCCACACGGCTGGCTCCTCGGCTGAGATGAGTCTGGACGTGGTCATTCGAAGTACTTGGCCTATCAGAGGCTTACAAAATGACGTGAGTGGGGAGCTAGGCGGGACCATAGAGGACACTCTCTTTGCTGCTCTTTTGGGGAGTAGGGGGTGGGAGCTAAGGACCTGGGTTCTAGTCCCGACCCCATCACTAACTTTCTGTGCGTCTTTGGACAAATGATTTCTCCTCTCCCAGCCTTGACTTATTTTTCTGTATCAGAGGACAATCAGTTTTGGTCCACCCACCACACAGCGCTGTCCTGGGCAGTAGCAACAGAATGTAAGCTCCTTGAGGACAGAATGGGTTGCCCTTCGTCATGTCATTCCAGAACCTAGCCCAGTGCCTGTAAACGTTTGTGGAATGAAACGGAATCGAGCCAGTGTATGTGGAAATGTGGGCTGCCCTCCACGGAGGATCCAAGCTGGGAACGGGCTGGCTGACCAAGCCCACATTCCCTCTTCCACAGGAGGCTGGGACCAGTCACACCCCCAGAGCCGGGGGCGGGGGGCAGGCTCTTCTGGAGGCAGTCATTCTCTTGACGCATGGAGCGCACAGTCTGTTTCCTGGATAGGAAGAGGTTGGGGTTGACTGGTTACCTCCCCAGTGGTGCTCTCCAGTGAGGTCCAGTGGCTGGTCCAAGTTAAAGGGGACTCGGCGTGTCACTGGACATGGGCAAACCAGTTGCCATTTTTGTTTGAGCTCGGCCTGACGTTGCTCTGGCAACTGAGCCCACAGATTTGCGTGTCAGTAGTTTCTTCATCTGTAAAATGGGATGTTAACTGTTGCCCTGCCTCCCTCCTGATGGTGTTGATATGCTGCGGCTATCGCACTTCCTTCCTTCAGGGGTCCACGATTTCATTCAAATGGGCGCTCCCTTTACTAATGCAGATGGCAGTACCTCTTGGTACATGGCCTTCACAGGCTGCTGCGGTGGAAAGAATAGATGCCTTCACACACACACACACACACACATACACGCACACACACAGCCCGCCTGGGGATAAGCCTCTGTGAGCTCAGCCTCACTGACCCTTGGGTGACAGACGTGCTCCATCATAGCCTTCCCAGATTGGTGGGACCTGTTGGAAGGAAGGAATTATTATAATTTTATGGAAGAAAAATGTCTCTCCCCTACTTTCATCTCTCCTCCTGTTACTTTTTCTTTCTTCTCTCCTCTTTCTCCATCCACTGATTTCCCTCTCCCTTCTTTCTCTCTCCCCATTTTCTCTCCTGCTCCCCTCCTTCCCTCAACTCTCTCCCAATCTCTCCCAAGCATGGAGATGATAATGGGCTGCTACCTGTCCACAAGGACAGCCTGCTCTTTTTTTTTTTTTTTGTCTAGAAGGAGAATGTACATTCTAGAAATATTGTCCACGGACAGCAGCATCCCTTTAAGAAAGAGGCTCTGGGTGAGTGTCCAGTCTGGACAGGCCACAAGAGATGTCACAGATCCTTGGCAGTGTGGCGGGACTATGGCGGCACCATGGCGGGACCATGGCGGGACCCGTGGCAGGGCCATGGCAGCTCTGCTCCCGCTCCTGTCTGGTGTTTATTTGGTTGTGTCCTTGACTGTTTACACAGAGAGACAGCAACAATCACAGCGCTTCTGCAGCCGCACACGTTTGGAGGCCTTATGGAGGATTTCCTGTTTGGCCCTGGGTGACTGGAGGCATGGGGGACAAGAGGGAGAGGGGAGGGAAGGGAAGGCGTCCCGAGGGGTTGGGAGGGTGACCGCTGTGAAAGCTAGAAGGCCCGGGCTCACGCTCCAGCTCCAGCACACGTCTATGATCCTGGGCAAGTGCCTGCCTTCTCGGTGCCTCGGTTTCCCTATCTGTAAAGTGGGGATGAGGCTATCACCCTGCTTATGGTGCGTGCCCGGTGTGGTGGTGAGACTTACGTGAGTTTGGAGGGCACTTCAGCCCTCACTGTGTGCAAGTGGCTAGATAGTAATAACTGACATTTCTTCAGATATAGACACGCTCTTAAATTCTTAAATATATAAAACCATCCAGGGACGGTGCAGGGGTCCCTAACAACAGACAAACTCTTGAGTCGTGACAGCAGGGATCTCTAGCTGGGAGGGACCATGAAGGCCATCTAGTACAACTGTCATTTTGCAGATGAGGAAACTGAGGCCTAGGTCATCATCAGAGGAGGGGTTTAAACCCAGGTGCCCTGGCTTCAGAGCCTGGGCTCTTCCCATCAGACCACACTGCCTCCCTCACCTCGGAGTTTAAAGTTCTCAGACAGGCTGCAACCAAGCCGTCCAGACTCATTTCACATCACTCTGGGTTCCAGTCAAACAGGCCACCTTGCTGCTGCCCTCGCTTGATAACCATCTCTCACCTCCGCACCTTTGCCCTTGCTGTCCCTCTTCCTCCCTCTGAGTTCCCTTCGAGGCTCAGCTTAGCTGCCCCCTCCCACGGGGAGCCCTTCTTGAGACCTTGAAGGCTCAGGGCTGCCTCCCTCCTCAAAGGGTCCCCTGCTTATTTACCTGTTCACACATTTTCTCCCTTCAGAAGAGTGGAAGTTCCTCGAGGGCAGGAGCTCTGGGCATCTTTAATCCTGGCATCCTCTAGGCCTGCTCGGCATGGGACAATTTAGGTGAATTAATGCAGCCCCTGAAAACAAGATGCACAGCCAGCAGAACATTGCAAAAGGAGGCAATAACCAAGGAAAGGGGAGCCCGGGCAATCGTTGATGGTGACGGAGCTTGGCCCCAAAGGACAGAGATGACAATGGGCTTGTCTCCTTTCTTTGCTGAAGTAAACACTGCATCCGTACATATGCTAGTGTGAACACTGCACGCCACACTGCAGGAGGAGCGCACGGGTTCACACTGCTGGTGGGAACGCACATGGGCTCACGTTGGTGTGAACACTCCACAGCCACGCGCTGGTGTGAACGCTGTGTGCTGTGTGTACATATGTACGCTGGCTTGAACACTGCACGCCTACATATAGTGGGGTGAACACTGCACATGCTGTGTGAACCCTGCACGCATACACACGTATGCAAGTGTGGGTGTGAATACTATGTGTATGGGTATGCATGTGCTGGTGTGGACACTGTGTGCGTGCTGTGCTGCTTCTGTCAACACTTCATTCCTACACCGTGTGTGTGTGTGTGTGTGTGTGTGTGAACACAGCACTGCATGCTGGTACAGACATTAAATGCATGCACATGTACCTATATGGGTGTGAACACTACATGCATTGACACATATACATAGCTACACAATGCTCTGTCAGAATCACTGTGTGTGCATATGCTGGCATGAGCACTGCACGGCTACACATGCTAGAGTGAACAACACACGCGTGAACTGGTGTGAGCACTGTGCATGTGCATATGAATCACTGCATGTTATTGGCTCATTCTGCTGCACTGTCCCCTCCCCTCCCTTCTTTTACACTCTTTGTACCAAGAGACTGCTCTCTAGGAGCAGAAGGAGGGGAGGGAGGGGAGGGGCATATTTGAAAATGAAGATGAAAGCAAAAGATGCCTGGAATGAACACTTGACAGAAACTGCCTCACTGGAGCGCCTCCGCGTCCCCAGAGATGTTAGGGCCATGGTTCCCCACTGAGCCTCAGCGTGGGGGAGGGGTTCTCTCCAGGTCACAAAGCAAGGACGTAGCCAAGCCCGCATCCTTGGACTCCGGGCCTGGGACGCCAAGGGGCCTCTATCATGCCCCTTCTGCCTCCTCTTCGGCAGCTGTCCTGCGTGCACACCGGGACAACCAACCATCCACTCTCCTTCTAGACTCGCTATTATTATCCCCAGGAAACTGAGGCGCGAACAGGTGTCCCTAACCACAGTGGTGCAGTCACAAGCATCTGATATGAATTCACACTCAGATCTTTTCGCCTCCAAGTCCAGGGCCCTTGCTCTTATTCCACACTGCTTCAAGGGACTTGGATTGGGCAGAGTAGACCTACTGTTGGCAGGGGAGGGAGGAGGGAAGTGGGGAGCTAGGGAGCTAGGGAGGAAGAGGTGAGAAGGGAGACAAAGCAAATCCCCCCCAACGCGTGCATTCAGCGGCTTCTTCTCCCAGGATTTAGGTTCATTTCTGTCAGGAGGCCAAAGAAGCCGCCCCAGGGCTGCTGGCCCCGTCTTGTGGAAGGGTCTCCACCCTGGAGCTGATTCCCCTTTTCTCTCGGCTCTCTGGCCTTCAGGGGCCGTCCAGAAGACTGGAGAGCACCCGCAGGAGCCAGGCCCTTTCTGGAAGAGACACAAGTCCATCTGGGGTCGGGGGGCCTTTCCCATCCATGCTCTGGGGCCCTGAAGGATGCCAGGCCAGAGACCAGGGGCCAGGGTTCTAGCACAGCCTCCCCTCAGGCAGCAGGGTTACTTGATCTGGGGGACGTTGTGAGTGACATTTTTCAAGCCTGACTCTCTCAGGACTTTTCCCAGCAGTCTGGAGGCCACCTTGAAGGCCAGCCCTGGTCTCAGGAGCGTGACCTGCCATGGTGGGGGGAGGACCCTCTCCACCCTGTCTTTCCTGCTAGCTCCCACAGAGCCGTGGGGAGATGGGAGAAGACGGAGGGGGGGTGCCCTGGGCTGGGCCCTCCAGCCCCCTAAGCCCTTGGGCCTGACTGCTCCCCCTCTTCTCTCTCAGCTCAGTTTCCATCTGTACCAAATGATGGGGTTGGGCTGCGTGAAGACAGAGATCTCCCGAAGGCCTTACTCTCCCTGGCCTCAGTTTCCCCCTACGGTGAACGAAGGCTGACGTTTCTTCAAGGCTAAGGATGACGATACGAACGGTGATTAGCTTGATAAATAGCACAACGCTTTCTGGGGTGGTCAAAGCTAGTTCGAGATTTTTGAAGCATTTATGAAGTACCATCTGTTTGCCTGGGTCTGGTGGAGATGAAGGTGCAAAGACAATCTCTTCTGCCTGTAGGAGATGGGATTGTCCTGGGTTGTTGGAGCTGGGGACCAGCTGGGGAAAGAAAGCCAGAGGGCGAGAATGAGAGGGAGATCTGTCCACGCCTGTGTGACAGGAGGCATCAGAGCAATGGTGAAGGCTGGGCAGAGGAGGAACTGGGCTTTACCCACAGCCCCATGCCCTGCCCTGTCCCCCAGGTACCCAAGGGGCAGCCCGCTCCAAAGTCTCTGCTCTGCCTGGCCCTGGCCCCTGCCAGGGCTGTCCTGGGCAGCTCCTGCTCCCACTTCTGCCAGTTGCCCCTGCCCACCAGGGTGGTTTCTTCCCAGCAGGCAGGCACCTCGAGGCCTGTTCCAGCCAGCCTCCGCAGAGCTGGCCCCCACTGGCTTCCCCAGGGCTCTATATTTCCTGGAAGGCCAGGCTGCAGCTCATTGCATTCTGTATCCCAAGATGGCTTTCCTCGTCGCTCCTGATGGAAGCTGGGAGCCTGCATCCCACATCCTTCGCATCCTTCCCCTGTCCTGTGGCTCACACCTTCTCCTCGGGCTGAGCCCCAGCCTGTCACCTTTTAGGAGACACAATAGCACCACCTACAGGCCAACGGTGGAACTGGGAAAGAAGCTGCCCCGGTGGGCAGGGGGCCCCAGGATGCTTGGGCCCCTGTGCTCTATCTGAGGGGCCCTTACTGGCTGGGCCAGGGTCATCTTCACCGTCATCCACCTTGCCAGCGCCGTCTTCACAAGAATCGTGGAAATAATGCTAGTGGGAGGAAGCCTGGGGAGGCAGAGAGAGAACCTTGGGTGTCAGAGGAGGAGCTTTCAAAGTCCAGGTTCAAATCCCAGTTCCGCCACTTAAAATAAGATGTCCCATTTCTGTGTTGTCCTGGGGCTTGCAAAGCACTTCCAATGGGTGAAGCAGGAGGAGTGAGTGTTTTCTGCCTTGTACAGACGAGTGTCAGAGGATGAAGGTCCCAAGGTCACTCTAGAACTGGTGGCGCCTAGGGCTGGATTCCAAACCGAGGCTGCTGGCTGACTCTGGGTCTGGGGGTCTAGCCCCCACCATCGGCTCAGTCACTGCGTGTCCTCGGACAAGCCCCTTTCCCTTTCTGAGCCTGCTTCCTCCTTGAGAAAATGAGTGGGTTCGACTAAACAAGGTCTAAGTTCCCTTCTGGTTCTAAATCCTATGGACCCAAATCCGGCATTTCTCAGCACAGTGACACTGATCACATTGATTCATCTCCAGGAACCATTGGTTTCTCTTCAATAAGTGAAGATAACAAGGTTTGCTCGGAAAAAGGGGCTCCCTAACAGCAATAATACGGATCTCAGGGCAATCTAGCAAATACTTAATGCGCAGCCACGATGGTCAAGGCACCATTTGCCTAGGCTGCAGAGAAAGGAGCAGTGGCAGCCGGTCTTTGAGGGGACAGAGGGGAAGGGCACAGTGTGGGCACAAGGAAATGAATGCCGTGCGTCTACAGAGAAATGGAAGGCAATTTTGAGAGAGAGGGACAGACAGTCAGAGGCAGAGACACAGAGAGACACAGAGACAGAAAGAGACAGAGAGAGAGAGGAGAGAAAGAGGAGAGACAGACAGAGAGAGACAGAGAGAGAGAGACAGAGAGAGAGAGAGACAGAGAAAGTTCTAAGAACTAGGGGGATCTGGAAAGGTCTTGTGTGCATGGGGCAGGACCTGAGTTGTGCTTTGAAAAAAGCTGGGGGCCCTATAAGGTGGAGCTGAGCAGGCAGTGCATTCTAAGCACGGGAGGGGGGAGACAAGCCTTACAGAGGTATGAAAGCAGGGGATGGAGTGTCCTATTTAGGGAACAGCCAGCAGGCCAGTCACACTGATCTGTGATTTCATCAGTGAGGGAGGAGATCACAGCCTCTCCCCACCCCTTCATACACAGCTCAATCACAAAATGGAGTCAGTTCTGCTAAATCAGTTCTGCTAAACTGAGTGGCATTCCCACTGTCTCGTTAAAATAATGCAACTGTTCTCACTACAAAAAGCTCAGGGGGTGTTCTGACCAAGGGCGATGGGGGGATCCATCCCTACCCCCCACCCCAGCCTGACTAGGCAGGGCTCTCCTGAGAACCTGGTGTCCTCCTCTGCCCCTCGGAGCTCAGGCTCATGGTCAGGCAGACCCCAGACCCAGGCAGGAAGCCTTTCCTCTTGGCAGAACCCACCAGACAGAGGCAATATTTTATGCCAGGTCTAGCTGCTTCCCGTTGTCTCTCAGTTCCATAGTCAAGGTCACTCCAAAGGAGTCCATGAGGCACTTATCTCAAGAGTTCGGTTTCTCAAGGACTTGAGGCTGTTTTGTCGCACCTACCTGTTCTCACCTCTCTCTAAAGCCTCATTCAGATGTCACAGTCATTTCCCCAATACGCTGCTCCCATCATCTTCCTCTCACCCTCTGAAATCTTCTATAATTCCTTAGTGCCTCACATCCTCTGCACCCTTAATTATGGAGTCTCAAATGACCCACTAATCAGAAATATGGTGAAATTGGCCCCTGCCTAGAAGTCAGAAGACAAGTCAGTTCTCCACTGTGCTGGTTACTGGCTGTATGACCTTGGACAAGTCACTAGCCAACCTCTATCAAACAAGAAAATTGGAACAGATTCTCTCCAGAATGTCTTTCAGATCTATCATTCAGTGATTCTTTTAAATAAATGCTTGTGTAGTTGGGAATTATGGGAAGAAAGTGATTAAAACGTCCACCCCCTTTGACCCAGAGATCTCCCTGTAAAACACATACCCCAAGGTAGTCAATGATAAAAAGAAAGGCTTCGCTTGCATCAAAATATTCCTAGCAGGACTTTCTATAGGAACAAAGAGCTAGAAAGAAAGTTGACGCCTGGTGATTGGTGAACAGCTGGACAAGCTGAGGAGCGTGAAGGTAATTCTGCCTGCACTGTCCTGTAAGAAAGAAATGGAGAGGGTGACTGGAAAGACAGCTGGAAAGACATACCGATGGATGCAAAGGGGAGTGAGCAGAACCAGGAAAACAGCATCCATTGGGCCTTGGACAACGTAAATGGGACGAACAGCAAAACGATGCTTAAGGCTGCCAGAGTCTAACAACTCCACTTCCTCCCAAAAAAAGAGATGGAAGAATGAACTTTCTTCCCTTCTTTGCAAAAGTTCGGGCACTTTGGGTGTGAAACACTACGTCCAATTTCAGACTTGCTTGATATGTTGGGATTTGGGGTTTGATAAGTTTGGAATTTTTAAAAAAAGGAAAATTATTCTTTGTTATGACATGGCCCTCAGGAAGGTAGAGGGTGGGAGGATGCACCAAGTAAGATAATAAACATGTATTAAGCACCCACTATGTGACCTGGGGAAAAGCCTCTCCCCTCTGTGGGCCTCTTCTCTGAAATGAAGGCATTGGTCTGGAAGAGGAGGACCTTAGAGGTCCGTATTCAGCCCAAAAGTCAATGGAGGTGAGCAATTGTCATGGTGTAATCCTCCTCCAATGCCTCCCCTCATTACGGAGCTCTGCAAGACATTGCCTTTGGAGCACAAGCCCTGGGAGGCCATGAGAGCTGGCAAGGATTTGAGGAAGGACTCTGTGACGGACTGACGATGGCAGAGGACCAACCAGACCCATCTCCACTTTGGCCACAGGTGACATCTTGTTCATCTACAAGCCTCCCTGGCATCATAGAAAGGTTGTGATCAACACCAACAGCGGGGGTGGGTGGGTGTCTACACCAGCAAGTGCAAAGATCTACGATATACTGAATCATGATGATAACAATTAACAGAACCATCACCACCAAAGCACACAAGTCAACTTAGTCATTCCTGGTATGTAAATAATGCAAAAAGTAATGGTGAAAAATAGAATCTGATGGAAGAGGAGATCCAGAGACACAAGGGCCTACTGGGGGAGACCCTAGGGAGAGAGATCCCAGAAACATGGTCTCATGCAGGGGAGATGCTTTCCTGTTCTATAGACGCAGGGTCCAAGTTACTGACTTCCAGTGGAAGAGACCCCAGAAGCAGCTACTGTGGAATCCTTTCCTATCAGGAGGAGTAGGAAGGGACTGGTGAGGGGTCTGCCTGGGGTGCAGCTGTTGCTGATAGGGAGAAAAATCCCAGCAACTGGTAGCTTTCTATTTAACTCATAATTCAAGCTTCGTTGTTGCTGAGGAACTGCAAGCATCATAAAAATACAAAAATAACAAATGTATAAATTGCACAATATTTTAAATGGTTTGCACCTTCTAAACTGCAGTGCCCTGGAGCAAAGCTTCATCTGCCCCACCCTGGTTATAGTCCTGACAATGGCGATAATCACAGCTTACGTTTATTGACATAGGACTTTACCCACTTTATCTCCCTGGGGCTTCACAAAAGCTCTCTGCGCGGGAAAAAAAATGCTGCAAGACAGAAATCGTTGCCCCCTGTTACAGGTGAAGCAATGAAGGCACCGAGAGGCTTAGCACATACCTGGAAAGCAGGGCACAGGAAGCAGAATCCAGGTTTGCTGCCAGCCACTCTTTCCATCAGGCAAAGGCTCAGACTTGGGCAGAAAGTTATCAACTATGTATTATCAGAAAAGGGGCGTTGAGAATTGACTATCCCGAGCTCTTCATTTCAGGCAGATCTGCGTATGATAGGGACCGTTTGTGGCCTTTCCTGAGGCTGCTGGTGACAGTGATGCCTGTCTGCACATGAGGGCATCCCTGATGGGGCTGATGCGGGTACCGCCCAAGGGCTACTTGTCCTCCCATTACAGAGTCATGCTTCCTGCCCTGGAGCCTTCCCTGACTCTGCCCCATCCTACTACACCTGGAATCACACTCATGACTCTGTATACAGCTCATGTCCGCCAAAGGAAGGTAAGCTCTTCAAAGGCAGGAAATGAGTCCTTTTGAAACATCTTTATTTCTCTGGGAGAGCCTTGAACATAGTAGGTGGCTAAACTCCTTGAATACACTTGTTCTTGTAAACCCAGCATCTGGTACACAGTAGGTGCTTAATAAATGCTTGTTCATTTGGTTGATTGATTGAATGAGCAAATCTAGCCCAGCCACACCCAGACAGGGATCTATGACATTCCTGACATCTGGCCTTTGCATAAGAACTTCTGATGACTGAAGGACCCACCCCCTCCCAAGGAAGTCCATTCTGCTATTGGACAAATTGAATCAGTGAGTTTTCTTTATTCCTTACCTAGGGCCAAAATCTGACTTCTCTTCACTGCTCCTAGGTCTGTCCTCTGGGGCCAAGTCTGTCTTTCATGTGATAGCTCATCAGATACTTTAAGGCAATGGCTATGTCTGCCAGAGTCTTCTCTCTTTTACATGGATTTGCTGGAGAGCTCTCTTTGCAGCCACATCTGTCTCATTAGACAACTCTCTGTTTTGGTCCTCATTCAAAGTGCTTCTCTTTGTATCTTCAGAGCTTTGCTTGTGACGGTTTACTACCCGTCTTGGGTTGACGGCTACCATAAAATTTTAGTTCCTGGGAACCTACCAATTCTTTATTCGAACTCTTTAAAATGTGTTCTCCAAAAACCTAGGGTGCATGTCAGGCTCTGCCCAGCCTTTTTTTCCTCTACCACAAATTCTAAGACATTTGAAAAAATTGATAAAGGAGTCCTACCAGATTCTTTCTATGACACAAATATGGTTTTTAATACCTAAACCTGGAAGAGTGAAAACAGAGAAAGAAAACTATAGGCCAATTTCTCTAATGAGTTTTGGTACAAATTTTTACAATAAAATATAGCAAGGAGACTACAACAAAAAACCACAAAGACCATACACTATGACCAGGTAGACTTTATGTCAGGAATGAAGTTAGGAGAACTACAAGTATAATTAACCATATCAATAACAAAAATAACAAACAAAAAAACCCCCCATCAAATTACATTAAAAGATGCAATTTTTTTGTTTTTGTTTTTGGTTGTATATTTATAAAATACAACACCATAACTGTGTTCCTGTTATAAATTATACCTGGTCATAGTGTATAATCTTCCTATCTATCAGATTGGCTAATATGACACAAAAGGAAAATGACAAATGTTGGAGGCGGTATGGGAAAATTGAGACCCTACAGTACTCTTGGTGAAGTTGTGAACTGATCCAGCCACGCTAGATAGCAACTTGGAACTATGCCCAAAGGGCTATCAAACTATGAATACCCTTTGACCCAAAGAGTTCAAAGGGAAAGGACTACATATAGAAAAATATTTATGGCAGACTCTGACACCAAAATCTCCTATATTATCCATCACAGGTCTGCACACAAATACTTTTTTACCTTGCTTCCCCACTCTGGTTCCCAGATCTCCTCCCAAGAGTATATCTTCTTAATAGAAAATGCTCTTCCTTCATACTCCCCTCGCCCCCACCACTCACATGCCTTTTTAAAACCTGCTCTGCTTTTTATTTAAAAAAAAAATAAGGTATATCCTTCCACAATCACATTCTGCCTCAGGTCTAATCCCACCAAATCTGCCCCTGACATAAAATATCTTCCATACACTAGGATCTCCAGCCCATCTTACCTGTTGCATATCCTCTAAATATTTGTATATAGATATCTGAGGCAAAGGGTTTTATTTCTACCTCCTGCGGTTTCTTGGAATCTCTGTTGTTATTCTTCCAACATTATAGCTTCTCCATATGGCATTTAGCTTGGTGGGCATACATAGGAAGTTATAGCCTACCCCCTTAGAGGTAGCTAGGTGGTACAGTGGATAGAGTGCTGAGCCTGCAGTTAGGAAGGCCTGAGTTCAAATCCACTACTATGCGGCCCTGGACAAGTCATTTAACCTCTATCTGCCTCAGTTTCCTCAACTGTAAAATAAACAGCTTGTGAGCCATGTGTGCTGGTAATTCAGTAGCCAGGCTGGGCCATCTTCATCCATAGACATAAGGCTTTCTTTACTTACTTCCAGAGATGTTCTGGAGCTAGCTCTGACCTTCTCAACTCAGAGAGCTGATTATTAAATTGTCAGTGTGAGCATTTTCACCTTAGAAATCAGCAAATGCTACAAATTAGGACTTGATTTATCATTTTGATTGTCTAAACTAAAGAAAGTGATGCGGGCAGTGAGGTGGTGCAGTGGATAGAGCTCCAGCCTTGGAATCAGGAGGACCTGAGTTCAAATCCAGCCTCGGACACTTGACAGTTACTAGCTGTGTGACCCTGGGCAAGTCATTTAATCCTGATTGCCTCCCAAGAAAAAGAAAGTGATGGAGAAATGTTATTAAAGATGATTAAACTTAAAGGTCTGTTGTGAAAGCTCTGCCTCCCCCCCACCCCAAGCCGGTTGTTAAATGTTTGCCAGCCCATCCCTGGACAGATTGAAATGAACATAAGCAGAAGAATAAAAAATGATGTCTGAGCAATGAGCCAAGTGGAAGAAGGATTTAGAGCAGGGAACGAAGGACCTGGGTTTCAGTTCTACATGTTTTGGGGCTGTCTGTGTGACCCTTGGCCAAGATATTTCTTTTCTCTGGGACTCAGTTTCCCTGTTATCAAAACAAGAGACTAGTCAATTGTCTATGCCTATGAGTCTACTCTTATTCCCTGCCCACCCAGGATATGGGGATATTTCCCAACCACTTTTCCTTCTTCCCCTTCAAGACTTATCTGTCCTTCACCTTGACCTCTCAGCACCTCACTCTAGGCTGGGGAATACAGTCTAAGAGGCTAAACTAATAGAGGTTAGTGGGCACTAATTTTTAGCCCCTCCCAGGTAAAATATCTGTATCTTGTTCAACCATTTCAGACTCTTTGTGACCCCATTTGGGGTTTTCTTGGCAGAGATACTGGAGTGGTTTGCCATTTCCTTTTCCAGCTTATTTTACAGATGAGGAAACTGAGGCAAACAGGGTTAAGTGACTGGCCCAGGGTCATACAGCTAGTAAGTATCTGAGGCTAGATTTGAACTCAGGAAGATGAGTCTTCCTGACCCCAGGCCTGGCACTCTGTGCGCTATGGCACCACCATTCAGGCCCTAATAATAAAGACTCATGCTTATATAATATATTATGGTCTTTAGACTCATAAAGTACATGCGTTAGTAATCATCGATATTTCTCTAGGCACTTTCTAAACATTATCTGACTGAATCCTCACCCTAAGGAGAGTGCTTTCATTGTCACTACCGCTAGCACTCCCAATTTAGAGATGGGAAAACTGAGGCCCAGAGAAATACAGTGACTTGCCCAGGGTCACATGGCTAGCAAGTGTCTAAGGAGGGATTGGAACTCAGGTCTTCTTGAATCCCAGAGCTTTATTCCTCCCTCTGGCCAGCTCAGATTTGGAGCCCAAAGGACTCTTCTGTGGTCCTCTCCTCCGGCACTAACATTTTCACATGTATCAGGACCTCACATTTCACTCACAAGGGAAGTGCCAAGGAGGTCGCCCTCGAGCCATGTATTATCTGCTTTGTAGGTCCAAAGTAGAACGCAGCACGTTCGATTTCTGAGGGGAAAATGTCTCCTAATGTCAGTGAGCACACATCTACATTCATTACTTTTATAAAGACTTTCATTGAGGTTGGCCTCCCTGCCTCTTCTCCCTCCAAACCAGCCTCTACTTAGTGGATAAAGCGATTTTCCTAAAGGGCAGGTCTGACCATGTCGCCCCTCCTCTCACTAAACCCTAGGGGGTCCCTGTTGCCTCCCCTCTGCACATCAGTCCCTGGGGAGAGTGGGCTCAAACTTAAAAGGGGTTGCTTCAAAATGTTCATCCCACCAAACTCCATTCTGAGAGGGGTGTCAGGTTGCTTGAGGGCTGCAGGACAGTCTGGCATTGACCCACCACTGGGCTGGGTCAAGCAGGTCACACCCCGCTGGGCTGGGTGACTGGCAGACCCTGACTTTCTAGCTCCCATGTCTCCGGCAGCTTAACCTTCCAAAGCTCACAAGGTTACAGCAACATCTGATTCTCCTTCTGCATGTAGGAATGGACTCAGCAGAGAAAGAAAAGCAGCTGGATCATTTTCTCATGGCTTCTCATTGACTGGGTAAGAGAAGACCCAAATCCTCTCCCCAGCCCAGAGGCCTACAGCAGCTCATTCTCCTCAAGCAAGGGCCAAGGACCACCCACCTCCTCCTCCCACCCCGAAGTTTATATGGGATGTACAAAGAAAGGGAAAAACAGAAGCCCTGTGTATGGAGAGAGGGAGAGGGAGAGAGAGAGGGAGAGAAAGAGAGAGAGAGAGAGAGAGAGAGAGAGAGAGAGAGAGAGAGAGAGAGAGAGAGAGAGAGAGAGAGAGAGAGAGAGAGAGAAGGAAGGAAGGAGAAGGAAGGAGAGAGAGAGAACTCACTTTGTCTGGGCAGTGCCACTGGTATTGGCCCAACAGCCAATCACAAGTCCATTTCTTCAGCCATAGACTCCCTGCACGTGCTCTGAGAGCCGGGCCCCATCCTTCCATGCCATGAGGCCCACCAGACACACCCTCACTGGTCAGTCCCATGTTACCCTGGCTTAGCACAGTACCTCGCACATAGTAAGTCCTTAAGACAGACCGATTGATTAATTGATAGACTGGGTGCATGTTCTGAGGCCCTGCCAAGCTCTCTGACATTCTATGTTCTAAGGACCCTCCCTACTCTAGAATTCTCTAAGGTCCTTCTAGCTCTGATGTCCTGCACATTTTTTTGTTCTAAGGGCCCCCTCAGCTTGGACCTTTTCTGTCTGATGTTCTTTGGTTCTCTCTCAGCTCCAAGTGTCTGCTCTCTGTTCTAAGCACTCTTCTCACTCTGATTTTATATGTTCTAAGATGCGAGACACCCCTGGATTTGCTCTAGGCTGGGGCCCAGGATGTTCTCTGCTCCACGGCAGGTGTGGGCAAGACTCATGATGCTTTGCGTCCTGTCTATTGAGGGGCTGGGAACTGGGCTTGCCATCCATGTAAATGGCGTGCCAAGGCTTGTCTCAGCCACATGGGTGACTCACCATCCATCCTCCCTCCCCAGCGAGTGAGAGCTTCAGTCTCAGCTCCCCTACAAGGGGGCGGCTGAAGGAAGAGGGCCAAGAGAGAGGCTCTGGATCTCAAGTGTGGATGGGGCAGGTTTGGTGATAATACTTCTATAAGGACTCAAACTTCTCCAGACATGCACCAGGCAGAAACATGCAAACACCCTCTCCCACGCATGCACGTGTATGCACACATCCATGCACACACTCACGTGGCTGCCACATGGCTCCCCACACCCACATGCATTCTTGAACATCGCCAGGCTGCTAGTGAAGGTCGACACCCCTGGAGAGAGGTGGGCAGCTCGGGTCCACAGATTGCTGCAATCATGGCTGCTTTCTCTCCCCTGCCCCCTGCCTTCTCTGGCCCCTGACTTCAATGCCTCCTCAAGCCCCTTCCCATGGGCCTGGGGTGCTGCATATTTTACGAGGGGAGCTATGTAATTGTTGTTGGCACCTGGATAAAAGCTCCATCCAACAGATAGTGATGACTTATCTCCCTAATGATCCAGTGGGCCTCAGCCCCAGAACCCCAACAGCCCCAAAGCTGTGGCCAATTTTCTCTAAGTAGCTTATTAAACTTGCTGGGGGCAGCCTAGGGACAGCCCCAACCTGGGGAGCCCTCCTTGGAAGGGCGGTTCTAACTTGCTCAGAACAGCCTCCTCCAGCCTAAACATTCAGAGGCCTGGTCTCCACCAAGGATATTCGCCCCAGGAGAGAGAGCCTGGAAGGAGGCAGGAGAAAGGCCTCATCTGGTTCTGAGACTGAGGCCAGGAGCAGGCTCCTCACCCGCCACCATCCTTCCACACGCCAGCCTCCCGTGCACTGTCCTGAGTTGGGCTGGCCAGGTGGGCTGCCCTCCTCAGAGCTAGTTGGCCTGGAGGCACCTTCCACTCTCCCCACCCAATCCCTACCCATCTTTCTCTGCTCCAGGAAGCCCTGACCTCAGCTCCCCAGACCCTTCCCCTTCTGGGCTTCTTCTTGGGCTCAGGGACTGAAGACCATTTGCTCTGATTCAGAGAAATGCTTGTGACTTTGCTGATCAGCGCAGACCAAGGAACTTTCATCAGTCACTAGTGGCTGGAGAATCCAAGCCAGGGTCCAGTCTTCTGTGGCTGAGATCCTGAAAACTTAGCTCAGTGCTCTACTGATCACAGACCCACTCAGCTGAAGCTTATGCAGCTAGAAAGAGGACCCGCCACAGAGAAGTCCTTGTCTCAATCATGGTTCGAGGACAGTCCAACAAATCACTGATTAATTAATCGAAATAATTAATCCTATCAACATCCCCAGGTGAAAGTGTTTCCCAAGGCAGTTGAAACATGGTTTGCTGGAAAATACAAGCCCATAAGTCGGGGTCTCCAGAGCCCACTCCAATATTCTTAAAGCTGCCTTTGTATCATCTTCGAACTAAAAATGGTAAAGTTAACTCCACCTCCCCCAGGTCCAATCCATAACTACTTGGCTCACAATAGACCATCAGTGAGCCAATCAACTGTATGTATTAAGCACCTACTATGTGCTAAGCCCCATGCTAAGTGCTGGGTATTCAAAAAGAAGCAAAAGACAGTCCCCGCCCTCAAGGAGCTTACAGTCTAACGGAGGAGTCAACATGCAAGCCAATAGGCACAAGCAAGCATTGGAAGACTTCCCGAGGAAGGGGGCTTTTAGCCAGGCCTGGAAGGAAGCCAGAGAGGGTGGTCTCAACCTCAGAGAGGGTGTTGTGGGAGGATGGGGGATTCATTCAGGCCTCCCAGTTCCATCCGGGTCCTCACTGGGTACAGTGTCAATAGCTTCCCTCCAGCCAGAAGAGAGCAAGAGAGCGGGCTCACCATGGCCCATCAGGCCCTTTGGGACACCTCTGATAGTTAGCAAGATTTACCCATCTTAGCTCTCTTCCACCCAATGATATTTCTCATTCATTTACTTGAAGGCAGCCATCATGTCCCCTTGAACATCTCTTCTCTGGGCTAAAACATGCCCAGTTCCTTCATCCTCCTATGTGGTGAATATTAGCCCCTTCCCCATCTGGGCTGTCCATCCCCAGGTGTTCTCCGGCTTACAATGTGTTAGCCCAGAACTAACCCTACACTCCAGAAACAGTCAGACCAGGACGGAGTAGGCGGGGCCATCGGCTCCCTACTCCTAGTCCCCCCCAAGGGCCAGTGAGCCTAAAGATTGCCTCTGTGCCCAGCCCTACAAGAGGCGCCATCTCTGCCTGCCATCCACAGCCCAGTCCAGCGACACACCCTGCCTGACCCTCTGCCCCAGATTCCCAGCTCTGGGTCTCCCCATCACGAGCCTCACTGACTACACTTCCCCTCATCCCCCGCTGGCTCCAATGCTCCTATGTGACTGCTGGCAAGCCACAGCCCTCTTCTGTGCCCCAGTCTCCTCCTTTGTCCAGTAGGGACAAGGATACCTCTCTTAACTGCCTCACCCGAGGACACAACGAGCAAATGAGAAAGGTTGGTGAAAATACTACAAGGTGGATAAACAAGGTGGACAAAGGCAAGGGACAGTGTCACGTTTGTCTTGGTACAAGTATTGGTGATAAACTGGTCTTCTTAAACCCAAGAGGCATCATTGCACAGTGTCCAGGGATGGATCTCAGTCTAGGGTCTGGGTTCAAGTCCTGATTCAATCACTTCCCTCTTAGGACTTCAGTCTCTTCATTAGTAAAATGGAGACATGGGACTAGATCATTTCCCAGGCCCACGATGGCTCACCCTGTGCCCCTCACTCAGCATGGGAAGCTTTCAAGTTTGCCTTCTCATACGATGTGGCTGCCCCCCAGCGATTCAACTCACCAAGTACACACGAGGTGCCTACTGTGTGCCAGGTGCCACATGAGGAACTAGGGAGGGCTACAAAGACAAACCGGAAGCAGTCCTGTGGACTCCACAGGAGGAAGGAGGAAGCAGGGCGCTGATAGACGCTGGTGGATTCGATTTGCTTTGCTGCACTATGTTCATTTGTTCCTATGGCATGGTTTCCTTTTTGTTTTTTATTTGGGTGAGGGGATAGTGATAGTGTTACAGGAAGGAAGGAAGGCAGGAAGGGAGGAAGGAAGGAAGGAAGGGAGGGAGGGAGGGAGGAAGGAAGGAAAGAAGGAAAAACAAAGGAAAGAAGGAAGGAAGGGAGGAAGGGAGGAAGGAAGGAAGGAAGGAAGGAAGGAAGGAAGGAAGGAAGGAAGGAAGGAAGGAAGGAAGGAAGGAAGGAAGGAAGGGAGGGAGGAAGGGAGGGAGGAAGGAAGGAAGGAAGGGAGGGAGGAAGGGAGGGAGGAAGGAAGGAAGGAAGGGAGGGAGGAAGGAAGGGAGGAAGGAAGGGAGGGAGGAAGGGAGGAAGGGAGGAAGGAAGGGAGGAAGGAAGGGAGGGAGGAAGGGAGGGAGGAAGGCAGGAAGGAAGGCAGGAAGGCAGAAAGGAAGGAAGGAAGGCAGGAAGGAAGGCAGGAAGGAAGGAAAAAACAAAGGAAAGAAGGAAGGAAGGGAGGAAGGAAGGAAGGGAGGGAGGAAGGAAGGAAAAAACAAAGGAAAGAAGGAAGGAAGGGAGGGAGGAAGGGAGGGAGGAAGGAAGGCAGGAAGGAAGGAAGGGAGGGAGGAAGGAAGGGAGGAAGGGAGGAAGGCAGGAAGGAAGGAAGGGAGGAAGGAAGGGAGGGAGGAAGGAAGGAAGGAGGAAGGAAGGGAGGAAGGAAGGAAGGAGGAGGAGGAAGGAAGGAAGGAATGGAGGGAGGGGGAGGAAGGAAGGAAGAAGGAAAAACAAAGGAAAGAAGGAAGGAAGGAAGGGAGGGAGGAAGGAGGGAGGAAGGAAGGAAGGAAGGGAGGGAGGAGGCAGGGAGGCAGGAAGGCAGGAAGGAAGGGAGAGGAAGGAAGGAGGAAGGAAGGGAGGGAGGAGGGAGGAGGAAGGAAGGAAGGAAGGGAGGAAGGAAGGGAGGGAGGAAGGAGGGAGGAAGGAAGGAAGGGAGGAAGGAAGGAGGGAGGAAGGGAGGGAGGAAGGCAGGAAGGAAGGCAGGAAGGCAGAAAGGAAGGAAGGAAGGAAGGCAGGAAGGAAGGCAGGAAGGAAGGAAAAAACAAAGGAAAGAAGGAAGGAAGGGAGGGGGAAGGAAGGCAGGAAGGAAGGAAGGGAGGAGGAAGGAAGGAAGGGAGGAAGGAAGGGAGGGAGGAAGGGAGGGAGGAAGGAAGGAAGGAAGGAAGGGAGGGAGGAAGGAGGGGGAAGGAGGAAGGAAGGAGGAAGGCAGGAAGGAAGGAAGGGAGGAAGGCAGGCCGGAAGGAAAACAAAGGAAAGAAGGAAGGAAGGGAGGGAGGAAGGGAGGAAGGAAGAAGGAAGGAAGGAGGAGAAGGAAGAGGAAGGAAGGCAGGAAGGCAGGAAGGAAGGCAGGAAGGAAGGAAGGAAGGAGGCAGGAAGGAAGGCAGGAAGGAAGGCAGGAAGGGAAGGCAGAAGGAAGGAAGGCAGGAAGGAAGGAGGAAGGAGGGAGGAGGAAGGAGGGAGGGAGGCAGGAAGGGAGAAGGAAGGAAGGAAGGAGGAAGGGAGGAAGGAGGAAGGAAGGGAGGAGGAAGGAAGGGAGGAAGGGAGGAAGGGAGGAAGAGGAGGAAGGAAGGGAGGAGGGAGGAAGGGAGGGAGGGAGGAAGGGAGGAGGAGGAAGGGAGGAAGGGAGGAAGGAAGGGAGGAGAAGGAGGAAAGGGAGGAGGGGGAGGGGAAAGAAAAGAAAGAAAGAAGAAAAAGAAAGAAAGAAAGAAAGAAGAAAGAAAGAAAGAAAAAGAAAGAAAGAAAGAAGAAGAAAGAAAGAAAGAAAGAAAGAAAGAAAGAAAGAAAGAAGAAAGAAAGAAAGAAAGAAAGAAAGAAAGAAAGAAAGAAAGAAAGAAAAGAAAAGAAAAGAAAAGAAAAGAAAAGAAAAGAAAAGAAAAGAAAAGAAAAGAAAAGAAAACAAAGGAAAGGAAAGGAAAGAAGGAAAGGAAAGGAAAGGAAAGGAAAGGAAAGGAAAGGAAAGGAAAGGAAAGGAAAGAAAAGGAAAAAGAAAAGAAAAAAGAAAAAAGAAAAGAAAAGAAAAGAAAAGAAAAGAAAAGAAAAGAAAAGAAAAGAAAGAGAAAGAGAAAGAAGGAAAGGAGAGGAGAGGAGAGGAGAGGAGAGGAGAGGAGAGGAGAGGAGAGGAGAGGAGAGGAGAGGAGAGGAGAGGAGAGGAGAGGAGAGGAGAGGAGAGGAGAGGAGAGGAGAGGAGAGGAGAGGAGAGGAGAGGAGAGAAGAGGAAAAACTCTTACCCCCAAGCACTTACCTTCCATTGTGGGGGAGCAATCCTATGTACACAGATAAGTACATACAAATGATGTTAGTTGAGGGCCTTGTGCAGGACAGCCCTGGCAAGCATCCCAAGAAACATCGGCCCCTCTGCACCTGCCGGGGAGGTGGTCTCTGTAGAACATAAGCATGCTGCAGACAGGGTCTTAACCATCTCAGTGTCTTGCACACAGATAGTGCTTCACAAGTGCGGGTTGAATTGACTTGGCTCCAGCCTCCCATGGAGGCAGTTGTGCCTGATAAAGCTTGTACATCCCACCTCCCAGCCCCAAGCAGTCACTGGGACCCTTATTGCCCTATTCCCACTCCCTCCCCAAGCTGAGACCCTGTCCTTCGGAAGGATCCAGTAACATGGACTGGACAGGGCCTGACTGGGATCTCTTCTTGGGGCAGTCAGGACCTGTGGCCCCTTTCCTTCCACCTGGGGGGATTTGAAAACAAGACACTCGTTGGCTCTGACAGCCGCTGGTAGGACTGCGTCTCCTCATCTCTCCTTGGAGGAGAAAAGAATTTTGGAGGTTTACTAAGCTTGGAAAGTGACATGAAGCCATGACCTCCTTGTTGCCTCAAAAAGCCCCTGTCATCAAATGGCTCTCTGGGAGAGTAGAAAACCCACCTAATCTGGAGTGAGCAGACTTGGGTTCAAATCCCAGCTCTGATACCTGGGTGACTTTGGGCCACTCATTTCACTTGAACCTCAGTTTCCTCCCTGGGGAGGCACTGTAGACTTTGCTCACTGCACTGAGTGGGCTCCTTCACCGCAGCTCATCTCTGTCCCTCCTAAGGATGGAATTCCCTCGCTCTGCCTTCTCAGACCCACAAAAAACCAGGAGTCAGACTCAGTGTCCCCTGGGGTCCCTTCCAGCTCTAGATCTGGGACCCCCATTTTACAGCAGAGGGAACAAGGTGAGAGAGCGTCAGGGCTTTGCCCAATGTCTCGCAGCACATGAATGTCGACAGTGAGATCTGAATGCAGAGCTTTTCCACGAGGGTCGCTCCATGGGCTCTGCTGCTTCAGGACCGGCTTGTGTGTTTCTGAGCCGTGGGCTGGGAAAAGGGGGCAGGAAATGGACCCAAGGCCGCAAGATGCCTCCAGCGCTGAGATGGAGCCGAGCATGAAGGGGGAAGTGTGGCGAGGGGGCACCCCAGCCCAACAGAGCCCCAGTGGCTTTGCCAAATGGTGGGAAAATATTTGCTTAAGCACGAAGCATGGTGACCTCTGGGTGTCCCTCCTGAGGACAAAGGAAGCAAAGTTCCGCTGTTAACAGGGAAAGAAAATGAAGGCCTCTTTATGGCTGGAAACTATTACGGGGGGGGGGGGTACGGAAATGAGCTTCCCGAGCAGGCGTGAAGCAGTTACCACATGTCTGCCCTCCCGAGTTGGCCGGACAAAGGCGGCGACCTGCCCCTGCGTAGTCCAGCCCGCCACCTAAGGGCTTCCCCTGACCCTGACGGGGAGAGCACTCAGCCCTGGCCCACCTTGACCTCCCAGGAGGGGAGCCTGGAGCAGACGCTCCCCGGGTTTGCACGCTGCCTGAGAGTGAAGTCAGCAGCCCTTTGGGAGGTCTGCTGTGGTCTGTCCTGCTGCCTCCTCCCAGACCCTCCTGTCCCTCCTACATGAAGCAAAGCCCAGCTTGGGCACCACAGAGCCCAGACCAGACTGGCCTTACCCCCTGTGGTCATTCTGAGGCTTAGCAAGATGGGAATTAGAGGCCCAAGGTGAATGGCTTCAGACCTGCCTCCTGTAAGGAGCCAGCACAGATCTGGCCACTCGGCTGTGGGTGGCTGTCCCGGGGCACTCTGGATGGCTCAACTCTGAGGGACACATGCCGGGCTTCTGGGGGCCTCAATGGGATGTTTGTTTGGGAAGGGGAGGCACTGTGACTTTGGAGACAAGTGGGGCTTTTGTAACCCTGCCACAGAGACCCACAAAGGCACAGAATTTCTGAACTGGAAGGACCTTTGAAGTTATCCAGCTGAACCTCCTCACTGGAAAGGGTGGGGGCTGAGGCCAGCAGAGGTCAAGGGACTCAGCCAAGGCCACATGACCAGTCCATGGCATAATTGCCTAAGAAACCCCGTTTGGTCTGGGGGGACCAGAGGCAGGAAGGGTCTCCGACATTGCACGGTGTTGGAAGAATACAGGAGAACACTGGAAAGGGGTGTTCTGAGCTCTGCCAGCAGTTGGCCCTGCGACCCAGACAAGTCAGCACCTGAACCCAGTCCCCACCAGGACTTTCAGGATTCCATCAGAAAGAGCATCCGCAGAGCATCCTCACAAAGGAGGAAGGAACTCTGGGGAGAGGAAAGCTGGGTTCCAGATCGAGCTGCTCCCAGCAAGCTTGGGGTCCCCCCTTCTTGCGTGAGCCCACGTTCTCAATTCCACGTCATTCCCGGAGCTTCGATGTTCTCGAGCCCTCCCCCAGCTCCGACAGTCTTAGTTTTAAGGCCTTCCTAGCTCTGGCATTCTATGTTCTGTGTTCTAAAGGCCTCCAGCGTCCAGAGGCCCTTCAAACTGGGACCTAAAACTCTGTGCCACTAGGATTCTGATGTGTTCCCCCTCCCAGACCAGAATTTGCATTTTCACAGAAGCCTCCTGAAAAGGAGGCCTGAAGGCATCCTGGGGCACCGGGAAGGGGGGAGACTTTCAGGTGCCATGGAAAGTCAATAGCTGAGATGCTTGTGGCCTCGTGCAGGTGCCCACGTACTCTGCCTATGCATAAGGCCAGCCCAAGTGGCTGCTGGGCCTGCACCCTGGTACAGGGGGTGTCGGGGGCAGCATCATCTGGTTTTTACTTAAACAGAATTTAAACCCCTGTGCCTTAAGAAGTTGCAGAAGCTATCGCGTTTTGTCTGAAATTACACCTTAAATAAAAAATACTAATAATTTGATTTAATTCTCTTCCTGCTATTACTTCCTTCCCACATTCTTTGGTATAAAATAGCTCACATTTTTTCTTCGGGTCTAATAGTTTCTAAGGTATCTTCTTTCCACGAACAATGGTCTCCGCACTGGAGGAATGCCGGATCAATGAGGCCTTATCTGGCCAGGAAGCACACCCCTCAGCACAGCCTTGGGGATGCGCCCTGGAGGCCAACATGGGGAATTAGGGCCCGATTTCATCCCCTGCCGGACAGAGGAGAGCGGGCTAGGGTCATGCTCAGGGTAATTGAAGAGCTCTGCCCCCTCCGTCTACACTTGCCGCCAGGCTGGCAGATGTGGAAGCTCTCCGCTGCCCTGGACATCAGGAGAAGGTCATGGATCCACAGCTGTGGACGCAGTTACCAGGACGAGCCCCAGCGCCCCATTCTCTACTCCTCCTCGACTCCACGACGCCTCCTGGCCGCCCTTTCTACAGTGGCCATGTGGGAGCCCAAGTGTTAGGCACAGAAGGTATTTTCAGTGCCTGATGAGGGTTCATTAGAGTGTAAGCACCCTGAGGGGAGAGGACTGGTGTTTTGTTTTGTTTTTTTGCTGTTAGTGTGGGTGGGTGGGCGGCCCCAGGACTTGGCACATACTCCAATAAGTGACCCCAGTGCCAGCTTTCACCACAGCAATCAGTCAGTCAAAAAAGCATCTTACTAAATGCTTACCATGGGTCAGGCTGGCATACACAAAAAGGTGAAGACAGCCTCTGCCCTCAAGAAGCTCACATTCTAATAGAAGAAATAACGTGCAAATAAGTGGCAGCAGCTAGGGGGCACAGTGGATACAGCCCTGGGCTTGGAATCAGGAAGGCTCATCTTCATGAGTTCAAATCCCACCTCAGACACTTATTAGCTGTGTGACCCTGGGCAAGTCACGTAGTTGCCACCTGCCTCAGTTTCCTCAACTGCAAAATGGGAATAATCACAGTACCTACCTCACAGGGCTGTTGTGGGTACCAGATGAGATAATATCTGTAAAGTCTTTCGCACAGTGCCTGGCATATAGTAAGTACTATATAAATGCCATTGTATTATCTATTTTTTATAATTTATTTATATAGTTATTATAATGCTATTAGCATAATCGGTGAGACCATGCTTCAGAACACAGACTGTCCCCTGAGCCTGCCCTCCAGAACAATTATAACCAACGTTTATCAAGCCCTACAAGGCAGCTTACAGAGCGCTTTACATGCGTTACCTCATCTGATCCCCCAATAACCCCGGCAGGTGGGTGCTACTGTTGTCTCCATTTTACAGATGAGGAAACTGAGGCAGACAGAGGGGATTTGCCTGGGTCACACAGCTGGTAAATGTCTGGGTCCTGTCGGACTCCACCTACAAAACTCTTTAGAGTTCAAGGTCAGTTGTCCTGGCCCCATGAACGGCATTGAAGGAGGACCTCGGTGACAGGTGCTCCATCCAGAAGACAACAGAGATAGTACCTGTCTCCTTGGGGAGACCCGACGTCCACACGGACCCATGAAGGAATGGGCAGCCCAAGGCAGGATGGGGGTAAGAGTCAGAATAAGGGAGGTGGACAAGAGGCAGCTGGGCTCCAGGGAAGAAGAGGAAAGAGGAACATTACTGCCCTGGTAACTCCCTCTGGAATCCACCTTCATGGTTTTGCTGGAGCCTTCCTCGCAGGGACCCAGCGCAGAGGTGTTCCAGGGGTCCTCCCAGCTTTGCAGATGAATCAGAGAAGGGGAAGGCCCCATCCAGGGTCCTGGGGTTTTTGAGTTCTGGGACTGAAATGAGGACTTTATGGAAGGAGGTTTCAGGGGAGAAACAGAACTAGAGCCAGATCCCATGAACGAGCGTGATTCACAATTTGCTGAAGCAAAAAGGAGTCAGGAAGCCTTTCAGAAGCAGTATCGGTGGTCTTTTATTTTTCTACATCATTGCAACTTTCTAACAATAGGCATAGACCTCTTCCTAATACCAACTGTGTCAGCTTAAAGATTAGCCAACAAATGTGGCTGTGTCCCCTCACATCAGCCTCCTTCTACATCTGTCCGCTGCTGAGACACAGAAGGCATGCGGCAGACCCTGAGGTCATTAGTAGACACCCTGTTGATCAGTGGTTTTTCTCACTGTTGTGGTCATTGGGGGAAATGGTCTGATTTTGCCTCCATCATACCTTCCCAAATCTTGTTTCTGCCTTCACAACATCGCTATGACATGTGCCCTCAACACGCCTGCTGCCTCAGGAACAGGCTCTCATCATCTCTCACCTGGCATATCAAAGCAGCCTTCTAATTGTGTCCCAATCTGTCCTCACTCCAACTCAGCTTCCACTCCACTGCCAATGTGATTTTCCTAAAGCACAGGTGTGACCGTTGCGCTCTCCTACTCAATAAAATCCAATGGTTCCTAATGCCACCATAGCTAAATACAAAGTCTTCCTCAGAGCCCAGCCCCTTCTCCCTACCTTTCCAGCCCCCTGTACCCTAGGATGCAACATGGATTGTTGGTAGATTTATGGTTTGTATTTTCTCAGTGGGGAATCAGGGGTCAGAGGCTGGTCAGACCATAGGCTCTAGAACTGGAAGCATCCTGAGAGCTCATTCAGCTTTTTTAGACAGGAGAAACCCAAGTTCCCAAGAAGGGAATATATCTTCCCAGACTAAGAACTCAAACCTAGGCCCCTTGACTCCAAATCCAGCCTTCTGCCCAAAGCCTCCCACACAGTAGATGAGTGGACTTTGATGACCAGGGCTCTGCAATGGGGCCTCCGACCCAGAGTTCTGAACGGGTTAGGAAAAGCCCAGCATTGGGAGAGAATATGCAGAAAATGTGAAGAGGGAGACAAGATCCCTGTCCTCTGCCCTGGACTCTAGCCCTCCTGCACGGGCTCATGGGCACTTGAAAATGGGAAGCCAATCTCCACATGGGTCCAGGGCTAATCTGTGTGTGTGTGTGTGTGTGTGTGTGTGTGTGTGTGTGTGTGTGTCCAAAAAATATGGAAGGAAATGAAGCGAAGCCATCCTGTGCACATCTCCCCTTTCCTTCTTTTAATAATGACCCCCTTTGTATCTTTAATCTGCAATCGTAAGTGAATTCATCAGTGTGAGAAGGAGAAAAGCTCTGGCTTAGTTGTCACCCGACTCAGGGCTCGAGCCAGGTGGCTGCCCTGCCTACAGTGCTGGCCAGGAATGAACCAGGGCCCTGGGGAAAGTGGGAGGGCAGCTGGGGCTACCCTGGAAAATCGCATTTCTCCAAAGGCTACGCTAGCGGGCCTGAAGGAGCTAGGTGTCGTGCCGGGCACCGTGGGTGCCCAGTGTGTTTCTGTGGTTTTCTTTTTTTGTATATATGTTTGCGCACAAGGTGGGATGGGGGTGATGGGGAGCAGAAGGGGGCTGAAACTCCTCTTCTAGAAGGCACCAAGGAAGAGCTTCAAACCAGCCGGTGTTTTGGAGTAGCCACATTCCCTTATACCAAATCGGGCTGTCTTTGGATGCCTCCCCTAATGAGGTACCAATGTTCTGGTTCATCCTCAACGGGGAGGGGCTTTCCCACATCCCAGGTAAAGGCTCACCTGCAGCTCGGTTCTTGGAGCTGTCGCTGGCAGAGAAGGAGTCTGCCGTCTCTGCCCCCAGGCACCAACCAAAGACCCCCACGGGCAGGCAAGCCGAGAGTCCTGGGGTCAACGCCTCCAGCCTCACCTCAGCAGCCATTGTCCAGCTGGCCAGAGAGATGCAGTCTGGCCCTGCCTGTGCAGGTGCTGAGGCCCCTGCCTTCTCAGCAGCCACAGCTACTGAAGACCCAGGAAACACAATTCTTGCTGTCAAAATCCTTGGTACCATCAAATGGCTCAAAATCAACTGCAAGTGAGTTGTTTGTAAATGGAAATTGCACGAAGGAGGATGTTTTACCGTCAGCTTTACCGATGACCCCAAAGGATCCCAGGCCTCTCTGTCTGCCTTGTAGTCAAACATCCTCTGTGTGTGTGTATGTGTTCTCCCCTTGTTGGAATGGGCACTCCCTGAGCACAGGGCCAGTCTCCACTTTCTAGCAGTCCTCCAGAGCTTGGTTGCTGAAGCGTGTGGCACCCCGGATCTGGCCCACCCCAAGGGTCTCCAAGGGACATTCCGGGTTCCACCTTTGTGGGGAGCTCCTTCCCCGCCTAGCTCCAGGAGGGGTACTGGGCTAGGCTCCCAAGCATCAATCCAATGGGCAGCTATTAAGCACCTACTATGAGCACATTATTATGTCAGGCTGCTGTTTGTCCTTTGTTTTGGAAAAGGACCGATGATATCACAGGGCCACGTCTTGACCGGCGAGTGAATTGGATCTAAGTGAGGCAGGGCGGCCTCATTCTCTCTCCCAGTCACCAAAGTCCAACGACGAGACAGAAGTCAGGATGACTGGTGATGTCCCAGGATGCAGTGGGCGACCTCGTGTCTTCAACGCCTGACCATGCTCTTAGCGTTCCATGACGCCTGCTTCTGCCGCCTTCAAGGCCACTGGAACACACTGTTCTTGTCTGCCCCCGCTGCTGGGAGAAGTCGCTTGGGTAGACAAAGGTCAAAGTGACATACCCTGTCCCTGCCCTCAGGAAGCTTACCTTTTAACAGACGAGACAATGCACACTCATGTGAGTGTAAGTCAAATAAATGCAAAGTGAATCCATGTTCGTTTGGGGAGGGAGGACCCTTGAAGCTGGGGATAGAGAAAGGCTTCATGTAGGGTCATAGATTCGAGCCAGCAAGGACCCTGGAAACCATCTGGCCCAACCCCCTCGTTTTAGAGATGAGGTCACTGTGCCTCAGAGACGTCCGGGGACCTGCCCAGGATCACACAGCTAATCAGTGCCAGGGTGAGGATTTGAACACAGGTCTTCTGACTCCATGTCCCATACTCTCTACCCTCCTCCCTGGCTCCTGAGGTAAGGGTCGAAGGATGCTGGGGATTGTGAGGGGCTCAGGGTGGTGGATTCCGGGCTGGCCAGCATCCAGATGGCCAATAAGTGGAAGGTGACTGGAGAGAGTTTGAGGGATCTCCTACCCCTCGTCCGAGGCCCCCAGGCTCCTCTCAGTGTTCTCACAGCAGGCTTTGGGAACCACAGGAGTTGACCCAGACTTTCTCCACTAATCACAGCTTTGCCCCTTTCCCATTATCTCATCCTAGGATGAGCCGGGGGGAATGTCTGGGAAGGAGCTGCTCCCCTGGGAGCAGACAAATCTTTCCAGGATGCCTTAGAGCTTCCCAGGGAGCCAGTCAGTAAATTCCAGTTATCCAGCAGCCAGAAAAACCTCAAAGTCCCAAAAGCCAGAGCTTGTCACGATGAGCCCCAAGTGCCTTCTGAATCCTCCCAGAAAGATGGAGGACATTGAGTCCACCTGGGGTGTTCCACGGGCTTTCCTGCCCTCTGAGAACATCCCTGCTGGTCCTTCTCAGGACCCCCTCCGCTAAATGGGTCCAGAGGCCGGGCCAGGGCCTTCCCTGGGCTACCGGCTTCCCAGTGGACCCCAAAGCCTTTTCCCAGGGCTGGGAGACGTCAGTATTTCAAGCATCAGCGATTTTCTTCTTGAGTCTGCCCCTCCCCTGGACCCAACGCCAGTCCCACCTTCACCAGGCGAGGGGCCTCTCCGAGCTGCTGCGGCTAGAAAAGTCCTGACCGGCCTGGCGAGGAAGGCGTCTGGGCCATTAGGGGCCACTACAAAGAGCCTCGCTCGGAAGTCGGGATCTGTGGGTGGGGCCACCTCCACACCGCCTTCAGACATCAACAAGGGTTCTGGGAGGCTGAATCCTTGGCAGCCTGGCTGACCTCACAGGGCCTCCATTTCCTCGGCTGTAAAGCGGGGGCAGTGATACCTACCACCTCCCACAGGCATTGCCAGTTTCGAGTAAGATCATGTCAGCAGACTGCTCTGCAAACCTCGATGGCCTATGAAAAGGTCACTTAAATGTTATGCTTTTGTATAATGTAGACGTGTGTAAGATCTCAGTGGCTCCTCACAACATCCTCATATGGCACAGCAATGCAGAAAGAGGCTTCATCTCCAGGCTCTCCGCCTTTGCCTAGGCTGTCCCTCATGCCCAGCACGCCCTCTCCTCACCTTCACATCATCACCCATCATCACATGAGCCAGGCTCTGTGCTAAGCACTTTACCAATGTGATCTCGTTTGACCTCTGGGAGCTCCTGGCCCCCTCCGATCACCACCCTGGGGTAGCCTCCCTCGCCCCACCCTCACGTCCATCCTCCACTGTACATTTTTCATGCACGAGTTTTCTGGGTGCACTTTGTCTGCCCACCCAGGAGCGTACTCGAATATGCAAAGGGCCCTGCAGCTTCACGCCAGGAGACCATCTGTCCCGTCCATTTCATTCAATTCAGCCCCTGCTGCACCGGACACAACAGAAGCCGGGCCTGCCCTCCGGGAGCTCACCTTCTGTTGGGGGACGCGACGTGGAGACCAACGTAAATAGGTGTTAGCGTGTGTACACGCAGATCCCATCGATGCATGTGCGTGCAGCAGGAAATTCCATCTGTGTATAACTATGTACATAGATACACGCACATACATGTGTGCCTGCATCTGCATACATACATGCACACATACACGCGCGTGTGCATATACAAAGTGATGCCAGTCATTTGTGGGAGGTCTGGAAAGACTGAGGGCGGGAGGGAGCCCTCGCAGGAAGGAAAAGATTCCAAGGAGGAGGAGGCTGAAGAGGAAGCGTCATCCAGGTCTAGTGAAAAGCCCGGGCAAACGCCCAGAGGTGGGCACTGAAGGGCTGAGTTTGGGAAAGAGCCCCTAGAACGTGTGGGAAAAGCCTGAGGAGGCAGCCCAGAGCCAGGAGATGGAAGGTTGGAGATGTCCAATGGGGTTCGTGAGGGATGAAAGAATGCTAGGTCCAGAGTCAGGAGTCATGGGTTCAAATCCTGACCCTGATGCCGTATGCCCTGGGAGGAGTCACTTCTGTCTGTGGCAGAGGCTCTACAGCCTCGGGGTCCCTGCCAGCTCCCTAACCTGGATCTTGGCCCCTTGTTGGTTCTGCTTGAAGACTAGCTCCTGGTGGGGAGCTGGTACTGAATGAATGAATGAATGAATGAGTGAGTGAATAAATGAATGAGCAAATGAATGAATGAGTGACTGAGTGAATGAATGAATGGGCGAATGAATGAGGGAATGAGGGAATGAATGAATGAGTGAGGGAATGAGGGAATGAATGAGTGAGTGAATGAATGGTAAGTAAGTGAATGAATGAGTGAGTGAATAATGAATGAGTGAATGAATGAGTGACTGAGTGAATGTGAATGAATAATGAATGAGTGAATGAATGAATGAGTGAGGGAATGAGTGAATGAATGAGTGAGTGAGTGAATGAGTGAATGAATGAATGAATGAGTGAATGAATGAGTAAATGAATGAGTAAATTAATGAATGAGCGAATGAACTTGGTCCAGCATCATGGCGCTTGGGTCCTACTTTTGGCTCTGCTACTCATAGGCGGTCAGTCAGAGGTGACTCACTTGCCCTTGGTGCCTTCTTCCACGCAGTGAGGAGGCTGCATTAGGTGCCTCTGAGGCCCTTTCCAGTGCTAAACCTAGGATGCCCATTGAACAGATGGAGAAGTTGAGGCAGAGAGAAGGTGAGGCTCTGGGCGGAGCTGGGGCCAGAGCCAGAGCAGCGGGCTCTTTACACGCTGCCAGAATTCCCTGACTGCCCAGGCACCTCCTCCCGCAGAAGCCTGCCAGACCCAGGCCCCACCCCATGCCCCAGTGCCCAGCCCCAAGGCTCTGGCTCGTGGGAACTTCCTGTGGGGAATGTTGCTCTTGGGTTCTCCTCCGGGGCCTGTGTTCCATGCTGTCACCATTCTCCTTCAAGTCTCAGAGGCCACCGGCTCCCCCAGCAGTGCCCCACACATGAAAGCCAGGGACTGCTGGTGATGACCTTTGCATGGCTTATCAAAACTGGTCTTGACCTTTAAGGCAGCCTCCCACGAAGGCCGGCCCTGTTACTGACCTGAGCCCACGGGGAAGGGGGGGGCAGACCCCAGAAGGAAGCCCCAGGTCATGGGGAGAGGACACACAGAGGGGGGCCCCCCAGACCCCAAGGGAAGCCCCAGGTCATGGGGAGAGGACACACAGAGGGGGGCCTCCCAGACCCCAAGGGAAGCCCCAGGTCATGTGGAGGGGACACACAGAGGGGGGCCTCCCAGACCCCAGAGTCATGGGGAGGGGATAGATGGAGGGAGGGGGAACGCTTGTATCCCCAACCACCAATAAGCCCCCCCACCACTGCCCAGCCTCCAGCCCACCCCTGGACTCCCACCCTGTAGGCAGCTCACATCGTCCCTAACTCAGCCAACGTGCCACAGATCAGACATGGGTGGAAAGTGAGGCTTCCTCAGAGACACCCCCCCTTCTTCCTTCCCGGGGCCACAAGATCCCCCACAAGACCCAACTGGGGCTCTCACTCTCTAGGGGTCTGGGGGCCTGGCTTTAACGACCACCAGCAGAGCGGGTCTCTGTGCTACCTGTGAGGCAGTCAGGCCACCTCCTCCTTCTCATCTACCGAGGGCCCCAGGCCTGGTCCTGCCTCCTCCCCATCCTCTCTGGCTCCTCCAGCAGAGTCAGAGGTCCTGGGTTCCAGTCTCAGCTCAGCTACTTGCTCTGTAGGTAGCCCTCCCTGGCCTTCAGTCTCCTCATCTGTAAAATGGGAGGGCCAGGTCAGACGAAGTCTAAGGGCCCTTCCAGGCCTACTCCAGGACCCCGTGACCCGCACTGCCCAGGGCAGAAGACACAGAATCTAAGCAACTTGTCTGGGGCACATATGACAGAGGCCTTGAGCCCAGGTCTTCCTGCCTCTGAGAACTGCTCTCTAGCCCTTAGGCCACACTGCCTTCTTGCCTTGCACACAGTAGGTGCTCAGCAAAGGACAGGTGAACATTTGAAGTAAGGTAAAGTGAAATCCAACCCATTCCAACCAGCAGTTATTAAGCACCTACTATGTGCCAGGCAGTGGCAACACAAAGACACACTATGTGAGTCTGTGCTCTGGAGATCAGGGCAGGCTTCCTGGAGGAGAAGGTATGTGAGTGGAGATTTGAAGAAGGCTCAGGGCTCTGCAGGAATCTCCTGATCTGCTTCAGGGCTGAGGGTCACAGCTCACTTTATGATTTCAATTCAATTTGTCCAGATTCATTGCTCCCACAAAGAAAAAGCTGGACCACACCCTGCCTCCCAGGAGCTCCCATGCTGCCCTGCTGGGGTGATTTCCCTCTTTCCTGGGATGCTTTTGGGCTGAGATTTCTCTGCTCCTCCAAGGGCCAGCTTCCCCACTCCCGGGTTTTCTCTCTGTACCGATCTCATTCTCGCCCTTCTCCCCAAAGGCCCCTGGCACCCGTCCAAGCTCCCCGGCCTCCCTCACCCTCCCCACTTCATGACCAGCCTCAGGCCTTCAGCTCCTGATCATCCCTTTGGCCCTAGGACCCAAGAGAGATTAACTTAACCCTCTGGTAGCCATAGCCTGACCCCTGGGCAGCCAAGCTCACGAGCCCTGCCCCAGCCAGGGCTGGCAGGGTTAAAAGGCACCTCATTAGTGTCAATATTGGATTTCCGATTTTAAAGAAGATGCCTGTTGTTCCTGGACGCAGGGTTAGCTCAGAACAGGAAAGTAGTGGGGCAGGTCAAGGTTCCCAGCGGATGAAATGTCATCCCCAGGGAGGGAAGCAGAGGTGAGCCTTGGAGGCTAAAAATAGGCACTGGGGCCCAAGCTGAGGGAGGGAGCCAGGCGAGGGGGACAGGAGGAAGCTGCGCTCTGCAAAGCAGTGGCCCAGCCAGAAGCTCTCAGTACCCCAGGACAAAGAAGGCGGAGAGCCCCAGGAGCAGGCCAATGGGCCTCATTCTCAGAGCCAGAGTCAGAAAAAAGCACGGCCCACACTGGGTTCAAATCTGGCCACCGTGGATAACCTCCTTTGTGACCCATGCTCTGGGCCTCACTGTCCACACCTACAAAATGAGAGGGATGAACCAGATGGGCTCTGAGGTTCCTTAAAATGACTATGAAAAGAAAGCATAAATTAACACAAAGAGCATTTAACCAAGTCAACCCAATAAACTTTTATTAAGCAAATGCCTCCTTTGCGCCTAGCTGGGTGCTGGGGACATAAAGTCAAAAGGGAAATTGCCCCTGCCTTCAAGGAGCTTCCATTCATAGGGAGAAAGGTCGCCAGGTAGGACATTCCGTGTATTGTCATCCTGTTGGGCTCACAGCTGCCCTTCGCTCCCATTAGTGGTAGAAAGGGATTGGGCCAGCAGGGCAGTGACAACCTATCTCAGCAGCAGGGCCCTGGCTAACAGCACCTTCTTGTTTTAGGTATTTGTTATAGCTCATTGGTAAGACCTGGAGGGGGTCGCCCTGTCCAAATCTCTTCATTTTACATTCTATGCTGAAGGGGCCATGTTCCAGATGGGCATGTGCCCAAGGGGCCCTATTGCAGAGGGCCTTTGCCCAAGGGTCCCTATTCCAGAGGGGCAGGTGCCCAAGGGCACACATTCCAGATGGGTATGTGCCCAAGGGGCCATATTGCAGGCAGATATATGCCCAACAAACTGAAGTTGAAGGAACTGGGGGTGAAAAAGTTCATACAGCTTGGTTACAAAAGAGTGGGATTTGAACCCAGGGCAGCTGCCTCAGGCCCCTTTGTTTCCTTAGGTACAATACTACTGAAGTCCAGCTTTCCCAGTGCCCAGAGGAAATGCCCCATGGCCCCACCCCAGTGGCCTTTCCCAGAGCTTCCAAGCTCTGTCCTGCCTCCCTCTGGCTCATGGTGGTGAATGAGAAAGAGGGGGTCCTCAGGCCTAGAAGGTCGGAGCACAATCTCTGGCTGCCCCAGACCAGGAAACACCAGAGAACTTCAGAGCCGGCTTTGTCTCGGGCCAGTTGTACAGGTCATTTAGAACCTCTGAGCAGCTCCTGAGGAGGCGGCAAAGAAAGCTCCCCGAGCTGAGCCGGAAAGGCATCGGTGAGCAGAGCCTCCCCACAAAGCTTCTGGCAAAGCCAGCTGGGCCTGCGAGCGACCGCCCCACAGCACATACCTGACGCTGCTTGAACCCTGGCCAAGCTGCTGCTTTCCCATGGGAAGGCAAAGAAACAATAGCAGTTTCTTCTGAATGAAACTCACCTTGGAGCCAAAGAGTAAACACTCAGTGCATGGCCTGAGACTCGGTGTGGAACTAGAGGAGATAATTACATAAGAGCCCAGACTCGGACAGCCTGGATCCAAGGGGGATTGCAGCTGGCAGGGGAGGGGCAAGGGCGCAGGGGCCCAGGGGCTCCTCCTGGCAGGGGAAGGGGGCACTGCCTCGGCTGGGCAGGGGCTCCCCATACAGGTTCTCGGGCTCAGGGGACTCTTCCCTGGCCCTTTGGTTTGTTCTGATAACTGTCTAGCATTAAAAGAGACGAGGAAGGGTCCAGGAGCCCCAAAGAACTACCTGCCATCATTCTACTCTGAATTTGCTGTGTCACCTTGGGCAACTCCCCTGCCCTGTCTGTGCCTCAGCATCCTCCTCTCTAAAACCAGAGTTCTAGTTAGCACCGAGAACATGTGATTCTGTGATTCTTAATGTAAGATATCATTCCTCCCACACGGAACCCCAGAACCCCCAAACACCCCAGTCCCTGATCCCAGGGGTCCGGGCACCTCTCATATTTATTCTGCACATAAATGTTGTCTCCTCCAAAGAAACGTTGGCTCCTGGAGACCAGCAGGGGTTCTTTGTTTTTGTCCTTGTTCCCCTTGCATCTAGGCAGAAGACTGGCACAGAGGAGGTGCTTACTAAGTGCTGGCTGATTTATCGATTAGAAAGTCTTCCAACCCAGGAACCAGACGGCTCCTTAAGCCCTTCCCATTCCCCAGGCACAGTGCAATGCTTTGGGCAATCTCTGTCCTCCAGAAGCTTCGACTCTACCAGGAGATATGGCTTCTAAACAGATGGGAATATGCCCAGTCGTTGGAGGAGGAAGGAATTCTAACTACCTGGATAAGAAAAGGAGCCTGTCAGAGGTGGCCCGATGACTGAGCTCAGAATGAAGGTAGAAGGTGCCTCTGCACTCCTGGGTTTTCCCAGGTTCTCCATCCCTCTCCATCAGTATGAGGCACCTGGCTGAGTCCTCAGCCCTGTCCCTTTGGAGTCTCCCCCCATGGCAGTATGACATTGGTCAGCAGGCGGTCAGTTGGGGTCTCAGCCCAACAACGGAGCTCCCCAGACCCAAACTGCCATGCAATGCTCCATCAACTGGACCAGAACCCTCTCCTGGTGGCTACATAGCCATCCTGGATCTGAGAGTAGGATGCCCACTCGATGCCACATGGCACCCCACCACTGCCACATGTTACGGGGCCATCATGCTGGCTTCTCCAGACTCCTACCAGCTCCCCACTTGGAACACAGACACTTTTGTCTCTTCCTTCCTTCTCAAGTCACCAGTGCCACTGTCTAGAGCCCCAAAACCCAGTCTTGCCAGGCCTGGCATCCTACAAAGGTTAGGGCCAAACGCTCTTCTCCCCCTCTCCTCTCCATGTGTCACGGAGCAAGTCCTATCACGAAAGCTTACTTCATCACCCCGGGGCAGCTGCCCAGAAATCGTGTGACTGTTATATAATGACATCCTCAGAGCTGGCCAAGGCCGTGGTGTTACCAGGTAAATAAGCGATATTTACCTTACGGTGGGGAACAATTCTGCATTGTCAGGGGGAATAAGCCAGGTGATCTAAGAGGCCTTTTCCATCTCTAATGTCTCTGAGGTGTTCACATCCTGTAACAGGCAACCCTGCTGGAAATTCTTGAGATATGTGCAGTCAGTGTAATTGAATACCATGGGAGAGGGAGGTCAGAGCCGTTCCAGGACGGAGGGTCAGGTTGCACGAAGCAGCAGCGAGACCAGCGGCGGATGGGAGGCGGGTGAATCATCCTCCCTGGGCAAGGGAAGTCAATAATATACCCGTGACAAGATGCTTAGCCACTGTGCAGGAAAGGTAACGTGGTGTTTAAGAAAGCATAAATCGGATGTGTGTGTCGAAGGCTTCGCTGCTAACCTCATGGATCAGTTACATGGGAGGCCAGGGGCCAGCAGCAGTGTCCCAGGGAAAGAATCCTGGACCCTGGACCGGGTGTCCTCAGCCCAACAGCTCAGCTGCTTGTTCACTGTGACGTGATTGCTTGACGTCTTTGCCTCAGTTTCCTCATCTTCTGAATGGAAACCTTCTGCCATGGCTTTCTTGGTGACCCCTGAAAGCCTCAGTTTACCACAAAGATTAAGATGGGAATAATGCCAAGAATGTTTTTGGTTGGAGAATCGCTAAGGAGGATGTGATGAAATTCTATTGCGAAGCTTAAAATCCCCCTCCTCCCCACTGCCCGGAAACATTCCATCTGGAAAGGAGGTCTAGGGTCCTTCCTAACAGAGCTATCACAAGGTGGAAAGGGAGGGATGCCCGGGGCGGTGGGGAGCTGCCTATCACTGGAGCAGAGGCTGCTTGACCATAGGGAGGGGCCCTCTGGCCGTTGGTAGCCTGAGACCCAGCCTCCATTCAGCCAAGTCACAGGGGAGAGCAACCCCCAAAGTGTCTCTCCAGCTATCCCCCTGAAGCTTCCCTAGACAGTACTGAGGAAGGGAAGGGGAGAAAGCAGAGTCAAGGCTAGTCTCAGTTGTACCCAGGGCAAGTAGTATAAAACGTCCCCTCACAACAACTTTGTAATAAAGATATATTCAGCTAAATTTGGTGAGGGTAAGGGGGCAGACCCTGAGACAGGACACTGCCCTGTGAGGGGAAAGCAGAGAATGGAAAGGGGGGGAGCTGGGGTGCCACCCCTGGTAGGGGAGGGGACAAAGTGACCATCATCTGGTAGTTTCTTGTTGGTCAGGCATTTCAGTTCTGTCCGACTCTTCGCGACCCCATTTGGGGTTTTCTTGGCAGAGGCACTGGGGTGGTTTACCATTTCCTTCTGCAGCTCATGTTACAGTTGAGGAAACTGAGGCAAACAGGGTGAAGTGACTTGCCTAGGGCCACACTGCTAGGAAATGTCTGAGGTCAGCTTGGAACTCGGGTTCAAAGCCAGGGCTCCTAGCAGCCCTGAGAGTTTCCAGTCTTAGCTTCTGATTCTGGCTAACCAGATGTTGCACTCAGTTGCTTCTGTTTTGCTCAAGAACTCCAAGGGACTGCTAGCGCCCTCAGTATTTTGGTGCCCTGAGAAAGATTACCTCGGTCTAGGTGCCACTGGCTAGTGGCCAGACCAAGAACTCAGGCTTCTCCTGGGCTGCTTGCCTCCTCGTGTGAGCAGGGGCCTTCCAGAGACTGTGCTTTGACAAAGCAGTGACTTCAGAGATTCGGGGCTGTAATAGGAGAGAGCCCAGGGGGTGGCAAACAGGCAGGGGGTCCTGGTTGGAGGGAGCAAGGGGAGAATGAAGAGGAAGCCCTGGATTAGCCGGGGGGCTGCTCCAGGAACAGCAGGTTTGGGTGGAATAGAAGATCTCTGTCCACAAGACTCTTCTCTTTTAAACCTAGAAACTTAAAAAGCCATCTTGAGGTCTCTCTACTGCTTTGAAAAGTCCAGAAAATGAAGTGATTTCAGGACCTTGGAGCCCTTGTTCTGGACGTTTCCAGTCCTGCGGATGAAGATCAAGAGGGCTTGCTTAAGTGCACTTAGAGATCGCCTTTTTCACATCACTTCAATTCAACAATTATTCCTTTGGCACGTGACTCAATCTGGCCTCCGAACTTGGGAAGACCCATCCTGGTTGGGTGACCCAGCCTCTCTGTGCTCCAAGCAGCCCTAGGGCTGAGGGGCAGAGAAGGGGCCGACTTTCATCAGCTGAGGGAAAGTCCTCACCTGCACCAAGAGGACCAGAGGCCAAACGTGCCCCGCCCTAACCCCCTCCTTTGAGAGCTTAAGGGAAGGGATGTTGTTGGAGAACAGGAATGGGCTGAATGAGAAAAGGGTCTGAACCCCAGCCCTGACTTACCAATCCTTCCCCTCTGTAGCCTCAGTTTCCCTCTCTGCCAAATTGGTTCAGACCAACAATCTCAAAGGCTCCTCCCTCCTAGACCTCAGGGCTTCCAGGAGCCTTCCTCAGTAGCTGTGCCCAGTGGGGAGGAGGGGATCATGGCGGTGCCCTCAGGTCACGGAAGCCATTCCTTCCCTCCCCCCTTTGTTTGATTACCTGTGGCTAAAATACTTGAGAAGGCAGACCCAGTGCCATGAGGCTTCTCCCCAAGTGCTCGGGGCCCCGAGGCAGGGCACAGTGACCTGCTCGGGACTGGACCCTGGTCTGCCCTGAGCTCCACCCCCAGCCGGGAGCCCTTGCCCCCCGCCCCAGGCTCCTCCCTGCCCTCCCCCACCCCGGGGAGCTTGGCAAGATGCTACGTTTGTTTAAGGGCCCCAGGTGTGTTTGTGCCCAGGTCGAGTTCCCATTCACTATTTGCGTACGTGGGCTTTGATGCTGTTATCTTAACGGCGCATGAATCATCCCTGAAAGGCGGGGAATAAGCCTGGGAAGGCGGATGGTAAATTACAGATTTATGAATGGGGGACACGGGAGGGAAGTCCCCCCCCCACGCCCAGGGTGTAAGCAGCTCATTTCAGTCATTCAAGAGTTATAAAAGAGAGCAAAGCGGGGAGCTGCGGCTGGAGTCAGGTAACCCAGGGCAACCCGGGGGCCTCCGAACCAAAACAAAAACATGGGTGGCTAAGCACCTTCCGAGTGACTTTTAAGAGCACTTGAAAGTCAGTCCACACGGCAGCCCCTGGGAAGGAGGAAGCAGATGCCTCCTGGGCCCCCTCCCCCACACGGGCAGGGTCCTCGGGACCTGCTGGCTGTGACCAGGGGGGCCAAAGGCAGGGCGTGATGAGAGCCTCTTGGCCCCCTCCAGACATGGGCTCTGGGTCACCCGGACACACAGCCCGCCTGACATCCTTCCACTCAAACGGCCAGCCACCGCCAGCTCCAAATTAGGGATGGTCCTTGACCCCACCGTTCAGCTGCTGCCACCCACGGAGATCTGCCCTGCTTTCCTGGCCGTGGCGAGGCTGAGGGCCGGGGCTGGCTCTGCAGGGACCCGGTCATGGACCCTAACATATTTCCATACAAATTAAACTACCATTCCAGCCTAGTTAATGTACCACTCTGGCCAGGCCCCTGCTTCCCCCAGCCCCAGATTCCCTGACACGTTCCTGCAAACGTCCCGCCTGGCCCCAGCCCCCACTCTGCTCAGCCACATGCTGCCCCCCCATGGATTTCCCACGGGAAAGAAGGGGAGATCGGCTGCTCCCTAGCTGCGTCGAGGGAAGGCAGGGAGGAGGCCTCCCGAGAGAGCCGCTGAGAGGGCATTCCGAGACCAGCTGGCCCGTGGCACCTCAACCAGTAAACCCACCCTTCCCCGCACACCCAGGACACTGACCACACTCATGAGAGCAGCCCCTTAATCGCTGGGATTCCAGCCCACTCGGAGCCTTTTCAGAGGTCCTGACAGGAGGTGGCTACCAGGTTAATAGGATTTTAAGAATGTTTCCACACTAACGGGGGATTTTTCATTCCCAGGCCTGGAGATGCCATGCACCGGACATCAAGACTAGGCCAGTTTCACAGAAAAATAGAGCAGGAGGAGGACAGCAATTGGCAGTGTCTGGAAAGGCTGGTGTTGGCCAAACAGTATTTTGCGGTTTAGCCTCGAGGCACCGGGGAGCCTCTCAGAGTTGTGGAGCAGAGAGAGCCCCTGGTGACCCCCTCATGGCTGCCATGAGATTGATGTGAGGTAACATGCAGAAAGAAAGCACAGAATGAATGTCAGCTGTTAATATTTGCTTTTGCCAGCCCCAAAGCCAGAGACTCCGGGGCCCCCATAATGCTGGGACTCCCTGGGTGGCATCTCTAACTCTGGGGGGTGACAAAGGAAGCCAGCATCCCCACGGGAGCTCTTCCCTGGCTCTTCCTTAGTAAGTAATCCTCCTGAGGCAGCCTCTGCCCCCTTCCAGGTGAGACGATTTGATTGGAGTGGGCATGGGGGGGGTCAGTGGGGTGTGGTCTCTGAGAAGCCTATGCCCACATCCCTTGGAGCAGGTAACCCCCCGGAGGCAGCCTGCTCCTTAGGCACTAAACCAAGCTGCCTGTGATGCATACAAAGACCAAAGTGACACATGCCTGGCCTCAGGGAGCTTCTACTTATTGGGATCTCACTGGTGGGACCAGAGAGAATCAGTAGTGGGCTTGGACAGCCCCCACTCTTCATCTTCCCACAAGCACCACCAGAATATACTCGACATTCTGTCTATCTTTGCTTTGAACTGGGCAGTCTAAGAGGGAAGAATGGGCTAACGACTGACCCCAGGAAAGAGCTCCCCCAGGGATATAGCCAGGACTGCCAGACAGAGGCTTCTCCTTTATTCAGCCATGACATGCCTCCCAAAAGCCCAGGCTGGTCAATAAGGCGGCTTCTCCGGCCTTTTACAAAGCCCTCATGTGTCCAGGTTCTTGAATCTGGGTTCATTGAGAAGCCAGCCAGACTCCCAGAGCTTGGAAGATTTGACTGCTGCCTTCAGGGGGTCTGTCCTTTCAGAGGGGGATGCCCACCTCTGCAGACACCGCTCACCAGCCTTGTGGGCATGCTGCCGTGGGAAGGATGATGGGGCGTGGAATCAGAGGACCCGACTGTGCCACCTTGAACAAGTCACTCTGGGCCTCAGTTTACTCATCTGTAAAATGAGGCCATTGGACCAGACAGCCTGTGAGGGCTCTCTCCCTCACAGGTTGAAATCCTGCAATCCCAGGATGGACTGTCCATGAAGAGGCAGAGACATAGGAGGGCTCGCATTTGGGCAGATGCTCAGAACTGCTGGAAAGGATGGCTTTCCTCTAAAAACAACAAAGTCACTTTTAAAAAGCACTTCACACACTGGCCGTGCGGGGCAGTGGATAGAGTAGCCACTCAAGTGTTCCTGAATGCAAACCTCACCTCTGACACTTACTCAGCTGTGTGACCACGGGCAAATCCCAACCCCTCTGTGCCTCAGCTTCCTTAGGTAAAAATGGGCAGATACCTGTCTGAGTTGCCTCCTCCCGTTGTGGTTGGGAGGCTTGAGGGAGAGATGCCAGCTGATACCAGTGCTGCCAGGAGGCTCGGGGTGGAGCTCAGAATTCAGGGGGTCCCGGGGTCAGGGCCTGGGTTCAAGTCCTGCCTTTTATGCTAAATGGGTGTGTGACTCACAGCAAGTCACTGGACCTCTCAGAGCCCCAGGCAAGAATATAGATAAGCAACCAGGAGCTGACTGAATAACAGGCATTATAATAGCTGGTTTCTATTGTGTCTTAAGGTTCACCTTTCACATGTTATCTCCTTTGCTCTCATTACAACCCTGTGATGTAGGAGCTTACTTTTCAATAGCATTTTTTTCTAATTACATGTAAAGAGAATTTTAACATACATTAAAAAAACTTTTGAGTTCCAAATTATCTCACTTCCTCCCTCACCACCTCCTTCCTAAGATGGTTAGCAATTTAATATGTTATATATGCGCAATCACGCAAAACCTATTTCCATAGTAGTCATTTTGTGAAAGAAGAAACAAGAACCGTGAAAAACATGAAGAAGTGAAAATCGTCTGCTTCAATCTGTGTTCAGACAACATCAGCTCTTTCTCTGGAGGTGGGCAGCATTTTCCATCATGAGGCCTTTGGAGATGTCTTAAATCCTTGCATTGCTGAGAAGGGCCAAGTCTGTCAACGTTAGTCATCACACAGTGTGGCTGTTACCGTGTACAACGTTCTCCTGGTTCTGCTCACTTCACTCAGCATCAGTCCATACAAGTCTTTCCAGGTTTTTCTGAAGTCTGCCTGTTCATCATTTCTTTTGGCACAAAAGCATTCCATCAACAATCATATACCACAACTTGTTCAGCCATTCTCCAATTGATGGGTATCCCCTCAGTTTCCTCTACCACCAGTGGTTAGCCACCACTAAAAAAGCTGCTATAAATATATATATATACACACATATATGTATATGTATAGGTGAGGTAGTCGGGGTTAACTGACTTGTCCAGGGTCACACAGCTAGGGAGTATCATGTGTCTGAGGTCAGATTTGAACTCAGGTCCTCCTGACTCCAGGGCCAGTGCTCTATCTACTGCACCACCTAGCTTCCCCTGCTATAAATATTTTTATATAAATAGGTCCTTTTCATTTTTCCTCGATGTCTTTGGGATACAGACATAGTAGTTGGTATTACTGGGTCAAAGGGTATGCACAATTTTATAGTCCTTTGGACATAGTTCCAAATTGCTTTTGAGAATGGCTGGATCAGTTCACAACTCCACCAACAATGCATCAGTGTCCCAATGTTCCCATGTCCCCTCCAACATTTATTATTTTCCTGTTTTGTCATGTTAGCCAATCGGATAGGTGTTTTAATTAATTTAATAACTCAGAGGTGTTTTAATTTGCATTTTTCTAATGAATAGTGATTTAGACTTCAAAGAAACCAGGAGAGGGAAATGTAAAAGAAGCAGATTCAGTAGAATCCAACTTTAAACTATATTATAAGGTGAGAGCATTGTTGATGTTTAAAAAGGATAATTCTGATTACTTTAAATTAAAATTTTTTGTATAAATAAATCCTATGCATCCAAGAATAGAAAGAAGGCAGAAAACTGGGGGCAACCTTTCATAGACAATCTCTCAGATAGGATATGATTGGGTTGGAATGCTTGGTGTAGGAAATGATGAGCTGGTTAATTTAGAAAAACATGGAAAGACTTAGACTTATGAAGGAAGGTGCTGTCCACCTCCAGGGAAGCAGAAGACAAGTAGAAATAAGCACGGTACAGTCTTCTAGAAAGGTGCATGCGTGTGTACGTGTATAGATGTGTATGCTTATAAACATCTACATACACCTATTGTATATGTAGCCTTCTTTTGGCAGGGTGGGGAAAAGAGGCAGGGAAAGATAAAGTGGAAAGGGCGCAGCAGAGAACGAAAGAAAGCCTGCAAGGAGGCAAAGAAAAGCTGGGCTTTCTTGAAATGGACATTTACTGTTTCGTACTGAATCCTCTTGTGTTTTGTTGTATACATGGCAATGTTTTTTTTTCTTTTCTCATTTCTGTATTTAAGTTTAAAATAAAAAAGTGGTTAATTAAAAAAATAGCAATTCAGAGCATTTTTTTCATATGACTCTAGCCAGCTTTGATTTCTTCATCTGAAAACTGCCTTGCATATGCCTTGATTATTTATCTTTTAGGGAATGACTTATATTCTTATGAATTTGACTCAATTCTCTATATATTTGAGAAATGAGGCCTTTATTGGAAAGTAAATCCCCCCTCTCCCCAGTTCCCTGCTTTCCTTCTTATTTTGGCTACATTGGTTTTGTTTGTGCAAAATCTTTTTAATTTAATGTAATCAAAATTATCTAATTTATATCTCATAATGCTCTCTACCTCTTATTTGGTCATAAATTCTTCCCTTCTCCATAGATATGACAGGTAAACTATTCCTTGCTCTCCTAATTTTCTTATGATATCAGTTAGGGGCTGTTATTATCCCCATTTTATAGATGAGGAAATTGAGGAAATGATTCACCCTAGGTCACACTGCTAGGAAGAGTTTGAGGTTGGATTTGAACTCAGGTCTTCGTGATTCCAGGTTCAGCAGTCTCTCAGGTGTGGTCTTTGTTGGGTGAGGGTAAAAACTATCTTACTAGTAGTTCCTATACTGATAAGCTCAGAGGTTCAGACCAAAAATGAGTTCATATATATGTGTATATATACACACACACACACACACACATATATATACACACATACATACACACACATACATATATATCTCCTAACTACCTATATACATACATATACATGCACTTGTGCATATATCCACACAGACATACACATACACACACGTGTGTACACATATACACACGCACATGTATGCATACAGATAAATGCATTTCTGGGGTGATTTAAAGTTTGCAAAGCGCTTTACCTAGGTTATCTCATTTGGTTTTCATCCTGATTCTCTTTCTCTATCCCTCTCCAGGAACCTTAGAGTTGATCTGGTCTGCTCTTCATTTATCAGATAAGGAAACTGGCCCAGAGGATAAGTGATGAGCCCAAGGTCATGGGGGCGGGGGAGAGTAAGCAGCAGAGGCAAGATTGGACCCCAGGCCCCCTGAGTCCAAAGTCAGTGCTCTTGTGTCCTTCTAAAGTGAGACCCTCTGAACAGAGCACGGTAACTGTCCCATGGTTCCCATCCCTCCAGTGCACAGAGAAGATGGGCAGCCCTGCCCCCCTCCCAGACACTTTGCCTCTCTCCAAGAAGCCGGGGAGCTGTCTTGAACATGCCCTCTTTTTCCAAATGCAAAACAGCCAGGACTAAGCTAAATTATGGTGAATGGCTGAATTAGAAAAGTTGCCTTGAACCCGGCTCAGCCTGGGCATCTCCACCCCTCCCCAGGTCACCCCCTCCTGGAATTCCTTGAGCAGACTCAGCATTTGGTCTCAGAGTGTCTTTGAGGAGGGGCTCCTGTGGTGGCTGGGCCATCAGGGGGACAGCACAGACAAGGGCAGCTGTCTGTGCTGAATCTTTCCATTCTCCTGGAGTCACAGGAAGGAGCCAACATGGTGCCTGGCACTCCATAGACATAGAACGAATGCTTGATGAAGAATTAGTGAATCGTGGACATGGACCCAAAAGGAGCTTTAGAAGCCATGGCAGAGTCCCACCTTTTCAATATGTCGGGGAAGGATATGAGGCCCGTGGCCCTGAGACGCCTTCAGACATGTAGTCAGGCCTAGAACAAGTATCGCCTGGCAAGCAGGATGACTTCCCATATTTGCAGGAGCTTGTCAACACGAAAGGGCGTGACCAAGGAGCAGGCCCTTATCAGCTCCCTTTGGAAATCGGAAGCACTTATGAGTATTTTTTCACTGTTGACCAAGGTCTTTCTGGCTCTGGGGACATGTTATCATTCCCAAAATGCTTGCAAACACCTGAAATTCGAGTCCCGTGGCCAACTTCAAGAGAGCTCTTGGAAGCCAATGTTGGGTGAGGAAAAGGAGCTATCCAGAAATCTGCTCATACCCACCCTACTCCTGTGGCCACCTGGATTCTGTGCCTCTCAAAGCCTTTCCTTTGGGGGAGATGAAGAACTATTAAATATCCCTCCTTGAAGAAGCTTGGGCAGGTCAGATCACAGCTGAGCTGTGATGTTGGGCTCATGCCCATTCCTTGAGCAGCTGGACAAGGTTAGAGGAAGACTGACCCAGATGGCACCAGGCTTCAAGGTCTCAGGCCAGATCCGAAGTGCTCCATGGAACCTGGGCTGCTTAGCCTGGAGGAGAAAAAGAGTCAGGGGGAACACAAGGGAGGCCATCATATGGAAGATGGAGTGGCTTGTCCTGCTCGATCCCAAAAAGCAGAGCCAGGAATAATGGAACCTCCTCCTCTCACCATCTCAGGGGTGGGGCATTGGGCTCCACCAATCAGGGGAGAGCCCATATCAATGGGCATTGAGACTGGGGTCACAGTGAGAAGGTACAAATTTAGGCTGGATAGAGATCTTCAAGGCGTGGCTGGACGTCCACTTGGCAGGGATGCTCTCACAGGGACCCTGGGAGAGTCACAGGGAGGACCAGGGGCCTGAGGCGCCATGGCTCTGGGATTCTCCCTGATGTTTTCATTGCTAGGCCATAAATGCTCATTTCTTCTCCAGCCCCCACGAAATCAAGAGAAATATCTTCCCAACACAATATTCACAGGTTCAGGAACTGAGAAAAAATTCTAAAAGAGGGGTTTCCTGCCTCGACCTCTTCAAAGATGCTCAAGCCCAAGAGAGCAATTAGGTAAAGGTCAAAGGTCACCCTTTGAGCCTCAGTTTCCTCTTCTGTAAAAAGAAGGATCCTGCATGCTGTGTGTGATCCCCTGACTTCCCCTGGAAGCCCCTTCTTTCAGAGCCTCTCCTCCTTTGCCTGTGAGATGCTAGCAATCCCAGGGCCCTGACAATCTGGATGACCAAAGGAGTAGCCACATAAAGCCTCCAGGGTCCTCAGTAAATGGGGGTGTTAGTTCTCTTTCAACAGGCCCCCTCAGTCCTTGTGTAACTAAGACCATACCCTGAGAGGGAGCCTAAAGACTGTCCTCTGGCCCCAGGCAGAGGTGAGAAGGCTGGAGGGCTTTGCTCCTCAGGCGTGGCTAAGGCCTGTAGGTTCTCAGTGGACAAGTCCTGTGAGCCAGTCTCAGTGGCTGGGGTCCGATCCCTCTGTCCCCCCGCTGGGCACTTGCAAACAAGGGCAGGGCTTGGAAGATGGGAACTCCCAGCAGAGAGCTGTGGTTTTTCCCACAAAGCCAGAAGCTCAATGGGGGCTGGACCATCAGCTCAGAGTCCCTGACTTTCAGTAGTAACCCTCCTCTAGCAAAGCACAAACTGAGAGCTGAAGTGAGGACTGTCTCTAAAGACAACAGTTTGGAAGACTCAGCTGTATCCTAGAAGCAGGGGGAGCCAATGAAGACTTGGGGGCCAGGGACAGATAGGGCCACACCTGGGCCTTTGGAAAATAATCCTGGCAGCTGCGAGGGAGACGGGCTGGAGGAGAGGATGAAGGCCGATCAGCAGCATCCCACGCCTGAACTTGGGGTGACAGGACCAGAATTCAAATCTACCCATGGTTTCCTAGACAACCTGGAGAAAGTCATTTATCCACTCCAGGCTACAGTTTGTATCAATTAGGGCATGAAGACATCTAAGTCTCCCTCCAGCTGGGTCTCTGCTCTGCAGAGTGTCTCAGATGGCAGGGTGAGGATGCAAAGATGGGGTGTCCCCCAAAAGGTGCTGCAGCAGTAGACACCGCAGAATCCTCCACCCACCAGCTGGTGTCCCCCCTGGGGCCACTAACTTCCTGCTGGGGCATCATCGACTGGGCGATGAACGGCTCAGCCACTAGCTCTGAAAATCTCAGGATCTAGTCTCCCCGGGCCCTCCCCTGGCCCAGTCCCCATCTTTGCCCCAGCTCTCAAGCCAAACAGGGCTCCTCAGTCAGTAGGCTTTCAGGCCCTGAAGCAGCCTGAAGGAAGGCGGACGCTTTCCAGATGTGCCCAGCGTCGTGGCCGGGAGTCAGTCAGGCCCTTTGAGAATCTGGCTGGGGGTGGGAGGGGGCCCTGAAGATCTGAACCTCCACATTTGACAAAGAACAAACCAACCATTTGCCTCACCCTGGTTTAATTAGATTCTTTGGGGCCTTCCACCTTTGATGTAAGTGGGGTGATAAAGGCAAGCTGTGCTTAATTGGGCTATTATCTGCTAAGGAACTGAGATAGAAAATGAGTCCAAGGTTGAAGCCAGTGGGGTTCTGATAGGGAGATAATTCCGAGAAATGCCATCCCCAGGCGGAGCTGGGCATGTCCTCGCCAGGCTGTACACCCACTCAGTGCTGGGAGAAGGAAGGTGGTGGGGCCCTTGGGCTTGACTCAGTGGGACCTTTGCCGGCTGAGCCCGGGGAGGACAGCTCACTCAGGCACAAACCCAACGTGGGAGTTAGAGATGTCCTGCCTAGAAATGAGCGGTCAGCCTGGGAAAGAAGGGTGGCGGACAGACACGAGTGAGTGAATGGACGCAGGGCCCCCACCCACTCTGGAGGTCAGCCCACACCACTGCCTGCTGGGGACGTAGCCTTGGGGACCGGGCTGCACTGGGAGCTCTTCCATTGTAAACAAGGGCTGCTTCACTTTTCATCCCCAGGGCTTAGCACGATGCCGGGCACACAGGAGTAGCTCAATAAATGCTGTGCAAAGGCCAGGGAGGTCCCTTCGGACTCTCAGGACCTGGGACCTTGGGACGTGGCAGCTCAGAATCCTATCCAGGGCCAAGCAGGCCAAGGCCTCCCTCGAGGTCTCAGGCCACCGGATTTGGCAGAAGGACGTTTCCCATCCTAGTAAAAGTGACACTCCTCTGTTATCTCTCCCCTACCCCTATAAAGCTGGGCCAGGCCTGAAGGACGATTCCCATGGCGCCTCTTCCAGCATCTAGATCTGCTTCTCACCAGAGAGGTTGTACCCCAGCCCCCCCAACACCACACACACCACTATAAGCATGCCCAAAGGGCCCTAACCACGCACTCACCTGGTCCAGCATTTGGCCTAGCTTCTGGAACCCTGAGCCCTCATGATCCTCCCTCCCCCCCAACTCTGCCCCTTCTGTCTCATCCGCTCGTTCCCATCCCCCCGGTCCCAGGGTCTTTCTGTCCAGAGGGGAGTCCCCCACCAGCCTGGCCACAGGAGAGCCCAGCCCAGAGCATTGTGAGCAAGAACCTAGGCTTGCTTGGGTTGGAGCAGTTGGGAGTTTTTTGCCATAAAGCTCCTGAACACGTAGTGAAAAGTCCTGTCCCGTGCACGTGTCTGAAAGGAGAAAAAAATCCCTTCCTCTCCAAATTCATAGAAAATCATCAGAACATGTCTCTCATTATTGTGAGCATTTCACTCATGAATCATTTGCAGCCGGATGGGGCTTGTGCATAAATCAGCCAGCAGAGACTTTATTAGCAACTGGTGTGGATGCCGAAAGTGGGAAGCAGACAAGGCAGCCAGGGGAATTTCTGCAAAGGAAATCAGTTCACTTTTTCCAATACCTAATGCCTCCACTGCACATTAGGAGCTCCCTGGTGGCTGGGGGCCACAATCCTTTTTGGTGGCAAGTGTCAGAGGAAGCTATTGTACCTGAGACCCCTGGAAGAAATGACCCTGAAAGCTCCATCCACATAAAGACAGAAATAGAGAAGCGGCAAAGCAGAGAGAGACAAAGAGAGAGATACAAGCACAGAGTGAGAAAGGGGGAGAGACAGACAGATAGACAGAGACACGGAGAGAGAGACAGACAGACAGAGACACAGAGAGAAAGACAGAGAGAGAGACAGACAGAGAGACAAAGACAGAGAGACAGACAGACAGATAGACAGAGACAGACAGACAAAGACAGAGAGAGAGACACAGAGACAGAGACAGAGAGAAAGACAGACAGACAGAGATTCAGACAGAGAGGAGAGAGGCAGAGACAGACAGAGAGACAGAGAGACAGAGAAAGAGAGGGAGAGACAGAGAGACAGAGAGAGACAGAGAGACAGAGACAGAGAGAAAGATAGAGAGAGAGAGAAGGGAGGAAGGAAGGAAGGAAGGAAGGAAGGAAGGAAGGAAGGAAGGAAGGAAGGAAGGAAGGAAGGAAGGAAGGAAGGAAGGAAGGAAGGAAGGAAGGAAGGAAGGAAGGAAGGAAGGAAGGAAGGAAGGAAAGGAGGGAGGGAGGGAGAAAAACATTTTGTGACCACCCTGGGAAGGGGGCACTAAGTCCATGTGAAGAGATAGGTGGTCTTTCTTCAGCTCTAATATCAATTAGCCCTCAGCTCTCAGGGCCTCAGAATCAATAGTTAGATAGTATTTACTATAATAAAAGAAATAAAGGCCAGCATTCAGTCTTTTCCTAATTTGTGAGGAGAGTTCAATGTCAAAGGATGAAAACACCCAGTCTTTCCCCCTTCCATTAAGTGCGTCTAATTCCCTGTTCTGTTTTCAAAGGCCCATTGGAATAGCCAGAGGGGACTCATATGGTTTCTTTATAATTTAATGTAATTATTCTATAACCTGTAATATTCAGTGTAAAGGTTTTGCTTTCCTGCTGGAGGAATTTTTACAATGCTGCCACTCCTGGAAAGAATGATGGGGTGGGGTGGGGGCCAGGGGAGAGGTGGAAGGGGAGACGGGAGGAGGAATATTCCGAATTCCACCCACGGGACCCAGGAGAATGGCCAGGCCTTCCTTCCACTGTCTGTCGGTGGGAGGGAAGCTCTCCCCAACCCAGAGCCAGGATGAGACAGCAGCAAAGACCAGGCTGCCGGAGGACCCTCTTTCAATTCAGCCTCCAAGGACAGTGGGTCTGATAGCTGCCCCCAGCCTGCATCCGACTGACTCCTGCAGAGCTGCTCACTCAGAAGCCTCAGCCCCCAGGCCTTTCCAGACACATCACCACTAGTCTCCTTGTACTTGGAAACCTGATATTTGAACTCAAGTGAAAGACTTTGCATTTAGCCCCATTCACTGTCCTGTTATTCGCTTCATCTCAACATTTCAGCCTGGCAAGATCTTTTGTGAATCTTGACCCCAACATCTCTTCTGGGGAGCCGGTTCTCTGATCTCTCTCCATCTCCTGGGGCTTTTCCGGCTTCCTTCCATCTGCCCAAGTCTCCCCCATCTTTCCAAAACACCCTCACGAGATCTGGCCAACTATGCTGACTATGTCCTGTATCACTTCTCTTTGGGCCGGAGTCTTACCCAAAATCGACCTTCATCTATTGCCTTTACTTCCTCTGCTCTCAAGCCCCTTGGTGATGTTTCCGGTGTCACCGCTCACCTGGACCTGCTCTGTCCTGCAAGGACCCCTTCTCACTGCTCACACGGCCACCATCTAGATCAAGGGCTCGTCCCCTCTCACCTGGTCTCCTCCCTCCAGTCCACCCTCCACACAGGTGGCAAGGTGATTTTCCTAAAGCAAGCTCCAATCACGTCACTCCCTACCCAACAGATTCCGGTTAAATCCCTATTGCCTCTAGGATAAACTATAAATTTCTCTGTTTTGCTTTTTAAACCCTTCATAATCCAGTCCGAACCTCACTGGCCTCATTATACAGATGTAGCATCCCCGTAGGGCTAATTCTCTAACTCCCACTCACATCAATGCACTGACTTCTTTTTTTGATAGCTAATGGCTGCTCCCTTTGGGAGCCCAGGGACAACTTTGTGGCATTTCTAATAATATTGCTCACGAGCCCACATCCAGGGTGCTCCACGTTGACTGTCAGCCAGAGCTCCTTAGCTTTTAGAAAGGGACAGCAAGTGGAGTTGCTACAGAAATATCCCCCCACAGCAGGGCACACTTTCCCCTGAGGAGAGGGGGCTCAGAGGGGCCAAAGGTAAACTCATAATTAGTGGTTCCTCTTGCATAGCCCTCATGACACCTTTCAGGTATAGCTCTCTGCTCCACTCTGAGAGTCAGTGCCCTGAGAATCCTGAAGCTGCCTTTTCTCTCTGTGTCTTGGTGTGTATCTCAGTTCCTGAAGAAGATATTACCATCAGCCACTGCTGCTCTGGGGAGATTGCTGTCAGATTCGATTCACATGGCTATGATATGGCTCACATAATTGTCTTGTGAGGGGTGGGAAAGAGGCAGATTCTCTTCTTTCCCCCCCACCCCTCCCTCTACCATCAATACCACCAGTTAGGGGCTTTGCTGGAGCAGGTGCACCACTAGACTGGCTCTCTGTGTCATCCATAGGCTCAGAAACATGTTTAGCTCTTTTCTATCAAAAACAAAACATTTCCTGTGCAGTATCATCTGCTTTCATCCAATGGCTCAAAGCCGTTCATCCTTCCCAAATTGACTGTGGACACGCTCCAGCCTTGTTTACTCCTTTGATTGATTCAATGGGGAAATCTGGAGCTTTTGTGTTTACATTAATGGAGGGAAGGTGCTTACACTTACTCATGCCTTCCCTTCATTCTGTGACACAGCCAAATTAGCCTTCTCTCTGTTCTTCACACACACCATTCCAGCCCCCCTCTCTGTGCCTCTCTATGGGCTGCAATGCCTCACCTTGGGCTTCCTGATGGAAGGAAGCACCACCTTCCCCATGAAAGCATTTTGTATATCTAGAGCACACCATTTCACTATGGCAGTGAAATGATGAGGCCAGTTCCTCTCCATATGTTTCATCTGCATATGCTTATATGTCACCATCATCTCTCCTGATATGCAAGACCCTTCCTAGGTAGAAGTTCTGAGTGGGGTGTTTTGATCTGTGTATCCACGGTGCCTAGCACATAATAGGCACAGAAACGGGGTTTGATTAATTGATTCTGCCTGGTTTTGTGCCCTCTGCAAATCTGATGAGCGTGGTGGTCAGGCTTTCTCTAAACCATAGCTAGAAATGATAAGCCTCACAGGCCAAGCCCAGATCCCTGGGCTACTCCACTGGATGCCTGCCATGTTGACACGGAACCACTGCCCTTTGGATCCAGCCATTCTCCCAGTCTCAAAGTCATCCAATGGTTCATCATCTGGCCCACATCTCTCCAGAGCCGGAGAGATTGTTTTTCCAAATGATTTACCAATGCCTGGTAACTTAGACCTATGGCAACATCATGGTCTACGAGCTGGACGGCTCTGCCAAAAAGGCCATATGGCTCATATCGCACAATCTGTCCTTGTGGGAGCCCCGCGGTTTCTCTCCCATGCCCCTTCTGGCCAGTGCCTTCCCTCTGTCAATAGCCTTCCATTTATCCTGTCTATATTGTGTGTACCTAGCTGTTTGCAGGTTGTGTCCCTGATCAGAGAGTAAGCTCCTTGAGGGAAGGCTATGTTTGTGCCTTTCTTGGTGCCCTCAGTGCTTAGTACTGTGCCTGGTACATTCCCTTCATTCATTTATTTATTTACTTATTCATTCATTTGTTTATTTATTTATTTGTTCATTCACTGATTCATTCATTCATTCACTCATTCATTTGGTGACTGGTAAGCACTGAATAAATGTTTATTGACTGACGAATCCCTACTTCTTTTCCTAGATTCTGACTAACCCTCTCTTTAATGTGTCTCAGATTTCCCTAGGATTCCCAGTCCTGCTAGTTGGCCTGCAATTCACAGGTTCCATTTTCTTCCCTTCTCTTTTATGAAAATTGGGAGGTGTGTCCCTCTCTGATCCTCTGGCACCTCTCACATTCCCCACAAGTTTTCCAGATATCTAATTCTATGCTAATTTTTAATATCTACTTTTTACTGTTTATTTTAGATTGGCTTATTTGTTGACTTTCTATTTTTTAAAATGTACATTCAGCTCATTAATCCTCTCTGTCTCTTTTTGTTGTTGTTGTTGTTAATATTTGTAAGGTCCCTATGACTTTTTCAAAGATGGTGGCTCCACCACCAAATCTGCCTGTTCTTTCAAGCCCCAAGGATGTAGTTCATCTGATCCAGATGACTTGAGCTCATTTGAAGGGTGAGGAACCTTTACCATCTCCTTTCACATCCTGGATATCAACTCCCATCTGCCATATTTGCTTCTAGTCCAAAGATCATTCTCCATGGCAGAAAAAGCAAAGTACAAAATGAGCAAATCTACCTTCTCTTGATTACCAGTGTTTATCATCCCATCCACCCCAAGGACTGGTCTCATACCTTCTTTCATCCTCATCTTCACCCTCCCCCCCAAAAAAAAAGGCTTTTTTAAATTATTGGTTTTTGTTTTCTCTAGCATTCCTCACCATGCTCAGCTTATTCTGGACTCTGTTGGTATCTGTATGGGAGTAAGCCACATCTTTTTATGCTTTATTTCTATCTTCTGCATGTCTTTCAGCACCTAAGTTGGCTGGTGGGCTCCCTGCGCACAAAGATCTGTCCCTTTGGAAAATTCCTCTCTTCTCTTCCTCATTAGAATTGCTTCTTTTTGGGTCTTCAGAATTCCATCCTTGAGAGCATCCATTCCCTCCTCATGATCTTGCTTTTAGCACTTCAGTCCACCTTAATCTGAACCCTTGAAAATCCAGAGTACATCTCAAACTGTTCCTGCCTTCTCTCTCCATCTCTTTCACAATTTCTGAAATGGCAATGGCCACTGTGGCCAAATGTTCCCATCTTTTCCACCCCAGTAATCAGATCTTCAGAGCAGAATTTTGTCTTGTTAGCCCCTTAACTTTTTTGAAAGATGAAACCATCATTAAAACAAGCTAGAAAATGATTTGCTGCTTGGGTTGTGGCAAGGAGAACTTCAGCATATGTCTGGATGATTAAAGTAATTAAAACCACTACTGTATCATGGCTTCTGCATTATGCTTTGGGTGAAGAAGGGGTGGGGAGCAGACCAAATGCTGAGTTTGAAGGTAGAAGTCCTGGGTTGGAATAACGTGTGTGTGACCTTGAGCAAGTCACTGAACCTGTATACGTCTTCCTTACTTTACCTATGGAATGAAGGTTGTGATCATCCTGAGACATCTAGTTGGGAGGGGTCTATCATTTTTGTGATACACTATCTCTGCTCTAGACATTTAGGTGGTGCATTGGAATCAGGTTTGGAATCAGGAAGATTCACCTTAATGAGTTCAAATCCAGCCTCAGATACTTCCTAGCTATGTGACCCCAAGCAAGTCACTTAGCTTGTTTGCCTCAGTTTCCTCCTCTGTAAAATGAGCTGGAGAAGGAAATGGCTAACCACTGCAGTATCTTTACCAAGAAAACCCCAAATGGGGTCACGGAGAGTTGGACACAACTGAAACTACCAAACAACAGCAAAGATCTTTGCTCTAGACACTCTCCCAATGTGGTACCCTCACCCTGCCCTATTTCTGGTACCTCCCCAATCTGGAATCTTCTTTGCTGGAAATTCTCAGATTCATATAAAATTAGTACCTACCCATCTGTCACATCAGAGTGGGAAACCAGTGGACACGCCTGAATGAGAATCCACCCATCCCTATAAAACCCTGGCTCTCATCCATATCTCAGAACTGCCCTGGGTGGGATCAGCCAGGTGTACCCACACCCAGAAGTCTAGGAAGAATGGAAAAGCCTGGTATCACCTGGCTGCTAGGTCTGGAGGGAGCCTGGCCCACGATCCTCCCCATGGAACTCCATCTGCCATGGAACTCTGCTGCTTTGGAGATAGAGGAGAGGGGGGTCAAGGGCCAACTTTGCCCAACATGGAAATCCAGCTGATGAACGCATCTCAGTTCATCTAATGCAGCTCTCTGAAGGAAGGGGCCAAGTCCTCTAAGGAGGGCTAGGTTGCAATGATTTAAGACAGGGAAGTGTGGCACCTTTTATAAACTGGTTGTTGTTTGGTCATTTTTCAGTTGTGTCCACCTCTTTGTGACCCCATTTGGGGTTTTCTTGGCAAAGATACTGCAGTAGTTTGCCATTTTATTCTTCAGCTCATTTTACAGAGGGGAAGACTGAGGCAGACGGGGTTATGTGACTTGCCCAGGGTCACAAAAGCAGTAAGTGTTGGAGGCCATATTTATACTCACAGAGATGAGTCTCCCTGACTCCAAGCCCATCATTCTATCCATTGTACCAAACTGCTGTCCCATTATAAATCTTATAGCAGTATAAACACATGAAGTAAAATGATGATTTCTTTTTTTTGTATCTGGAGGCAGAATGATGGCTGGAATCTCAGGCTGGCCTTGGGGCCAAGACCTGGGTTCCAATCTCACTTCTGACACCTCTTAGCTGTGAACCCCTGAGCAAGTCTGAGACTCAGGCAATTCCAGAAGGCTATTCTGCCTATTCGCAGACAGGTCTCCGTCTGCTTCAGTGGAGGAAGCTCCCATGCCAGGAGTTCCTTCTGGGGTGGAAGCTATGGGAAATCTTGGAGGGTTATTCTATAGCCAGACTCCCACAGACAGTCAGTGAGCTATAGGCCTATGCCTTTTGGTCCTTATGGAGCAGTAAGAGTGTATCTCACTTAATCTTTGCACCCCAGGGCCTGGCAAAGAGTTGGTGCTTAATAAATGCTCATTGAATGACAAGATAGTTTGTAAAGCCTCTTCCATCTTTACTATTCTGTCTGTAGATGCAGAAAGACCAGGAGATGATGAGGATATGGGCAGATGATTGAAATGATGCTAGCAATGACCACCTTGGGGTTAGTCTCCATCCTTGGAATGCTGCCCATCTTGGGGTTGGTGGCGACCAGCTAGGCTGAGTTGGGTGAGAATAGGCTACCCTGGGTGGTAGTGACCGTCCCTTGCAGAAGGTCTTCAAGCAGAGGCTGGGTGACCCCTTGTTCTGGGTGTTGAGTAAGGGGGATGTCGTAGAAATGAGATGTATGGTTTCCAGTAATGATGAAACTTCTTGACACTCAGAGCTTCCAAAGACAGACGGATGAACAGAAAGTGCTCTAAGGTTGTGGAGTTGGCCTCCAAAGGTCCTTCCAAGATCTGTGAATTATCACACTGGACATGAACATTTTCCTCATCACTGACATCCAAAGTTAAATGATAAAACAAACCCAGTTTAATAAACGCCTTCGTCCTGCTTCCTTTTTTTCTTTTAATCCCTGACCAAGGTCACTCGTTCCAGACAGTTCTTAGCCCTCCACACCCAAAAGGCTCACCAGCAACTTGCATAGACTTGATTTTATTCATTCATTCAATAAACTAGGTACCTGCTATGTCCCCATTACTGTGCCCGGAATTGGAGGGATGGAGCCCGAAGCGAAACATTTCACTCCTTTAAGGAGCTTACCTCCTACTGGGAAGAGACAACATTTATCCAGATAAGTCCATTCAAGATGCATACAGACCAGGCTCAAAGCCACTTTCCGGAAGCACAGATCTGACCTGAACCTCCTCCAGAATCAAATAAGTAAACCCCTCTGTTGGGCATCTAAGGCTGTGGCTCCCCCTGCCCCCCTGTGCAGCTTTCTGACACATTTCTCCCATCCCACGTGCTCTGTGCCTGGCCACACTGTCCTCCTCACTGATGACCTTGAAGCTCTCGTCTCCACGCCTTCCCAACAGTGCCCCTCCGACCTGGACTGCATCACTCCTCTCGGAATCTTTGGCAAACCTCAAGACTGTTCAGGCATCGCCTGACCCAGGAGGCCCCTCCTGGTCCGGTCGTTGATGCCTTCCCATCGCAAGTTACCTTGTGTCTGTTCTGAACGTGCCTTGTATATACTTATGTATTTATGGAAACACACACATGGATATAGAACTCTTTTATGTGTATTATGTCTGCTCTGATAGAATGCAAGCTCGTTGTCTCTGTCTTCATATCGTCAGTTTCACACTCTGTAAGAATTTAATACGTGTTTGTTGAGATCAATTATTGGCACTATTGGAAGGGCAGGGACTGAATTTTGCCTTTTGAGTGGTGGCATGCACTTAACACCGTGCCTGGGCACATAGTAAACACTTATCAATGTTTGTTGACTGAATTGAGTTGAATTGCACGATGATGCCATTATCCGCCCAGACTAAGAACTACAGGGAGAAACTCTTTTATCACCTGAAATAGCATAGCCGGCTAAAGGAACATAGTCTTGGGTGGGCCCGCCTTGTGGACTCAGAGGGTGGCTGGGGCAGCTACAGTCTTCATTGTAGAAAGCATGGGGCTGCCTGGACCCACCTCTTCCCCTCTCTGGCTCTTCTCTGACCCTGGAAATGGGCCTGCAGCTCTGAGCCATCACTCAGACTAAAATTGGACTAGGGTTCGGGTTGAAAGGTGCCAGAGGCGTCCTTAAGGTCCTCTTCCTCAAAAGACCTTCAACTCAAATCCTCCTGTCCTCGCCAGTCAGTCAATACACATTTATTAGGCACCTACTGTGTTCCAGGCACTGTGCTAAGCATTGTACGTATAAAGAAATGCAAAACAGTCTGATCTCAAGAAGCTCACGTTGTAAAGGGGGACACAGCATGATATGTACAAACAAGTTATGTTTGTGATAAGGGCTATTCAACAGAATGAAGGCACCAGAATGAAGGAGGATTGAGAAAGGGCTTGAAGTTGGAAGACTCATTTTCATGAGTTCAAATCCGGCCTCAGATACTTAACTAGCTGTGTGACCCTGGGCAAGTCACTTCACCCTGTGTACTTCAGTTTCCTCATCTGTAAAATGAGCCGGAGAAGGAAATGGCAAACCACTCCAGTATCTTTGCCAAGAAAACCCCAAACAGAGTTACGAAGAGTCAGACACGACTGAAAACGATTGAACAAGAGAGTTGGGTTGGAAGTCAAAAAGAACAGTTTGACTTCTGGCTCAGCAAATTACCTAACCAATCGGGCCTCAATTTCCAGATTAAAAAAGAAAGTGTAGATAAAACATCATGGCATAGTAGAGTCAGGATCTGGTGCAGACCTTGGAATCAGGAAGACCTGGGTTCAAATCCCACCTTGGATACCTACTAGCTATGTGTGACCCTAAGCAAATCATTTCACTTCTGCTTGCCTCAGTTGCCTCATTTGTAATAACAGATCCCATCTCACAAGGTCATGGGAGCCCAATGGGGCCATATGAATGAACGACTTGGCGATCCCTAAATTGTGTTAACAATGCCATGTACAAATCCCAGTTCTGACTTTCTGTGATTCACTAGAGGCAAAAAAGGGTTCCATTGTCAGGTGAGCTTCCCCCATTGAACTCTGGAGCTTTTGGGCCCATTCCCAATCCCAAAGGTTGAAACTAGAGTTAATCATCAGGAAAGGGGGAAGAAGGCGGTAGGTATGTTGGGATGGGATTTGTAGTTCTTTATCATCTTGTAGGGAAAGGCTGCCTTGGAACCTCAGAAAGGAATATGCTGGCCCGGAGTGGTTTCAAGCCAGCACTGAATCAATCCCCAAGAAGGATAAAGAATTATCAGTGTTTTCCTTGCTCCTGCCCTGGGTGAGGGGCTCTTAGCCAAGCCAGACTGGAGAAGGAATGAAGCAACCTCTGTATGATGAAGACACTGTACTGGAGGCCTCTGAGGGCCCCCAGACTCATCTGGAATAATGATAACCAAGCTGAGGTGTCACTCGGAATTCTGGGGTCCAGGGCAAGCAGCACCAACTTCCCCAGGTCAAGTACGCATGAAGAGAATACTCAGGTTGAGTGGGGGGGAGAAGGACACCAGCCCATTCAGAGGAAACAGAGAGCCCAGGATCCTCGCATGAGGCTTCCTGCTCCACAGGGCAGGCGGAATCTGGAGCTCACCCCTAGCGCGCCTTTGCTGGCTTCTAAACAGTTATTTTTGCTAGATGGATGCTCAGCTTTCTTGTTTCTGCACTGACAAGAACCGCAAAGGATCCAAGCGTCCTGCCAATCTAGCCAAAGCCTCACGCTCGCCCTCCCCTGCCCTCCCTCCCAGACTGCCCCATGCCCCACCATTACATCTCCGGCATGATACTCTGGCCAAAGAAATAAAGCTAACAGAGAAACTGAGACATGTTAAAACAAAGTAAGCGGGGCAGCTAGGTGGTGGGGCAGCTAGGTGGTGCAGTGGATAGAGCACCGGCCGTGGATTCAGGAGGACCTGAGTTCAAATCCGGCCTCAGACACATAGCACTTAGTAGCTGTGTGACCCTGGGCAAGTCACTTAACCCCATTACCCACCCCCCCCCCAAAATAACTAAGTAAATGCCCATCTCTGCTGCTGAAGTGGCTTCTTGGGCCTTGATTGGACATCTCCGGGCCGAGGTTCTACCCAACCCTAGTGACAGTTCAGAAAGTCCACTGTAGGAGCCCATCACCAAATGCCCTCCTCCTACAGTGGACTCACTCAGGCACCAGGGCCACGGTGACCAGGCTGCATTTACCTTAATGGTCACTAAATGATGATGAGATCTGGGTGTTCTTGGCATTAAGTTTAATTAAATCAAAGCAATGTGTTTTTTAAGTACTGTATTGTGTACCAGGCCCTGTGTGGGGCCTGGGAATGCAAAGAGGAAAGTAAATGACCTTGAGAGTGCAACTGAGCCTTACCATGAATGAATGAGTGCAGCCTTTATTAAGTGCTTACTGTATACTGAGCACTGTGCTAAGTTCTGGGGCTACAAATACATAACAAAAGCAGTCTCTATGCATCTCGCACCTGCATCCCTCCATAGGCATTGACCATTAAAATCCCATTCCCATTAGACTATTCCTATTAGAACCTAGACCCCTCGACGGAAAGATGATTCCTTACCCATAGCAATAGAAGCTCATTCATTCATCACTGGCCCATCCAGGCTGTACAGGATCAGTCAGAGCATGTGCCTGTGATGCTACAGCCTCCAAGAACCTCACTCCCCCCGCTGAGGCATTGGGGGGCAATTAGGGGAAAGGGGAGCCTTTGGTCGAAGGTAGTGAATTTGCACCTGATTCATTTGAGCAGAGGCACGCAGAATGATCAGAAATGCTTCTCTGTGCACAGAACTACAGAGTCTGGGTGAGGTGGCTTTCCTTTTCCTAAGGCCTCACCGCTCTCAAATGCTGTGGCTCTGTCTTGGACCAGGGTCCCAGCAGCTGTGGAAACTGGACCCTGTCCAGGGTAGGCAGCATTTGAGAAATAGTTGTTGGGTGGACAGGTGAGTAGATGGATGGACAGGTGGACAGATGGACGGACAGATGAACAGATGGATGGATGGGATGGAGCCAACCTCAAAGGTTAGACCTGGGCCCCAGACAGCTTAGTCTCCTCTTCACAACCCATTAGAAGTCTGTTTTCCATGGTTCAGTCATGCATTCATTTCTCTAAACTCTTTTTTTCCTCTGTAGCCCTCCTGAGGTTAATGAGTTCCATAGGTTCACTGCCCCCTGTGTGAAATAGGACTTCCTTTTCTCAGGCTTCTCAAGGTGGTCTCTGCTCTGGAATTCCGGGATTGAGTTACAAAAAGCCCTGTGATCAATTTACCCATCCTGCTATAAACATAGGAGGGATTACGCTTGATCTGCCAGAGGGCAGATCAAGACCAGTGGGTGGAAATTATAGATTTCAGCTCGAGGTCCACAGAAACTTCTTAATTCAATTCCACAAGCATTAATTCCTAACCACTGGTGGGCCTTGATAATGCAACGGCAGGGTTGTCTCACCAGGTAGTGAGCTCTTCATACCAGGAGATATCCAAGCAGAGGCCAGATGGTGGCTTGTAAGCAATACTGTCAAAGGGCACAGGGATTGGAGAAAGGAATTGAACTAGATGTCTCTGAGTCCTTTCCAGTTCTAAGGCTCTTCTTTTTTTTTTTTTTAGGCAATTGGGGTTAAATGACTTGCCCAGGGTCACACAGCTCGTAAGTATCATGTATTTAGCAGCTGGATTTGAACTCAGGTCCTCCTGACTTCAGGGCTGGTGATCCATCCACTGTACCACCTAGCTGCCCCTTCTAAGGTTCTAAAAAATCTTTCTCCCCATTAGAATGTAAGCCTTTTGAGGGCAGGGTCCCAATTATTTGTCTCTCTAGTACCAAGCACATAAGCACTCCATAAATGCTTATTGGCTCTAGCAAGAGGACTAAGAAAGACAAAGTTAGATGCTTTCTATGTGCATTAACAAGAGAGGATTGGGGTGGGCCAGGAGTGGATGGTCTGCTTATAAGAAAAAGTTAGATTACGGCATTTAGTAATTCCATTAAAGGTCCAAATCTGATAGAAATTAATAGAACTCTGCAGGGTTGCAAAGGGATGTTTCCTGGAGATGACTCCCTCCCCATTCTCTGTGAAGATGCCTTTTGCCCTGATCTCCAGATTACCAGCCCCTAGAATCACAAGAGCCTCTGGGGATGGGCAGGCCCCCAAGAAATACCCCCCCCCCTCCCCACAAGGTTGAGCTGAACCAACTCTTGGTTACTCGATCATTCCAAAGCAGTTGGAGGGCTCTGCCCTCTGCCTCATTTTCTCCCTTCGCCCTCTCCTTGTCTCAGGAGCACCAAGTGGGGTCCCCCATCAGCTCTCCATTCTGGGGCAGTGAGATGTAAAGTGAGGCTTTCCTCTAGAAAGGAGGGTCATCCCCTTTTTTGTGTTCTGCGCCCCCTTTTTGGTCTGATGAAACCTAGGGACCCCCTCGTGTTTCTACTTGTATTTAAGAAAACATGTAGGACCACAAAGGAAACCCACTATATTGAGCTACAGTTATTAAAATCTTGTTATTTTTAAGTTCACGGATCCCAGGTTAAGAACCCTTTATCTATCCTTGGGTTAAGTTGCTTCATGGATAGGGTGAGTCTCTCCAAAAGCCTCCCTTCCGTTCAATGCAACTCAATTCAACAAATGGTTATTACATACCTACTGTGTCCTGTTAGCAGGGATACAGAAATCACAGAATCTCTGAATCAGATGTCAAAGACCTTTCAGGGGCTTCAGGGGCCATCCAGACCTGCCTGACCTAAAAACTTGTCTACAACATACTGGACAAGTGGGCAGGGAACCAATGCTTGAAGGGAGAATGGATGTCACCCACCTATGTTAAAAAAAAAAATCATGCAGAAATGAATGGATTAATTAATTTAAAATAAAGTTTTAAAGTAAATCAGTCACCAGCCATTTATTAAGAGCTTACGATGTGCCAGGCATTGTGCCAAGCGCTGAGCAGACGAGAACAACAAAAATAGTGCCTGCCCACCAGGAGCACCTAGTCTGACCAAGGAGACAGCTAGACAGAGAACGGATATACTGAGCAGATGGAGGACCCTAGCAGCTGGGAGGTGGGGGAGGGAGGGTCTCAGGAAAGGCTCCTGGCCAAAAATAGAGCTTGAGTCTTAGAGTCAGAGGTTGGGAGGGACATGCTCCAGGCGTAGAGGAAAGAGGAAGCAAAGGCGCGGGGATGGGAAATGTAATGTTCTATTAGAGGAACAGCAAATAGGTCAGTCTGGCTGGATCATGGAGTGCCTGAAGGGGAGGAGAATTTAAGAAGTCTGGAGAGGCAGGAAAAAGCCAAGCTGTAAAGAGCTTTCGATGACAAAGGATTTTATGTTTGACCCTGGGGAGACTCGGGAACCAGTGGAGAGGGTGACATGGAGGAGAAGGGTGACATGGTCAGAACCGCCCTGTAGGAGAAATCCCTTTGCCAGCTGAGTGAAGGGTGGATGGGAGTTGGGAGAGACTCGCAGTACGGACATCAATGAGGAGGCTGTTGTGATGGCAAGAGGTGAGAGGGCCTGAACTAGGAAGGTGGCTGAGAGAGGGGAGAGACGAAGCTCGTCCAAGATGGCGTGACAGAGAAAGGAGATAGGATATGAAGGGGCACAAGACCGGAGCTGAGGGTGGCACTGGGGTCACCAGCCTGGGCAGCAGGACTTGCGATGGGGGAGAGGGGGTCCTGATGGACTCTTCAGGATACAGGCAAATCAGCTGCACTTTGATTCCTGGTGAATTTTTAGAATGTGTTCTTAGAGAGATGGTGCATGAACCTTTAGAAAGGGAAGCAGCGATCACCCAAAGTCACCAGATTTCCTCTTTTCACAGGGCTCCTCACCTCGGAATGCCAAACTTGTCCGAATTTCTCATGCAAGCCTTGTGGACAAGTTGGAGAGCGTGGTGCCCACCGGGTGACAGCCCTCTTGGTGCTGGTAGGACTGGTAGAACAGCCAGACCCAGCCAGTGATGATTCAGCAACTGAAGGGAGTCCCTAGGGATCTGTACTAGCCCTGTGCAGTTCAAGAATGCTGTCAATCAACAAATATTCATTAAGTGCTTACTGTGGGCCAGGCCCTACACCGCCTTCTGAGAATACAGAGATAAAATCTGAAGAGCCCCTGGCCCTCAAGAAGGTTCCCAGATAAATCAGTCCACAAGCATTTATTAATCACCTGGGGTGAGGATGCACTCCAGATACAAAGACAGAAACAGTACAATCCCTGCCTTGGAGGAGCTTCCATTCCCATTGGTGAGAAGAGCCAGGAGATGTACTATCAAAGGAGTTATGAAGTAATTTCAAGAATAAAAGAGTGTGAACAGGAGCCAACATGGCAGCTAGGTGGTACCATACTGGATAGAGCACCGGGCCTGGAGTCAAAAAGACCTGAGTTCAAATCCAGCCTCAGATACTTAATCATAATAACAGCAAACATTTAGGTAGCACTTACTACGTGACAAGCACTTTTATTTTTGTTTTACTCTTACAACAATTCTAGGAGGGAGGTGCTATTATTGTTCCCATTTTGCACATGAGAAAATTGAGGTAAACAGAGGTTAAGTGACGTGCCCAAGGTCAAACAGCTTGTATATATATACCTTAGGCTGGATTTGAACTAAGGTCTTCCTGACTCCCAATCCAGCATTCTGTACACTGAGCCGTCTTATTAGCTGTGTGACCCTGAGCAAGTCATTTAATCTGTTTGCCTCAATTTCTTATCTGCGAAACAGGAATAATAATAGCAGTGTCTGGGAAATAGTAGGTGCTTAATAAACGTTTGTCGATTGACTGCCCTCTTACCTAGAACCTCAAGCCCTCTTCAGGTATCTTCAAGTATCAGCTCAGCTACCACCTCCTCCTGCAGAAACTGGCCTGACTCTGTTAGCCAGGCCTAACATCCCCAACCACCAGGAAATTCATTTGTAAATTTATTGTGTGTGTTGACTTGTTTTCCTGTTGTTTCACTCTAATAGAACGGAGGCCCCTTGAGGGAAAAAAAGCAGTCTTTGCCTTCTCAGAGCCTAAGCCCAGGTCCTGGAGCACAGCAGGTGCCTAACAAAAGGTAGCCAATTTGCTGATTTGCACAGAAGCAATATATGCCCATGTGATCAGATTAAGTGCATCAGGAGCGCTCTTAGTGCTCTGAGCAGAAGGGAAGGGAAAAGACAGAAAGAAGGATCTTAGCTGACAGCTGTGAAAAGATGAGCCTCACAAAGGACCAGAATTATAAGATATTAAAATGGATGGAAGGAGGCTCAGAGAGCCCTCCAGGGTCAACACCCTCGTTTTACAAATGGGAAATCTGAGGCCCAAAGAGATAAAAGAAACTTGTCCAAGTCACAAAGGAAGCAATGGAGTCTGACTTGGGGTGGGGGGCCTCTCTTCCTCTGCCCCACCCTGCCTCTGGGCAAAAGAAAGAGGTCAGTTATATTACACAATTAAATATCAGCTGGTCAAGAATCATAAAGGGTCACTGGGTTCAAAGGGGTTCAAACCACCCAAGTGATCCAGCAGTCATTCAATGTCCATTCCACATCCTTCCTTGGTGATGCATGCACCAGCTTTCTCTCCCTCCTTCTACTTTCCATCTCCCTTTCTACCTGTTTGGGGGTGGAGGGTGGTAAGGGGAGGCTTTTCTAATTTCTATGATTTCACTCCCCTGGCACACACCTTGAAAAACCTCAGACCCCTCAGTCTGGCTTCACTAGCCTGGATGACAGCAGCCCATGTATATTCATCAGTCACACCTCTGGCCAGAGGTAGGATTGACAGGGGCTTGTGTGTTCACCCCCTCAATGGAGTCTCACCTTATGCATATACATGGTGCTCTAAGTGCTGGAACAGGCCTTGAACAAGACCTGGCTGGCAAGCTTACTCCCTCCCTGATCTTCCTTAATCTCTGGGCCTCAGTTTCTTCTCCTGTAAAGTGGATGTAGCAACATTTACATGTCCAGTCTCACATAGTTGTTGGGAGGAAAGCATGCGGCTGATCTTAAGGTGCTAAAGAAAGCAGAGCTGAGGATGGCATCAGCCTTGCTCGTGGTCCCCATCCCCCTTCCCTTCTAATCCTCTGGCCCCCAACTCTCGTGCAGTCTTTGGGTGGCTGAATCAGCAACGTCAGCAGCACGGGGCAGGGGACAGGATGCCAGGCCACCGCATCGTTATGACATGTGCGCTGTGCAGGACCAAGAGTGGGCTAAGCAGTTCTGTGGGATCGGTCTCTGAAGGACGTGGAGCTAATTTGCACTAAGAGGTAAGGGACTTAGCCCAGCCTTTCAACACTGTCCTGTGAGCTCTCTGTACCTCGGGCAAAGCACAGAGTAGGACTCTGGAAATGCGCACCGTGAGCTCTGGACCAGTGGGCAGAGGCCTCCCCCTGCCTTCTCACTGGGGGCAAGGGACTCAGACCCACGAAAAGCCAGAGAAACAAACCTGCCCTGAGATGAGCCCTCTGAGGCCCGAGAGGAGGGAAGTTCGGAGTGGACTGAAGAGTCACCCAGGAAACATTGGCGGAAGTGGGATGTGAGCTCCATTCATTCCTTTATCCAGCAATATTGATTAAGCTCTTACTGTTCACAAGGCCCAGAGCTAAGGAACTATTAGATTAAGTATGTATGCCATAGTTTGGCATTCAAGGTCTTGAATCATCTGGCTTCCTTCCATCATTTATTGACTCGTTCATTCATACAACTCTTCTTTCATCCACTCTTTCATTCCTTCTTTCACTCATTTATTTGTTCATATCTCCTTTAACTCACTCCTCCCTCCTTTCCTTCCTCCCTTCCTTCCTTCCTTCCTTCCTCCCTTCCTTCCTCCCTTCCTTCCTCTCTCCCTTCCTTCCTCCCTTCCTTCCTTCCTTCCTCCCTTCCTTCCTCTCTCCCTCCCTCCCTTCCTCTCTCCCTCCCTCCCTTCCTTCCTCCCTTCCTTCCTTCCTTCTTTCCTTCCTCCCTTCCTTCCTTCCTTCCTCCCTCCCTTCCTTCCTTCCTTCCTTCCTCCCTTCCTTCCTTCCTTCCTTCCTTCCTTCCTTCCTTCCTTCCTCCCTTCCTTCCTCTCTCCCTCCCTCCCTTCCTCCCCCTTCCTCTCTCCCTCCCTCCCTTCCTCCCTCCCTTCCTTCCTTCCTTCCTCCCTTCCTTCCTTCCTTCCTTCCTTCCTCTCTCCCTCCCTCCCTTCCTCTCTCCCTCCCTTCCTTCCTTCCTTCTTTCCTTCCTTCCTTCCTTCCTTCCTTCCTTCCTTCCTTCCTTCCTTCCTTCCTCCCTCCCTTCCTTCCTCCCTCCCTCCCTTCCTTCCTTCCTTCTTTCCTTCCTTCCTTCCTTCCTTCCTTCCTTCCTTCCTTCCTTCCTTCCTTCCTTCCTTCCTCCCTCCTCCCTTCCTTCCTTCCTTCCTTCCTTCCTCCTCTTTCCTTCCTTCCTTCCTCCCTTCCTCCCTTCCTTCCTTCCTCCCTCCCTCCCTTCCTTCCTTCCTCCTCTTCCCTCCCTTCCTTCCTTCCTCCCTCCCTTCCTTCCTTCCTTCCTTCCTCCCTTCCTCCTTCCTTCCTCCCTTCCTTCCTCTCTCCCTCCCTCCTTCCTCTCTCCCTCCCTCCCTTCCTTCCTCCCTTCCTTCTTTCCTCCTCCCTCCTTCCTTCCTTCCTTCCTTCCTTCTTCCTTCCTTCCTTCCTCCCCCTCCTTCTCCCTTCCTTCCTTCCTTCCTTCCTTCCTTCCTTCCTTCCTTCCTTCCTTCCTTCCTTCCTTCCTTCCTTCCTTCCTTCCTTCCTTCCTTCCTTCCTTCCTTCCCTAGTCCAGTTGCAAAGTGGAAGTATCATTTCTTTGAGGTTCCAGCTCAGGCTACACCAGTCTGATTTGCATTGTATTTGATCGTGGGGGCGGATATTCCAAGACTAGAATTTCGTCTTTGTTCACCAAGGGCAGAGAAATTGAGCTTGGGCCTTTGTCCCCATGCAAATAGGCAGGGCCCAATAAAGGACCAGGATTTGCATCTAAACAGCTGACACCAGGCTCATTACCTGCTTCCCAGATAAGCTCTGCCTTGAGCCGGCCAGAATGCGAGCAGGTGTGGTGCCCACCTGAGTGGCGCTCCCTGGGCAGAAAAGATAATGAGTTGGGGTTTTTTCCTGTTTTGTTTAAGTATCAGATTCCTGAAATTACTTGAAAGTGATTTTCTCAGCTCCCTCCCTCCCCCCGGTTCTCTGCTGAAGGTCACCACCCTCAGAGGTCACCCCAAGCCCCAGGAGGGGGAGGAGGCTCCCTCTCCAAGCCGAGGAGCTCAAACTTGACCCCTTCCCAGGGCAAATGTGCTGACGTGGCTGGTTGCTGGGAACACTACCCCATGACACGCCCCAAGCCGGGCTTACTTTGAAGAATCTCTCCCTTGTGGAAAGCTGTTTCTCCCACCTCAGCTCATTGGCAAATTCTCACCACAGCCCATTTTACAGATGAGTGAACTGTGGCAGAGAGCAGCAGGATCAGGACACCCCAGAATCTTGGAGCTGGGCCCCCTTTCTGGGCCTCAGAAGCACGCAGCTGAAACACTCATTGGCTCGAAGGCTCACCAGAGTGGGGAGCTCACTACCTCCCCAGCCAGCCCCCTCACTCGAGGATGCTTCTGTCACTGTTACCAGCTAGCGCATCCTAGTGGTCAGCCTCAGAGTCCATGAGACGTGGGTTCCTGCCTTCTGGGGCTCAGCCAAACAAATCTAATCTCTCTCCGGGGACCCAGACCACTGAGCCTGGAGGCAGAAAGACCTGAGTTCAAATTCAGCATCAGGCATTGACTAGCTGTGTGATCTTGGGAAAGTCCCATAAGCTCTGTCTCAGTTTCCTCAACTATAAAACGGGAATAATAACAGACCTGCCTCGCAGGGCTGATGTGAAGACCAAATGAGATATTTGTGAAGGGCTTAGCACAGGGACTGGCACATAGTGGCCACTTTATTTTTTAAAATGTCTTGATAAAACTGCCCTCTTCCACAGGCTCTGCCTCACGGCCCCTGCCCTGATCTTCTCAGCTAAACAGCCCGGGTTTCATCTTCCTCATCAGAATCTCACGGTCCTTCCCAGGGGACCCCTTAGCCTCTCAGGACTCTTCATAGATGGTGGCCTCTGGCTGGCTGAGTCCCACCTCCCAGATGTGGCCTGAGCAGGGCAGAGGACTTGGGGGTCTGACCTCACCAAGGTCACCCTGCAGGGCCTGAAGCCCAGCTGCTCCCCCAGGGCCGGGCCCGGCCTCTTCCCCCAGCAGCAAACAGGTTCCCCCTGGAAGGGCACCAGGATTGGGGGAAGGAGGTGCCCAGGGCTGCTGAGGTGAAGCCAAAGGGTACCAGACACCTGGTGAATCAGCGGGCTCTGAAAGAAATGGAGGACTGCCAAGGACAAGCTTTGCCTCCTTCACGGCTTTGCCAGTGTTGCTGGTCCCCTGGCACGCTGCCCACTCCGGCTCCAGCTGCTGCTGGGGCCTGGGGCCTCTCTCCCTCTGATCCCCCCGGCGGCATCTGCCACCTTGGGCAGTCCCCATCTTTGGAGGGTTATGGGTGGGGAGAGAGGTTGGGCTCCAGCTGGCGAGGGCCCTGGGGTGTCGGGGCGGGGGGAGGGGAGAGCCAGGGAGCAAAGTGGGACTGCTGTCATGGAAAGGGCTTTTGTCAGACCTGACCCAGGCAGTGTTGCTGGGGCTAAGCTTACTACACTCAGCAGAGGACTTGGGTTCTAATCCTGGCTGCAGAGCCTGGGGCCAAGCAAGAAGAGGCCTAGGGGGGTCATCTGGCCTGCCCCACTACTGAAGAGTGAGGGGGGGAGTGGGCCTGAAGAGGATTTCCCGGTCCTCCCTCCCCCACCTCAGCCCCCCAGGCTTCTGCTGCCACCCAGTGACAAGGAGGGGTCCTGGGTGGGCATGAGGCTCAGCCAGGGTGCTTGGCCACTGCGTCCTGCAGCATGGCCAGGGCCAGAGTCCATCAGAGCAAAGGGGACAAAGAAGGCTGCTCACCTGGGCTCAGGAGGCAAGGACGGATGGGATCAAGGGGTGGGGGCATGGGGGGCTCGGGTGGGTGGGTAGGTGGGGGATGCAAGAGGAACAAAGAGACTGAAGGGATGGGAGAGTGAACAAGGTGAAAGGATGGAAGGGTACAGGTAGGGAAAGATGAAGGTGGCGAGGAGCTGATGGGAAGAGAGAGAGCTCTGGAGGGAAGGCGGGCTGAGAGGTGGGCATCGGGTGGATGGAGGGATGGATGGAGGGGAGCGTTTGCCTGGGCAGCCCTGCGTGGCCGTTGAGCAGGGCGCCATCTAGGCCCGGAGCCAGGAAGAGGCCAGAGGCACTCCCAGAGCCAGAGATTTGTAAGGAATGATCCCAGCTTTAGGGGAGAGCTGGGCTGTGGTGGTGGGGGGGTGGCTTTGGGGGCCTCCCAGGCCCCGAGGCAGCCAGGGCACCTGAGGAACTATGGGACTTTGCCCCACAGTGGAGCGAGGACTTGGTCCAGGGAACCACCTAGGATCCAGAATCACACCCCTACACCAGAGGCAGGAACCTCAGAGCCCACGGAGCCAGCCCCTACCTTTGACAGACAAGTGGACTGAGGCCCAGAGAGGGCGAGGAACCTGGCCGGGGCCACACAGGTGACCAGCTGCAGGGCCACCATCCAGCCCCCATCTAAGGAAAATCCAAAGCCAGAAGAACCAACAAAGACGCCTGGTCCAAGGCCCTCATTTGACAGAGGAGGAAACTGAGGCCCAGAGGGAGGGCCAAGCCAGGCTTTGACCTCAGACCCCCCCCAGCATCATTGGGGAATAGCAGGGGGCCCTCACAACACTCCCTGCCCCCTTCCTGCTCCTTTGGGGCTTCTCCTTCATTTGTCTCCAGGGGCTGAGCCCTGGACAGGAGGAAGGGGCTGTCTGTGCAGAGCGGCCCCTGGGGGAGCTCTGACCCAGTGCCCTGTTTATAAAACGGGAGCTGGTTTTGGTCATCTCTCAGGACCCACTCACTCACATGGAGCCTAAACCTGCCTCTCTGCAATCCCTACTGCCCCAACTGTCCCCAGTCCTGCCATCAAGGGCTCAGCTTTGGGGTTGGTGATTGGAGCTGGGGAGAGAGGGAGGCGGGTTCGAATGCTGACTTTGGTGTTTACTTGCTGTGTGACGGCAGGCAAATCATCTAACCTGTCTGAGCCTCAGTCTCCCCCTCTGGTAAATGAGGATCATAATAGCACCCCCCTTCCCTGGGTCATTGTGAAGGTCAAATGAGGTCATGTTTCGGATGGCAGACCTGAGGAACTTTGTAAGCATCTGGCATTGCCCTCTGAGTGGACCAGGAAGGAGCCTGGACTGTGAGGGACAGTCGGGTGTAAGGGCAGGGCCCCAGGGGTGTGTGTGTGTGTGTGTGTGTGTGTGTGTGTGTGTGTGTGTGTCTGTGTCTGTGTGTGAGTGTGTGTGTGTCTGTGTGCATGTCTGTGTGTGACTGTGTAAGAGTGTATGCCTGTCTGTGTCTGTGTATCTATGTGTGTGAGTGTGTGTCTGTGTGTGTGTCTGTGTGTCTCTGTGTGTGTGTGTGTGAGTGTGTGTCTGTGTGTGACTGTGTAAGAGTGTATGTCTGTGTGTGAGTGTATGTGTCTGTGTCTGTGTATCTATGTGTGTGAATGTGTGTCTGTGTCTGTGTGTGTCTATGTGTCTGTGTGAGTGCGTGACTGTGTCTGTGTGTCTGTGTGTGAGTGTGTGTCTGTGTCTGTCTGTGTGTCAATGTGTCTGTGTGTGAGTGTGTCTGTGTGCCTGTGTGTGTGTGTCTGTGTGTGAGTGTGTGTATGTGTCTGTGTCTGTCTGGGTCTGTGTGTCTGTGTGTGTCTGTGTGTGTGTGAGAGAGAGAGAGACAGGGACAGAGATAGAAGCAGAAAGAAACAGAGACATACGCAAAGAAATAGAGACAGAGACAGAAAAACACAGAGAGACAGACAGAAACAAAGACAGAGAAAGAGAGTAAAGACACAGAGAGATGGCCTGTGCATACAGGGGAGGGATGAGCAGGGAGGGAAGGGGGGCTGTCTTCCTGCCTCCGTCTGGTTCCAGGGGCCCCTGCTGGTCTGAAGGGAAGGGAGTTTTGACCAGTGTTCTGGAATGCAGAGAAGGGCTGCTCTCTTCCATTCTAGCTGTTGCAGAGCGGCCAGGCCAGGGCCCACGAGTCTCCCTATCTTCTGCCTCCTGGCTCCGGCCTCACCGAGGGGGGGGGGGGCCAGCTCATTTCTGGGTGCTCTAGCTTAAGACCTTGGTGCCCTTGGAGAATGTCCAGAGGAAGGTGATCCAGGCGGCAAAGGACCCGGGGTCTATGTTGAAGGAGCTGGAAGTGTTTGTCCTGGTGAGGAGAGGGCTTGGGGGGACCTGGGAGCTGTCCCCAAGTACCTGAGGGACTGTCCTACTGTCCTGCAAAGGAGGGATCAGCCCCCAGAAAGCAGACCCAAGAACAGGGGGAGAAGTGTGAGAGAGACAGGTTTGGACTCAGTGTAGGGTGAGAGCGGCCGTCCCCATCTTTGAAGGCCTCCCACGGAGGCTGGCCCACCCTGCCCATCGGTTCTAGCAGGGATTCCTGTAGCGGAGGGCTGGGAGGTGAGGTCGCCGAGGCGGTCTCCAGCTGTCCAGCTCTGTAGTTCCAGGATAGGGATCTGAGACGCAGGTCAGCACGAAGGGAAGAGCGCCAGGCCTGGGGCTGAGTCATCATAGTTGGCATGTGCCCCACACTGAAGCATTTCTAGCTCATCTCTTTTGGTCCTAAGAGGTAGGTCCTGGAGACACTAGTGTTCCTGTTTTTCAGATGAGGAACCTGAGGTTCTAAAAAGATCCCTGACTTGCCTTTGGGCACACAAGTGATCTCATGGGCAGGTTTCAATCCTGGGTTACCCCAGCTCCACATCTAGCATTCTTTCTACTGATACCCATTTCCTACCAAATGAGGCATTTAAGTACTTAGCACAGTGCCTGGAACATAGTAGGTGCTTAATAAATACTTGTCCTCTTCCCCTTCCCCTTGCTCAGCTACCTGTGATCTTGGGCCACTCCCTTAACTCTCTGTACCTCAGTTTCTCCTTATGAAAAGTGATGAGGTTAGACTAGATCTCTAAAATATAGTTCTTCTGGTCCACAACCAGGCTGCATGGACCGGGCATTTCTTTTTCTTTCTTTCTTTCTTTCTTTCTTCTTTCTTTCTTTCTTTCTTTCTTTCTTTCTTTCTTTCTTTCTTTCTTTCCCATTGTTTTATTTTTCCTTTAACATTTTAATTTATTATTTATTCATTTTAAACATTCTTTTCTTTTTTAAATTTTGAATTCCAAATTTCGCCCTCCCTCCCTTTCCTCACACCAAGAAAGCAAACAATAGGATATCAATGATGCATGTGACCATAGATAGATTGGCCATATATTTTTTTTAAAGCAACAAAATAAAGTGAGAAAATTTACTTCAATTGCACTCAGAGTTCATCAGGTCTCGCTCTGGGGGTGGAGAGCATTTCTTCATCATGAGTCTTTTGAAACTGTCTTGGATTGTTGTCTTGATCAGAGTAGCCAAGGCTTTCACATTTGATCATGACAACATGGCTATTAGTGTGCACAGTGATCTCCCGGTTCTGCCCACTTCACTTCGCATCAGTTCGCATTGTCGTGTTTTTCTGAAACAATCCCCCTCATCATTTCCCACAGAACAATTGTATTCTGCCGCAATCATAAACCATGATTTATTCGTCCATTTCCCAACGGATGGGCATCCCCTCAATGTCCAATTCTTTGCCCCCACAAAAAGAGCTGCTACAAATATTAATGTACATATTTTTCCTTTTCCTTTCATCTCTTAGGGATACAAACCTAGTGGTGGTAGTGATATTGCCAGGCCAAAGAGTATGCCCTTTATAGCCCTTTGGGCCTAGTTCCAAATTGCTCTCTAGAATGGTTGGACCAGTTCACTACTCCACCAGCAATTCATTAGTGTCTTTTTCCCTCATCTCCTCCAGCATTTTGTCATTTTTGATAGGTGTGAGGTGGTACCTCAGAGTTGTTTTAATTTGCATTTTTCTCATCAATAGTGATTTAGAGCTTTTTTTTATGTGACTACAGATGGCTTTGATTTCTTCTTCCGAAAACTGCCTGTTTATATCCTTTGACCATTTATCAATTGGAGAATGGCTCTTATTTTTACAAATTTGACTCAGTTCTATACTTAGTATATATCTTTTTCGGAGGAACTTGCTGTAAAATTTTTTTGAAATGATTTCATTATCTATGGTACCTTTCAGCAAAATGTAGTCTCCCCAATTATCTCTTTTAATTAGGTCTGTTTCTGTTTTTGCTTTATCTGAGATCATAATTGCTACCCCTGCCTTTTTCACATCAGCTGAAGCATATTAGATTCTGTTCTAGCCCTTTATTTTCACTCTGTGTGTGTCTTTCTGTTTCAAGAGTATTTCTTGTAAACAACATATTGTTGAATTCTGGTTTCTAATCCATTCTATCTGCTTCCCTTGTATGTGTGAGCTCATCCCATTCACATTCACAGTTACGATTACTTTGTATTTCCCTCCATCCCGTTTTCTTCTATTCCTTTCTCTCTCTCTTTCTTTCTCTCTCTTCTCTCCCTCCTCAAAAGTCTATTTGTTTCTAACCACTGCCTCCCTTAACCCACTCACCCCTTTATCATCCCCCCTTCTCTTATATTCTTCCCTTCTTATTTCCCTATTATGTTACATTTTTTATAAACAATTGTGTGTCTGTGTGTGCATTCTTCCTTCTTTGAATCAATTCCTATGACAGTGAGGTTCAAGTATTGCTTGCCACCCCCAATTTCCCCCTCCATTGTAAAAGCTCTTCCTTGCACATCTCCTTTATGTGAGAAGATTTGCCCCATTCTACTTCTCCCTTCCCTATTCTTCTAGTACATCCCTCTTTCTCACCCCTTCCTTTTTTTTGAAGATCATCCCAACATAATCAACTCACTCCCATGCCCTCTGTCTATGAAAACTCCTTTTAACTGCCTAATAATGACAAAGTTCCTAGGAGTTACATGTGTCATCTTCCCATATAAGAATCTAAACAGTTTAACTTTATTAGATCCCTTATGATTACTCTTTCATTTTTACCATTTTACTTTGCTTGAGTCTTTTGTTCGAATGTCAAATTTTCTATTCAGCTCTGGGTCTTTTCATCAGGAAAGCTCTCTATCAGGAAAGTTCTCTACTTCATTAAATATTCATTTTTTTTTCATCTGAACAATTATACTCAGTTTTGCTGGGCTAGCTCCTTTGCCTTTTGGAATATCATATTCCAAGCCCTCTGATTCTTGAATGTAGAAGCTGCTAAATCTTGTGTGATCCTGACTATGGTTCCACAATATTTGAATTCTTTCTTTTTGGCTTCTTGAAGTATTTCCTCTTTGACAGGAGTTTTGGAATTTGGCTATAATATTCCTAGGAGTTTTTATTTTGGGATCTTTTTAAGGAGGTGATCAGTAGATTTTTTTCAATTTCTATTTTACCCTCTGGATCTAGGATATCAGTGTAGTTTTCTTGATAATTTCTTGAAATGTAATGTCGAGGCTTTTTCTTTGATTGTGGCTTTCACATAGTTCAATAATTCTTAAATTCTCTCTCCTCAATCTATTTTCCAGGTCAGCTGTTTTTCTGATGAGATATTTCACATTTGCTCCTATTTTATTTTTTGGTTTTTTAATTTTATTTTACTGCTTCATGATGTCTCATGGAGTCATCTTCTACTTGCCCAATTCTAATTTTTAAGGAATTATTTTTCTCAGTGAGATTTTTTTACCTCTTTTTCCGTTTGGCCAATATTGCCTTATATGGAGTTCTTTTCTTCAGGGAAATTTTGTGGCTCTTTTTCCATTTGGTCAATTCTGGGTTTTTTTGTTTTGTTTTGTTTTGTTTTGGTGAGGCAATTGGGGTTAAGTGACTTGCCCAGACTCACACAGCTAGTAAGTGTTATGTGTCTGAGCCTGGATTTGAACTCAGGTCGACCTGACTCCAGGGCCAGCGCTCTATCCACTGCGCTACCTAGCTGCCCCATCAATTCTGTTTTTAAGGAGTTCTTCTCTTCAGTGGATTTTTATGTTTCTTTTTACCATTTGGCCAGTTCTGTTTTTTAAAATGTTATTTTCTTCAGTACTTTTGTGCCTCTTTTACCAAACTGTTAATTCTCTTTTCATGATTTCCTTGCATCATTCCCATTTCTTTCCCCAATTTTTCCTGTACCACTGTTATCTCTTTCTTTAACTCTTCCAGGAATTATTGTTAGGTTTGGGTCCAATTAACAACTTTGTTTGAGGCTTTTCTTTTGGCAGCTGTTTTCACATTGTCGTCTTCTTCTGAGTTTATGGCTGGGTTTTCCCTGCCACTGTAGTAACCTTTTCTGGTCAAATTCTTTTGCTGTTGTTGCTTACCCATTTTTCCAGCCTATTTCTTGACTTTGAACTTTGTGTTAAAGTTGGGCTCTGTCGACCTGGGGCTAGGAAGGCATTGTCTCAAGCTTCAGACTCTTTTGTGCTGCTATTTTCAGAGCTGGTTCTGGGGATCTTCAGGGTTTGGGTTCTTCCAAGGGGGTGTAATGCAGGAAGAGGCAGGGCCACTGTTCTCCTGGTCTATACTCTGGTCTTTACTCAGGAAGAGTCCCTGCTCCTCTGCATCCACAAGTGCTAGTACTCCTCTCTGCCATGGAACTAGGACCCCTACTGCCTTGTGACTAACCTCACAGCTTCTCTCTGCTCTAGAACTGTGATCTAGAACTGTGTATGGGCAATAGAGTTGCCAATCAGTGCCAGCTGTACCCAGTGGCAGCACAGACCCCTGTAATCTTTCTGACCAGTTGTCTGGACCCCTTCACCGTCATCTCTGGGCAGCTGCTGCTGTTGATATGCCCAAGTGTGTGAGCTCTGGACAGGCTTCCTGTGACACCCTGGTGTCACAAACTTCTCCTACCAACCCCTTAAGTTTTCCCAAGCTGAAAAAATGTCTCACCCCAACATTTTGTTGGCACTGCCACTCCAAATTTTGATTTAAGGAATTATTTTAAAGTTGTTTGGAGGAGAATGTTGGGAGAGTTCAGCCGAGTGGTTGCCCCTAATCCACCATCTTGGCTTTCTTCCCCTTTCTATCAGATGGAGCACTTCTAAGCGAGGCTTGACTGGATAAGATTCTGAAGCCTGGCCTTAGTTTGGACCTCCACAGCCATTGACTTGCTCTCAGCATTGTTTCTGAAGGCCAGTACCATTAGGGTCCTGCTTTGTTGACCATACTCTGAGCCCTTCCAGAAACTGGCTCCTATGAGTGGATCCCATCTTCAGGGCCATATGCCAGAGAGATCCCATGGCAGATGAGTTGTGAGAAATGAATAGGATGTTGGGAGCTCCCCATGACAAAAGGCCAAGGATCCTCTGTCTTAGTCTGTCGTCCATGACACAGCGTTAACACCAACACACCTGTTCCTTCCCCTGTGTGTAAATCACATACAAATCCAGAAAAGGACAAGACATCACTGAGTCATGGAGAATCCATAGGAGATGCCCTTGTCATTAGGTGTCCCCATCTCTAAGGTGGAAAAAGAGCTGGCTCTGAAGTCAGTGGTCTTGGGTTCGATACAATGGTCTCTGAGGGTCCTTTCAGCTCTAAATCTATGAATCTCTGACTTAGCACAGTGCCTGTCATGTAGGAGACACCTGATGAAATGCTTATTGAATGAATGAATGAATGAACTAATGAATTATAAATGAATGAATGAACAAATGAATGAATGAACAAACGAAGAATGAATGGTAAAATAGAGCAGAATGGTGAAAGAACAAATAACAATGAGAACTCATATTTCCATCATGCTTTAAAGGTGGCAAAATGCTTTACATACATTATCTTGTATGCCTCTCACAACTCTATGAAGTGAGTACTATAGATTTCGCCCCAGTTCACAGATGAAAAAAGTGAGTCCCAGAAAAGTTAAGCGACTTGCTAAAGGTCCCCCAGTGGAATTTGACCCCTGAGGTTTGAATAAGGCTCTCCTCAGGAGAGCCAGCACCATTTCCATCCCACCTGATGTTGAGTTACTCATGGCTAGTAAGCATTTGAGGTGGGATTTGAATGATGCCACCATGCCCCCTCTGACAATGAGAGATGAAGCTACGGGGAGGACAGCCATTCTCAGCAGGTTCCCCCATTTCCCCGGCACCTTCCACCATGGAGGTTTGGCTGGTCCAGGAAAAAGCAGCTTCTTTGGTCATTCGCCTTTTCAAGTTGCTGTGTGAGATGTGAACTCAGGTCTTCCTGACTCTATCCCCTGGGTGGGGTCTATCAAAGGCTAGAAAGAGCACAGGCTTTGGAGGACCTGAGTTCAAATCCTAGCTCCCCGTGTGACCTTAAACCAGCCACTTTCACTTTCTGAGCCTCAGTTTACTCTTCTGTAAAGTGAAGGTTTCCGTTGTTGATCTTCAAGGTCCCCGTGTGTCCATGAGTTAGTCATTTCCCTTTTTCATTTTCTCATCTATAAAATGAGGGGGTTGGAGTAGCTGACTCCTGGGGTGCCTCCTAGCTCTCAATCTCTCCTTCCAGTGCTCTCAAAGAGTTAATGAACCTCCCAAAGACTTCCCACAATCCTCTCTACCAAGGCACTGGGATGCAGCTTGGTCAGTCCCAGGAAGGAATAGGATTTAAAGGAGACACAGCCTCAAAGAGCCCCAGTATGGGAGGTTCCTCCCTTCTCCTCTCACACCCAATGCCCTGGAGTCTGATTAGGTCCCCCCCTGGGACATGATCACCTAATTCTTTAAGCACATCTTAGAAGTCATTTTGTATTTTTAAAATAGAATTTAAAACAAATAGGAATGTCCCTTGAGGCCAGCTTCAAACTCTGGAAAGACAGCCAGGCACAGCTAAGAAAACACTGGACCTGGAGCGCAGGGATGTGGGTTCAAATCTTGTCTGACTGGGTGATGCTGCATAAGACCCTGAAGCTCTGGGACCCTCCGTCTCCCAATCTGTCAAATGGGAAGATAGCTCACTTCACAGTTTCTGTGAGATGGAGTCACCCTAGGAGTCAGGAGGCCCTGTTTCTGACTGCTATGGCTGATGCTGACCCAGGGCAAAGGGCTTAACCTCTCAGAGCTTTTGCACCTCTGTCTGCTTTGCCCAGGAAGGGCAAGGGCTATCACTCCCATTTGACAGATGAGAAGACAGAGGTCTAGAAAGGCTAAAAAACACCATCCCTCTCAAGGGCATCCATATGTTAGCTCATTGAGGTTTGCAAAGAACCTCATACACAGTGAGTCTGCCAAGGAACCCAGGGTGCCTGCCCCCCCCCCAGCCCTGAGCCCTCCCCTTGGCAGCATGCTGTAGCACCCTTTCTAGGATGAGAAGGCCGTGACAGGAGCTTCACCTGTGCTGACAAAGCTTCCCACTAGTCCCCGATGGGAAGCAGGATGACATCACTTTGGAAAGATGCAGGGGCTCTGTTCAGGCAAAGCTCCTGGATCCCATTCATACACATTGTTTTTCACCAGCAACAGGTGCCACAGCTGCTGACGTCATGCTGAAGGATCTCAAGGACCTGTTGGGGCCAATTCCCCAGAAGGCCCCAAAAGAAAAGAGAGATGAGACAAGATGAGAGGAAAAAGGAAAAGAGAGGAGAGGAGGTGAGGGGAAAGAAGGGGGAGAGGAAGTGAGGGGAAATGAGAGGGGAAGGGGAAAGAGGAGAGGAGGGGAGGGGAGGGGACAGGGCAGGGGAGGAGAGGAGAGGATTGAGTGGATTTTATTCTCATAGTCATGAACTGGTGAGCAACAGAGTGGTAAGCTGAACAACCCCCCAACTTGAGTCAGAGGACTTGGATTTGACTCTCAGCTCGTTTACTGTCTGGGTAACCTTGGACAAGTCACTTCAACTCTTTGGCCTCAGTTTCTTTATATGTATAAGGAGGGAGTGGAGCTCAATGATTTCTCAGGTCCCTTCCATGGTTATGGATCAATGTCAATCTATTCTGCCCAATGTTTAATGAAGGTACAGAGGACACACTTGACAAATATTCTGATGACCCAAAGCTGGGAGGAATAGCTAATATGTCTCATGTCATAATGGGATAGGAAGAGATCTAAAAGGCCTAGAGTGGTGAGATGAAATTAACAAATTGAAACTTAATAGGGATAATGCTATTGGGTTCAAAATATCAGCTTCACAAGCCCTGAAGCACCATTTTCCTGCCAGCTCCAAACCGTAACATCACTACTCCAGCTAGCCCTCCTACTCCCACCACAGCTCCCTGGGGCCATAAGTTTTGAAAGCTCATATTTCCCTGTGTTTTACCTGGAATCCAGGCTACCACCACACACTTGCCCCCTCACCACATCTAGCAAGACCCTTAGTTTTGCCATCTGCAAAATGGGATTGAAAATCACCTGCTGTGACTTCTTATGAGAGCTGTCTAAAATCATTCAAAGGATTTCAGCCTAACTGTTCACACTGGAAAAACAAAGGGAATGAAGAATGTATATTCTCCACTACACTATTTCATTGGATGGATTACTCATGCATCAGTTCCTGTGCTTTGGTCAGTGAGCTGGGCCTGGGACTGAGTACGCAGAGCAGGACCAAATGCCTTTTGGGAAGTGGCTTGGTATTTTTCATGACCTCAAGTTTCTCCCCAAAACAAAGGCCTGTCCTTTAACCCCAATGTTCTTCCAGTGATTGTAAGACTATCAGCATGGAACAGCAGGTGCCGTCAAGAATTAGAATCACAACCAGCAACGAGCAGGCCAGCAGGATGCTTGAAAAGGCCACCACACATCGCCAATGAAGAATCACATGGGAGAAGTGGTGTAAGATATGTCATCAGTGAAATTCAAGGCCACAGTCATGCAACAAGAGCAAAGAATAACCAATGGATGGCCCAGGGACCCCACGGGGACCAACACAGTATCAAGACATTCAGGCACTGGCTTTCAGCACCTTGGTCAGTATCCCTGAGGAGGATTTATGGGCAGCAAATGGGCTCTTCATGGTTGAAGGAAGTTCCCATAGGAACTGGGACACAGAATGATTAAAGGCATTACAGGAATCTAAGGCAGTTTGGTATAGTGGAAAGAGCACGGGGTTTGGAATCAAAGGACCAGGGTTCGAATCCTAGCCCTGCCATTTATCCCTTTGGGCAAGTTACTTAATTTTTCTAGGGGGCCTCAGGTGCTCATCTGGTCTGTACCTGGACCAGCCAATCATTCTAGGGAACAATTTGGAAGTACACACAAAGGGCTATAAAACTGTGTTTATTCTCTGACTTAGCGATACCACTGCTAGGGCTGCATCCCAAAGAGATCAAAGGAAAAGGAAAAAGACCCAGATGTACAAAAATCTTTATAGCAGCTCTTCTTCTGATGGCAGAATTGGAAACTGAGAGGCTGGCCATCCATTGGGGAATGGCTGAGCAAGGTGCGGTATATGATTGCGCTAAAAGAAATGACAAGCAGATGGGTTCAGAAAACCCCAAAAATATCTATGTGAACTGACAGAGAGTAGAGGGAGTAGAACCAGGAGAACAATGTACATAGTAACCAATATCATAACAATAATCAACCCTCAAAGACCTAGCTACTCTCAGTATAACGATCCAAGACAATTCCAAGGACTCATGGTGAAAAATGCTATCCACCTTGAGAGACAGAACTGATGAACTCTGACTACAGATGGAAGCACAATTTTTTTCACTTTCATTAATTTTATTGCTATTTTCTTTTTGTAACATGGCTAACAAGGAAATATGTTTGGCATGATTTCACATGTATAATTGGAAAAAAAAAAAAGAAGATGGAACCCAATGGCCTCCAAGGTCCCTTCTGACACTCTATTTGCTGCTCAAAAGAACAAATTGCTGTCACTTGGGACTGAAGAGCTTAGCCCTGGAGCTTGAAGAGGCCTCAGAGACCATCTAGCACAGCCCCCTCATTTTACAGAGGGCCGGGGGAGGGGATGGAGTTGCCCATGGTCACTGTCCCTCTGGTCATGAGTGGCAGAAGTGGGATTGGAACACAGGTCCTCTGACTCTTAGCCAGTGGCTTGTCTATTGTGCCACACAGCCTCCCTAAACTCTTCACTTTCTGGCCGAGGACCCTGAGGCCTAAGAGAGGAGGTCACCGAGCCAAGCCTCACTCTGGGCCTTGTCCCGACTCCAAGCAGGAGGCTCCTGGCCCCAGATGGGGCCATGGCTCCCATCCCTCCCTTCCCAGGACAGAGCCCGACTCCCCTCAGCCCCCGTCTAGGGAGTTTTCCTTCTTGGTGTGCTGGTAATAGCTTCTTTCTACCCCCCACCGCCGCTTAATCTCAGACAGCACCAAGTAGGGACTTGTTTCTCCGAAGACAGTAGGTCGGAACTTGGAATGTCCCCGGCTTCTCATTCTTTCTCAGGGTGTGACCCTGCACCCAAAGCAGGGAAGACCATTCCACTTTCGGAAGCCAGCTCAAAAAGGAACGTGCCGGGGGAAAGAGGGGCCTGGGTGGGAGCGAGATGCCCTGGCCCTGGGAGGGTGGCGAGCTTCTTGCATGCTCGAGGAGGGGGCAGGAAAACCCTCCCCATTGGCCCTCTCCTCACCAGCGCCGTCCCCTCATTGAACTGAACCCGAGTCTCGACAATGGGGCTTTGATCCACCTAATGTCATAAGACAGATTGAGGACAAGCACTCGGTCTGCCCACCTGACTCTTCGTTCCCACAGAAGACGCCTCCTCCAGGTATTCACACGGTGAAATTCTTGGCATGCCCTGCTGAGGGGGAAGGGGGTGGCCCAGGGAGTTGTGCTCTGACGCAGTCCATCTGCACTCTGGCTTTTGAAAATGATGGGTTAAGTTTGCTTTGCTCAGATCCCAGCCGCAGGCCCCACCGCTCATTTTCATAGGCAAAATAGGAATGTTGGAGCGTTAGTTCTGAGGAAGACAAATCACTCAGCAGGAGAGAGGTTGGGCAGCCCCCCACAGCAGCCGGTACCTGTGTGACCAGGCAGGGAACGAGCAGAGCTGAATTCCTGCGGTCAGGATCAGTCAACAAGACAGTAAAGCCGGCCTTCTGGTGGCTGTGGCTGGTGAACTTGACCGTATGCAGCTTGGCCCTGGCTGGGGCTGACCTTAGCCAGGCCTCCTGCTAAGTGAGCCAGGCTTTTCCCAAGGGTTGGGAGACCAAGGAAAGGCCTGCCCTCAGCCCTGAGGCCCAAGAGCCCTCGTTAATGTTTCTGCGTTCTGTGGCCCCAGTGCGCAGGGAGGCCGGCTCTGGGATTGGAGGCCAGTGGAGTTCCAGAACAATGCCCACACCTGTAACTTTCTCCCTGAAATTCCTCCTGGCAGGTCTGGTTTCACAGAGGCTGCCTGTTCTCAGAAGACTCCCGAAGGATATGGACGCGGCCCAGAAAGATAGCCCAGCATGTTGACATCCTCTCCCAAGCCGGGGCTTTGTTTACAGAGGCCCTGAATCGGAATCCACACATCCTGATCTTCCTGTGTCGGCTGTCAAGTTACTGAGAAGGAAGATGGCAGCCGTGCTCTTTGCGAGGCAGATCCTGGGCCTCCCGTCCCCTTTCCTCCCTATCAGCCTGCCTGAAATCAGTGCCAAGAAATTAGGGATCACTTCCTTCACTGACCTGCCCCAGCCCACCCTAGCTCCCTACTCTGGTTGCCTTGTTCCTCCCACCATGAAAATGGAAGTTCTCTGAGGGCAGGAGTGGGGTTTTATCTCTATTCTAATCTGCGGGATAAATAGAACAGATATTGCTATTGGAAACTGAATTCTAGAGAAGGTAAGTGACTTGACCATAGTCATACAGCTAGCTTGGGGCAGGACTCAAGGACAGTGAAAAGATGGCTGCCTCTGGAATCTGAGAACTGGACTGCAGAGAACTAGAAAAGCATCTTAGCGTCCACTGATTCCAACCCACTCATTTCACAGATAAGAAACTGACACTAAGAGAAGTTAAGTGACTAGCTTAGGGTCATACAGCCAAGACATGTCTGAGGTGGGATTTGAACCCAGTTCTTAACTCCAAGTCCAGCATTCTATAACCTACATCATGGTAACAGGTTCTGTTCTATATGACCCTGAGGCAAGTCACTTAACCATTGTAAGCCTGTTTTCTGTGCTGTAAAACAAGGGAGTTGGGACAGTCAGTCACTAAAGTCTATTCTTTCTCTGGCTCTGATACTATCATCTCCGGACTTCCTCTGCTCTATGCCCTGATCCTTATGGTGCTCTAGCTCTCCAGTTGCCTGAAGGATTCAAGGGAAATACCATTCCCTCTGAGAGTAAAGAACAGACATCTTAGTAACAAAAAGAAAATGAAATAAAGAGTAAGTCTCCATAGCATTTTAAGATTTACTACACCCATTCGAGGAAGGTATTATAAGCACCATTATCTCCATTTTACAGATGAGGAAACTAAGGCTCTGGGGAAGCAGAGAGAGCCAGAGCCTCTGACTCTAGTCCAGAGCTACTTGTACAATGCCATGCTCTCATCCTAAGAACAATACTTCAACACTACAATGATTTCATCCAGTCTAACAAGCATTGGTCAAGTAGGGACCACACTCAAGGCACTTAATTCTGGGAGCTGAAGATACAAAGACAAAACCAAAGGCAGTCTCTGCCCTCGGGGATGTTGCATTCTGCTGGAATTTCATCCATGGAAATCTTCCCTCCATCAACCATCCAGGCTTTCCTGTCCTATGCAATTCTAATGTATAACATCCCACAGTCTCCTGCCCAACATGGCAGGCCTTCCCTGGGTCTTCTAACATTCTGTGAGAATCTGAGCAGCATGAGGGGGCTCCCCAACCACATGTCATCTACCCCTCACTCTGGCTGTTGCTGTGGGCCTGTCACTACCTTTTTCTGGTCCTTGGTGTCCTTGGAAGCTGGCATCCTCATTGGTAACCCTGCAGCCTGCTCCTCTCTCCCCTGGGTCTCTGCATTCATTCATTGCAATGGGTCTCTGACCCAACCCGTGCGGTTGCGGTCAGCACCCTACAGTGATGCAGTTAGCAGCACATTGATGCCTGACCACCCTATGGGACTGTCAAATGCATCCTCCTACAGGTTCACCAGAAGGGAATCCCCTCGCTGGTAGCCTCCCTCACTCTCTCAACATTAGTGAAAGCTGCTCCTGAAAACAAAACCCGCTGCTCCCTACCTAGGTCCTCAGAAGCAGCATGGGGCCTGGCTTCTTTTGGCTTTCACACAGATTAATGAAAGGGGGCTACTGGATTGTTTTATCTACCTTCTCCACCAATCCAGATCGAAGCTCATTTGGGATGTATCATTTAGGTCCTGGGAAGAGGCTCGAGGCCCATGCAGATTTGGTGACTTGCCCCACATGCCACAGGTGCGTGTCCGACAAGGCTCCTGGGCTGAGGTCTTCGTGATTTGACCCCCGGCACTCCTTCCTCTACTACAGATGGTCAGTAGGATTTTATTTCTTTTCATGGTGTTTAAGGTGCTGATCAGTACAAGTGGGTGTTCACCAGACCCCAAACCCCAGCCCTGTCCCTACAAAGGTCGCACTGCGCTAATGATTCCGAATCTTATATGTCCTCGGCAGTCTAATGTTTAGGTAAGAAAGAGGAAGGGAGCTCCTAGGCCAACAGCTAAGGCTTTGTCTTGGGAGGAAAGGAAAATCGATTGGAATCTGCCTTCCTCACTGGCATGTTTGATGCTCAGGGATCACAGAGAATACTTGGAACTTGCAACATTTGCCATGTTTGAGACGTATCCTGAAGGTGCCTAGGTTCATTTTGCCCGGGCCCTCAGCCAGCGTGGCAGATTCCAAACTCCAGTAATAAAGAATTAGTGGACAGAGTAGGGCTCTCCAGGAGGTCAGGAACCTTCTAACGCCCTCTGGAAGGGGGCAGGCAAGTTGTCTGAGAGGGAATGTCCTTTCACAACCTGTCTCTGGCAGGTCCATGCCTCCACGACTCCCAGAGCTAGGCGGAGGCAGGCTACCTGACCCAGGAACCAGGAAACTTGGCTTCCAGACCCATCACGCCATTTCCTTTCTGTTTGACCTTGGCCGACCTCTTCCTCTTTTCAGGTCTTCATTTCCTCATCTAAAAGACAAAGCAGTTGGATGAGGAATTCTCTGGGGACCATTCCCATTCTAGAATTCTCCAGTGCTAAACATATGAGTCTACACCCTGCCCCAACCTTTTTTGGTAGAACGTAAGCTCTTCAAAGGAGGGCACTGGGATGAGCATCTTTGCATCCCCAGTGCCCAGCATAGCACCAGGAACATGGCAGACACGATCAATTGAATTCCCACATTTAACAGGATGTTAAAGTCAGGAACTGCTTAGGGAGGTTTTGAATGTTTTCCAGATCACGGGAAAGTAGGTTTTAATTTGGAGATGTGAAGCCTTGGGAAGCATGCACAGAATACCAGCATACCCCCTATCATTGCATCAATGATTGTGGCTGAAAGGCACATCCATAGACCATCCACTTCAGGGCTTGGGACACCAGTAGGTTCAGCTTTCTTATTTTACAGATGAGGACACCCAGAGCTTCAATGACTTACCTAAGGTCACACAGCTAGGAAGTGTGTACAGTAGGGTTTGAACTCAGGTCTTCCTGCCTGAAAGTCCAACTGCCCACCAGACTGCTTCCCTTGTACGTAACCATTAGAACACAGTCAGAAGACCTGGGTTTGAATCTAACCAAAAATACTTACTAGCCAGGTGACTCTCCAAGTCATATAACCTCCTTGGGCCTCAGTTTCTTCTTCTGTACAAATAAGGATTGTACTGGAGAGATGACCTTCTCTAGTTGGAAACAACCAACAATAACCAACCAAGCACAACTATCTCTGGATTAGAATTCTCCACAAGCTTGGAGAGTCCATGCACAGAGCTCTTGGCGGGAGGGGAGTCAATGGAGTGAGAGTCAACGTTCTTGCCCAGCTCAGCCAATATATCTCCTTGACAAAGATCTAAAAAATGCCCCAGACCAAACTGATCCAGAAAGCAAAACAAAGTCACTGTGAGTAATTTTTTCAGCCTGGGGCAGCTTAGGGAGAGAAACAGATAGACACAGAAACACAGATAGAAAGAGACAGAAACACAGACAGAAAAAGACAGAAACAAAGGGGCAGGGAGAGACAGAGACAAAGTGTCTGCAGACACTGGAGGTAGGGCTGGCCAAGTGTGCAGGAGCATTCTAGCACCCGTGGTTGGTAGGGGGCTGAGACTGAACTCCAGGGCAGGAAGCCCCAGAGTAGAAAGAGATTCCAGGGGACTCCTGAGCAAACACTGGAGGTGTCATCTAACAATTCTGTTGCCCATTACCCAGGGGTGGGTCAGTAACAAGGCAGAGAGGAGCAGCTGGGACTCAGTTATAACCTTTAGCCCCCCAAATAAGCCCTCAGTGGAATAACCAGGGCAGGAGATCAAGACCAAAGGGGGCCAACAATTCAATTGCTCTGAGCCTACAAAATCTCTAGTCTATCACAGTTAATCATCTGATGATATTGCTGTTACTGAGTACAACGTTCTCCTGGTCCTGCTCACTTCACTCAGCATCAGTCCATACAAGTCTTTCCAGGTTTTTCTGAAATCAGCCTGTTTGTCATTTCTTATAGCACAATAGTATTCCATTACATTCATATACCACAGCTTGCTCTGCCATTCCCCAATGGATGAGTATCCCCTCAATTTCTAATTCTAGCAAAGTAGAAATTGAAAGACTCCACTAGTCACTTCCCCAAAAATAAATTACCAAATGAAAACTCCCAGGAATATTATAGCTGAAATCCAAAACTCACAGGTCAAGGGGAAAAAAAAAATACTGTAAAGAGCAAGAAAGAAAGAATTCAAATACCGAAGAGCCATACTCAGAATCACACAAGATCTAGCAGCCACCACTATATAAAAATGGAGGGCTTGGAATGTGGTATTCCAGAAGACAAAGGATAACATACCCTGCAAAACTGAATATAATCCTACGGAGGAAAAAAATGGACATTTCATGAAGCAGATGACTTTCAATCATTCCCAATGAAAAGACCGCAGCTGAATAGAAAACTTAACATTCAAACATAGCACTCAAGAGAAGTATAAAAAAAGTAGGCATGAGGAAGAAACGATGAGGGACCGAACAGGATTAAACTGCTTACAGTGTTATATGGGGAAAGGATACATGTAACCCCCTAGAACTTTGTCGTTACCAGAGCTCTTAATGGGATCCTAGTGAGACAGAGGGCCCAGGTGTGATACGATTAGGATGATCCCCTTGGAAGAGAGGGGAAAGGAGAAGAAGAAGATGGAGAATTACATCACATAAATGAGGTACACAAAGAAGAGTTTACATAATAGAGGAAGCAGTTGGGGAGGGAGCAGGTAACACTGAACCTTCACTTCCACCTGAACTGGTTCAAAGATGGAAGAATGAACATATACACAGTGGAGTACAGAAACTCATCTTACCCAATAGGGAAGTAGGATGTGAAGCATTAAGAGAGAAAGGAGGCGGGAAGAATAAAGGGGAGGGTAGATTAAGGGCAGCAGTGGTCAGAAGTGAAACAGACTCTGGAGGAGAGGACAGGATAAAAAAGAGAAGGATACATATAAGAGAAAAGGACGGAGGGAAATACCCAGTTAGTGATTAGAACTGTGAATGTGAATAGGTTGAACTCACCCATGAAATGCAAGAGGACAGCAGAATGGATTAGAAGCCAGGATCCAAGAATGTGTTGTTTACAATAAATCCATTTGAAACAGAAAGGTATACACAGAATTAAAATAATGGGCTGGAATAGAAACTATTATGCTTCAGCTGAAGTGAAGAAAGGCAGGGGTAGCAATCACGATCTCAGACAAACAAAAATCAAAAATAGACCTAATTTTAAAAGATAAACAGGGAAAACACATTTGCTAAAAGGTACTGTAGACAATAAATTAACCTCAATACCAAACATATGTGCACCAAATGGCATAGAATCTAATTTTTTAAAGGAAAAGTTAAATGAGTAATAGGAGGACATAGGCAGTAAGACTATATTAGTGGGTGTCTAGAACAATTTACCCCCTTCTCAAACCTAAATAAACCTAACCTTTAAAAAAAAAACAAGAAAGAGCTTAAGGAGATGAATAAAATTTCAGAAAAGTTAGATATCTTAGACCTCTGGAGAGCACTGAATAGGAATAGTAACATATACCTGATTCTCACCTGGGCGTGGTACCTTCACAAAAACTGACCACATATTAGGGCTTAAAACCCTCGAAAACAAATGCAGAAAAGCAGAAATATTAAATACATCTTTTCCTGACTACAATCCAATAAAACCACATTCAATAAAAGACCTTTGAAGCACAGGTTAAAAATTAATTGGAAACAAAATAACCTAATCCTAAAGAATGGGTGAGTCGAAAAAATGATTCATAGAAACAAAGAAAAACTTCATTAAAGATGAGACAACATAACAAAATTTGTGGGATGCAGGCAAAGCAAGTACTCTAGAGAAAAAGCAGGTCAACAAATTGTGCGTGCAAGGACAAAACTGTACTAATTTTTTTTTAAAGCAACACATTAAAACCCTCAAAACACCAAAATATCCTGAAAATCAAAGAAGAGATTAACAAACTTGAAAGTTAAAAAATTGAACTAATAAATAAAACGAGAAGTTGTAAATAAAATAGATAGACCATTGGCTAATTTGATTTTAAAAAGAAGAAAACCAAATTACCAGTATCAAGAATGAAAAAGGTGAACTCACAACCAGGGAAGAGGAAATAAAAGCAATTATTAGGAGCTACCTTGTCCAACATTATGCCGATAAAACTGACAATCTAGATGAAATGAAAGGATATTTACAACAATTTACAACAAATTGTTCAGATAAAGAGACCGAGAACCAGAGCACTCTTCGTAAGGAATGTTCTCTACCAGGGCACTTTAAGGTCTGCAAAGCACTTCACACAAAGTATCTCATTTGATCCTCAGAACAACTATGTGAAGTAGGCTATATTATTATCTCTATTTTACAAATTAGGAAACTGAGGTAAATGGAGGTGGAGTGACTGGCTCTCAGTTAAATGTCTGAGGCGGGATTGGAACCATGGAGTTCCTGACTACAAGCCCAGCACTAACCACAGTGACATCTAGCTGCCATGGTCACACACATAGCACATATCAGAGGCAGAATTTGAACCCAAGCCTTCCTGGCTCTGAAGCCAGCTCTCCACCTATGATGCCCCACTGCCCCTATGAGTATGCACAAAATAAATGTGCAGTGAACTTTTCTTAGGGGCAGGAGTGGGGGTAATGTCCAGGCTATGCTCCCCTCCCGGAGCTACGCTCCTGCCCTGTTTCAAGGTGTCTGGAACAATGCCATGGACTCAAATCAGTTAGCCATGACAGATCATATGGCCCTCACCTGGAGCTGGGCTCTTTCATCTCCAGATTTGCTCTTGTCCTCTTGCCTGGGGGAGAGGGGGTGATTACGCAGAAGTGGGAGCTTAGATGCCTGAGAAGCACCAGCCTGGCCCTGCCATCTGCCCCCAGCAATCTTCTCCCCAGCTCCGAGTCGCTTGAAAGGGGGAGCCCAGACAATCCAAAACTCAGACCAAGTCCCCTGAGACTTGTGGATGGAATCAGCAGCTGGAGCCAAAGCCCTTCTCTTTGGAAGATGATGCCAACCTGCTGCTTCTTGCCTGAGAATCTCCGTATGGTGAGTGCAGTTTCCAGGCAGAGAAGACCGCCCCCACCACAGAGATGAAGGGAGGCTAGGTGTGAGTCCACCATGGTCTACCCAGGTGGGTGTCTGCCTAGATTCTTCTCTGGGCATCTGGAGGGAAAGGCAAGTCAAGTCCTCAGGGCACTTTCCCTAGTCTCTGTGGAAGTGCCTGGGAAAGGCCACTCTATCAGAAAGGGCAGGTAACGGATCATAAGAGCCCAGAGCTGAAGAGGGCCTCTGGGAACCGCCAGTCCAGCCCCTCTGGGATGTGCTGGACAGGTGGGCATGCAGCCTCTCCCCAAAGACCTCCAGTGTCTGGCAGCCCATCCCGCTTTGAGAATGCTCTCCCTGCCAAGTCTGGCTTTGTCAGAGGGGCAACCTGATAAAGGAGATGCAGCCTACAGCTGGGAACAAGGCAATCTGGGCTCAAACCTGCGAGCTGCCTGGCCTTGCAGAAGACTTCACACTTCTCTGAGCCTCAAAGTCCTCACCAGGAAAACAGCAACACTGATGTCTGCAGCATGTGCTTCACAGGATTGGCGTGAGGAGCAGCTGGAGCTCTGTGAAGCTTAAAGACCAGTGTCAATGTCAGCTCTTGTTATTCGCGGGTTTTCTAGACCTCCAGCCTCCATCTGCCCCGTCACTCCCAGGTCTGCCTGTGGGGCCAAGCAGAGTGAGGTTCATCCCTGCTCCCCAGGACGCTCCTTCAGATGCCTGAGGCGTCCACGGCTCTGCCTCCCCACGTATGCTGCTGGGGCCGAGACGCCAGCTCTGGCTTTTAAAAACGGTGTGCTTGCTGGTCTGTAGCTGTAGAGCTGGTGGGACCTCAGAGATCGTGCCTCCTGATTTTTTTACACGGGAGGAAGCAAAGCTTAGAGAGAAGAAGGGACTTGCCCAAGGTCACTGAGGCGGCCAAACAGGGACCACAACCTGAAGCCTCTGCCTCCTCAACTGGTGAGCTCCTCCTTCGTTCCCTTGCTCCCCCAGCGCCTGTGGCCACCAGGAGCATGGCCTGGAAAGAATAAAAAAAGCAAGTATTTCTTTTTTGATGGGGCCAGAATGCTTGGGGGCGGCTGGGGGCTGGGCATGCTGAATATTCCATGCTGGAGCCCTGGGGTGATCCCAGCACAAAGATGGTGACTCTCTAAGGCTTCCAGGACAAGACCCCAAGTCTCTCCTGGGGGGCTGTCAGCACAGAAGGAGGGAGCCCCCCCCCCGGGGAGCGAGGTTTCAGCAGCCTGAGAGGGGCCCACACTCTGTCATTGCCATGGTTTCTGTTCCCCAAAGAAAGGGACTACCAAGAAAAAGCTCCTAATACCCCCTGTGCCTGTCCAGAGGGCAGCAGGGCCAAGCTTTTTGCCATCCGAGAAGGCCAGAGAACCCTGGGAGAGAGGGCCCCACCTCCACCTTCTTAGGAGACTTGGTCACCAACAAAGACAGGAATCTCAGAGTCCAAGGCAAGGGACTGGGGCCGGGCACCTGCGCACAGGAGATAAATGCTTGTTGAGTGAGAAAATGCTTCCCCAGAGAGCACCAGAGGAGCAGGACCAGGATGAGAGAGGAATGGGAGGCCACAGGGCATGGGAGGAACCCATTGGAGATGCCAGGATTCTTGAGCCCAGAGAAGCCAAGACCTGGGAGGGACATAAGAACTGTCTTTGCTTTCCAAAGAGCCAGCACGGCCAGGACTGGCAGGCTGATCCTGCTTGGTTCCAGAAGGCAGAACCGGGAGCGTGGAGGAGAATCTGCAGGAAACAGTCCTAACAACCTGAGCTGTCGTAGGGTGGACATAAGGGAGGGAGGGTCCCATTTTCAAGCCAAGATTAGATGGTCCCTTGTAGAGATTCATAAGCAGGCAGGGGTTAGACAAGAAGCTTCAGATGACACGATTCTAAGATAAAAGTGTGATGGGGGATTGAATGCTCACTCAGCCTGCAGTGTAGCCCAACTCAAATCCGCACTCTGCCTAACAACAGCCAGGCTTGGAGCACAAGCTTGCCATGGCCTGGGGCATCTCTCCTTATGGAAACCTTAGCATCCTCCCTTATGTCTGGGAGGCACTTCTTCCTCCCATCCTCTAAACAGATCCCTCAGCACTGAATCTTCTCACAGTCCCTGGATGCACCTAAAACAAGGTATTCACTTGTCAGCTGAGCCTCCCTGAGCTTAGCTCAGCTGGTTCTCAGGAAACCGCCGGACAGTCCATTCCCGGACCTGTAGTTGGAACAAACCTGCCAAAGCATATCTTCTGATTTACCCAGAAAAACTAACCAGTCACTTTCACCAGTCACTAAGCATCTTACTAAGTGCCTAGAGTATGCCAGGTGCTACAGAGGCAGCCCTGGCACTCATAGAGGAGGTAGTCTTTGAGCTGAGCTTTGCAGGAAACTAGGGTATGAAGAGTTAGAGGCATAAGGTCTAGCCTGTGCAGACCTTATGGAAGGTCATGGAATAACCAGAATGAGGCAGCAGATGAGGACGCCATTGGAGAAGAACCATTCTAGATCCATGGTCTACACTGATGGGCCTTAACTCCCAACTAGACTGGACTCTTGGTGAGGGCAGAGTCAATGTCTCGTAGAATGAGTGTGGTATGTTGGAAAGAGCTCTGGACATGGGAGCCAGAAGAGTTCTGGGTTCAAATCCTTGCTCTTACACACGCTAGCTAGAGAACCTTGTCCAAGTTATTTTACTTCTCAGCCCTTGTGTAAAGCAGTGTTAAGAATGTCCTCACTACCTCCCTCCAAGGGTTTTTGTCAGATCAAGCATTTATTAGGTAGGTATTATGTACCAGGCATTCCATTAAGTGCTGGAGGTACAGAGAAAGTCAAAAGACAGTCCCTGCCCTCAAGGAGAAGCCATGCAGACCACGATGTCCATGCAAGATAGAGAGAGGAGAGGTTGGAGGCATTCTTAGACAGATGACACCTAGCAAGCTTAAAAAAATGAGAACTGTTATTGTTATCATATTATTTCCCAACCCTCACCCCCCTTCCTGCCCCAGAGGCCTGTACATAGTGGGTGCTACTGATACCCACTGACCTCTCAGTAGGCACAGCAAAGTGTATTCAAAGGCTCGACACTGACTTTTCATTTGCAGAGCCCTGATTTATTTCCCAAGGAAGATGTGAAGAAGATGAAGAAGAAACTGCGTCAGTGAGTAGGCAGGAGAAAGGCGACTTCTGTGCAGAGACCTTGAATGTTTCAGCCAGAGCCTTCTAGCCAGCCGGACCAAGCGTCATTGCCTGGGGATCGTCAGCCAAGGCTCCAGATGGATTCTCTCATTTAGACATCATATGGCCAGCTTTGATATTCTATCCTTCTGCTCGTGCCATCTCATATCCCAACCACCCCTCTACCTTTTTTTTTCTTTCATTTCAGCCATACGCCTGGGCAGAAGGCTTCCTTTGGCTGGGGACAGGGGGAGGGGGGATAGGGGGATCTTTAATATATTTATGCTACTTGCATTGAAAATGGGAGAAAAGATTTGGGAAAATATGCTTTTGAGAAAAGTGAGCAAAACTGCCAACCAATGATAAAATAAACTTGGTTTCTTTCTTCTTTATTTACTAATTTTTTTGGTGAGCAGGCACCACTCTGTGGATGGGATTTCTCATGGCACTAAGACATCTGCTCGGTTTCCAAGAATATGCCTCTTGGTGATGGAGAAATCAGTGAGATGACCCGATGACGTGGCCAGGAGTGCAAGAGCCTGCTAAGACTCCTTCCCCTAGCCCATCTCCCTCCCTCGAGGTTGGGAAAGGGCCAGGACAGCAGCCAGGCTTTTCTGGTAATTGGGGATAATCTCATCCTTTCTCTGTGGCAGACTTGCTTCTGCTCTGAAGGCAAGATGAGTCAGCGGCATTTAGAGCAACCCAGACTTTGAAATCGCTGTCCAATGGCCTGTCCTCTGCTCAGCCGCTAAGGGGATTTTTCTAAAGCGCAGGTCTGACCGTCTCTCACCTCCCCTCAACAAGGAACGCCCTATTGCTTCTAGCATCCAATATAAAGTCTTCTGGTTAGTGTTCAAAATCCTTGGTAACCTGGACCCTTCCAACATTTGCTGCCTCCTGGTTACTCCCAATATTGGTAGAGATTACCTGTCATTTACACTATAGAAATCATACATGGACGTAGCTGTTTGCATATTGTCTCTCCCATTAGACTAGAAGCTCTTTGAAGGCAGGTGCTGTTAGATATTTTGGCCTTTCTTTGTGCCCCTAGCACTTAGTATAGTGCCTGGCACATAGTAAGTACTTAATAAATGCTTGTTAACTGGATGACTCCGTGATAAGCCTTCCCTGATGTAACCATCCCCTCAGCACCAGTAGACAGGGGTGTTTGAGACGTCTGACCTTTGTCCTAGCCCATGGGGATAGGTTTGACCCTCAGGGTCCAGTTTCGGACTCTGAATGCAGTAGGCATCAAATAGTTGTTGAATCGTATTGTATAGTAACTCAACCAAAGAAAATGGCAACAAAAAACTACTCAATATCTGTGTGACCTAGAGCAACTAACTCTGGACCTCAAAAGAAGGGGTTAGAGATCTTGGCTCAGTCCCTGGCACATGGGAGATGCTTTAATAAATGCTTATGGATTGGCTTATTTCTCACCCATCCTAACATGCTCCAGTTTTCCCTGAGAATGGAGTAGCCCTGCTTATATCTACCATATGCCCCGACAAACTGCTTAAGAGAGCACATAGTAGGTGCTCAGTCGGTACATATTGATTAAGTGCCTACTATGTGCCAGGCACTATACTAAGCACTGGGAGTGCAAAGGAAATTGTTTTTAGTTGAAGATGGGAAGAAACATTACATGTCACTCGGTTCACTTTCCTGCCTGAGGTCTCTTGGATTTTTCAATAAAGTATTCCACAAAAGTCTATTTGTCCTATATTTGTGAATGAGATAGAGAGATATGGGTACAATGTACCCCCAAAAGATCTGGGGCTTTTAGTGGATAATAGTGCCCTCAAGCCACTAATATGTCCTTAAGATGGATGGAGAGAGGGTCCAGCTTCTCTTTGTCATCTGCTCTGGGGAGCTAAGCTGGAGCAGTGAGTGGGCTCCATTCTGGGTGCCATGTTTAAAAAGAGTGTTGACAAGCCAGTGGGCAGAGCCTAGGATGGTGAGGGGCTTGAGACCACATCACTGCGGATACTTGGCCTGGATCAGAGGAGACTTGTAGGGGGCCAGGCTAGCTGTCTTCTAGAGCCTGGGGGGCTGGCCCACAAAAAGAAGGCTTCACCTTGTCCTTCTGGGCCCCAAAGGAAAAATAGAGGATATTACAAAGAGGTCGATCTGGAAAACTTCCTCATGCAGGTGTGAATTGCCTGGAAGTAGAATTCACCACCAATGGAGGTCTTCAGCTGAAGGCTGGGTGACCCCTTGTTGGAAAGGCCATAGAAGGGATTCGTGTTGGACTGGACACCTCTGAGGTCCTTTCTTGCCCTGAGCTTCCCAGATTCTGAGGCCAAATGGGTTTGCTAGCTCGCCATGGCTCTGGGTGCTTCCCAGGCTCTCCTGGAGAGGGCATGAACCTGGGTCCCTGTTCATACCCAGCACAGATGAGATCGAGTCTCTGCTGAAAGACCAGAACTGAGACTAGTTAGAGAGACCCGTCAGTCAACGTCCTTGTGGGGCCCCTGTAGGTAACAAAAGAGAATTCTGTCTCCCAGGCAGGGAGAGAAGCAGCGGGTCCTTTCTTATTTATGGGAGCCCAAAGTAAATATTTAACCTACAACCTTGGAAACCAAAAAACTCTTTCGATCCGTATATATCAGGGGACAAAAGTTGGTAGAAAGAAAGGAAGGGAAACTGGATTTCCAAGCCCTATTTTCCTATCTATCCTGAATAATGTACTCTCCTCGGTGCAAATAAAGGGCTCTTTGTCTGATATGGCCTTTTTTTTTTTCCTTTTCAATGAGAAGGGTGCTTGTGTATGAGTGTTATTTTAAATCTGGACTTCATAAAAGATCTCCTTAAGAGGTAAGATTTACATTCCAAAATACAGTATGTTCACAGTATATACCTCAAGACATGAAGGAGCTATGATTTCATCTGTGCAGTAAGATCTGGGTTCAAATCTCTCCATGGAAGTAAATGGGACACCACATCTCAGAAGACGGCATCATGAGACTGGACCAAAAGAATCCATGACCGTATGGGAAGCTGCTGGGAGCAAGAGCTTTGCAACTTGCGGGGCTGACTCTTGGACGATGGACGTGTTCTCAGTTGCCAGGCCGACACTCAAGGCCTTTCCAGTGTGGTAGGACCTCACCTCCTTCCATCGGCACAGCTTTGAAGGTCCCAGGACCACCCCCTACAGAAGCACAGAACATAGGATCTCAAAGGGGCCTCATGGGCTAACTGAGGGATGGGCTCTGCCTCTCTGCAGAGCTTTCTAGCTCTCAATCTTGGACCCTATGCATGGGGCAGGCCCCATCTTCCACAGCCTCGCCAGTCAGGCAGGACTAATACAGTAACAGAGACTTTCATGGCACTTCATAAAGCATGCTGCCTGGATTCTCTTATTTGAGCCTTCTGACAGCCCTGGAGCGGGGGCAGGGGGAGGCACTCTCCATTTTACAAATGAGGAAGCAGGGCTCCTGGTCAGATGGCAGGACTGGAACCCAGGCCTGCCCCTGAGTCATGTTCAGTGCTCAGACCACTTTGCCCTTCTGACCTCCTAATGTCAATGGACCCTCTTGGGGGCACCACTGGAGCCTCTTCCAGGCTGGACATCTGAGAAGAGAGGGTCTGGGGTTTGCTGAGAAAGTCTCCCTGGAAGGAGAGAGGTGTGGTCTGGACCATGGACAGGCAGATCAGGAGATGTGCAGGCGAGGGAGGGCCGACCTCAAAGCTAGCACCTGCTGGGATCAGGCCTGATCTCTTAGGCCCCCTCCCACAGATGTTGCCATGACGGATAGATCGCCAAGCTTGGTCACCCTCCTTGAAATCAGAACTCCTCCCACAGTATTGGAGAAGGGATACACTCGCACACACCTCAAAGAGGAGGCCGTGAGGCCTGCTTTCTGGGCTTTGCAGAATTGCCTGACAGTGCTGAAAACCCTGGTGTTGCCTTGGGGGTGCTAGGAAGCCAGGGCTCGGGAATCATCCCATTGGACGGCCAGAGCTAGAATCCCAGAACCCCCCAGTCCTGTAGCTGGGGCCATTCTCTGAGAAGAGAAAGCTCTGGACAGACTGGGCCCTGGCAGGGCCTATACTTCTTGTCCCTCCTGGACCTCCTGGGCCTACAGGGGCCTCCAGCCCTCATAGACACCCCCCACACCTCTCTCACTGAGCCTGTCCTCAGGACTGTGGTCTCTCAAACAGACCCAAAGCCCTGGGGTCCTCAGAAATGGACCTCCACAGAATGGTAATCACAGAGAGGACTGGTATTTCTACAGGAATCCAAGGCCAAACCTTTGACCTACATAGACCCATCTGAACCTCGAAGCCAGCCTGGGCAGTGAGTCTGACCATCCATCCCTTTGCAAAGAAAGTCAGAGTGTACCTGGGAACTGCTTAACTTTGGAGAGCCCAGGCTGCCCTGAGGGAACATCTGAGAAGGCTAGGCTAATCTACAAGGCCTCCTCCCACCCCCACCCCCACCCCCACCCCACAGGTGCCTCCTCCAACAGGAAGCCATCCCTGATTCTCCTGCCTCCCCCATTCCTCCTGATATATCATCTCATGCCTCTTTCCTCTCTGTGTTCCCTTCAGTAGAACACATGTCCTTGGGGCAGCCAGGTGGCCCAGTGGATAGACCTGGAGGTGGGAGGACCTGAGTTCAAATCCCGCCTCAGACACACTTACTAGCTGTGTGACCCTGGACAAGTCACCTAACCCCAACTGCCTCATAAAAAAGAACATATGTCCTTGAAGGCAGAGCTATTGCCTGCCTATCCCCAATGCTGGCTCAGTACTGAGCATAGAATAAAAAGTCTTCATTGACATTGAATGTAATTGAAGTGATGTGATGGAAGATAGGATGTATTGACTGCTTACTGCGTGACCTTGGAGCAGTCTCTTCATCTACCTTGGGACTCAGTTTCCTCATCTATAAAATGAGAGGATTGGACAAAAGGAGTGAACCTATGACCTGACAATGATGATGTCTAGCATACAGTAGATGTTTAATCAAAGACAGCTAGGTAGTGCAACAGAGAGAGCACATGGCCTGGAGTCAGGAAGACTCCTCTTCTTGGGTTCAAATCTGGCCTCAGACAGTTCCTAGCTGTGTGACCCTGGGCAAGTCACTTCACCCTGCTTGCCTCAGTTTCCTCATCTGTAAAATGAGCTGGAGAAGGAAATGGCAAACCAGCCCAGTGACTGTGCCAAGTAAACCACAGATGGAGTGACAGAGAGTTGGACATGACTGAAGATGCTTAATCAATGCCAGTTGACTGACAGGTGACCTTTACAAAGAGATGTAGAGTTTACAAAGCACACGCTAGACATTAACTCATTTAAAACTCACCACAACCCTGGGCATTATTACTCCAGATGTAATCTCGATCTTACAGATGAGAAAACTGAGGCTCAGAAAGAAAATGTAACCTTGCCCAGGGTTACATAGTAAGTACTAGAGGCAAACTTAGAACCTGAGTGTCTCCTGACTGCCCAGCACACTTCCCACTCCTCGGCATCTGAGGATCCAGAGAGCTAAGGGCCCGGGAAATTCCTGTTTCGACCCTGATGCCCAGCTAGGAGGCACCTGGCCCCTGGTTTTCAGTGCTCAGAGGTGTGGGTGGAGTGGGTCTACACTGCCAGAAGCCAGCCTTCCCACTCTCAACAGCCCAAGAATAATGAGGAAAGTCATGAGCCCTGGAGCATATATCAGAGAGGACCCTGGGAGGATGGGTGGCTTTAGGGGGCTCCCCCAACCAACAGGCCAGCCAAGGCAGATGCCTAATGAGGGCCCCATTCCCATCCAGCCCCGATGGTCACAACCTTCAATGGGGTTGACAAGGGTTTGAAACACGGGGGTCTGTGAGCTTTCCAAACCTTCGTAACTCCCAGTGCCCAAGTTCTCAGGCTAAAAGGGCGTGACTCAGAATTAGATTGTTTTAAGGGAAAAAAATGAGACAAGCTACATTAAAACAGGTCAGGAGGCCACAGATGGTCTGCAAGCCCCCCCCCCCTTTTTTTTTCCTGTAATTGTTCTTGAAAGACGAGATTCCATTTCATCTGAAATGCGAGGCCTCTGGCTTTGCAAAACATGGTGCACACCCCCCATGGAGCCCAGGTTCAGTTCAGCCGTTTTATGTAGCTACAGGAGGGATCGAATAAAACAGGCCGTTCCCAGCTTCTGGGAGAGGGCTCCTTTTTTCCCCCTAAAAGGTTTGTTCCTGGTCATAAATTCTCCCTCTCTCCCAAGACCGGCCCCACTAGGATGTACACGTTGGTAAACAGTGTAGTTAAAAACATGTTTCAAGTCTGAAGAAAGGGCCCAGGACAATGAGGTATTGTGCCCACTGGCTGACTGGACATCCACCTTCTTTGATTTCTTAACTTTGCTGTCCGCCCGGATGAGATTGGCCCCATTCCGGGGTCTATCAAACCTGCACTCCAAGTGTGGCGTGAGTAGCGTCTACCAGGTCAATACCCTTTGGCCCAATTTAACAGGCGTTTCTGGGAGGATGTCCGGCTCCTCTATTTATTTGGTGCACATCGAAAACTCCCTGACAAAGTTCCCTGGAAAATTTACTTCTTTTCTTTCTCCCTTGTTTTCTGCTTAGATCTTTAGTGGCTGATGTAGCCCAAGATGACTCTAGGACAAAAATGCCTTCTAGCCCTGCCAGTAAATCTGGCCCCCATTCAGTCAAGTTAAATAAGTGCTTTATGCCCATTGTCCGGGGCTCTGAAAAAGAGCCTGCGTCCTTGAGAGTTTCCTACAATAAATTAAACACATCACACCCACTGAAGGGTGGGGGGGTAGGCTGGGAGGCCTAGGGGAGTCGAGCCAGCCCTCTGCAATGTCATACTTCTCATTCCAAAACACACCCACAGATAAGAGCTCCCCAGCTCCCAACAGGCACCGAGAGCAGAAGGGTTATTTCCTTAGGAATTCAGCCCTGCTTGGCTTCTGCAGCTGCAGAAATGCACCCAGCTTAAACGTGGGAGGGGAGGCGGAAATCCTTGGGGACCAAGCCTGGTTCTCAAATCCTGGAGCGCCCACCTGCTGCCCCCCTCACTGGGGGATGACAATAATCCTAGCTGCCATTCTTAAAATGCCCTTCCTGCAGGCCCTCGACATCCCTTTGGGTCCGGTACTGCAGACATTGGTGCCTTCATTTTACAGAGGAGGAAACTGAGGCTCAGAAGAGTAAAGGGATTTGAGGAAGTGAGGTTCCCAGCATCCAGCCTCAGATGAGCCAGCCCATCCGCTTGAGGGGAAGTTGGCGAGCCCTAGGTATTGGCTCTGCCATTCTGTGTACTCCTGATCTGCCTGACTTGCCTCGAGCACTGACCTGTGTTACTGGAAGAAGCTTGGAACCACTTCTCCTTCCTCAGAGAAAGCTAACGATGCCTCTGAAGGATATAGTCCTAGAAGGTGCCTTGCGTCCACTGTTGGGGTAAAAGATCACAACAATGGACATCAACATTGCAAAGCACGTAGTGTCAGCCTTACAAGCAAAGTTAGCCCCATTTTACAGATGAGGAAACTAATCATTCTCAGTCATTCGGGGTCCTCCCTCGCCCCTCCTCATTGGTAAATATTGCCATTTCTTCCTTCACAACAATCCTCCTCTCACAGCCTTTTCTCCACTCTCACAATCATCACCCTAGTTCAGACATCATTACCCTTCACCTCAACTCCTCATTGCTCTTTCTACATTGAGCTTTGCTCCTCTCAAATCTAACCTCTGCAGAGCTGCCAAAGAGATTTCTCATCTGACCAGGTCACTCCCCTCCTCGTAAAGCTGCAGTGACTCCCTATTACCTGCAGGCACCTTTATTGTGTGAGCTGACCCCCATGCCTGGAATGCACTCCCTCTTCCCTTCTGCCCCATAGAATACCTAACTTCCTTCCAAGTCTAGCTAAAGTGCCACCTAAGAGCCTCTGAGCATCTCTTTAACTGTTAATACCACCCCATCCCTTCACTCCCAACCTTAAGCCTGAAAATATCTTGTCTTTGCATTGTATATACTCGGACTTTACTCAATGGGTGAGAGTTCTCCCCACCCTCCCCACGGAGCTCTCGAGAGCTAGGATGACTTTGTTTTTGACATTGCATGTACAAAGCCTGGCCCTCAGTAGACAATTGACAGATGCTTGTTAGTTGATTGACTGATGGGAGAGCTTGGGACTTATCCACGGTCACACAGCTAATATGACAGGCAGGTTTCTAATCCAACTCTTCTCTGATTGGAGAGGAGTATCTGGAACCTAACTGACTCCCCGGCCTTGCACTTGGGGCCCCTAGAACAGTAGGGTCTTCCACAGCCCTGGTGTTGAATAGATGAGTCATTGTCATACCAGGATTGTTAATGGAATTAAGATGTTTGACTGGAAGAAGATGGGACCCAGAGGTCCACTGCAACCTTCTTCAAGTGTGAGGACTTTCCTACAGCAAAAGGATTGGACTTTGGCCACAGAGGGCAGAGTCAGAAACGAGGGCCGAGTCATAGGGAAGCAGAGTCTTAGCTCAAGAAAAGAAAATCTTTTTCCCCCATGGAAACTATTGAGAATCACCCAGCCCAGAAGCTGTCTAGGCGGTTCAGCGGCTAGATCCTGCCCCAGTGTCTCCTGCACTCTGTTCTGCTGGGCGAGCCCGTACTGCGCAGATCCTCATCCCCTCACGAAGAGGCTGTTGTAGCAGCCGGTCTCCCAGCTCTGTTCCCTGCCCCACCCTGACACTCTGTCCTTCATCCTGGCCTCGGCGGTCGAACTGATCTTCCTTGAACGCAGGTCCCATCACGGCCCACACACCCCTACTCAATAAACGCCAGTGGTCCCCTGTTACCTCCAAATGTAAAATCCTCGAAAGCCTTTTGTGACTGCTCCTTGCCACCTGTCCAGTCTCCCCTACAGCTCTTTCCTCAAGGCGTCCTTTCCGATCCAGTGACTCTGGCTCCCGGCTGTTCCATGAGCAAGGCCCTCAAGTCTCTCAGCTGCAGGCACTTTCTCGGGTCGTGCCCCGTGCCCGGCAGGCTGCCCCTCCTCCCCTTCACCTCCCCGCTTCCCTGGTCCTCGTCAGTTCTGGGGCCTTGCCTCCGGGATGTTCCCCCAACTTGTCCTGAACACTTCTTCCCTCTTCCACTGTAAGCATCTCGAGCTCAGACTCTGGTTCTTCAGTTTGGGTTCGTTTTGTTTTTGCCTTTCTTTGTATGGTAGGTGCCGACTGACTGACAGACTCTAAGAGCCTCTGTTTTCTCATCTATAAAATGGGCACAATAACAGCACCTGTCTTCCAGAGTTGTGAGGATCAAAGGGGACAGCATACTAGAGCACCAGGCACACCTTACAGTGCTGCATGTGTGCTAGCTGTTATTAGCATTGCTATTGCTGACGTTATGAAAACAGAGAGCAGCTCATCCCCGGATCAGGGGGCTACAAAGGGGAAGTGATTAGACGACACGACTCTGTTCCTTCCCACTTGAAGGCTTAAGGCCACTTGCCTCGATATACCTGTAGGGATCATCGGGTTTTACCGTTGAAAGGGATCGTAGTCTGCTCCTTTCGTTTTAAGCAGAAGACCCGGATTACAGACCCAGGCTTCAAACTCAAGTTTGCTGATTCCAAATCTGCGTGCCTCCCCCTGTGGGAAGGGAGGGAGGGAGGGAGGGAGGGAGGGAGGGAGGGAGGGAAAGAGAGAGGGAGGGAGGGAGGGAGGAAGGAGAGAGGGAAGGAGGAGCTCCCAGCCTGGGACTGGGCAAGCTCTGCCTTCTGACTCATTCTGTACTTGCCCTCCTCCTGTGCCTGACCTTGCAGCTTCGGAACTTTCCAGCCCCGCTGGCCTGTGAAGAGCCCAGACTTCTGAGGCTGGGGTCTACTTAGCTCTCCTGATCCTGGCTCCTTAGCCAGCTTGGTGCTCCCAGAGCTGACAGAAATAACAAAGCTAAAAGTCCTCCGGCTCTCTCCGTGCCCCCCCTCCCCAGAGCATTCTTCTTTGGGTCTCCCTTGGACTGGATCCTGCTGAGGTCCCACCCACCTCATACACTCTAGGCCGCTGTTAATATTTCTGAAGAAGCCTGACCACAGAGAGCAAGGGGGGACGTTGAGCCATCATGGGGCTTCCCCGAAGGGTCCTGTTCATTCTCTTGGCATCTCATGGCCATGCTAAGGCGACCAGGAGTAGCTTGCAGTAAGAAGATCCGAGATCAAATGCAGGATGGTTACACATGACTCCCCTTCACCAGTCTACATAATAATAGTAATAATAATAATTTCATTTATGCCATGCATTAAGGTTCGCAAAGCACTTTCTATAGGTTATATTAGTTGACCTTCACATCCCTGTGAGGTAGGTGCTATTATACCCATTTCATAGATGAGGAAATTGAGGCTAAGTGAATAAGTAACGCCCAGGCTCAGATGGCTAATCTGAGGCAGGATTCAAACTCAGGTCTTCCTCACTCTTAGGTCCAACAAATCTGCCCAATCCCACTTGAGCTATCTATTTGTGGCCACACTGCTCCTCCCCTTCATCATTCCATCTCCTAACTCCAGGCCTTTGCAGTCTGTCTCCCCTTCCTCAAAATGTTTTCCTTCCTCTCTCCCCTGCTTCCCAGCTCCCTTCAAGGCTCAGCGGAAGCGCCTGCCAGAAGCCTGTACCTACTTCTCCAGCCTTAGCAAGGTCTCCTCTCTGCCCACAATTTTTGTTACTAATAATAACAGACAACATTTTGCATAGCAGTTAAGATTTGCAATGTGGTACACACGTGTCATTTCATTGCTGTGCATCTATTTTCTATTTTCTGATTTTCCTAGGTATTTCTTCCTCCCAATGGAATGTTAACTCCTCAGCATGCTGCCCAGCACACAGCAGGTATTTAATAAATGCTTGCTGAACTTGTTGGATCGGATTGCCTCTGAAAGGAGCTGAGTGAGGAGGTGCAGTGTTAATGTGCCTAAGGGGCAGGAAGCCTGGCTTTGACTCTGGACTCTCCCACCAAGCAGAAGATGATCAGACTCAGAATCCTCATTTGAAAAGGCTGAGGGCTGGATCTGGAGTGTCCTTTCTCCTTCCCGAGTCTGTTTCCTCCTCTATAGGATGGACAGGTTGGACTCTGGAAAGCCTGAGGCCTCTGTTTCCAGCCTGCACCAGGGTGGGGTCCGAGTTTTAACCTTCCCAATGGAAAGCTGGGACGGGATTCCCCACGTGAGCTGAGCCCAGAGCCTGGCATGCACCAGCCTTGGGGGAGAACGTGAGAGAGCCAGGACGAGGCAGAGGATCAAGGAGGAAATGGTCCCCAGGAGCCCCTTTGGAATGTGGGTTCGGCCTGATCACCGCCCCCAGACTGAAGACAAAGCCCAGTTCTGAAGAACCTCTCTGTCTCTCGAATGCGGCCCTCCAGCAAGGGCGCAGCTAGGCCCCAAGACCAAGAGTCCCGGGGTGCGGTGGGGTGGGGGAGGGAGGGGAGGGGAGGCACCTGGAGGGCACCCAAACTGTGGCTGGCAAACCCCGTGCCTGAGGGAAGCCTGCCCCCAGCCAGGAAGCCCGACCTGGCCAGCCTCTCATCTCAGGACAATCAGAGCGGTACAATATCCAAACCTTGGAGAAAGTGAGGGAGACACTCGACCCCTTCACTGGTTGCAGGGGATCCCCAGGCTGCCACCATCACCTGAAAGGGAAACTTTCCTGTCCTGAGTTCCAGTCCTCAGGTCCTTCAGGACAAGCACCTAACCTGAGCAACTAATCCCCCGACTCTAAAGGTGTCATGGCAAATGGGTGTTCAGTGCTCTTAGGGAAAATGTGGATGCTTCTGAGAGGCATTCTGGAAATACGATGCCTCCCTCCCCCCATGCTCCCCAAAACATGCAGAATGATGGGAAATCGGCCATCAGGCAGATTTAGGTATCTGTTATGTAGATACGCAAATATAGCCAAGCACTGTGCTGAGCAATTGAGATACAAGTAGTGCCTGTCCTCAGGCAGCTTGTGTTCTGTTGGGGAAGTCAATGTGTGCATGTAGAAATGTACACAAATGAAAACCCGGGCAGTTAGAGGGAAGGGTGAGGGTCAGAGCCCCAGCTGGGGAGGGAGGTGGGATGGAGAGCAGAAGATGGGACTTGGGCCAAGGTATGAAGGGAACCGAGAATTCCAAGATGTCCCTGGGATCACGCTATGCTGGTCACCCCCTGTTCTGCCCCATCCAGGGCTGCTTCACTTTACCAATATAGGATACATGAAGGCAATTCTTTAAGGGCCTCCTAATCTTTCTCCCTCTTCCACCCAAACAGCATTGATCCACTGCTTTGCTAAAATCCACATACACCCTTCACAGCCCTCTCCTGGACTCTTCCTGGCTTAGCCTCTCCCTCCTTTGGGATTGTGGGATGGCTTCCTTCAAACCCTCCTGCCTTCGCTGTCTAGAGTCTAAGTCCTGAAATCCAGGACATGAAAGGACTCCTTAATCTTTTCCTGTATCACTGTGCCAGTGCCATAAACATGGCTCCATGATATATCTGCCAGTCCCAATCGCAAATCACTTCAGATCAGGAATTGTCTCTGTCAATGGAGGGTCAGCACCTTCTCTGTGAATGATGGTCTTAGAAGTTGCCGGACGCACTGAGTGGTTAAACCATGTAAGCAAGGTCAAAACACCAGGAAGGTCAGAAGCCGGTCTTGAACCTAGGTCTTCCTGACTCTGAGACCATCTCTGTAACCACCATGCCACACTGTCTTTCTCCCATCACAAATCACTATGTCAACATACTAACAACAAGTTGAAGGTACAGAGACAAAGGCCAAGAGTCTCTGACCTCAAGGAGCTTCTAATCTATTGGGGGATGTACCACATGTGCCCCGGTAATGGCTGGACTCAGGTGAGCATCCTACAATGTAGGAAGAGAAGGGGGCAGAAGAACGTTCATATGGGGTATTCTGGGTAAATCAAGAGAATGGAGACTCTATGCACTCTGTCTGAATGGCCACAAAATCTGTGTGAATGAGGGCACCCAGGGTCTGGAGCCTGCTGCTGTCCTGAGAATAGGCAATGACCCTAACATTGAGCCATTCGGAGCAAACCTAACAGCAAAGACCTTGCAATGGAAGCTGGTCATGGAAGGTGGTCGCCGACAGCTCCCCCTCAGCTCTGACCTTCCAAGTCCACTTTCCCCTTGTCCTTCCAGGACACTGAGGAAATCCCCCTTCTGAACAACCAGGCCACCAGCCCCCAAACTGGGACAGTCAGAATCCTACCATTGGAGCTTCAAGCTTTCAGCTTAATGCTCTGCCCTTCGTGAAAATGGAAATAACTCTGTGAGAGGTAGCATTTTAAGTCTCCAGACCACAGAATTTCAGAGTTGGAAAAAAACCTCTGTAGCCACTCAATCCAATGAACATCCCCCCACCTCAAATAATCCTGAACACAATGTACCTCCCAAATGGTAGTCCCATTCTTGCTTAAATGTCTACTGTGGGAGGAATCCGCTATCTGCACCCACCTCCCAAAGCAGCCCATTTCACTTTGGGCAGCAATAATCCTGAGAAGGTTTTCCCAGAAATCTAGTCTAACTCACCCCTTTGGGACTTCCGTCCACTATTTCTCGTTCTGCCCACTGGGTCTGAGCAGGACAAGACTGATCCCACTCCCAATGGACAGACCTTCAAATACCTGAAGACTGAAGCCCCGTCCCTCAACTCCTTAACCCCATCCATTTCTGCAGCCTTACCAACCCAGGTCCTTCAGCTGATGCCCAGTGATGCCTTTCATCACCCAGGCTGCTCTTGCCTGAATTTTCTCCAGTTAATCAGCAACCTTCCTAACTGTGATGCTTAGAACTGGTTTTTTTAAAAAATCTCCATATGTAGAACATCCAGGGCAGAGAGGACAGTGGAATGTCACCTCCATATTCTGCTCCCAACTTACTAATGGGAGGTCCAATTCAATTAAATTCAATAAACGTTCATTAAGTGCCTACTATGGGCCAGGCACTATCCCATCTCATCCCATCCCATCCCATCCTATCCCATCCTATCCCATTTCATCCCATCCCATCTCATGGCTCCATGTTATATCTGCCAGCCCCAGTTACAAATCACTTCAGATCAGGAATTGTCTCTGTCAATGGAGGGTCAGCAACTTTTCTGTGCCTATCTCTCTTAACGCATGGTCTACTGAAACCCCTTGATCATTTTCACAAGAATTGCTGTCTCAGCCTGCCCAACCTTCATCATGCCTTTGTGAAACCCATGATCTCTTCTGAGCAAAAAGCTGAAAATAGACTGGGATAAAAATCAAGAAATGGGATGGTCTCACACTTAACCTGCTGGGGCATTCTCAGCTCTGTATCAACCACAGCTTCAAGGAAAGTAGGCTGCTCTTTGGAACCCAGTATTTTTCCCTATTGGAAATGTTTTCCTACCTCTCAATGCAGCAGTGGGTGTACCAAGGAGTGACAAATACACCAGCCGTGACTCATGGACCATCAGTCTGAAAGCTCTGTCAGAACTTGAAGGGTGGTACAGACTTCCAAAGATTGGGAGGGTTTTCACTAAGCCTCTGAAAGGTCCGCGTTTCCTAACTGCGGCCATAGGGAAGAAAGAGCCCTACCCTTTTTACCTCAAGAAAGAGGCTCCCATGTCTAAGGTTTGATATTAATCATTCCAATCTCTCCCAGGCATTCAGGGATGGCTGCTTCTCTCTGACAGCCTTTTCTTATGGCTGACATGGTTCTTTTCTTCTATTGCAAGAAGACCATATTCACTTACAAGTGCTCTGGGTCCTTCTCAAGGCCAATGGACTCTCCAGTCAGCCTTTAAAACAAGATTCCCAGTGACAGCAGGGAAGAGAAGTCTCTGGGAGCTCATGGCCTAACTTGGAGTCTCCAGCTCAGTTCAAGCCTGGCCAGCATGTATGTCTGGACCCCCTCTAAGTTCAATGGGCAAAATATAAGGAACAGCTGGAGAGCATGTCCTCCAGGCCTCAGAGTGGAGTGGGCTCAACTGCATAGACAGAGAATACAAGTATAGACAGAGGGTTAGGTGTCAAGGGAATGGAAGAGGTGATTGGAAGGAATGTGGAGGGGCCAGAATGGACCAGAGAAGGCTAGAATGGTGTGGTGGAAAGAGCCTGGCCAGAATGACACTATGTAAGTGTCTCAAGGCTAAGATTTTTAGCTTTGTATCCCCAGCACTGGGCACATAGAGGTGGGCATGTAATAGGACTTGATGAATGCTTAATGGTTAGGATGGAAGAGAGTAGAGACCAGGTAAAATAGGGTAGGGAAGGGTAGGGTAGGATGGCATGGGATGGGATGAGATGGGATAGTGCCCGGCCCATAGTGACAAATGGATATTTATTGAATTGAATTGAATTGGACCTCCCATTTCCACAAAGGAGTAAGTTGGGAGCATCTTCTCATAACTCTTCATTGGTGTCCTGCTTGATCTTCATAATTTTGTTACACTTACTTTTAATTTCTTTTTCTTCTCTTTTCTCTTTTTTTTTTTTTGTTGTTGTTGTTGAGGCAATTGGGGTTAAGTGACTTGCCCATAGTCACACAGCTAGTGAATGTTATGTGTCTGAGGCCAGATTTGAACTCAGGTCCTCCTGACTCCAGGGCCAGTGCTCTATCCACTGAGCCATCTAGCTGCCCCCTATTTTTAATTTCTTGTTCTTTCCATTTATGTCATTGTCATCATTGTGTATATATTTCCTTGGCTCAGCATCAGGTCATACGGATCTTTCCAGGCTTCTCTGTATTCATTGAATAAATCATTTTTCTCCAACTTGATAATATTTCATCACATTCATGTAACATAACTTATTTAGCCATTCCCCAATCTATGGGCATCTACTTTTGTTTCCAGTTCTTTGCTATCATAAAAAGTGCTGCTATAAATATTTTGAGATATATGGAGACTTTCTTACCAATGGCTTCCTTGAGATATAAGACCAGTAACAGAATCTCTGGTTCAAAGGGTATAGACACTTAAGTTTATAGTCATTTTATTTGTATAATTTCAAATTACTTTTCAGAGGGGCCCACAGTGTCATGAATAAGCAGAAGAATGGAGGAGCTTTGGGCCTGTAACTCCATCAATATGAAGACCTGCTCATTGCAACTGTTCCAAAATGTACAATCTTTTATTGTGGTTTGTTTTTTACAATTGCACATATTTATTCAGTAAACAAAAAGCCCAAATATAGAGATGCTATTGATTTCATGGGAGACGGGTAAGAAGGGAAGAGAACAATTTCTGCCCACCAGACAGATTTGTCAAATTTTATTTCTTTAGGCACAAAATGTACAGTCTTAAAGGCACTGGGGTACATGACTTGCTCAGGGTGGGCCCTAGGGAGGTGTCGGGGCAGGACTAAAATCCATTCCTTGTTGCCTCCAAAGCCAGCCCTTCATCTACTAGGCTATACTGCCTCTGCCTCTGTCTCTCCATGGTCACAACTAACATTAATGCTTACAAAGAACTCTATGTACATTGTCTTGTTTGAGTTTCCTGCCAGTCCTCTGGTATATTCAGTCATTATTTCACAGGAGGGGAAACTGAGGCTTAGCACTTTGAAAGCGTCTTGCCCACTCACACACAGCTACTGAGTGGAGGGGGAGCCTTTTCTGTCTCACGGGATCGTGAGGCTGCCTCATCCAATGCCTTCATTTGATAGATAAGAAAACAGAGTCCTATGGAGGTATGATGACTTGCCCAAGGTGCCTCAGGTAGGAAGTAGCCCAGCTGGGAATATGACTCTGATGCATCAGGCTCTACCACGGCACCATTGCTGAATCACAGAAGGTAGGAAAATGGGGCCCAGAGCAGGGGAGGAACTTGACGAAGGCCACACAGCATGGAAATGCTTTCTTGAGAGTCGAAGTGGGGGGGGGTCACCTCAAGAGCCACAGACCAGATGAGGAGGCCCGAGGCCAGGGCTGCTCCACTGCCCATTGGCCAACAGCGAGGTGACAAAGTGAGACTGCAGGTTAGGAGCAAAGCTGGTCACAGGCAGATGGAGAAGCAGGCCTGCATTCAAGACAGACGCACAGATGGCGAGTTGCCATGAATGGAAGGATTTCGTTTCTAGTCTCTCTACCTGCTCATTAAAGTGGAAATAAATATCCATATCTATAAATGGATCTAATTTTTGCCTTTGAGGATTACCCTCAAACCAAGGGATTATTCCACTAGTGACATTTATCCTACAAGGAGGACCCAGGGGACGGCTCATTAGACAGAGCCTGTGACGTGGCCCAGCCTGCCTTTCCCAAGGCACAGCAAACGCAGAAGACGATGTGGGAGAATGAGAGAGAGAGAGAGGAGGAAGAGAAAGAAGAAGAAGAGAAAAAGAAGAGAAGGAGAGGAAGGGAAGGCAGAAGATGGTGTGGGAGAATGAGAAAGACAGGAAGAGGGAGAGGAAGAACAGGTGGAGAAAAAGGAGGAAAACAGGGAAGGCAGAAGGAAAAAGCACGCATTTAGTAAGCACCTACTGTGTGCCAGGCGCTGCACACACACACCAACACACATATACATACACACACATACACACCCACATACACACACCCCCACACACACACATACACACACACGTACACACACATACACACACACAGACACACACACATACATACACACACATACACACACATACCCACACACACACACCCACATACACACACCCCCACACACACACATACACACACGTACACACACACACACATACCCACAGACACACACACACACACACAGACACACACACATGTACACACACATACACACACACATACACACCCACACCCACACACATACACACACACAGACACACACACACGTACACACACATACACACACTCAGAGACACACACACACACACACACACACACACACACACACCCCTGTCAGTGGTCTTGCAGTCTCCTGCCTAGCTCGGAAGACAATCCATCACCTTTGTTGCTTACTTGGCAGGAGAAGTTCCCGGGGTGGTATCAGCACCATTTTTGTAGAGGGAAACATTCCTCTTATTTGTTGTGAATCCACCCATCTTTGAAGCTTCTGCCTGCCCTAGGATCCAACCCAGTAAATTGGTGATTTGACGTACAAACCAATATCCCTCTCTCACCCTATCTCCTGATCACCCTAGACCCCAGACCAGGCTTCCTCTGAATCCCATCCAGCTCTTGCCTTGGACCCAGACCATCTCCCATGTGCCTGAGACTCTTCCCTCCTGCCACCTTCCATCTCTTGCCCTGTAGGAGCAATTCAATCATTAATAATGTCATCACTTCTGGAGAAGGGGTGTCATGTCCATCAACATCTGTGACTCCCACTTCCCTGGCCCGAATGGATATGTTGCTACCTTTCTTTATCAGAATGTAGCACCCACAGGCAGAAGCTGTCTCCTTTTTCGTCTGTATGTCCCCAGAGCCTAAAAGAGTGCCTGGAACATGGTAAAAGATTTAGTATTGGCTTATCCTTCAGTATATCTGTCCTGGGCAGCGAGTGTCAGATAGACAGAAAAACAGAGAAAAGAGAGTGACAGAGAGAGAAGAGAGAGACAGAGAGAGAAAGAGACAGAGGAAGAGAGAGACAGAGAAGCCAGTTATAGGACGTGACCAGAGAACTGTGACTTTGGGAAGAAAGGGGAGCTAATCATACAGGGAGCCACCACTCTTCATTCATTTCTTCATTCATTCAAATATTGATTTAATTCATATTCTAACCATCTCCCTTTTGCTAAATCCCGGAAGGATTCTGAGATTCAGAAGGCACAGACCTTCTTATTAAAGAGCCTCCCTCAGGGGCTCTACTTGGTCTGGACTTTGCACCATCACCACGAACTGGACTCAGTGTTCGACGCCCACACCTGGAGGCCTCTCCCCACTGACTGGAGGCTGGGGGGCGAAGCACTGACCTCCTCCCAAAGCCTTCCTCGCCAGAGGGCTCGGAGCTTTCCTGTTAACGCGCCATTCCTCACGCATCTCGCACCAGCACCAGCACCGGCACCCCTGAAGCTCCCCCTTCTCAGTTTCCCGTTGTCTTCGAGATCATGCGCTCATTGAGAGTGGAGTCTGTCTTTCTTTCTAGTATTTGTAACCTTAGCACACAGCCGGTGCTTAACGAACGTTTATTTACTGAATTGAATTAGTGCCATTCTCCAACATGGCGCCCCAAGCTGTCCAAACTGACCTTCTCTTTTTCCTTTTCTCACCGCCTGCTCAGTCCCACCTCCCTACTCCCTCCCTCTCTCAGACCCAACCTTTGAGGCGGCGAACCCTGTGCATCGGAAACCTCTGTACGGCCTAGCTGGAGGACTTTCAATGGTCAGATACAGTCTCTGGTACCGCTTAATGAACGCCTGGTGATTAGTCGAATCTCTCAAATGAGATCACGTATTAAGACGCTTTCACAAATCTTAAAGTGCTATATAAATATCAATTATTGTTATTGTTGTTATTTAAAAGTGCAGTTTTCTCGGCTTAACTTTTACTTTTACTAGTCAAAAGTCGTTAACTAAACATGGGCAGAGAGCCCATGATTTTCTACCACCTTGTTTTTGCTGCATGCAGCATGCCTTCTGCACCACTTCTGACTATGGAAACCTTTCTCATCTTTCAAGGCCCTTAATGCCATTTCTTCCACAAAGCTTTTCCCCATCCTACCTCTCCCTCCTCCACCCCCCCCCCCCCCCCCCCGCTTTCACTTTTCCACTTTCTTTTTTTATTCTTTGCTATAAGGAGTATGAAAAGGAGGGATGAATTTGGAAATGGAGCTGATGTAAAAACAAGTTATCAATAATAAGAAAATATAAATAAAAGGAAAGATGGTTGAATTGAAAGGATTGAATTGACATATGCCTCACCATCCAGGTCAGCACAGCTCTTCATGCAATTAATACATGCTTGTTGGAATTGCAATAATCCACATTTGAGTTGCTGATCGATGAGCAAAGACCCAAACCCTGGAGGCTGGAGGGACTGAAGGCGTTCCAAGCTGAGCAGCCTCTCTCCCAGAGAGCTCTCCCAATCTTCCCAAGCACACACAAATGTGCTGGTCAGACATTGCAGAGTCTAGGAGTCTCTGTAAACCTCATCTGAACTCTCTTCTCTTCCCAAGGCTGCAGCCCTGGCTGGGAATCTCCCCAAATAGATTCTCTTGGGGCACGGAAGGACATCTATCTGTGGGCCCAGCTGGATTCTGATATGCAAGAAATGAAAACTCCCGGGGAAAACAAATGACGTGAACCCTATGGGCCCTCCAAACAGGCGTGGGTGGGCAGACCACCCATCTGCAAGGTAGGTGTTGTGGGGTGGCCCCAGCCAGGTTGGCATCTTGAGCTCCCCACTGAACCTGACCTCCCTCCCTAACCCTACAGGCCCCAGCATTGGGGTTTTGATTTGTTTTGTTTTGTTTTAAACAGGAGTGTGTTTGTAGGCAAATAGACGCTCCCAGCAATAGTGAGGGACACGTCAGTGGAATTCATGCTAATGGCAATGGAATTCTGGAGCTTGCTCTGCTGTTCCCAATGCTCTTTGCAAAGATCTAAGACACCCAGGGCATTTTTCAAAGCTGATGTCTAGCTCTGGCTGGAAATGAATCACTAATTCTAACAACTGATTCCAGAAGAGTCTTGGGTCTTCTCAGAGGATGGGGCAATCTTGGAGGGGGTGGGAATTAGCACCGATTGAAAATCAAGCAGGACTCTGGCCAATGCAAGGGAGCATTGGGAAACACCTGAGCCCCCCCTGACTCAGTTCATGGGAAAACATCTTTGGAAATTCCCAGACAACCCCAGACAGAGCCAAGGTGACAAGCAGCTGTGGCCTTTTGACTTTATGTCCCCAGAGCCCAGTACAGGGAGGTCCTCAAACATCAGTGGGTCTTAATAAATGTGGGTTGAAGGGTTTAAGAACTATCACACTGCGAGCTGGAAGCCAGATTGTCTAGGCTGACTCTGTCATGTTACAGATAAGGAAACTGAGCCTATAAAGGTTATACTTGGTGAAAGGTCACAAAGGTGCCAGGTTTGGAACTCAGGCCCACTAACTCCAAATCAAGAACCCTCTCTAGTTTGCTGCTTCCTTTACAAGTCTTACAGAATAACCACACTAGCCCAGCCTAGAGATCTTGGGACAGCATCTAATCCCAGGGAGGAGCCAGAGCAGAAACTGGGGGACAAATCACATTTTCCTCTTCCCCGGCACTAGAGAAGAATGGAGAGAAGTAACAATAACTGTGGAGCAGCTCAATCTATCAAAGGAGTGTCTTGTTACCACAAGAAAAGAGGCTAGGATCTAGCAGCAGATGACCCACACAGCAGTGAACTACTAGTTACATCTAAAGGAAACTCAAGAGGATTACACAAAGTTAGAAAAGGATTTGTAGAACCAAGAATTAGGAGCTACCCCTTTGGCCATGCATATTCTCCACAACAGGTCTCTCTACCTTTGCTCTTAAGTTTCAAGCTTAACTTTCCCAAGGACATTGTGCAAAAGGAGAACACACCCCAAATTCGAGAGAAATGTTTTCTACCAACTGTTCTTGTCACACTGCTTGTTAAATACCCTTTTTTATAAACTAGTAATCTAACTGATGCAACTATTAATGGAGAGCACACTAGTGGGGGCTCATGAGCCACAGTTCTAGAAAATCAGTCTCTCAGGATTACCCTCAAAGTTAGCCTCTCTCTGGAGAAGTCCATCAGTGTGAGCAAGAATTGGAGAAGTAGCCTCACAGGAGTGCAACATATAGATAACTAGATATGTTAGACTTAGTGATAGAAGAGATCTTTGAAGTCTTCTTGTCCACGCCCCTTCTTTTACCAAGAAGGAAATAGAAACTGAGGAAGTCTAAATGGCCCAAGGTTACACAGGTAATAAATGACAGAGCCAAATCTTGAACCCAGGTCTTCTGACTTCAAATCTGACTTTCTTTCCATGCTCTGTCCACTTCTTAATGATCCTTTCTATTCAAGCAGTATTTTAATTCTTACCATGTGCTAATCACTGTGCTAGACGGTAGTAGCAGAAGTAGTAGTGGTAGTAGTAGTAGCAGCAGCAGCAGCAGCAGTAGTAGTAGTAGCAACCAGCAGTTATATAGTGCTTAAAGGTTTGCAAAGTGCTTTTTATTTAAAATTATCCCATTTTATCCTCACGACAAGTCTGAGAGGTAGGTGCTATATTATCCTTATTTGACCAATGAAGAAATTGAGGCAGACAGAGGTCAAGTGATTTGTCCAAAGTCACACAGCTAGTATCTGAGGCTGGATTTGAAGTCAGGTCTTCTGGACCTAGTCTAGTACTGTAGTCACCATCGGCCTCTAGGCAATAGTCTCATAAAAGCTGGTGATACCATTACAAAAATTAAATCCTCTACTCTTGGGGAGCTTACATTCTCCTGTGACTTCGTAGTTCTTTTTCACATTGTAATAGTCAACTAGTTAGAGATTGCAAAGAAATATCAACACTGATGCAAAGAAGCAGATAGAAATGGAGGGAAATGGGGTAAAATGGGGGGGGGAGGAATTAAGTCAACAAACATTTGTTAAGCACCTACTATGTGCCAGGCACTGTGCTAAGCACTGGAGGAAAATTGAACTCTGCTGTCTGGGATTTGTACACCAGACAAGCAGTCAACCAACAGGCTGGCAAACTCTCAGCCAGTTGTTATGGGTGTTCCAGGAACATTGTCTTCAGTGGTCATGTCCCAGTTTCAAATTCAAAACCTTCACTGGTTTGTCCTCTCCTGTGCCCTTATCATGTAATGTGGTACACTGGTTCCCTGGGTTCACATCTCATCCCCTTCTGAGCTGTAAGTTCCATGAAGAAGAACTCCACGCCTTCTCTGAACTTTGCATCCTCTCCTTTGCCAGTGTGTTACAGTGTGCCTCCCCAATAGGTGTTTAAGGAGAATGGAAGCATGGAAGCCGATTAGGAAGCCACTGTGATAATCCAGGAGAGAGGTGATAAGAGCCTGAACCAGAGCAGTGATGGTAGGAATTGAAGAGTGGGAAGAAAATTAGAGAAATGCAGGAAGAAGAATCTATAGCACCTAATAACTAAAATGGAATTTCTTACTAGTTATGTGACCTAGGGCAAGTCCCAATATTTCTGGATCTGTTTCCTGAGTCTATAAGGGAGAAAGGTTGGAATAGATTGACCTCTAATGTCCTTTATGATGCTAAACCTGAGATCTTTTGGTCATTCAATGACCTGAGTGATTGGGGAAAGGGGGTTTCATTAACAGAAATGGAGGAGTCACAAAGAATTTTTGGAAGAGAGAGGAAAGAGGGAGAAAATGATTTTTGTGTGTGTTTAAAACCTCATTTTTCTAAAATTTTCACTTCTAAATTCTTTCTCTCTCCCTCCCCCCCTCCCCCACCAATTGAGAAGACAAGAACTACAATACCCATTACGATATGAAATCATGAAAAACATATTTCCACATTAGCCTTGTGAAAAAAAAAGCAAGGAAAATAAAGAAAGTGGGAAAAAACATACTTCAGTCTTCACTCAGAGTTCATCAGTTCTCTCTCGCTCATCAGTGGAGAGCATTTTTCATTATGGGTCCTTTGGAATTGTTGGGGATCAGAGAAGCCAAGTCATTCACAATTGATCATTGTTAGAATGTTGTTGTTACTATGTACAATGTTCTCCTAGTTCTGCTCACTTTACTTTGTATCAGTTCAAGTAAGCCTTCCTAGGTTTCTCTGAAACTATCCCCATCATCGTTTCTTATAGCACAATAGTATTCTATTACAATCATACACCAGAACTTGTTCAGCCATTCCCCAATTGATGGCCATTCCTTTAGTTTCCAATTCTTTGCCACCACAAAAAGAGCTGCTATAAATAATTTCTGTACATATGGGTCTTTTCTTTTCTTTGATCTCTTTGGGATACAGACCTAGAAGTGGTATTGCTGGGTCAAGGGGTATGCACATTTTTATAGCCCTTTGGGCATAGTTCCACCTTACCCTCCAGAACGATTGGACCAGCTCATACCTCTACAAACATTTCTGTCATGTTAGCGAATATGATGGGTGTGAGGCAGTACCTCAGAGTTGTTTTAAGTTTATTTCTCCAATTATTAGTGACAGAGCATTTTTGTATGACTTGATAGCTTTGATTTCTTCTTTTGAAAACTGCCTATTCATATCCTCTGGCCATTTATCAACTGAGGAAGGATTTGGTTTTAAATAGTGTGTATCCTAGGTGTCAGTAAGACTTCAAGGTAGAAAAGTCAGATCTGGACATCCAGATTTGGCCATAACTGTGAATAGAGTTGGAAGCTACAGCTTTAAGAATGAATGAGATCACTTGAAAGGAGGCCTCCAGGAATCTGTCCTCAGCTCGGTGCTGTTTAGCATTCTTATCAATGACTTACATGTCCTGCTTCTCAAATTTGCAGATGACACAAAGTTGGGAGGGAAAGTTAACATACTGGATGACAAGCAGAATTCAGAAAGATTTTAGCAAGCCAGAAAATCATCTAAAAAGATGAAATGTGATAGGCATAAATATAAAGATTTGTGCCTGACTCCAAAAAAAAAAAAGGCTTCATAAGTAGGAGATAAAGGAAGAATGGCTAAAAACCCATTCAGCTGAAACAGATTCTGGTGCTGCTGACACCATGGACAGAGAGCTGAGCCTACAGTCAGGGAGATCAGAGTTCAAATCCTGGCCTCAGACACTTACTAGCTGTGTAACCCTGGGCAAGTCACTTCCCCTTTCTCTGCCTTGGTTTTCTCATCTGTAAAATGGGGATAATACACCTGCTTCACAGGGTTGTTGTGAAGATCAAAATGAAATATTTGTTAAGCACTTAACACAGTGCCTGGCACATAATATGCGCTTAATAAATGCTTGTTTAAAAAATGAGAAAACAGTCCCTCTCAACTTGACCCTCATCAGATCTCATCTGGGGCATTTAAAAAATTTTGGGGTCCCATTTTTCAGAAAAGAAATCGACCCATTGGAGAGTGTCAGGCTGGCAGACAACAAGCATCACATGTAATGGGGACAAACTATAAGCATTTCCAATAAGATCAGTGGTGAAACAAGGATGTGCATTATCACCACTGTTATTCAATATTGTACTGGAAACCTTAGCTTTAGCAATAAGAGAAGAAAAAGAAATTGAAGGCATTAGAATAGGCAAAGAAGAAACAAAGCTATCACTCTTTGCAGATGACATGATGATATACTTGGAGAATCCTAGAGAATCAAGTAAAAAACTACTTGAAATAATAAACAACTTTAGCTAAGTTGCAGGCTATAAAATAAACCCACATAAATCATCAGCATTTCTATATATTACCAACAAAGCCCAACAGCAAGAGATAGAAAGAGAAACCCCATTTAAACTTACTGTAGACATTATAAAATATTTAGGAGTCTACCTCCCGAAACAAACCCAGGAACTCTATGAACACAATTACAAAACACTTTTCACACAAATAAAATCGGATCTAAATAATTGGGAAAACATCAGTTGTTCATGGGTAGGCTGAGCTAATATAACAAAAATGACAATCCTACCTAAGCTAATTTACTTATTTAGTGTCATACCAATCAAACTACCAAGAAATTATTTTACAGAGTTAGAAAAAAATAATAACAAGATTCATTTGGAAAAACAAAAAGTCCAGAATATCAAGGGAACTAATGAAAAGAAATGCAGGGGAAGGTGGCCTAGCAATTCCAGATCTTAAATTGTATTATAAAGCAGCAATCATCAAAACTGCTTGCTAATGGCTAAGAAACACAGTGGTGGATCAGTGGAATAGGTTAAATATGCAAGACATAGTAGTCAATGACTATAGTAATCTATTATTTGATAAACCCAAAGACCCCAGCTTCTGGGATAAGAACCCACTCTTTGAAAAAAAAACTGCTGGGAAAACTGGAAAAGAGTATGGCAGAAACTAGGCATAGACCCAAATCTCACACCATGTACCAAAATAAAGTCAAAATCTGTTCATGATTTAGATATAAAGGCTGATACTGTAAGCAAACTGAGAGAGCAAGGGATAGTTTACCTATCAGATCTATGGAGAACAGAAGAATTCATGACCAAACAAGAGACAGAGAACATTGCGTAAAGCAAAATAGATAATTTTGATTATATTAAATTGAAATGTTTTTGCACAAAGCCAATGCAACTAAGATTAGAAGGAAGGTATAAAATTGGGAATTTGTACAATCAGTTTCTCTGATAAGAGCCTCATTTCTAAAATATATGGAGAATTGTCAAATTTATAAGAATACAAACCATTCCCCAATTGATAAATGGTCAAAGGATATGAACAGATAGTTCTCAGAATTAAAGCCATCAATAGTCATATGAAAAAATGCTCTAAATCATTATTGATTAGAGAAATGCAAATCAAAACAACTCTGAGGTACCACATCACACCTATCAGATTGGCCAACATGACAAAACAGGAAAAGGATAAATGTTGGAGAAGATGTGGGAAAATTGGAACGCTAATACATTGTTGGTGGAGTTGTGAAATGATTCAGCCATTTTGGAGAGCAATTTGCAGCTATGCCCAAAGGGCTATAAAAATATGCATACCCTTTGACCCAGCAATAGCACTTCTAGGGCTATATCCCAAAGGGATCATACAAATGGGAAAGGACCCACATGTACAAAAATATTTATAGCAGCTCTGTTTGTAGTGGCAAAGAATTGGAAACTGAGAGGATGCCCATCCATTGGGGAATGGCGAGCAAGTTGTGATATATGAATGTAATGGAATACTATTGTGCTATAAGAAATAATGAACAGGCTGACTTCAGAAAAACCTGGAAAGACTTGCATGGTCTGACGCTGAGTGAAATGAGCAGAACCGAGAGAACATTGTGCACTATAACAGCCATGTTGTGCAATGACTAATATTGATAAACTTAACCCTTCCCAGCAATACAAGGGTCTAAGACATCTCCAGAGGCCTCATGATGGAAAATGCTATCCACATCCAGAGAAAGAACTATGGAAGTTGAATCGCTATTTTTTTTCCTCTTCTGTTGAATTTTGTTTCATCTTTCTGATGGTTCCTCCTATTGGTTTTAATTCTTACTTACAACATCACTAATGTTAAAATATGCTTAATAGTAATGTATATGTATAGCCTATATCAGATTGTGTGCTGTCTTGGAGAGGGTGGTGGGGAGGAAGGGGGAGAAAAATGTTAAACTCAAAAGCATATGGAAGTGATTGTTGATAACTCAAAATAAATTAATGAAATTTTTTAAAAATTAAAAAAAAATAAATAAAAACCAAGCATCTATTAATTGCTTATTTGTGTTCCAAGGAAACAAAGAAAGACCAAAGGATAACCAGAATGGGGAAGGACCTTCAGAACCCAGGTTGATGGGTAGCATAATAGCTGTCTTTAGGAAAGTCCATCCTGTGGAAAAGCCATTAGACTTTTTCTATTTGGTCCCAGAGGACAGATAGAACCAGGAGCCTTGGGGGGAACTAATAAAGAAGTAATTGTCACAAAATACTTAATAAGAATTAGACACGTTCCAAAGTGGAATGGGCTGCCTTGGGAGGTTCATAAGATCATAGATAAAAGGCCATCACATCTACATTCCCCTCATTTTATATCTGAGGAAACTGAGACCCAGAAAAGTTAATTGACTTCCTTGGGGTCATGTAGCTAGTAAGCATCTGAAGCAGGATTTGAACACAGGCCCACTCTCTCCACACCACCACAATGGCTTTCATGATGATCTCCTCCTCAAGTTGTAGTAAGAGAGGTGATAGTTTGGCCTAGATGGCCTCTGAGATTCTCCAAGTCTGCAAGAGTGGAGATGAAGTCTCCTCCTAATGAGAGCTGTCCAACAATGGGGTGGCCTGCTTCAGAGAGGGCAACTTCCTCCTTCCTGGAGGCCCTCAGAGATGCCCTGGATGACCCCTTAGCTGGGATGTGGTCAAGGGAACTCAGATGCTCCAATGAGGATTGGACTAAACCATTTCTGAGATCTCTTCTAATATTGGGGTTCCGTGTTTCTGTGAAAGGAAAGAGTATTGGAAAAATCCTACATTTAGGAGATGGGAGGTGGGAGAGAAAAATGCAGCAAATGAAGCTGTTTGAGGTTTGAGATGGATTCATTTTCATCCTCATATTCCTAATGTCTAGCTCAGTAACCAAATCTGTCTGTTGGAGAGGACATGTCAATCAGTCAGGTGCCATCCTGGTGATGGTGCCAGTCTCCAGATCCCACTCTTTCCACAAGCATCATCCCCTCTCTTTTCTAAGCAGCAGTTAGGGAGCAGCTGGGCTCGGAGACCATGAACGTGCAGTGAAACAGATCAGCACTGGGGGCTGTGGAGCCCTCATGAAGGTGAAGTGGGGAGGGCTCCTGGGGGGCCACAAGGCAGCCACCGAGATGCCTAACCAGGGAGCCCAGAATGACTCTGGAAGAGGAGAGTGCCTTCAACATGTCTTTGTCTTCAATTCTTTAATATCCATTTTTAACTAGGGGGAGGGAAGGGCAGCAGATTCATCACTGGGCATCATTCATAAGCCAAACACTGAGCTGTTCATCAGTTCTTAACGCGCCCTTGTGGCTGCCCAAAGATTTATTAAAGCCCAGCATGGGTTCATTTATTTTCCTCCAAACTGATCTGAAAAGACCGTTTGCATCTGCCCCCAGAGGGGGGAAAAACGCGTTTCTTTGGCAAACTCTGTTTAAAACTCTGCTGCTCCCGAAGACGCGGCTGCCTGTTGGTGTGCGCGTGCTGGGGGGTTTCCTAGCGCCATCTGACTGGGTGTACCGCCATTTCTCCATCTGTTGGCCCCACTTTATCATGAAGCTTCCTACCCAGGTTGCCAAAAAAAAAATGTACGAACTTGGGCTGCCCACTTGACTGCCTGTCTTGGGGCCTGGTAACAGGTCCATCCGAGAGACATTTGCTCAGAGATAAAGAAGTTCTGGCAGCTTTCACCAGACCCTTCAACCCAGCTCCTTCATGGGCATTGGCAGAAATAGGCCAAGAGAGAAAAGACTTTATTCAGAGGCTGAGTGAGGGGCCAGGTCAGGCAGGACTGGCCCAAATATGAACTTATCCTATTTTTCACTGGTCACCCCCCCAAGAGGAAATCCTAGAGCCCACAAATCACAAATAAATGGAAGCCTTGGGACCCAGGAAATCATTCTCTGTTGATGGTGCTAAGAACCTGTCCATTATCATTTATAAGATTGGCACCTTTGTACTCAAGAGAGATTTCTCTATGGAGCCCACCATCTTCTGCATTACCCAGGTTCACCACCTTGGAGTCATTTCCACTGTCTCATGGCTCCCTCCAGTTGGGTTTCATCTCTACAACATCTCACCCATCAGCCCTCCTCTGGGCCCACATGGCCATTTCCCTAGTTCAGACTCCATCGTGTCTCTCCTGGACTATTGCAACGTTCTATTCCTCTGACTCCCTGCTTCCAATCTCTTCCCTCTCTGGTCCATCCTTCACGCAGCCATTAAAGTAATATTGCAACAGAGCAGGTCTGAGCCTCTCCCTTCCTAAAGAAGCCTCAGTGGCTTCCTCCTGCTTCTACAATAGAATATGACCCCCCACCCCCCACTGAATGATCTTCAGTCTCCTTGCATCTGCCAGACTGACCATCTGGGTGTTTCCCATTCCCACCATTCTATCTCCTAACTTTGGGACTTTGCACAGACTCTTCCTCATAAAGGAATGCACTTCCTCTTTACCACTGTATCTCAGAATCCCTAGTTTCCTATAAGACTTTTAAGTTGCATTTCTCTAATTATTAGTGACAGAGCATTTTTTTCATATAACTATTGATAGCTTTGATTTCTTCTTTTGAAAACTGTCTATTCATATCCTTTAGTCATTTATCAACTGGGGAAGGAGTTGGTTTCAAATACGGTTTATCAACACCTAGTCTTTTGGTTTTTAACTTAATGGTATTTAATTTTTTTCCCAATTACGTGTAAATATAGTTTTCTAAATTCATTTGTGTAAGATTTTGAGTTCCAAATTTTCCCTCCCTCTCTTCTCTCCCCCTCCCCAAGACAGCAAACAATTTGATATGGGTTATACATGTACAATCATGTTAAACCTATTTCCGCATTAGTCATGTTGTGAAAGAAGAAGCAGAACAAAAGGGTAAAACCACAAGAAAGAGAGAACAAAAAACAAAACAAAAAAAGTAACAATAGTCTGCTTCAATCTGCATTCAGACTCCATAGTTAATGGTTAGCAAATGGTTAGCATTTTCCATCATGAATCCTTTGGAATTGTCTTGGATCATTGTATTGCTGAGAAGAGCTAAGTCTATTATAGTTGCTCGTTGCACAATGTTGCTATTATTGTGTACGATGCTCTCCTGGTTCTGTTCACTCAGCATCAGTTCAAGTAAGTCTTTCCAGGTGTTTCTGAAGTCCACCTGCTCATCATTTCTTATAGCACAATAGTATTCCATTACGTTCATATACCACAACTTGCTCAGCCATTCTGCAGTTGATGGGCATCCTCTCAATTTCCAGTTCTTTGCCACCAGAAAAAGAGCTGCTATAAATACTCTTGTACATGTGGATCCTTTTCCCTTTCTTATGATCTCTTTGGGATACAGCCCTAGTAGTGGTATTGCTGGATCAAAGGGTACGCTGGTATCAAAGCCTTTTGGATGTAGTTCCAAATTGCTCTCCAGAATTGTTGGATCAATTCACAACTCCATCAACAATGCATTAGTGTTCCAATTTTCTCACATCTTCTCTAACATTTATCATTTTCCTTTTCTGTCATATTAACCAATCTGATAGGTACCTCAGAATCCAGCACCTGTCCTGATAGCCTCAGGTACTCAGCCCCTCTCTTCTCCTAGCAATAACCTTGGTCATATTTTTCTATTTCACTTTTCTTCTTAGGCCTCTGCATCTTAGAATTCTAGGCAGTAGAGGTAAAGGGGCAGAGCCTGACAGTGGGACAGGGCTGAGCTGCCTGGGGTTGGGGGGCAGTGGCAGTTTCCCCTTGACAGGTCCTCAAGGAGAGGCAGCATAGTCCCTTGCTGGTGTTATAGAGGGAATTCGTGGTCAGGTCAGGTTGGACCCAGTCCCTGCAGAGAGTCCCCTCCAGCTTGGGGGTGCAGGGATCCTCTGAAGAAGGTGAGGCCACTTATCTCAGGTCCTAGAGGTCCTAAGTGGTAGGGCTTTGACCCACATCATGAGGCTCTTCATCTGAGGCTCCTCCTGTATGCAGGGTTCCCTTGAGAACCAATCCTTCAGATAGCAGAGCTGTCCCAGGGATCTCTTTTGGGAAAATCATAAGTGCACAGAGCAGAGCTAGAAGAGGCCTCCGAGCTCATGTGGCCCATCCCCTAGCTCCCACCCCCACATATTTTGTAGGTGAGGAAGCTGAGGCCCAGAGACTAAGTGATTTGTCCATAGTCACACAGCTAGCATGTTGGGGTCTTTGCATCCATTTCTGTATGATGCTTATTGATTGATACGTAAATGGCTTGATAGGCAACCAACCTAGGTTGGATAGATGATTTGGATTTGGACTGGGTGACCTAACCTCTTTCGTCCCTTCTTACTTCAGAGCTGCAGTCCCAACCCTGACATACTGGCTATGTCTCCAGAAGGGCCCTGGGAACATGTCCACATGATCTGGGTGAGAGTGAAGCACATAGAAGCAGCTGGAGGAATCAGGAAGACCTGAGTTCAATCCAGTCTCAGGCACCTCCTAGCTGCGTGACCTTGGGCAAGTCACTTAACCTCTGTTTGCTTCAGTTTCTTCATCTGTAAAATGGCGAAAAGAATAGCAAGGCTGTTGTAAGGCTCAAATGAGATGGCCGCAAAGCACTTAGCACAGTGCCTGGAACATAGTAAGTGCTATATAAATATTAGCTAGCATCATTATTTGTTGTTCAATTGTTTTTCAGTCATGTCCAACTCTTGGTGACCCCATTTGGGGTTTCCTTGACAAAGATATGGGGGTAGAAGATACCCTTTCCTTCTCCAGCTCATTTTACAGGTGAGGAAACTGAGGCAAACAAGATTCAGTGACTTGCCCAGGGTCACACAGCTAGTAAGTGTCTGAGGCTGGATTTGAACTCAGGTTCTTTTGACTCCAGGGCTGGTGCTCTTTCAATGTCATTATTAGTATGTATAAAATAAGGATCACAGTAGCACTGGCCGTCCAGGGATGTTGGGAAGAGTAAATGAAAAACTGCTTATAAAGCACTTGGCACAGTGCCCGGCACACATCTGGTGCTTAATAAGTGCTTATTCCCTTACCCTTACCCTCCCCCCAGCCCTCTCTCAGAGACGCAAAGTTCATCTGCTTATTCAGTTATTATTTTGGGAGGTTCCATCTCAGGAAGAAGATTCCAGACAAGGAAGTTGGAATACAAGGATAAGGCCAAAATCATCTTGGGCTGCAGGAGGCAGTGGGCTCTGCTGGAGTCTCAGCGTAGACAGTCAGCAGACGCTCTCGGCCAGCTCTGACTGCAGGACCCTGGGGGTCGCTTAAGATGATCTGGGTGGAACCAATGATAACAGCCAGAGCCCTGTGGGGTCGGTGCTGCTGGCCCTGATGCGGAGGCTCCCATCAGCCAGAAGAGGCCAAACCCATCAGGAGCGTGTCCCAAGCACATGCGTTGGGGGACACTGTGGGGCTGGGGCTGGGGAGCTCTCCCTCACCAGTCCTGCTGGGCAGGCACTCTGGAAAACAGAGATTTGGATGATTGGCAAAGTCACCCCATTCCTTCCCATTCCAACTGAAATGATTATGCCATAAAAACCAAACCATCTTGCCATTGATCAAGAAGTGCCCACTCTGTGCCAGGCACTAAGACCATAAAAACGTATCTGAAGTCGGCCTTGCTTTCGAGGAGCTGGCCAGCAGCTCAAACTGGTCAGGAGAACATCGAAGAGGCAGCAAAAGGCAACCGTGGGATGACCAGGAGACCTGGGGTTCCCTCTCATCCCTAGCAGGAATCCACCAACTGGGAGAGAGTAACTCCCTCTCCCTCTCTGGGCATCAGTTTCGTCCTCTGCAAAGGGAGGGTCACCAGATCAGACACTGAGATGGGAAGACCCTTAAAAATCATGCAATTCAATCCCCTCGTTCTAGAGGAGGGGGACCCGAGACTCAGAGAGTCAAGTGATTTAGCCAAGGACACACAGCAAGGAAGGACAAAGCTGAGACCAGAACCCAGGGTCTGTGACTCCAAACTCAGCCATGTCCTTTCCTGGGCATCCTCTCCAAGGCCCTTTTGCCTCCCACACTTGCATTCTCTTCTCCAGGGCACTTTCCAGGTCCAAACTCCATGGTCTTTATCCCAAGGTCCCTCACAATTCCTACATACTATGTCTTAAGGGACCTCCCAGCTCTTGAACTCTGAGCTCAGGAACAGCACAATGCCTCATTCTCAGATCCCCAGTCCACCCCAGCACTAACTTTCTAGGGCTAACTTTTCATTTAGTAATTAATGAAAAGATGTAATCTTTTGGTGGCAATGCCATGCTCCTATAGAGTCCAGTCTTCTCTACTGAATTCTCAAAGGTAAGGACCTCAAAGAAAATCAATCTCTCTCTCTCTCTCTCTCTCTCTCTCTCTCTCTCTCTCTCTCTCTCTCTCTCTCTCCCTCTTTCTCTCTCTCTGTCTCTACCTGTCTCTCACTCTCTCTGTCTCTGTCCCTTTCTCTACTCTCTCCCTCTGTCTCCCTCTGTATCTGTCTGTCTCTGTGTCTATCTTTGTCACTCTGTCTCTGTCTCATTCTGTCTCTGTCTCTCTCTCTGTGTCTGTCTGTCTCTGTCTGTCTGTCTGTCTCTGTCTGTCTGTCTGTCTCTCTCTCTCTCTCTCTCTCTCTCTCTCTCTCTCTCTCTCTCTCTTTTCCACCCCCAAACAGGGAACCAAAAGAAAACTCGTTTGTCCTTTTGCCCGAGTTTCCAGATGCTAAATTGGTCAACGTTCACTTGGGCTCTGTCTTTCCAGGACAGAGGAATGATTTCTTTCAAAGGAGAAATTACCAAAAAGAAAAAGAAAAAGAAAGAAAACAGGGGCCCAGATATGCAAAGTGCCCTCCCTACAACATGTGTTTCCCTGTGTTATTAAAGTACTTTGTCTTTACAACACAGAAAATTTAAAATAAAAACAAAAAACAAAACCAAAAAAAAGGGCAGGCACCGGCCCCACACATCAGTATTCATGACATCTGTCTTTTCATACAAAACCCACTGAATGAAAATTCTCCCTGGTAGAAAAATACTTTCTCCACCCGGCTCCCCTCCCTCCCCTCCCCTTTTTTTTTCTTCCAAACAGATTGTGAGACAGATGATTGCATTGTTTAATCCCATTTCCATCTGAAAACTCCCCTCCATCTTTTCGATTGGTCTTGACCATTAAGGCACGGGCGAGGAGGGACGCGTGGATGGATAGAGTAGCAGCTCCTCCATTTTACCAGCTCCCCAGAGCTTTGCCATCGGAAAATGAAAGAGGGACCCCGAGACAAAGGTGCAGGACATAAATTAAGCCCTGGCTTTTTAAGTTCAAACTGAAATTTCTTTATTTTTCTACAGCTGTCAGAGGAGTGGGGTGGAATACCACTAATGCATGTTTAATGTATTAAAAAAAAAACACCCAACTCATAATGTTCCGTCCCCCGACCTCCATTTGAGACATTATTTCGGGCCAGTGAACTTGGAGCAAGTCGAGTGTGGAAACATGGACTGGGGCCAGGGACCCCCCACCAGTGGCTGTCATATCTGCTGAAAGCAAACTTGTCACAGAGAGAAGGGGGCAGAAGGAAGACAAGTGTGTCCTGAAAATTGGATAATAGCGATCAGACAAGGATCGCCAAAATGCATTCACTAGCGTTGGCTGGCTGGTAATGGCCTTGTCTGTCCCGGCAGACAGAATGTCTTGTTTGGGTCCACCTTTCAACTCTGGCCAAGCTGTGGTCGGTTTCTGCTTTAAAAGTGTTTCCCCACAGCCCACTGGCCCTGGTCAACTGAGACACAAACACTTCCCTCACTTCCACCTGCTTTCAGGTCAAAAATCAAGACCGGTCTACAAAAGACCAGCTCCAGGTTATCCACTGGAATGTTGCTAGAGAAAGAGTCCGTTCCTAGAATGGAGTCTCTCAGTCAGCAACTGGAAACCTGAAAGTTTTGGAAAGACTTCTTGGTAAAAAGTCTCATATTTTATCTGGGAAGAAAGTCCTAATTTTGTTTAGTCTTAGAATATGCTAAGATGGGATAAATTTTCACCCTGAAATCTCAATACTGGACAGGAGGCTTTGAGGTTAGGCACAATCAGCTCCTCTACAGATGTTTTTATTGATCTCCTATTAATGTGCCCTGCAAGGTAGAGAATAAAAGAAAGAAACTGCTACACTCAATTTAATTCTGACAAGGAACAAGAAAGAATTCATTGGTGAAGGGGAACCATGAGGAACCTGGGTGAAAAGTGGCCATGTTATCATAGCTGGGTGCAGAGGAAAGGAGAAGGTCTCTCAGAACTGAAATTAACAGTAAAATCACAAATTATATAAATAACAAAACAAAGGGGGAAGAATCTCAACAAGTAGATATGATTGCATGAGTTCTTTAGTGAGATCAAATCAAAAGTGTGGACAAAGGGAGGAAGGGAGAGAACATAACCATAGAGGAATAGAAGAGCAGAAACAAAATTTGTGATAAGAACTGAAAGCAAAAGGGTTTTTTTCTCCCCGACAGGTGTATTCAAAGTAAAAAATCATAGAAGGGACAGGTCTGCTCAGTCCTGGAACACCTCTGCCCTCTCGGCATTCTCCCTTCCTAGTCCAGTGTTGTCCAATGCAGTTGCAAGAAGTCAAATCACTGGACCAGTTCTTTCCTCCCTCCTGGGTCCCCTTCACTGCTTTCATCCTGTTGTCCTTCCCCAAACGACCCTTCTTTACACTCCTCACTGTGGCTGTTCCAAGAATCCTCCTCTCTCCTCAGTGCCCCCCCAAATGGCTTCCTCTCCTATTTTACCAAGAACATGAGATCCAGATGGTGAGTTCCATCCTATCCATGACTTCATGCCTCAAAGTCCCCTTAGAATTTTGCCCATCCTTGCCTCTTTTGCTCCCCTCTCTGATAACGAGATGCCTCCTCTTATAAGCCAAAGCTAACCCCCATGCTGTGCTGTGCTCAAACTCATCCCCTGCTCCTGCTTTAGAAGCTTCCCACTCAATCATGTCCTCTCATCTCATGTGTCTCCTCTGTCTGTCTACTGTCTCTGCATCTCTGTTGCATCCCTTTCTCTAAGTCTCTGTCTCATCTTCAGTTCCCCTTTTCTATTGACCGCTGCTCTGTTTTTCAGCCCCTCCATCATCTGGTTCCAGTCAACCTTTTCACCTCATTGCACACCATCCCTATCATGCCCTCTGTGTTCCAAGCAAACTGGACTATTTCCCCAAACAGGATATTTCATCTCTCACCACCATACATTCCTCTTGCTTGTGGCCCAATCACTTTGTCTCTGTACTTCTCAAAATCCTGCTCTTTCTTCAAGTATCAGATCAGAGGCTTCTGTTCTACAAAGCCTTTCTTGATCCCACTCCCAGCTATCAATGCTCCCTCTGCCCCAGTTCTGCATTTATCTGTGAATGCATTTTCTCCTCCCAGTAGATTGGAGTCTCCTAAAAGACAGGGATGAATTCACTTTAATCTTTATATTCCCATCACCTAGCAAAAGATCTGGCCCACAGTAGGTACTTAATAAACATTGCGTGAATTCAGAGAGCTGAGATGGGGCTTGAAGAAAGAGGGGAACTTCAACAGCTCTGTTTGGGGTTTTGTTAGTTTGGGATTTGGGGCTTTGAAGGGGGGAGTGGAAGGAAGACAAGGAAGAGGGGAGAACAACATGGGGCAGAGGCACAGATGAGAAAGGGCAGGATAAGAATAGGCTCCAGAAAAGACTTCTCCCCAGCTCCCTCCAGCCCCAGGAGCCTTTGAGGTCCTCCCCTGAGCCTGTCCCAATGGCAGAGAAGTTGGCTATTTCACTCCTGGCTCCAAAGCCTGGCTTTGGGAGGAGAGCACTTGTCTAGGCAGGAAAGATGAGAACCTCCCAATCTAGCTTCCTCCTCCCCTCTGCCCTCCTTTCTTCTCTCAAGTCCCTGCCTCTCCTCTCTTCTTCTGGGTCTGTGTTCCTCTCCCTCCTTCTTCTTCTGCCTCTTCTCTGCATATCTACTTGAAGAAGCACTAACAGCTGGGAGGGGGCAGAATCAGCGAACGCTTTCTGTAGGAGGTGGTGCCTGAGCTGAGCCTTCATGGAAGCTACAGACTTCTGATTGTCCCCCCAGCGTTTTCTTTGTTCCGATTGGTAACCTTATAATAACAGCCAACATTTCTAAACGACTTTACAAAGTGCTTTTTTCACATGGCTACTGCGGGGTAGACAATGAGACCATTAGCCTGTGCAGTTTACAGAAAAGGAAACTAAGACATACAGAGGGGCGTTGACTTGCCTAAAATCATGTAGACAATAAGTGCCCAAGGTAGGATTTGAACTCAGGTCTTCTTTCTGACGAGAGAAGGAAATGGCAAACCACTCCAATATCTTTGCCAATAAAAACCCCAAATAGGGTCACAAAGAGTCAGACAGGACTGAAACTACTGAACAAGCATCTTCCTGATGCCAAGCCCAACATTCTTGCCCACACTTACTCTACACTGACTCTCAGTCTTGGTTAAATTGGCTAAAAACGCTACTCAGAAATGGGAAGGATGTGGCCCCAAATGCAAGACGCAGAAGAAAGACATTGGTATCCAAAATCAGAAGCAGCAGAAGGGGGCGGAGCCAAGATGGTGGAGTGAAAGCAGTGACTTGCTTGAGCTCTCCCCCAAATCCCTTCAAATATCTATTAAAAATTGGCTCTAAACAAATTCTGAAGCAGCAGAACCCACAAAAAGACAGAGTGAAGCAATTTTCCAGCCCAAGACAGCCTGGATGGTTGATCAGAAAGGTGTATCGCGCCAGGCTGGGAGCACAGCACAGCGCAGCGTGGCATGGGCGCGCAGGCCGCAGTACACCTGGTGCAGGCCTCGGGAGGACTGAATCGTGGGCAGCTGGGATGGATTCCAGACTTCTCAACCCACGAACACCAAAGACAACTTAGAAGGCCAGTGGGAAAAGTCTGTTTCTGTGGTAAGAGAGGAGCTAGGTCTCAGCCTCAGTTCCCGAGCAAGCGTGGCCCCCGGACAGTGGCTGCTTCCTGAGCTTCCAGCCCACAGACTAAGGGGGAATCAGGTGGCTGATCAGAGAGGGAATTGCAGGGATCTCTTTGCCAGTGCTGAGGCAGGAATCTCTTGCTTTGCCTGTGCCTGGATCTGGGTCACAGTTCTGGGCAGTGGTCCTGGGGCAAGAAGGAGTGCTGGTGTGGTAGAGCTTGTAGTGGCTGGGCTCTCCTCACAATTACAAGACAGAAAAGACTGCTTGTGGTCACTCATAGAGCAGAGCACAGACCAGGAAAGGAGTAAACACCTCACCCCTTATCATACCACCTTGGAAGAACTGAAAATTTACAGGTCCCTAGAAGTATCTCTGAAAAGAGCTGTACAAACCCCCAAAGCTTGGGACAGTACATTCTCCACATTGGAAGCAGATTTCCTACCTTAACAAAGAGTTTAAAACTCAAGTAACTGGCTGGGATCATGAGCAAACCTCACAAAAAGAGTGAGACCATATTATCTTACTTTGGTGACAAAGATCAAAACATACAACCAGAAGAAAACAAAGTCAAAGCTCCTACATCCAAAGCCTCCAAGAAAAATATGAATCCGTCCCAGGCCTTGGAAGAGCTCAAAAGGGATTTTGAGAAGCAAGTAAGGGAAGTAGAGGAAAAACTGAGAGTGATGCAAGAAAATCATGAAAAACAAGTCAACAGCTTGCTAAAGGAGACCCAAAAAAATACTGAAGAAAATAACACCTTAAAAAATAGCCTAACCCCAATGGCAAAAGAGGTGCAAAAAGCCAATGAGGAGAAAATGCCCTAAAAAGAAAAAGTGGCCAAATGGAAAAGGAAGTCCAAAAGCTTACTGAAGAAAATACTTCCTTAAAAATTAGAATAGAGCAATTAGAAGCTAGTGACTTTATGAGAAATCAAGACACTGTAAAACAAATCCAAAAGAATGAAAAATTAGAAAACAATGTGAAATATCTCATTGGAAAAACAACTGACCTGGAAAATAGATCCAGGAAAGCGAATTTAAAAATTATTGGACTATTTGAAAGCCATGATCAAAAAAAGAGCCTAGACATCATCTTTCAAGAAATTATCAAGGAAAACTGCCCTGATATATTAGAACCAGAGGGCAAAATAGAAATTGAAAGAATCCACAGATCTCCTCCTGAAAGAGATCCCCAAAGGAAAACTCCTAGGAATATTGTAGCCAAATTCCAGAGTTCCCAGGTCAAGGAGAAAATATTACAAGCTGCCAGAAGAAACAATTCAAGTACTGTGGAAACACAATCAGGATAACACAAGATTTAGCAGCTTCTACATTAAAGGACCACAGGGCATGGAGTATAATATTCCAGAGGGCAAAGAAGATAAGGTTACAACCAAGAATCACCTACCCAGCAAAACTGAGTATAATCCTTCAGGGGAAAAAATGGTCATTCAGTGAAATAGAGGACTTTCAAGCATTTGATGAAAAGACCAGAGCTGAATAGAAAATTTGACTTTCAAATACAAGACTCAAGTGGAACATGAAGAGGTAAACAGGAAAGAGAAATCATAAGAGACTTATTAAGATTGAACTGTTTACATTCCTGCATGGAAAGATGATATTTATAACTCATGAGACCTTTGTCAGTATTAGGGTAGTTGGAGGAAAAAATTATATGATATAGATAGATATAGATAGATAGATAGATAGATAGAGGGCACAGGGTGAGTTGAAGATTAAGGGTCATATCTGGAGAATAAAATTAAGGGATGAGAGAGGATTATACTGGAGAAGAAGAAAGGGAGAGGTAGAATGGGGTAAATTATCTCACAAAAAAAACAGAAAAGAAAAGCTCTTACAGTGGAGGGGAAACGGGGAAGGTGAGAGGGAATGAGTGAATCTTATTCTCATAGGATTTGGCTTAAGGAGGGAATAACATACACATTCAATTGGGTATGGAAATCTGTCTTACCCTACAGGAAAATAGGGGAGAAGGGGACAAGAGAGCAGGGGATGATAGAGAGGAGGGCAGATTGGGAAAGGGGTAATCAGAAGTAAATACTTCTGAGAAGGGACAGGGTCAAAAGAAAGAATAGAATAAATGGGGGGGCAGGCTAGGATAAAGGGAAATAGAGTTAGTTTTTCACAACATGTCTACTATGGAAGTGTTTTGCATAACTGCACATGTAACCTATATTGAGTTGCTTGCCTTTTCAATGAGGGTGGGTGGGAGGAGGAAGGAGAAAATTTGAACCTAAAGTTTTAAAAACACATGTTTAAAAAAAAGTTTTCACATGCAACTGGGAAATAAGAAATACAGGAAATAGGGTGCAGAAATCCATCTTGCCCTACAGGAAAATTGAAGGGGAAAGGGATAAGAGAAGAGGGGAGAGATAGAAGAGAGGGCAGACTAGGGGAAGAGGTATTCAGAATGCATGCCTTCTTGGGGTGGGGGGAGGGGCAAGATGGGATGAAAATTTGAACTCAAAATCTTGTGGAAGTAAATATTGAAAACTAAAAATAAATAAATGTATATATAAAAAAGAAGTAGCAGAAAAAGCCAGGTGTGCAGAAGAGGCAGGCTCACCTCTTCCGTCCAGTGGAGCAGGTGGTGGCCTCAGCCATGGCCAAGGCTCAGGATGAGGGCTCCCCATGGAGGGATGGGCCATGCATCCCTGTCTTCTGAGGCAGAGCACACAGCACAGGCTTGCATTTCTTTCTGACTTCCCAGGGGAGCTTCATAGCCCCAGGACAGAGAATGCCCAGCAAATGGCAGGTGCTTAATCAAGCTTTCTTGAGATGTTGAATTGAATAATAAGCCTTTAATAAATACTAGACAAAATAATAATAATAGTAATTTAACAAGGGGAAAAAATGTTTGACAAATCAGATGGAAGAGGATCACAACAGGGTTCCTGTTTCGTACATCCTTGTGTTTCCCACAGTCCCAGGTACATAGCAAATAACATTATTGGATATGTGTATGTGAAATAATGATAATAATAGTAATAACTAGTATTTACATAGCACTTACTGTTTACAAGGCACTATGCTAAGCTCTTCACAATTATTACCCCATTTGACATGAGAGGTAGGTGCTATTATTATCCCCTTTTTACAGATGAGGAAACTGAGGCAGGTGGAGGTTAAGGGACTTTCCCGGGGTCACACAGCTAGTAAATATTTGATGCCAGATTTGAATTCAAGTCTTCCTGATCCCAGGCCAGGTGCTCCATCCATTGCTACCAGAGTTTATGAGAAAAGTGGGCTTTCTTATGAGAAAAGTTCACGATTTTGGCTATTCAGGGGGTGGGATTCAGGGCTTATTTCCTTCACTTGGAGGAGTATTGGGGTATTGGATAAGTGACTGATACATAAAGTGAACCGTCACTATACTAATGAATAGTTTGTATTTTTTGGACTAAAGTCATATAAATTCCTGATTCTGGTCTTCAAGGACCTCTACACAAACATTCCAGCCTATCCTTCCAACATAATTCCACCTTTCTTCCCTTTATGCATCATGCACTTAAGCCAAACCCAAGTCCTCTCCAACTTCCTCTTTCAACCCGGGCCCACTCCCATCTCCCTGTCTACTTGGGCTGTGTCCACTCCTCCACACTCCTTTCAAGGCTAACTCAAGTGTCCTCTCCTCCCTGAAGGCTTCCCTGATCTCTATGAAGAAAGTGACTCCCCCTCCTGACGAGGCTCATCATGGCTCACCTAGGTGTCACTTCTGCTTGTCCCACTCACCCAGTATTCTTAACAAAGGAGGGAAATTCCTTGAGGGTAGAGCTAGGTCTCCTCTGTCTTTGCCTCAGGTAAACTTTCTAGCTGTGTGTCCCTGAGTAAATCTCTCGACCGCTCTGGGACTCAGTGTCTACAACTGAAAATGTAGCTGTTGAATTCTAAGTTCCCTCTCAGTTCTGCTGCTGTGCCCTCCAAACAATTGCAACAGGGCCTTGCCCATGGTAAGTGCTTTATAAATGAACATTGAATTGCCTCGAATGTCCTGTGCCTGCACATCGCCAGACAGTTTTCTCAAAGTATCAAAGTCAACAATGGTTCTCTTATCTCTGTGAGTGGGAGGCTCACATCCCTCTAGAAAAAGTCTCCTTTGCCCCAAGCTTGGACTTGTCAGAGCCAAGCTGGGCTCTTCTTCCAAGGGATGGCGCTTGTACAAATACACCCTTGGAATCATGGCATTTGGATCATGAAACTTTCAGATGTTTTTTTATGTGAGACTTTCAGAAGCAGCGCCCCTCTCCACAGTGGCCACTGGACAGAAGGAGCTGGGCAGGCACTAGGTGATTAGGTTTCTTGCAGAAAGCATGAAAAGAGTTCCTTTTACTCTGAACCATATGGTCTACACACGTGCTGACACATTCCCTGCAGCCAAAGCTCGTGTTGCTACCAGCCGGGCATTTGTCGGTCGAGAAGAGCAGAAAGGAAGGGTGGACGCCTTGACCAGTGTCACCTCACCAGGGTCCGGGTGGGGGCTGGGGGGCCCATGCCTAGTGACATCCACCCATGTAAGCTAGGGCCTAGGACAATGGCTGCACCTGCTGGGGCTGCATGTGCTGGGCACAGGACTCCCTTTGTTATCAGCCCCTCTCACTCCAATCATCTCTCCTCCAAATGACACTTGCAGACCCATAGGTCACTTCCTGGGGCCTAGAAAGGAAAGATTTTTTGCATGTGTTTTGAGTTGTGGCCACTGGGGAGTTAGAGGAGGGGAGGGGTCCCAACTCCCCTCAGTGGCTGCCAAATGAGAATGGTCAAAGGTTCCTATTGTTTGGAGCCCACATCCACCACCCTGCTGGAAGGGGGTTCCATTGTCCTGCAGGCAATCTGCCACAGAGCTCAGTCACCCCCTCCACACACCTCCCCAAGAAAACAGAACCGAGTAGGAAGCTTCAGTGAGAATTTCATGATGCTCCAGGCCCCAGGGGAACCCAGATCGTCTGGTCCAGCTGGGTCCTTCACCAGTCTCTTTCTTCCCCTTTGGTTTTTCTTCTGTAAACTCCAACATCAACTTCCCTGATCCCTTCCCAAGGCCTTGTTGACAGGGTTCCAGTTTCTGAGCTGTCACTTAATACCTTGGGCCATGTCTGAACAGAAACGCCCTTCCAGTCTCACCCAGAAGCAGGAGTTCCCAGCATACTTTCACATGAGATCATGAGAGTAGTTATCTACGGCCCCTTTCCTCCGGGGTGCCCCCCCACCCCATCCGAACCCCCTGCAGGGACGTGGGTGTTTCTCAAGCTGTGCTTTCCCTATTGGTGTTGAAAGATGCCAGGATGGGATCAAGTCCGACCTCTCCTCTGGAGACATGTAAATTCCACTGGGGCCATCACCCACAACCACACACCTCCCCTCTGAAACCCCTCCACTCTTACAAAGACATAGCACTGTTCTCAACAGCCTGATTCTGTAAGTATTTATGGAGCGCCCAATATGTGACAGGCAGTGGCCTGGTTACCGGGAATTTACTCATTCCAAAAGCCAGCTAGCCTGGAAAGAGGGCTTTGATGTTTGCAACGTGCTTTACAGATACCATCTCATGTGACCCTTAAAATAACCCTATGAGGCACATGCTATGGTTATTCCCATTTTACAGATGAGGAAACTGAGGCGGAGTGGCTGTCCAAGGGTCACACAGCTATTAGGTGTTGGAGGCAAGATTCACATTCAGATCCTTCTGACCGCAAGTCTAGCACTTGATTCATTATGGGAGACAATATAGTATACTGCATAGAATCATTCTTCAATTCAGGAGGATCTAGGATAGAGTGCTGCTCCTGACACCTACTGGTTGTGTGACCTGGGACAAGTCCCTTAACCTCTGTGTGCCTTCCGAAATCCCCAAGACTTTAAACTGCTGACTTGTCTTTGTAGAGGAAGTTTCAGTGCAGTCGTGGGTCCAGTTCCTATCCCGTCCCTACTCTGTGACAGGTACTGTGTGGGATGCGGTGAATCAGCCCCTGACTTTGAGAAGCTTCCTTTCTATTGTGGAAGAGATATGCTGTGTACACTGATAAAGACCCTGAAGGTCGGGCAAGAGTTGGAACCTTGCTCCTTAGGCACTTGGGAATCATGGATGTGTGAGCCCCAAAGTGACATGAACAGATGTACATAAGAGGGAAATTAGGCTGGCATGAGATAAAGGATGGATTAGAGAGGGGAGAAGACTGATCAAATAATACCCTGACTGTGATCGAGGTGGGCGAGCCATGTGGGACTGACAGAAACAGGGACCTCAGAAAGAGCTGAAGGTTAGGTCTACATGAGAAGAGGGTTGACTCCCAGGCACATTCAGAGCCAACTGGCTCTATTCAAATGGGGCTGATGGGACGTCAGAAGTAACCAGTCATCCCAGACTTCCTGGAGCATAGATGTGAGATATTGTATGTCCTCATTGTCTATGCTTGTGCTATCTCCCTGGGAGGCCTCAGCAGAAATCGGGGAGACCTGGGGAACTTGACTTGATCCCTCACCTTTGTTTCATCAAGTATTTATTTAAGACCCTACAACGGGCTAGGCACTGAGGATACAGAGACAAAAGCACAACAATCCCTGCCCTCAAGCAGATTCTATTCTACTGGTGGGAGTCAGCATGTTCTACATAGCACTACATGATATATACAGACAAACAGCTTTCTGGGGTGAGGCAACCAGGAGAGACCTCTTGCAGGGGGTAGCACTGGAGCTGAGCCTTGAAAGAAAGAAGGCAAGAGGAGGTTCAGCATTCAAAGGCCGGGCTAGGAGAGGTGGGAAGTTGTGCACAGAAATGGGAGAGTGGACCAGTTTGGCTAGAACACAATGCACAATCAGCCCAGGTGGTTAGGTTGGAGCTAGCAACCAGAGGGCTGGCTCTCCGAGAGTAGTTTGTATTTGATACTAGAGGCAGTGAGGAACAGTGGGGAACCATTGGCACTTCGAGAGCAAAGAGGGATGTTGTGCTTTAGGACTTAATTGAGCAGCTATACAGAGCACCAATCGGAGAGGGGAGAGACTGGAGTCAGGGAGGCCCATTAGAAGGCTGGTGCAATGGCCCGGAGCAAAGGTGATGAGGCCCTGGACTAGGGGCTGGAGGGATGTCTCAGAATTGTCTTTGTCCCACTTCTATGTCCCTAGAATCATTTCTGAATGTCCTGGCTCAGTCCAGGCATTCTCCTATTCAGCCCTAAGGGGTTGAGGCCAAGCCTTAAAGTTCAACAATGATTGGTCACGCTACAATTAAACAACAAGTATTTTGGTGTGAGAGCATGCCCTTGGTTTGGGGGTTAGGAGAGAGGGTGTTTAATAACCATCTTTCTTGCTGAGTCATTTGAGTAAATGCCTTGAGTATGCTAGCTGATTGGTCCTGGAAAGCCTACTGGAGAAGGCTTCTAAGTTGTAATTTCAGAAGGGTGATGCCACAGTGCATATCCTTGAACCCTAAAAGTAATCACCCTTGAGGGACCCAGCCTAAGAGGTGGAGAGGGAGGTGGGGTAATAGCCCTTAGCTGAGAATGGGGGATGCTATGCTTATAGCCTTCCCTTGTAAACAGCTGAGCAGATTTGTTACTGATATGAGCTTGGCGGCATCTTCCTAGGCTCAGCTCACACACAGAAGGATAATTGACCATATTGATGGACAGGCAGGGCCTGTGTCTTACCTAAACTCCGTGACCCCCGGTGCCCAGCCCAATACTCTGAACACAGCACACCCTTGATAAGTCTTTGTTGAGCTGAATTAACCGAAGAAAACCAACTATTTCCCGTTACCCTTGCATAAGAGCAGCCAAATCAGAAAGCTGCTCCAAACCCATCATTCCAAGAAGACACTGTTTGAAAGTATCTTAGTGGGTTGCTGTGGGCTGTGAGCTCTGCATGGGGTGGCCGAGAAACCAGCTCTGTCTTCAGCAGCATTAATAATGGCAAAGGGTCCAGTGTCGAGTCCACCCCACATCCTCCGCCCTGGGCCAGCCCCAGCCAAGTCTTACCAAGGACCTTGTCTGAGGAAAGACATTGAGAAAGTGGAACAGGCTCCAAAGAAAACAAGCAGGGCGTCCAGCTCATGTCATGTGAGGATCAGGTGAGGAAGTGGGGCTATTTAGCCTGAAGAGAAGCTCTGATGTCTGCTTCAGGAGTGTCACGTGAAAGAGAAGGTAGGCTGGTTCTGCTTGGCACCAGAGGGCACAACTATGGGCATTAGGCGGAAGATAAGAAGGAAGAAAATTGAGGCCAACAAGAAAAGCCTCAGCTCAGTTGGAGCTTTCCGAAGCAGAATAATCTGTCTCGAGCGGTGGTGAGCACCCCTTCACTGGAGGCTAGATTACCTCTCACTGGGCAGCTTGTAAAGGGGACCCCTGATCTACTATGCTTGGCCTTGATCACCTCTGAAGTCCCGCCAGGATCTAAGACTTGGGACGTTTCTATTTTTTATTTACCTGTCATTACCTCTCATTTCTCCAACTGAAAACTTTTTCCCTTATTCCCCTTTCTGCACTGCCCCAAGATGTCAGAGCTTTTCTGCTGCATTTCCCCCTCTGCCCTTTCACCTGTGTCTTGCTGTTTTGCTGGGTCTCTGGATTCCTATTTAAAGGGGACGCACCTGATGTGCCTGGTGCCCCAGCTGTTTCTACGCACACTCTTAGGCTCCTGCCTCTAGCTAAATCCATCCCTTCATTTAGTACCTGAATCCTTAGATGAGACAAGCTCTCCTGGAAATGTGGAATCAAAACATGATTCACCAAGTAAGACAAGTCCTTCATTCCCTTGCCCTGTGCCCCAAAACAGACCATAACCACTGCAGAGGCAGGAAACAGGCCACGCCTGTAAACAAGTTGCCAAATTGAACAGGGAACTCACTCCTTTTCAAGGTGTTTAGAGGCAGCTTAACGGTGGCAACCTTTCTTTGGTCCAGGTACTTCAAAATGGGGACCCTTTCTCAGAAGGTAAGGAGCGGGGAGAACAGCAAAGACACTAAGTTTTGAATTCCTGAGTAGAGCTGGGCCCCCCTGCACCTTGCTAAAGTCCAGCGGAGAAAGGATTCCACACTCAAACCCTCCCCAGCCCACCAAGAGCAGTCGACCTCACAGCAAGGGCTGAATTCAGAAACAAAACCACCCTCAAACCTCTGCAAATTTAAGCAATGAGCCAACAGGTATTTATTGGTGTCATTGAGGGGAGGAAGGGGGTTAGGCAACAAAGTGTCTGGCAGGCTGCAGTAAAAGACTGTTCCATTACCGCAGGTGAAAGTAAAGTAGCCCTGAGAAGCCCAAGAGTGTAAGCTGGGAAGGCAGAGCATGGGAAAGGCATCAGGTCAGGGGCTCAGCAGTCGGGGGAGGCTAAGAGCAGCATAGATTTTGTCTTTCTCAGAAGAGATGTGGTTCTGTGTGTGATGGAGGGGAGCCCAAGGACAAATCCAGAAAGAGGGGTAAGTTCATAAGTTGATAAAAGGACCCTAGATGTCCAGCTGGGAGGGTCCTCAGGGTATCTGCTGTGACCACCTCCTCTTACAGAGAAGGCAACTGAGGCCCATGGAGTTGAAGTGACTGGCCAAGGTTAGCCACAAAGTATCAGAGGACTTAACTCTTTCAGTTCAAGTGCTCCTTGTTTCCTCCCCTTCCTGAGTGACGAGTGCTTCACTCAGCCCCCAAATCTAGGTCTACTCTCATGCTCCACTATACTCCTCAGGCATCTTCTCGGTAGTCACCTTGCCATCATGTGAATACCCTCAATTATCTCAATGACTTTTTAGTTCTGTAATCATAAATCCATTCTGTTATTCCTCCTGGAATTACTTCCTGGAAAAAATGTGCCGATCTCCTCCCTAATGGCCCCACTCACCAGCCCTGTGATTTTCCAACCCAAAGCACCACTGCCTGCCCACCATTGCTCTACACGGGCTGCCCTCCTCCATTAGAATGTAAGCTCCGTGAGGGAAGGGACTGACTTCACTTTTTGCATTTGTATCTCCAGCACTAGCAAAGCACCTAGTGAATTGTAAGCCCTCAGCATATGTTTTTGAATTCATTCGTTCATTCCTCAAACCCAGGTGTTCTGCCACCACAGACCAGGCTGTTCTCACTGTTCCATTCTGAGGAGAGACCAAGGAAAGGGCAGACAAAATGCAGAAAGGCTTTGACAGTGGCCTGGGAGAAGGGGACAGTGGTTAGCAAGAGAATCAGGTTATCGGTTAGGGAAACAAGAACCAAAAAGTGTCACTGAATCACAAAATCACTGAGCTAGAGAGTGGCATTAAATCCAACCCCCAAACAGAAGGAATCCCTCACTCTCATATATCCAGTGGGAATTATCTAGATGCTTGAAGACCTCCAAGGGGGGGAAAGCCCTCAGCTCCCCAGGTGGCCCAGTCTACTTGGGGATGGTTCTAGTGACGCCAAACTTCGATTGACCTCTTTGTACCTTCCACCATTGCTCTTGGGTCTGTCCTCAGGGACCCAACTGGAATTCTTCTTCAATACGACAGACTTTCAAGCACATGAAGACTGGTTCCCCTGTGCCTTCTCCTCTCTAGGCTAAGATACGCCCAGCAAGTAAGTGATTTAGAAAGTAAGGTAGCAATCAGGTACCAGGTAAGGGAAAGCCACCAAGAAAAAAAGTCCTGACTGTCCATAAGCAGAATGTAAGCTCCTTGAAGGTAGGGCCTGTTTTGTTTTTGTCTTTGGTTTTGTCTCTGTTCTTGTTTGTCTGGTCTCCGGAGGCCAGCACAATGCCTGGCACAGAACTGAAGATCAATACATGCTTTTCATAGAAAATTTCAGCCAGCCTTGACTTCTCCTTCTTAAAGCTTTGGACAGCTCCCATGGCTCCCGTAACTGTGTGCCCCAACTAGAACTAAGTGGGATTCCAAAGGAAAGCAACCAATAAATCAACGCGCATTTATTAAGCACCTACTGTGTACCAGGCAGTGTGCCATGCGCCTGGGATTCAAGTACAAAGAACAAAATAACCGTTGCTCATGAGGAGCCGTGACCCTCAGCACAGTTGGGAGAGAGGACTAAAAAACAGAAAACAATTCTAAAACACCCAGGACTGTAACAACCAGCAAGCCCGCGCAGTCAGGACTCCTCCCACTACAGGAATTCCAAGAAGGGACTTGCCAAAGGAGGAAAAGGATGGCTGCTGTTTCACAGACAAATTTGACCAAGAAATACTTTGGGACTTGGAATACAGGTGAACAGAGCCCAGAAATGCTGGCTAGGAGCGGGGAGTGCGGAAAACACAAGGAGAAAGGGAGCCTGGGGGCGGGGGGCATGAAGCTTGGTTCCAAACCCTCCCATGGCCGCGTACGTAGAACAAGCACTGCTGTTACTTGTATAATTGCATATTTAATATTTTTTGAGGACAAATACCACTAGCGTTGATGTTTTCTCACAAAGCCCTTGTTCCCATGGCACTGGAAAATACTTCTGTAGGCAGCACAATGGGGCTTCTCTTCAGGCCCCGGGGATGGGGGAGCAGCATTCTGAATCCCAAGGCCTGCCTTTCAACACCAAAAGTTTCTCAAAGCATGTGGAGGGTCAGGGCATGATCCTGAGAGGCAGGGAGGGAGGCCCTAATTGGCCCTCACCTCGCCCAGCCGTCCACCACCTGAGAAGGGGCTCTATGTTTCCCAAACTGGGCCCCTGAGTGTGTTTAATTAGCATCTATAAAAACCTTCCCAAGAAAGCATTCAGTGAGCTCCATTTCATCTTTCATGGTCCGTAGTGGCATATATGCAGCTCACCTGGAAGAAGCGGTTGATGCTGAAGGAATTTCTCTTAAATGTGTTCCAGATGTCTCATTCGCCCAAAGAAAGGCCTCATGATGAGGCAAGGATTGGGGGGTTGGGGCAGACCCCACTCCCCTGAGCCAGGGAGGCTCGGAACACACCCTCTGCCTGCGCCTGCTGCTGCTGTTTAAAGACAAGACGTCATGGCCCATGACATACGGGATTATTCCAAAGATGATTTCATTGGGGGGAAACTGCTCCCGGAGCTGGTTCCGGCCGGCGCAGGTATGTCAGACAGCCCTACTGTGAAGTGAACTATTCAACCCACCACAGGATGCTGACCCAGAAAGCTCCTTGGAATTCCTAAGTTTTATTGCCAATTAACCAATAGTTGAATTCACAGCCAAGGGCTCATGACTTCAGGCAGCCTCTGATTATGACCTACCTATGAGGGCCAAGAGGGAAGAAAGGGCTGGCTTCACCCATAATTGCCTGCCTACTTCCGCAGGGATCTGATGGTCCTAATGGTCCTCTGATGTAGTCCTAATTCTGCTGGACTAGGACGGACTGACCCTAGGTCATCTCGCCAACCCCTCCTCCAGCCAGTCCCCGCCTCGTGCCTGCCACCCCTTGGGAGAAGCTATGGATGGCCAGTTCCTGGAGCAGCCTTCACGAGCTTCTACTACGTCAGAAGTCTCTGTGTTGAAGAATTGGACATCTCAGGCACGGGCTGACACTCAGGGACGCTGTCTCTTGTCCATTCAGGCAGGCTGGAAAGAAGTCAGGAAGTAGCTGAGGGGGTCAATTGAGAAAATGCCTGCAAAGCGGTTTGCAGACCTTGAAATTCCATTGAAACATCAGTTATCATTGCTGCTATTCTCATTATTCATAATAATGCTGACTTTCTCCTCACTGAAAAAAAGAAGAGGCAGAAAGAGAAGGGGGAAGATGAGGAAAGATCCGTAGCCAGAGGAGAGTTTTGTGAGCTTGGGATCTCCTCCTGGCTCTGTTACCAGTTTCCTGGGGGATCCTGAAGCGGTCCTTCCTTTCTCTGAACCTCAGTCTTCCCTTTCCATTAACTGAGGGAGCTAGACGACATGCTGGCTGGGGCTCCTTTGAGCTCGAATGTTCCATGGCCTCACGCTGTGCATCAGAGGTTCTCTTGTCCATCAGTGTCTTCACCACCTCCCGTGTCACTCTTTGTTAGATGAAGCCTCTGTCTCCAGAAGAGCCCTCCTGAAATAACATGTCTGTTGGGATTGGTCATATGGGATCCCATTCTGCCCCACCTAACCTACTGGTTATAGAGGCAGAACAGCTTCTAGAGGGCCAGCACTGGAGTCAGGAAGATTTGGGTTCAAGTTACGCCACTGGCTATGCAAGCCTGGGCAAGTCCCTTAACCTGGACAACTGTGTAAGACAAAGTTACAGACAAGTGCAGGGAAAGAAAGTTCTCTACTGCAGCAGCTCCCATTGTTTCCTTGTCTCTTAAACCCCTTTCAATGACCAAAAAACATGTGCTGTGACCTTTCAGGGCAATTTAATATACTGCTCAAAGATTCTCTCGAATTTATTCATTACACGTTTACAATAACCACAATAACTTTTGCCCCCCAAAAAACTCCAAATGAAAATTTACATTATACAATTATAAAATGTAAAATTTTATTCTGCATGTTTTTATGAAAATTATAAATATAAGGTTATAAAACTAAAAATAATTATGAATATGTTGTGTGGGACATTCTTTAAGAATTCAAAGAAGTAATTTGGTAAGATGTCATATGCTTCCTATTATCTGCAAGACGTCATCTTACCTGTTATTATTTCATACATTTTATGGAATAGAAAAACACTTTGAATAAAACAAGCTACAATTTGAAGAGATTTAACAAAACAATCATATGTGAGCATAATTTTGATTTAGGACTTTTTATTTGAACAAAGATTTTCAATATTTAGCTCAATACAAGACAAACACAATCTTTGGTTTTCATCGAGGTTATTTCTGTATTTTCATTTGAAACTAGAATGAAGTGAAAATGTTCACTCCCCCAGTAGATGATGAAAAAGTTAGATCTTTGTTAGTTCTTTCGCTAAGATAGGGGAACTCATTTGTAAACATTTTCGCCACTCATGCAATTGATGACAATGAACAGCTAGCTAGAATATAAAATATTTACTATTCTTTCAGTTAATGATGTGTTGTATTAAATGATAAATGTACTTACAATGCAATCACATACATTGTTCATTTTTAACAATGTTTACTTATAAACTAACCATTGTAAGGCGGAGTGTCTTCAAACATGGCTCTCTTTTTTTTCTACCACTAGCACATGGGCTACCATAAAAACTCTACTGAACACCTGACCAGTGTTGCCAACCAGTTCATTTGAAAATCTGCCAGAAAGAAGACTAAAAACATACACAGAAAATAAGTTTAAATTGGAAAACAGCCTTAACATGGCAAACAAGAGGCAATATAATGTTTGTTTCTGCAGAATGTTCATGATGGTCTGTGATGATTTCAGGATGGCACGTAACAATGCACACACCCTCTAGCGCTTAGCACAATTCCTAGCACATAGTTGATTTTTGTTTCAAAAAGGACTACTGATGGCAGCAGGTGATGTCTTGACTTGCTCATGAATTGGATTAAAGTGAAACAGAGTTGCATGAAGTCATTAGCTTCACTCTCTCTTCTAGATTCATCAAAGTCCAGTGTCAAGACACAAGTCAGGATGACTGGCAATGGCCTGGGCTGCAATGGGTGACCCTGGCATCTTCAATGTCTGACTAGACTCTACTCACTCCACAGCACCTGCTTCAGCCACCTTTGTGGCTGTTGAAACAACTTGTTCTCAGTCTTCACATGCTTGGGGTAGACAAGCCCCTAACTTAACAATGGGTTTCAAGCGTATCAATTACACTCAACCTGGTTTAGCTTGTTTCCCAATACTGTTTTTACCAGGGCATGGCTTCTTAGAACCACAGGTGAGAGCTGGGTGAAGGTAGACACCAAAGGTAGATGAGCAGCTCTGAAAAAGGTTCAGCGGCTCTCACACTAGAGGTGCTAGCCCTCCTGAATACCCCATACACCCAACATAGTAGAAGCTTGATAGGCGTAGGCATTTAATAAATGTTTATCGATTGACTGACGCCCAGCAATCATGGTCTTCAAACAGCCTGATATTTGTGCTGCAAGGTTGCTAACATCTTGGTCCTGTAATCACACAGATGATAAAGTTCAGTTAAAGGGCAACAGAGGAGAATGAGGGAGTTGCTCTGAGGGAATATGTAGAACACAAATGAACATTTGCATGTGCATTTGGCCTTCCCTTGGAAATCACTTTGGGAACTTATCTGCACTTGCTTGTCAAACCCTTGTGGTGGTTTGGAAACAATTTGATGACACGTTAAGAGAATTTGTAAGAACACATTGCATTTAGTTGGAAGTGGGCAGAGTTTGACGTAATCACTGCCCCGCCCTCCAGGGCTGTTTGAGGATCAGATGAAAGAGCCTATATAAAGCACTTTGTAGACTTTCAAGCACAATACGTTACTGTTGTTGTTCAGACATTTTAGTCACGTCTAACTCTTTGGGATCCCATTTGGAGTTTTCTTGGCAAAGAAACTGGAGTGGTTTACTATCCCCCTTTCCATCTTATTTTACAAATGAGAAAAGTGAGGCAAACAAGGTTAAGTGATTTGCCCAGGGTCATACAGCCGATAAGTTCCTGAAGCCAGATTTGAACTCATGACAATGACTCTTCCTTTTTCCAAGCCCTCTGCGCTGTCCACTGCGACCTAGCTGCCCTCAGCACAATATAAATGCCAACTGTTATAAGTCATATCATTGTACCATAGATTTAGATCTATAGGGGAAGATTAGAGGTCATCAAATCCAACCATGAATGAAGCCTAGAAAGGGGTGGTAACTTGCTTTAGAATCCCTTGTTCCCTTCAAAATTCTGCTCAAGAGACACCTTCTACGTGAAGTCTCTCACAGAACTCACCTCAGCTACTAGAACCCCAAAACAAATTTCCCTTTGTATATTTTGTGTCTATTTGTGTATATATGTGTTGTCTACTGGGATAGACTCTCAGTTCCCAAAGGGCAGGAACTGTGTTATTTGGGACTTTATATCCTCAGATGCTTGCATTCAGACAATCAAGGAGCATTCATTAAATGCCTACTATGTATCAGGCACAAAAACAAACTCGAATAAAAATCAATGGAAATAGAGAGAGACAGAAACAGAGACAGAGAGTCCCTGACCTCAAGGAAATTATAGTCTAATCAGGAGACAACAGGTACATAAATCAGTACATACAAGAAACATGAAGAATAGATGGAAGGTATGGAGTAGATGCTTAATAATTGCATCTGGATCAATTGGGATTTTTATAACCTTAGATCAGGAATGGACTTTAAGGATAGTCTAAATGAATAATGTTACAGATGAGGAAACTCTGTCCCTGACGGGAGAAAGGACTTGATCTAGGGCACACAGTAAGTAAGTGACAGCCAAGATTTGAAGTCCTTAGACTCCAAGTTCCTGTTGCCATCTCTTTCCACAGCATCAAAGTGCCTGTAGCTTGAAGGGACTGATGTGTCTTTTCCTGTTTTGACTATAGCCCCTGTCACAGCCTAGAGCAAGTCAAGTGCAGTCAAGTCAAGAAGGGTTTATTAAGTTTATTATTAGATACCAAACACCTAGCTAAGTGCTAGGGATAAAAAAATGGCAGAAACATCCCCTGCCCTCAAGGAGTTCCCATTCTAATAGGAGAGACACCATGCCAACCACTACAGACATACAAGAAAGGGAATGAGCAGTTGGAACTGGAGTCCTAAGAGGCGGGTTCTAATCCCAGCTATCCATGTGACTATAGGCAAGCCCTTTCTTCCCCATTCATAGGCCTCAGTTTCCCTATTTGTCAAAGGAGGGGGTTGGGCCAGAGGATCACTTTCAATAGTTTCTCCCTGCTCTAGAATTCTCTTATCCTCCAAAAGAAAAATCTTCATTCTCAGGTGGCAAAGCTCTACCTTTCAGGAGTACAAAGCAAAGAGTTTCTTTCCCACAGGGTTGGGTGGGAAGAGAAAGCTGGCTACCTGGTCCAAGGCTGCTGCCTTTCCAGTCTGCAAGCCACAAGGGCAGGTTGTGAGAGGTGGTGTTGGGGGTGGGGGGACTCCCAACTCCCACCCACTCAGCCAACAAACATCAGTGACATCTAGTGGTGAATTCAGTGGAATATCTATGACTTTCCCAAGGGAACAAGAAAGCCCAGAGGAAATTACCGGCTGTCCATTTATAGAAGCTGGAGCTTTGCTTGTGGACTGTTTGTGAGAAGCTAGCAAAGTCTTCGTGGACTGAAAGTCTCCTGATATACTTGAGGGTGAGAATGCTGTTCAACTGGGAACTCTCTAAGGGCAAGCAATGGCTCAAAGTTCCTCTGGGTATCGCCAGGGTCTTCTGCTTCCTAAATGTTTCTCCGATTTAATTAGTCATGGAGAGAAAGGGAGAGGTGGGAGGGACTTGCCTCTGTGTGAGACACAACATAGAATATTTGGAGTCAGAGGACCAGGGTTCAAATTCTAGACTTGCCACCTACTACCTGCATGACCTTGGGTAAGTCTTTCACCCCACTCCTTCCACCCTTAATTGCTCACTAATAAAATAATGGAGCTGAACTCATGACCAATAAGATTTCTTCCAGCTCTAGCATTCTGCGTTCCAAGTTCCAAAGATCCTCCCAACTCTTATGTTCCATGTTCTAAGGTCTCTCTTAGCTATAACATTCCATGTTCTAAGGTCCTTCCCCACCAACTCTGACATTCTATGCTCTGGGTTCTAAGGTTCTTCTCAGTTCTTATGTTCACTGTTCCATCTTCTACAGTTCCTCCTTACTAAAGTTAGGTATGTGGTGGTCTTTCTATGTTTGATAGTCTGTTCTCAGGTTCTTTCTAATGCTGACATTTTCTGTTCCAAGGTCCCTTTCAGCTCTGACATTCTATGTTCTGTAGTCTAAGGCCCTTACCAGTGCCAACGTTCCATGTTTGAAGGTGCTTTCCAGCTAACATTCTATATTCTGGGTTCTGTTGGCTCTTCCAGCTCTGACATTCCCTACCCTAAAGTCCTTCCAGGCTCTTACATCCTGGATTCTAGGGTCATAGAATTTGCCTAGCTCTGATACTCTATGGTTCTTATGATCCTGTGCATTACATGTTCTAACTTTTCCATTTTCCCAAAATGCAGGTAGTCTCACAAAGCCTTTCAATGACTCAAAAATGTACACATGTTCATTTCCACATACAGACTGATGAAAAGGCATGTGTGTGAGAGAGCTCTTCTGTATTTTGTGTATCTTTTCTGTTCATCTGCTCCTGACTCTCAGATGGACCTCAGCCTTCCCTTCCATAGTGATGCCTGACTTGGCTGCCCTGACACACACTGAGGTAGATCTTGGGCTGAAAACAGAAGGTCTTTTCTCACTCTCTCCTTCATCTGGATTAAATGGGGCTGAGGGGGAAAGGGGACAAAGAGATACCTGGGAACTGATCACAGTCTACAAATATCTTAAAAGTCAGCCCCTCGGGAAGAATGGGGATTACCGCCTGTCAGAAGAGAGGAAGGCAAGGCTGGGATGGGCCAGAAGTGAAGGAAGGAAGGAAGGAAGGAAGAGTGAGGCTGAAGCTGTCAATGGCAGAGTAGCTTGAGAGATCAGCTGGGGAAGGGTCTGAGGGATGCCGGAGACACACCCCTCCAAAGTTAACTCTCTCAGGGCCTACTCTAGCAACGCTCAGTGAAGTGATTTATGTAATCCCGGATCTGGAGTTGGAAGGGATCTATATTACCAATAGTCCAACCCCCTCATTTTATGGAGGGGGAAACTGAGCCCCAGGGAAGGAAAGGGATTTGAACAAGGTCACACTCGTAATAAGCATCAGAGACTAGATTTCAGAGTCAGTGATTTCCCCTATAGCTAGACGTGACCCAAAGAGGATATGGTCCTATCAATGGCATATCAAGAAGAAGAGACAGATTATGGCCAACCCAGGAGATTTGTTGGCTCACCTAGGGTGCTGAAATAATGGAGAGGAAGGTTTGCAGAGATGCTGTGCCCAGAGGGGAGCAACATGAGTACACCACAAGAAGAGAAAGAACAGGAGGGCAGCTAGGTGGCACAGTGGATAGAGCACTGGCCCTGGAGTCAGGAGGACCTGAATTCAAATCTGGCCTCAGACACCTAACACTTACTAGCTATGTGACCCTGGGCAAGTCACTTAACCCCCATTGCCCGAAGAAGAAGAAGAAGAAGAAGAAGAAGAAGAAGAAGAAGAAGAAGAAGAAGAAGAGAAGAGAAAGAACATTAGGGCCCAGCAATGTTGGGATTGTCTTGGCCACATGTGTTCCCAATATATAGAGCCCACTCCCAAGATGGCACCCATTCTTCTTCTAAAGATTCCTCCCTTACGAAGGTAAGCATGCTGGCTGGGTTCAGGAGCTTTAGTAATCTCTGCAATATTTCACAGGGTTGTTGTGAGACTCTAGTGATACATCTGTAAAGGGCTTGGCAAGCTTTACTGGTCACAGAATCACACAACTGGAGAGCTGGAATGGTCCTTGGTGACCATCTGGCCCAACCCATAGATGCAAAAGAATTCCCACTATAGTCTCCCCAACAAATGGTTGTCTAGCCTCTTCTAGAAGACCTCCAAGGAGGCAAACCCCTGCCTTTTAGGGCAGGCCTATAACTGAGACCAAATTTACCTCTTAGTAACTTCCACTCACCACTCCTAGTTCCCTGTTCTGGGACCAAGTAGAACAGGTTAATCCTTCCTCTTTTAAATTCGTGAAGGCTGCTCTGAGGTGCCCCTGACTTTCTCTTCGCTGGGCTAACTGTGCGCTGTTCTTTTAACCTCAGCCCATCTGTCATGGCCTCTGTGGCCTTCCCCTTCCCTCCTGACCTCCTCTGTACACTGTCCATCTTAACCAATGTTCTTCTTGAGCTGTGGCACCCAGATACAAACAGAATACTCCACTCAAAGCGTGACTAGAGCAGAGCACAGGGAGACGATTGCCTGGAAAGTCTGTGCCACTTAATGCATCCTGAGATAGCATTAGATTTGGGGGCTGCCCCATCCCCTGCTGACTCACATTAAGCTTGCCATCCACTAAAAGCCCCAGATCCTTTTTGGAAAAACTGCTTTCCATCCATGTCTCCTTCATCTCACACGTGTGCTATTGATTTTTTTCCACCCAGGTGCAATATTTCTATTGAATCTAATTTTGTTCCAGGTAGACCAATGCTCCATCCCGTCAAGACTATTTTTCCTGACCCTGATGGGGGTCCTTCCCAGATTCATGTCATTCACAAATTTGATAAACGTACCATCTGTGCCTTTGTCCAAGTCATTGTTAAAGATGCTAAACAGCACAAAGCCAACTGTTGAGCTCTGGGATGCTCCATTGGAGACTTCCTGCAACATTCCACTATGTACAGGTCTTCTTTGGATCTGGTCATTTCGCCAGTTATTGATTCATCTGATTGTATTACCATTTAATGATTAGGTAATTATTAGAATCATTCTAATCCAGATCTCTCCATCTTTTCTGTGAGCATCATGTAAGAGACTTTGCTACAATTTAGATTAACTACATCAGCTGCATTCCTTCATATACTAGCTCAGTAATGTTGTTCAAAATGGGATTGAGGTTGGTCGAGTACGATCTGTTTTCGATGCAGCCAGGCAGGCTCTCTACTACTGCTTCCCTTTCCAAAAGTTTACTAACCATCCTTTTAATGATCTGTTCTATGATTTTTTTCCATGAATCAAAGTCAAGCTGACTGGCCTATAGGTTTTGGACTCTGTTTTCTTCCTGATGAGAGAAAACAGAATCTCCAAACAATAGTTATAAGGTGCAGGCTTTCATCAGAGCCAGGTATTCCTGAGAGAATGGACTTGGGTCACAAAAGCAGGGCCTTAGGTGATACATAAAGTACCTCTCAGATGTTTCCAGATGGAAGGACAAGGAGTGTAGGTTCTTAGAGACACTGGCAGTAGGAACCAACCTCTGCTCTCCAGCTAGGAAGACTCCACATGTGGCTCTAGCAGCGGACCATGCATATACCACCTGATGATCAGACTAGCCAGTCCAGAAGATCTTTTTCAGGCCACCCATAAGGGGATGGATTTGTGGTCTGCCAGAGCTTGGGAGAGGCTGGAATTTGCCATGATGACAGAGGCTGATGTCACACTGGTGACATCAAAAATACTTGAAGTGTCAAAGTTTACCCATAGCATCATAAAGTCACAGCCTGAAAGAGACTTGGAGGCCTAGCCCAAGTCATTTGTTTTACAAACAAGAAAACTGAGGCCCAGAGAAGGGATGCACCTGCCAGGATCACACAGCTGAGCCAGGTTTCACACTCAGACCTATCAATCCCAAGTCCAAGTGCTCGGTCTGATAACTCTAGGTGAGCCAGTTGTAAAACCATGGGTCAGAGTATAGGCCCCTTCTAACTATAAATCCTGTTGGTTTCATGATTGGCCCAAAGTCCATTGACAAGAAGAAGTCAGCCACTCTGATCTCAGCTGCAAAGAAATGATCAAGCAACTAACGTTTATGGAGCACCTACTACGCACCAGGTAGTGGACTGCTCCTGTTCCCTTTCTCCCCTTCCTGCCTCACAAATTCCATTGCTCACCAATGTGTCCACACCCTTTGGCAATCCTACTGGGGCCACCTCAGTGGGTACTGAACTCTCCACGTTTATTAGGAGTCTGCAAAATAAGACGTCCTTTCATTTGCCCTAAATTTATACGTTGCTCAGGTTTCAAAGAGCACCCACCCCCAGCCCATTCTGGGGATATGGTAAGCAAGGCTCTGTTCCCCTTATCCAAACAAGGGTTTGGGTTTCCTTCCTTTCCTGGAAAGCATTACAAATGACATAGCCATGGGGCCAGGATATCCAGGGCCCTACCTGGAGAAAGGCGACACACAAGATTGAGTAAGCAGGGACCCTTGCGCCCAGGCCCTCAAGGGAATCAAACAGCAGACCCAGGGAAACATTAGGCAACCAGGCGGAGGCAGCTGGGTGGCCAAGTGGCTAGAGCGCCAGGCCTGGAGTCAGGAAGACCTGAGTGCACAGCCAGCCTCCTGTAATTCTGCTAGCCCAGGGCCACAGAGTTGTCAGTTCCTTCAGTTGCAAAATGAGGAGAATAATAAAAACTCTTTTCCAAGACTGTTGTCCAATGAGATGGCTGTTCCATCATTTCAGTCCTGTCCGACTCTTTGTGACCCCCTTTGAGGTTTTCTTGGCAGAGATACTGAAAGGGTTTGCCACTTCCTTCTCCAGCCCATTTTACAGATGAGGAAACTGAGGCAAACAGGTTAAGTCACTTACCCAGGGTCACACAGCTAGGAAGTGTCTGAGGCCAAATTTGAACTCAAGTCTTTGCCTGGCTCTCTATCCACTGTGCCACTTAGATGCCCCTAAAATGATATGTTTGGCAAACCTTAAAATGCTACATAAACACTAATTCTCATTATTAATCATCTGGGTTTCCTTTCCAGAGGGGTGGGGAGGATTAAGAATCAATCGCTATCTTACCGGGGCTATGAACCCCTCTGCTGCTCACAAATGCTCGTGCTTTCTTTCCTAGAGTATGGAGGCAAGAATGCAATAGGGCCGGCTGGGGCCAGAGGGGTGGGCTGTGGTCAACCCATGCAAGGACGGGGCATATTTGTGGGTGACATCAAATGCCTAGAGCCCAGGCAGTCTTGAGCCCAACTGAGAACAGAGCCGTCCTCCACCCTGGGTACTAGACTCAGTTCTGGGCACCCCATTGTGGGAAGGACATTAGGGGAGAGCTTCCAGGGGAAAGTCAGCAAAGCAGGGAAGGGAATGGAGGGAATGCCATGGGAGAACCCGATGAAGCAACTGGGGGTATTCAGCCTGGTGCAGAGCAGAGACTTGGGGGAACAGGGCAACTTAGCTACAAGAATTCACGGAACCTCTGAGGTACTTAGGACCTCGAAAGTCTGTGATTCTCCAGTGTTCCTAGGCCACCCCAGGCCTGGCTCATGAATCCAGAATGGAAATGGACCTCCTCTCTGGATTCCTGGGGAGAGGAGGGATCCCCACATCTAAGGAAGAGAGAATCAAGGGAAGATTTTCTAAGGAGAACCATGACCTCCAACTGAAGTGAGAGGTCCACAGTCAACCCAAGAAGGAGGAAGAGGGGGAGCCCGTACTTACAAGCTTGAAATCGAGATGTGTCAGGAGCCATAAAAGTCAAACAAAGGACCTCCCCCCAGAATAAATGTCCACCTCCCAGATGAAAGCTTGTGCCTTGGTCCCTGGGGAATATTTTCATTGAGCTGGACATATGATCAGCACCATTTGGAAAAGGTCCACTGGGGAGCTGCCGAGGGTGCTTTATGGCAGGCCACGTTGGAGAGCCTGGGGAGTGAGGGGCTGGTGACCTGAACTCCGCTATCTCTGCTCCCAATCTGATTAACATATGGACACACTCTGCCTCATTCAAAACAGGAAATCAGTCTGAAAGGTAAGACAAATATTATTTGCCTCCTTCCCATCTGTTACCACAGGCGAGCGCCGGCTTTCAGCAGCGATCTTGGGTTATTGATTGAGGATATTTCCAGGGCCAGAACTGTTATCAGCCCGGCTATCGAAGGCCTGGAGGAAGCAGGCCTGACCTGCCTGGCTATTTAAAAATGCCCCGATTTAGCCACACATCTAATTTTTTCATTCACTCAGACAGCAACATTATTTCATGTCATGCCGAAAGACACAGTTTCCTGCCTCACAAGCCACGGATGTTTTATTTCAAGTCGAATTAAGGGGAATTCTGAAAGGTCCCTCCGGCATGCATGAGGACCCTAGGCGTCTGTAGACTGGAGCGGATGCCCTCTCTCCTCCCGCATCCTGAAAGCGTCGTAGGCCTCTGGGATACTAGGCTCGGCTCTGCCACCCACATCCATCCTGAGACAGGGTAGCCAAAGGGATGGAACAAAAAATAACCTGGCCCACTCCCCAAAGCAAAAAGAGCTGGCTTCTTCTTTCCCAGGACCAGGAAAACAGAAAGGCTTTAATAGAATTCAGAGCAAAATAGCTGTTTCTATACTGATGCACTTTGAGGTTGCTCCCCTGACACAGACCTGGGAGGTGGGCACAGTTGTTTTATCAGTGAGCACTCTTGGTATCAGAGAAGCTAAGGACCTGGCCCAGGGTCAAACAGCCATGAGTTGGTGGAGGAGAGGCCCAGACCAGACCTTAGCCAGCACTGGCCTGACTCTGCCAGGGCGGGAGATCTTTTCCCAGCACCTGCCAAGCAGCCTCTTTTCCCCGGAAGGGTTTTGTGGCATGGGGATATGGTAGCTGCATGAGCATTCCCTGGTATCTCTGCAGAGCTCTGAGAATGAGGAGCCCTGGAAAAGAGCCCCACACAGACTCCTGACATTTACTAGCTGTGTGACCCTGGGCAAGTCACTTAAACCTGATTGCCTCACAAAAAAAAGAGCCCCACGTTTACAGCCATGTCCATCAGCCAGCAGAGTCAGGCTGCCAGGAGATTCCCCAGGCCAAATCCCTCGTTTCACAGATGAGGAATCTGAGGTTTAGGGACATCGAGCTGAGTTTCAAACCCAAGTCTTCACACTGCAAAGCTCACTCCGCTTGCGTTGTACCGTGCTGTCTCCTTGTTTCTCGGTGATCCAAAGATCTCAAAGCACAGTGTGTGTGGCAAACATGGGAAAAATAGAGTAACTGCCTAATGTCTGATGGGTAGGCAGAGGGGACAGGGAGGGGTGAGCAGAGAATCTGACTCTGAAATCTAGGGATGCAACTGCTCCCCTCACATAAACCCAAGACCCCCTCCCCCAGCTTCTCATCGTCCCTATCTGCATGTGCAGTGGCATACACAGTTAGTCTGTATTTAGGACTCCCAGCGCTCTGAGAGGAACCCTACTATTACAATACTCATTCTAGAGCAGAATTAGATCATCAACAGCATTTATTAAGTGCCTACTGTGTACCTACTATGAGTCAACACAGTGAATGGAACACTGGGCTGGAGTCAGGAAGACCCGAATTCAAATCTAGCCTCAAATATTTATTTACTAGCTATGTGACCCTGGACAAGTTATTTAACCTCCATCTGCCTCTTCATCTGTAAAATGAGTGTAATACTAGTACCCAACCCACCTTCCAGGATTATTGCAAGGATAAAATGAGATAACATTTGAAATGGAGTTTTCTGACTTTAAAATGCTATATAAATGGTAGCTATCAACATCATTATCATCATTATGTTCCGGGGACTGTGTTAAGTACTGATGATACAAAAAGGACAAAATCAGCCCTGCCATCCAAAAGCTTACACTCTAATAAGGCAGAGAACATGCAAACAACTCTGTGTGTGTGTGTGTGTGCACATAAACAGTGTGTACATACACACACACACACACACACACACACCGAGTGAGTAACAGAAGTCTGCTTAAAAAGAGGGTGTGACTATCCAAAGGGATGTGGGCACCAAATACCCTCATTATCAGAGAGATGACCTGGGAATCCTGAAATCTGACAGGTCCTTTATAATCGACAGGCACTATAGCATGCCGACCATGTGCTAGGTACTAGGGTTGCCATGTTTCAGTCTTGTCTAACTCTGTAGCCCCATTTGGGATTTTCTTGGCAGAGATACTGGAGAGGTTTACCATTTCCTCCTCCAGCTGATTTTACAGGTGAGGAAACTGAGGCAGATCAGAGTGAAGTGACTTGTCCAGGGTCACGCAGCTAGTAAATGTCTGAGGCTGGATTTGAACTCATGAAGATGAATCTTCCTGACTCTAAGCCCAAGGCTCTACCTACTGTGGCTCCACCCAGATGCCCCTAGGCACTAGGGATCCCAAGACAAAAATCAGTCGCTGACCTTAAGAAATTTACTTTCTACCAGAAGAGTGATGCTTTGGGGTTCTAAGAGATTCGAAAAATCTTTTCCTTGACTCAGTTCCAGCTTGAGCCATATCAGATGTTCTAGAGACCAACTCTAGGCCCTTTCTACTGGCCTCTTTGCCTACTGGGGGCTGCTTCATTGCCCTCCTGCCACACTACTGCTGAAACCTGAGAAGGATGGGGCTTCGGGCAAATAGAAGAGAGCAATTCCCAAGCATGGCTTTGTGGTGCAGGGTCTGCCCTTGGTGTCAGGACCCATTAAGGGAATCGATTGGCTACATACATAGGACTGCGCATCAACAGCTGCTGACTGCCACCAACGAGCAGAAAGCCCCAAGTCACAGCACCCCCAGACCCCCGCTCCTGCTTCTGGCCCAGCCTTCACACCCTTCATCTGGGGAGGGGGCTCTTGTGGAGAAGGAGGCCAGACACCCTCCCCAATGGCCAGCTAAGCACCGCTTGCTGAGCAGGTGAGCCAACCTGGCTGGAGGAGCCAGGCTCCCTGAGGGAGATAAAGAGGCAGCCTATGAGTGAGGTAAGCCTCCACCCCACCATGACCCCCATCTCCCCTCAGACTCTGATGGGGACAGCCCAGGGCCTGAGTCCCAGAGCCTTGGAAGAGCCAAGCCTCCAGCCCAGGGCCCATGTCCTGGGGTGGTCCTGGGAAGTGGCCCCAGGGGACCTGCTCCTGCAGGGGCTGCAGCCACAGCAACTGGAGAACCAAAAGGGAAAGTTGTGGCCCCCGAAGTCCTGAGTCCCTTCTGTGGTTCAGCATCAGGAGCCGGGGTGGTTTTCTGCATATCCGCAGCACTTAGGTCAGTCCACATAGTAAGCACTTAATAAATGCCTTTTTTCATTCATTCATTCATTCATTCTTATGTGCACATGACTATTCTGCAAAGTTAATAAGGGACTCCAGAGCATTTGAGGAGGAGCTTTGGGAGGGGGAACTTGGAAGGAAATCATTGCAATTTGCCATTTCACTTCACAAGTTTCACACACCAAAGAAAGACATGCATTGCATGCTCTGCTTACAGTCTGTGTGTTGTCTCCAAAATGAGTCTATATCCCCCCAAGACAAAGGAGATACACAAAGTGTTTCAAAAGAATAAATGATAACTGTCAACAACCAAATGAAAAAGTGCTCCAAATCACCTCTAGCAAGAGAAATGAGAATTAAAACGACTCTGAGATTTCATCTCACACCCATCAGACTGGCAAAAATGGCCCAAAAGATGGAAACATAAGGTTGAGAGGGCCATGGAAAGAGAAGAGCATGACTCCAGCCATTGGAAGAGATGTGAACTGGTCCACCCATGGTGGAAAACCATCCGGAACAATTTGAGAAGAGTAATGTAACTTCAAGAAGGAAGTAAATGATAGAGGAGTTATGGGACGTTTCCTGTAAGAGGCAGTCCTTTAGTTGGGCTCTGAAGGAAGCGAGGGGCTCCAAAGGTGGAGGTAACTCCCAGCCTGTACAAAAGAACTCGGGCAGGAGCTCTCCCTCTCTCCTTGACTCAGCTGAACTTTGGGGATGTGAGCTCTGGCTGTCATGAATTATAATGCCTCCCACTCCATTTCTGTCTAAAGGAATTCCTGGTTCTGCCCCCACTTTTCACAGACTTCCCAACCCCATTGACTTTCTTTGCCTGATTGTTTTCCAAGTCCTACCATTAAGTGCAATGAATTTTGTGCTAAAAATCTGTTGATCTAATAATAAACACATTCTTTAGATCCTGACAACCTTGAAGGAGACAATAGTCCAGGGCCCCAGCCTGGAGATAGTGAAATATCCCTGTGGGGGTTTTGTCATTATCTTTGCTTGCATCCAATGTCCAACAAGACTATAAGCCCTATGAAGGCAGCAATAGGGTCTTATCCAATATTTGTATCTCTCCCAAGGCTGAGTATAGGATGGTGATGAATGAATGAATGAATAAATGAGTGAGTGAGTGAATGAATGAATGAATGATTGTACTTCAGACATCAAAGAACCTTCCAGAATCATGTCCTTCAGCTCCTCCACGCCTGACCAAGAATCCCTTTCCAATATCATCCCATGAGGGAACGTCTAGTCTCCGTGCAAAGACCTTGGAAGAAGGACAGCCTACCACCTCCTGAGGCAGCCTGCTCCACTCTGGGATAGCTCTCATGGTTAGGAAGTGTTTCCTGACCTTAAGCCTCAATTGGCCTTTTTGCAGCCTCCACCCCTGGCTCCTGCCATGCCCTCTGGGTTCAAAAGGAACAAGCCTGATCCTTCTTCCACATGACAGCCACAAATATAGTTGGACACAGCTCTCATGCCAGTTCCCACATCCACTCCACCCCTACCCCAAAACTCTTCCAGGTTAAGCATCCCCAGATCCTTCAATCATCCCTCATGCGCCCTGAGCTTTTCGTCCTGTGTTAGAGCAGGCCCAAAGGCAGTCCCTCTGAAAAGATACCAGGAGAGGCTAAAACTTAGAGAAAGAGCTGGCAAGAATCACCAAACCCATGTTGGCTTTAAAATAAAAGAAAAAAGATCAAATGAAAGAGACCAAGATAGAAACAGAGAAACAGAAAGAGACAGAGGGGGAGAAAGACAGAGAGAGAGAACCAGAGAAATGAAGAGAGAGGCAGAGACAGAGAGAGATAGAGACAGAGTCAGAGAGGGAAGAGAGAAAGACCAGGTGGAAGAGGGAGGGAGAAAAATGGTCTTGCCCTCTGCTCTATTGTCTCATTTCCCTCCAAGGGCTTTGATAAATGGAGAGATAGCTTCCCTAATTTCCCCAACACTCCTGTATTAACAGGGGTTCTGTCTCTGCTGAAATGTTCCCTCGATTTCTTATCACCCTTCCACTGGACAAATCACTCCAGATAGTCTTACGTCACCCACAGCACTCGGACACAGAGAGATACCCCATCTTCATAGATTTGCCCAGAGCTAAAACAAAATGATACTCCAGTACCTGCTGTGGTCAGAGTCTGGCAATTCACTTTATAATTAAACATGGGGGAGGAGGGAGGGTGTGGAGAGAAACTACAGGCATTGACAGATGTACAAAGCATTCCATTTTCCTGGAAGCATCGCTGAATTCCCATGAAATGAGGTTCCTTGTTGCCTTTGGACACACAACAAAACCAAGTCCACCATCTCCTTTCTTTGCTGCTCCAAGGAGAGCCTGGCTCTGGAAGGCTTGCCCTGAAAGGATGGTCCAAGGGAGCCCAAAATGATGGCTCATCCTTCCATTTAACTACAGCTTCTTTCTGTTGTCTGCTTTTGGTCTTAGCAGGAATGTCAACCTTTGCCATGATTCAGGTCTTTCAATAACACATCCCTTCCTTTGTCATTGGACCAAGATGGAGAATACTAACAATCACATTGATATTGGTGAGCAGAGAAAAAAACATGGGATTCTTCACACACACACACACACACACACACACACACACACACATACACATACACACATACATATACATTCATCCATTTGCACATCCATACACACACATACACACACATACACATACACAGTGTCCTGGAATAGGATCTGGAAATAAATATTAAGGTGATAGTCACAATAGTGTCTGTCCTCTGAGAGCTTCCCATTCTACCAGGTGGTGGAAAATCAGCTGACTGGCTGAATTAATCAATTGATTAATTAATTTTATTTTTAATCCACCAAATATTTATTAAGTGGTTATTAGGAGCTCTGAACATTTTTCTGCAACCAAGATACTATTTTGTTGTACTAGGGAGAAGGGACTCATCTTCCCACAATACCCCCTGATGAATATTTCTCCCCTGCTCAGAACCCTTCTGAGGCTCCCCATTGCCCACAGGGTGTAGTCCATCGTCTACGAAATCAGATCTAGCTTCCTCTGGCTAACATTGAGACAGCAGGCTCATCAGATCATAGAGTTAGAGCTGAAAGCAACCTTGAACGTTATCCAGCCTGACCCTTTCATTATACAGATGAAGAAACTGAGACTAAAAGATCACACAGGTAGAAGGAACAGAATTAGGATCTAGTCTTCTGCCTGCAAGCCTAACCTTTTGTCCACTCCCCCCGCCCCAAATGCCCTGCAAGAATCACAACCTGAATTTCCCCCAGGGTCTCCCATAGCGACCAGCAATGCCCCAGTCCAAGCTGTGTTGACTGGTTGTTTGAAGAACTCATCTTGTCACTCTCCTGCAGGTTCTTGTTTCTTTTCTGACTTGCTCCTGCTCACCCAGCCACCAGCCATCCTGATAACTGGTTAGTCCACTTCCAGTTCCATTTCCCCTCACCAAGGTCATACAGGTAGGTACTAAGTAGTACAGTCAGAATTTGAACCCAGCTCCTTTGGCCACAAATTGAAATGTGCAATAGATTGCCCAAACGAGAATCTCCAAGGTAGAAGGGACTTCATAGGCCATCAACAAGCCAAAGTCCCCTCCATTTCATCCTCAATACTTGAGCATACATCTGCCATCCTTTCTAAAAGACCTCTAGCGGGAGGAAGCAGGGGTGGAAACCCGCCCCCTCCCCAGGCAGCCCACCCTAAGCTGGACAGCACTCCTTGTGAGGAAGCAGTTTTTGATATCCAGCCTAAATCTGCCTCTTTGCACTTTCTGCCTACTACTGTCCCTGCCCTGTTCTGCCCTCTGAGGCCAAGCAGAACAAAGCTAATCCCTCCTCCAGGTGCCTGCCCTTCCATTGCCAGAAGACCGTAGTCATGCCCTTCTTCAGGCTAAACACACTCAGGTCTTTGAGTGGACCCTCATCTGACGTGGGCTTGAGGCCCTTTCTCATCCTGCTGGTCTTCCTTTGGATGTCATTCACTCTTTCAACAACCCTCCCAAACGACGGCCCTCAGAACTGACCACAGTCCTCCAGGTGAGGTTTGACCTGAGAAGAGGACAGAGAGGGAGTCTATACCCTGACCAATGCAGCCTCAAATCCGGTAAGTGCCCGGCTGCCATAGTCGCCTGTCACCTCACACGGAGCTTGCAAAGCCCACTGCCAAGCCTCCATCTTGTTTAGACAAACTGCACTTGAACCACCCCTCCCCCATCTAATTCTTGGGAAATTGATATTTTGAGTCAGAATGGAAAAACTGACCTTTCACTCCCCCAGACTTTCCCTTGTGTGGGACATCCTCTCCATCACCAGAGCAAATTCTTCTTAGAGAGATATCAGGAGGACTGGGAATTACCCATGGTCACACAAGTACCTGGGAGAACCAAGTCTCCCTCATTCCGTGGATGGCCCACTCTCTATCACTAGATTTGGCTACATGCTGTAGGCAGTCAAGCCCTTTTTGGATACTGACTCTGCCATCCAGCACGTAAGCTATTCCTCCTAGCTGTGTGTCCTATGGAAATTTGGGAAGCATGCTATCCGTGCCTTTATCTAAGTCAATGGTCATTTGTTACACAGCACAGGGACAAGCACAGAGCCCCAGGGCACTCCACTAGAGACCTCCTGGCAAGCTAGCATCAAATTATTCAAGCAGTCCCAAATCCATTATATCAGTGTCTCACCTACATCTCTCCATTACACAATGAACAGGTGAACAAAAAGAAACTCAAATCCAGCTCCTTCCATTGAATTACGTTTGTATTCGGGAGGCTATCTGTAATCATTCTGGCTAAAAAGAATGAGGACCGATATGAGTGGAAAAGAGGGTTCAGACGTGAGAGAGATCACAGGCAGAAGGGGAGGAGGTGGTGTAGGGCGGACGAAGAGAGAAAAGAGGCAGAGATGTCTCCGAAGTGTCCTCATGTGGGCTGACAGCACAACCAGTCAGTGGGTGGGACAGAGATTGTTTAAAAAACTCCCAAGGGGGAGCCATTTCTTCTGGTGATTGTGTGCCTGGAGGACGTCCTGCTCCCACTTGTGTTCCCTCCTTCCTCATGCCCGCACTTCCCTGCTCCACTGAGAGTCAAGTCATAGAAGAGAAACAATTGGGCAGATGTCTTTGGGAAGCACCCGACCGTCTGCTTCTCGGGATGAGGATCCTTGAAACAATAGGACAGATTCATCCCAGGAATTCCCCGGGGGTTTCATCCCCGAGAGCTCCCGCCCAGCTTCTTCTTACTCTGAGTCCTGTTTCTAGGACTGAATCCACTCTTGCTTTCCCCGACCCCAACCTAGCACTCCAGGACACTGCATGCATGTGCGCGCGCGCACACACACACACACACACACACACACACACACACACACACACCCCATGCCAGCTTCTGGCTTAGTTTGACTCAACTGATGGCCAAGCCAGCTACTGCTGTGGAGCGAAACTAGATTCCTCCTGGACAGGCTGCATCCAGGTCTGATGAATAATAATGTCAATAATATTATCAATACTAATAATAATAGAAAGAGAAAGGAGTAGGAAGGAAGGAAGGAAGGAAGGAAGGAAGGAAGGAAGGAAGGAAGGAAGGAAGGAAGGAAGGAAGGAAGGAAAGATCTGGGTTCATTTCTGGTTCTGCTGTATGACCAAAAGCAAGTCTCTTCACTTCTCAGCCTCAGTTTCCTCATCTTAAAATCAAATAACGATCTTTGCACTACCTCCTTCCCAGGGCCATTGGGAGAAAGATGCATATAAACTTCAATGGTCTATAGAAATAAGAATGACCATCATTTTAGATGTGTCCAATCTGGGTTATATAATTAAGCAGCATCAGAGGAAGTACAAAGTCAGGCAGAAATGTGGGTGAACACCAAGAGGAGGCAGGCAACATGTGATGCTCAAAGAAGGCTTGACTGGTCCTTCCCTTGGGTTCCTTGCTTTCACTGGTGCCCTGGGTTTTGCCAAGCCAAAAGAAGGACTCTTGCCTTGCCAATCCACCTTTAGACTAAACACACAAGTAAATGTGAAAAATACTTCTAGGGAGATGAAGTGAAGCAAAGGCTTGAGATACTCTCCCCACAGCCTTCCATGTCCTCCTAGAGTTAGCCTGGAGCAGAGCACATAACACCCCTTCTGAGCTTGAATTGAAGTGGGAGACAGACTTGAGAAGGCATCCTTTAGTCTAGATTAGAAGCTCCCATTTCATCCACAGGCAATCCATCCATCCCCTTACCAGGCAATAACTCTAAAGCCTTGGCTGAAGGATCCTTCTTCAAGGAGGGTGGAATACCTGCTTTTGTTTTTTTCTCATCATTCACAAATATTTATGCTTTGTCCCAGAGGGGCAGCTTTGTAATCCCATCCTTAATTTTTAAAGAAAATGGCATCAGCTGGCTCTGCTCCAGAGGTGATTTACATTGGATGGACACACAAAAGACACAAACGGGTGATTTGTAATTAGTTCTACTCAAAAGATCAGAAAGAAAGTATCTTCATTTGTTTAATTGTTATTTCCCCCATATTGCCTCACTGTGGCAAGGAGGCAACTCTGTTCCTCAAGGGGCTATCAGAAGAGTACAAGCTCTAGAGGGTATGATGGGGCCATCCGGAAGAGCCCAGAGGAAGGACCTGGCTACTCACAAGGTGACTGCTGTGGAGGGATCAGCCCAACCAAGTACAATGAGCACCATTCCTAGAGGAATGGCAGGTCATGAACTCTTGAACCATCATGAGCAGCAGCTAGTTTCTGTCTCTGTGAAGAGGAAGGATCCAGGCTGGGTGTGTCAGATCTTTTGAAAGCTGTTATTTGTCCTTCCTTTTCAAAGAGGATCAACGACATCACAGACAATTGTGTGCCCTTGAGTTGGGCACAAATTGGATTTAAGGGAGGCAGAGCTGCACAAAGTCCCCACCCTCATTCTCTCTTTCAGAGTCCTTGAAGTCCAGTGGCTGGACAAGAGTCAAGACTGGTGATGACCTGGATTCAGTGAATGACCTTGGCATCATGGATGTCTGACCAAGCTCTAAGTGCTCCATTGGAACAAACTGTTCTTATCCACCCATTCCGCCGGACGACGTCTTCACATGCTTGGGGAAGACTTCTACCTCGTAACTCACTGATGGGTTTGATGCCTATCGGTTACCCCCACTCTGGTTGAGCCTGTCTGGATGCTAAGATGATTTATTGGGGGTGTGGTCGCTGCACATGCTACAGATTCTTGGAGCCACAGGCGAGAGTTGAGTGCCAGGTAGACATCAAAGGTGGATGAGCAGCCCTGAAAAGGGCCCAGCAGCCGTACCACCAGAGAGGCTAGACTCATAGACTTCCATCCCTTGGGAGTTAGGAGGAGATGAGCTGCCTGCTTGAGGCTTTAGGATTGTCAGCTGCTGCTGGCTTTTCTTGACATTACTCTGCCCTTGTTTTGCTTTTTATTAGAATGTGAAGTCTAAGTTACTAAGTTATACTATCACTGATCTTTTTTTAGTTTCCAGTGAGTAAGGGTGGGGGGAATGAAGCAAAGAGATAACAAGGATCCTGGAAGTCTCAGGGACTGCCCTCCATTGTACTGGGGAGGGGGGACATAAGAGAAAATGCCCTACTGGCTGAGGCTATCGGAATGGGGAACGTGCTGCCTTGGGAGGTTCCCATTCACTGGACACCTCCAAGCAAGAGTTCAGTAGACATCTGTTGGGAACATAGAAGAGATTTTTTTGTTCAGTCACAAGCTGGGCAGGACTGCCTTAATGTCTTCTCACTGGAGATTCTGTGATACTTTGGAAGGTTCAGGCTTCCTAAACAGCCTCTCTCCCCTCAAAAAGCTGGTGGGAGCTTTTGCTTGCTCCGGCCGGGTTCTCATCCTTGGAATGTGTTGGGGCTGGGGCAGTTAAGCCGACACAAAGCTGGCTTTCCAGGAGTGACATCCCCTTGATAATCCCCCCGAATGCTCCTGTCCCATCAGCAGCCATGCTTATTCTAGAAAGCCCTCGAGTCTCCACTTTCTAGAAGGAAGGCTCCTGGCAGCCAGCAGTGCCAGACCTCCCATAGGGCCTCTTGGGACCCCCAGCTCCTGCCTTCGAGGACTTGGGCCATCCGGACACTCTCCAGGAGGCCGCAGTGAGCTCCCCTCCCTTTCCCCACCCTAGAAGGGCCTCTCTATGGCTGCGGCTCTAACCTAAAAAAGATAGTGAGCAGTCATCTCTGCGCTCTCAAGACAAACTCCCATTTGTTCAGAAAGTCACCCACCTTTCACCATGTCTGCCTCCCAATCGACATGTGCAATGGCCTGACCCAGCCTGAACAGACATTTAATGCCCTCTAAGCCGCTGGCCAGACACTGGAGCTTGGGTACAGCATACCTGTTGTCCAGGATGTTTCTGCATAAGTAAGTTGTGAGCTTGGCCTCAGGCCAGGGCATGAGCCTCTCCTGGAAGGGGAGCCTGGTCCATGGAGTGGGAAAAGCCTTTTCATTTTAAAATCTTGGCTTGTACGGGGTGATGCTCCAGAACCGCCAGCTGTCTGCCTGTACCTGCAGATACACAGAAGGGTTTTCATGGGGGGAAGAAGTGAGACTCGTTCTGCCTGGCACCATAGGGCAGAACCAGGCGTGATGGGGGATTGGGGGGGGGTGATACAATGAGGAAAGTTTAGAAAAACTTCCTGCAATTAGAGGGATCCTAAAGCAGGTGGGCTGCCTTTAAGGTAGTGTGTTCCCTGTCACTGGAGGTATTCCAGTAGAGACTGGATGGCCATTTATTAGGGATATCATAGAAGGGATTGCTCTTCAGGTGTGAGGTAGCCTACGCCTCTAAGGTACCTTGGGTTTTGGAGATTCTGAGAATCCCAAGTCCTCTCCACCATTAGCATTTGTTAAATCTACACCACTCTTGAGCCTGAGGGCTTGGGTCTCATAACTGCTTTCTCCCCTGCCACCGGGCAAACACAAAGCCATAGGATCCTAGGGAAAGACTAGAATGACATGCCCACCCAAACCATTCTGTGATCCCTCCAGAACCCAACCCCTGGGTGCCATCCCCCATGGCTATTCCCTCTGCAAGGAGCCATATACTCCCCTCACCCCAATCAGATCACGCCCTAGCCAGAAACCTCATCAGCTTTCCTAGGGGAGACAGGAGACAAGGAAAGCCCGCTTCTTCTGGTGTCCTAGAAGCACTTTGGGCCTCTACTGCTCTCTAAATTGGCATAACTTCTTACTGAATTTGTGCAGGAGGGGCAGCCACGGTGTGGTGAATAGAAGTGCTGTCTTGGCACCAGGAAGACCTGGATTCAAACCATGCCTTGGACACATCCTGGCTTGTCACAGCCTCTCACATCCCAGTGGCTCTCCAAGGCTGTGAGTTACACACAGTGAACCGTGTGTGTAGAGGAGGATGCCGCTAATGAACTCACAGGGGGGAGTGCCAATCAAAGCCTTAACCTCAGTGGCCCCCAGTAAATGTTTGGTGAGCACATGAATGAATGATCAGTCCCCGAGTCTCAGTTTGGCTATCTACAAAATGGGACCATGTGTAATAATGATACATTAAAGGCTCTTTGTAATTAAAACAACAACCCTGCCTATGTGACCCAGAGTAATATATTTCACCCTCTGGGCTTTTGCTTCCCTCAAATCACAGAATTTGAGCATTGAAAAGGAGCTCAGCAGCCAGCTGGTGTACCCCATACCCAAGAGGAATTGGCAAAGTAATGTGAGGGAGGGGATCAGACTTCAGGTGTGGAGAGCCTGTGGCCTCGAGGCCACATGTGGCCTTCTAGGTCCTTGGGTGTGGCCTTTGACTGAGTCCAAGTTTTACAGAACAAATGCTTTTATTAAGAGGATTTGTTCTGTGAAGTTTGGAGGCAGTCGAAGGGCCGCACTCGAGGACCTAGAGAGCCGCGTGTGGCCTCCAGGCTGTAGGTTCCCCACCCCCGGTGAGGCTCTTGAGCACCGTCACCCCACCCCATCAGCTCTAAGCTCCAGCATGAGTCCATGCCTCTGTGACCAGAGCACACTAGAGGAGAGGTCCCTAGAGCTCAAGAGCATTCAGCCCCCTCTCACTGAGACTGCTTCCTCATCTCTGAAAATGGAGATCCTAACAGCTGTCTGCTGTACCTCACAGGATTGGTTTGAGAATGAAGTGAGTAAATTCCTGGGACAACAGGCCCCACAAAGGGTTACCAGACCATTCTTGAAGACATGCAGTGAGAAGCCCACCTGTGAGAACCCAGACCTATTTGGGGGCAGGCACCCAGAGCTTCCCAAGACAGCCCAAGACCCATCCCAAGGGCCAACACAATGGCCATCTCCCAGCCTCCTCTGATTGGATGGATCACCTTTGGGCCATCCACAGTGAGGGGTACCTCCAGTCACTGGCCTCAGCAAGCAGGCATGGGATGCCTCTGCCTCTCCATCTCCACTGGCCTTTTGCCCGTCCAGCAAGAAGGAGAGCCCCCAGCTCTTTGTACACCCTTTATGAGCGTCCAGGAAATATTTCACCCAGAAATATTGGGGGAGGGTCGGTGGAGAGTACCAAATGCCATGGAGCAGAGCCTCTGGAAACAGCAGAGACAGCCCAGATGTTCCACCCTGACCCAGTGCCCAGAGGTTTCTAACAGCTGGAGGCCATCAGTTTCCTAACATGTAAAATGAGCAGGTGGTACCAGATGCCTTCTAAGATTCCACTCCAGCCAAAGATAAGATGTGCGGCTGACCCGGACAAGCAGTGGGAAAGATGTCCTCAGCTACTTAGGATTATGGTTGTTGTTAATGGCTAGCCTTGATACAGCACTTTAAGGTCTGTAAAGCACTTTATAGATGAGAACTCTGGTTTTCTCTATAGAAAATGAAGAGGACAAGTCACAGAGGAGAAGAAATTGAGGCGGGAAGGCCTTTAAAACAGGGAATGTCAGATTTGGGAGGGCCTTAGAACAGGGAATGCCAGAGCTGGGAGGGCCTTAGAACAGAGACAATAATGTCAAGGCTAGGAAGGACCTCGGGACCTAGACCATCAGGGCTGGAGAGCACCTTCAGTGTTCTAGCCCAACCGGTTCATCTTTCCTATTAGAAGGCTGAGGCCTGGGGTGAGGGGCCCTCAGAACTCCCCCGGGTGTCAAGAACAGAGCCAGAATTCACTGCAGCTCAGCTGTTCCTCTTGCTGCCCCCAGCACCACCTCCACCTCTCATCCTCTACGAAGCATCTATTATGCCCAAGTCACTATACCCAGCACAGCAGATGCAGAGAGACAGATCCCACTGGGTGTTTACCCTTACATGGAGGCACTCACAATGGAGGGCTGCTTAGGGACTAGGTGGAGGGGGCCTTTGGGGGATGGGTGGGATGTGGACAGATGGCAGAAGGCTCTGGGTCACCTGCTGAGGAGAAGACCCAGAGGCGGGAATGCAGTCTGTCTGAGGGACAGATGCAAACAGCCTAGCTGGGATGAGAGGGATTGCTGACTGGGGTGCTGTGGGCTGAGAGGCTGGACTTGGGACGTGGGGTCAATTCTGTTTGTCAGCATTGCCCATTTGAAAGCAGGCTCCTGTCAGGAAAGGAAGGCAGTCTCAGGACATGGATGGACATTCCCTTCCCCATCACCATGTCCAGATCCTGGGCCAGCAGCCAGGTCTGAGCCACTCGGGCCCGTCGCTTTCCGGCCCACGTGTCCAGCCCAGTCCTAGGGCCGTAACTTACACGGGTCCTCAGAAGCTGCCGAGGCCAGACCTGCCCACATGATCAGTCTACCAGCTGGGAGAAAGGAAGTCAGAGGGGCTACAGGGGGGCCGACTTGAGGACGTGACCCGGGAAACCAATAAATCATCTGTTTGTCCAAGACAGGGTCACAACAGAACCCCAGTAACAAGCCGGCAGCTTGTGAAATCCATCCGGCTCAGGAGAAATACAACTTTGCTTTCTATTAATAAACGGAGGCAGCATTTCCGCTGTGGGGGGATGGGGGTACAAGTGTGTATGGGGTCAGCCCAGCCTCCCCACGCTCTTGGCCTATGCTGAAGGAACTGAGACGCACTCTGGGCTCCCCTTCAGAGATGCCACAAGGAGAGGACCAGAAGCAGGGCCAGCCCTTAAGACCCCTGAGCATCCTGAATGGGCGTGAGAGCTGTCTGAGGAGGGGGCCGCGATCCAGCATGCCCAGCACACACAGGCTGGGCCCAGAAGCATGGCCAGAGGCTGGGCTCTCCCTCCCTGCGGCAGACACTTGTGTATCCCTCGACAGACGCATTTGGCTTAAAAAGGAAATACTCCATTTCATGACTTAACGGTTTTTATTTTTAGAAGCCAGGGGTGAGTCATGCTCTGGGGAGAGCCACAATGGAGGTTTCTGTGGATGGGCCCAATGAGCCGGCTCTGGCCTGCTGGCCCAGCTCTGAGCAGGGTGAAGCAGAGGCACCTCTCCAACACCCACGGCGGCTCAGCGGCGTCCCTGAGCTTTTCTGTGACTATTCCTACAAGGCAGCCCCTTACCCCTCAAGACACACTCACGCCCCCATACCCACACCTACACACACATACACACACACACACGTACAGACACACACACATACATACACACACACAGACACACACACGGACACACACATGTGCACACACACACACACACACACGCACACACACACCCGTACGTACATACACACACACACACACACACACATACACACACACAGAAGCTGTGTCTCCTCCTATGTCTCAATCTCTGGCTAGCTGGGACAGCCCTGGGGCTGAAACACTGAGCCTTCTTCAGAAGAGGAGACTAGGACGAAAGATGTCATTTCCTAGCTCTCTGGACAATAATGATGTATTGAAAGCAACTCAGTTTTTCCAGCCCTGACACCCTCCTCCCTCCAACAGGCTGCCAGGCTCTGCCCAGCTTCAGCTGCAGGGAGATGGGCCCACACTCCAGCCTTCCTAAGTCCCTCTAAAGGGAAAGGGCCCCTCCTTGGATTGAGTTAGGAGCCCTCGGGGACAGAGCCCAAAAGGAAATGCTGACATTACCCAGAGATTTCTGGGCCAGGGAAGTTTCACCAGCCTTGGATTGGTGGGATTCTGGCCATCAGATCCCTTCTCCCTTAGCTTATGGGATCCCTATGAAACAGTTCTATTTCCCAAGTGGCCTGGTACATGGAATGCAGAGGGCCAGGGCTCCATGCAGGCGGGGGTCTAGACAGGGAGGGAGCAAAGGAATGTCTATACTGCTTACCTAAGCTATGAGAGGGCAGACGCACTGAGGTCCAGATGGCAAAGCTGCCCATTGGTCCAACCATTCTAGAAAGCAATTGGGAAAACAACCCAAAGAGGCTCAAAACTGTGCCTGCCTACCCTTTGATGAACTGATACAACCAGCTTCCCAAGTTCAAGAGTAGGTATTCTTGGAGCAGTTTCATGGCACAGTGGATAGAGCACCAGCCCTGGAGTTGGGAAGACCTGAGTTCAAATCTGGCCTCAGACACATAACATTTACTAGCTGTGTGACTTTGGGCAAGTCACTTAACCCCAATTGCCTAACCAAAAAAAAATAAAATAGGTATTCTTTTTTTTTATTTTACATTTTTTTAAACATATGTTTTTAAAACTTTAGGTTTCAAATTTTCTGCCTTCCTCCATCCCTACCCACTCTCATTGAAAGGGCAAGCAATTCAATATAGGTTATACATATGCAGTTATATAAAACACTTCCATAGTAGACACCTTGTGAAAAACTAACTCTATTTCCCTTACTCCTATCCTGCCCTCCAATTTATTCTATTCTTTCTTTTGACCCTGTCCCTTCTCAGAAGTATTTACTTCTGATTACCCCCTTTCCCAATCTGCCCTCCTCTCTATCATCCCCCTGCTCTCTTGTCCCCTTCTCCCCCTATTTTCCTGTAGGGTAAGATATATTTCCCTACCCAATTGAGTATGTATGTTATTCCCTCCTTAAGCCAAATCCTATGAGAATAAGATTCCCTCATTCCCTCTCACCTTCCCCTGTTTCCCCTCCACTGTAAGAGATTTTCTTTTCTGTTTTTTTTGTGAGATAATTTACCCCATTCTACCTCTCCCTTTCTTCTTCTCCTAGTATAATCCTCTCTCAACCCTTAATTTTATTCTCCAGATATGACCCCTTAATCTTCAACTCACCCTGTGCCCTCTATCTATCTATCTATCTACCTATGCATATATATAATTTTTTCCTCCAACTACCCTAATACTGACAAAGGTCTCATGAGTTATAAATATCATCTTTCCATGAAGGAATGTAAATAGTTCAACCTTAATAAGTCTCTTATGATTTCTCTTTCCTGTTTACCTCTTCATGTTCCACTTGAGTCTTGTATTTGAAAGTCAAATTTTCTATTCAGCTCTGGTCTTTTCATCAAGAATGCTTGAAAGTCCTCTATTTCACTGAATGACCATTTTTTCCCCTGAAGGATTATACTCAGTTTTGCTGGGTAGGTGATTCTTGGTTGTAATCCTATCTCCTTTGCCCTCCAGAATATTATATTCCATGCCCTGCGGTCCCTTAATGTAGAAGCTGCTAAATCTTGTGTTATCCTGATTGTGTTTCCACAGTACTTCAGTTGTTTCTTTCTGGCAGCTTGTAATATTTTCTCCTTGACCTGGGAACTCTGGAATTTGGCTACAATATTCCTAGGAGTTTTCCTTTGGGAATCTCAAGAGGAGATCAGTGGATTCTTTCAATTTCTATTTTGCCCTCTGGTTCTACTATATCAGGGCAGTTTTTCTTAATAATTTCTTGAAAGATGATGTCTAGGCTCTTTTTTTGATCATGGCTTTCAGATAGTCCAATAATTTTTAAATTCTCTTCCCTGGATCTATTTTCCAGGTCAGTTGTTTTTCCAATGAGATATTTCACATTCTCTTCTATAAAAAATAGGTATTCTTAGGGTAAATCCAGGGTTGTCATGTCTTTTAGGACCAAGTATCTGCCACAAAGATGGTGTGGTAGGCAGAGCACCAAGCATAGGGTCAGTTAAAACACTGACCCTAGAAGCAGAAAACCCTTGGTTCAAATCCAGCCTCATACACTTAATTCCAGGCTGGGATTTGAGCCATTACAGGCCATTATGATCAGGTTGAATAGTTACAGAAATCCAAATATTTATTCCTTATATCACATGAAACATCCCCAAACTCACCCTCATTAAGTTCTAGGACCCACCTTTGAGGAAGCTCCCCTCTAATCCAGGTCCCAGGGAGGCTGAGGCTATCAGATCACAAGAGCAAGATTTTTGAGCTGCAGTGGATGGTGCCAACTGAGTGTGCAATACCAATATGGCAGCCCCCCAGAGCCAGGGAGATCACCAGATTACCTATCAACTTGATTAGGTAGAGAAGGAAGGCAGCCAAAGCTCCATGCTGGTCAGAAGTGAGACTGGGGCTCTCAGTAGCCTCTACATTTCCAGCCTGGGGCGGATGCAGAGACTGAGTCTTAAAAAATGAGGGGGGAGGACATCGATCACCTGGATGGCAGCCAAAGAAAGGAAGCCAGATGGGGAAGAGCCTTGAGCTCCTGCCATATGAGGCTTCATTGAAGTAACAAGATGCTTAGCCTGGAGGACAGAACTTGGGAGAGTCTTGTCTTTATTTGAGGGTCAGAAGAGGCATGAGATTGTTTCTTCTCAGTAATCTGCCCCAAGCCAGCCCTCTCTTTGTCTTTCCCATCCCTAGATCTGCCTCTTCTCTTCAGCACCATCTTCCTCCATTATGCCTGGACTGGTCAGAAACCAGTCTAATCTAATAAACATTTATTAAGCATGTGCTTTGGACAAGCAGCCACCTCCTAGCTTGCTAGTCTCCTTACACCTTACTCCCCAACACAGCTCTTCAACCCAGTGGCCTGCTATCTTTTGGCTCTCCCCAGCTGTGTTCCAGGCCTGGAATGCTCTTCCTCTTCTCCTCAGGCTCTGACTGACCTCCCCAGCTTCCTTTAATCCCAACCAAAATCCCACCTTCTCCAAGAAGTATTCTCCAACCCTTCTTAATCCTCAATGCCTTTTCTCTGTTAATTATTTCCTATTTAGCCTATAAATAGCTGGCTTTGTCAATATTTGTTTATGTCGCCTCCACCTTTAGATTGTAAGCTCCTTGTGGGCAGGGACTGTCTTTTGACTTTTTATGTATCACCAGTGCTTAGCAGGTGCCTGATTGTAGTAGAGGCTTGATAAATGTCAATTGACTGATTACAAGGCCCTCTGTTAGACACTAAGAATACCAGGAGATAAGCAAAAATCACACTGTGCCCCAAGGAGCCTACACTCTAATAAAGATATACATAGGTAAGTAGATACAAGATAATTTGAGGTATAAGAAGAATTTCCATCACTTTCTTAATAATATTGAATTGAGTGGCAGCATGATCTAGGGGCTAGAACCCTGGGTTTAGAGTCAGAAAAGCCTGAATTCCAATCCCTTCTCCAGCACTCACAAGCCATGTCACCCTGGATAAGTCACTACACCCTTTAAAGCCTAAGTAGAACATCACAATAGCTCACATGTTTATAAAGTGTTTTTGCAAACTTAAAGCCTTATAGAGATGTCAGTTGTTATGATTTTGGCTTTGAAATGGAAAAATAGCCCTGCTGCCTTACACACAACCATTAACCTTTTCTAACATAAGTTTCTCCAATACAGGCGTTTCCAGAGGTGATCAGGGGCTTTCCCCAGAGGACATGAACTCTGGAAGGTCCTGCCATGCTGGGAAGGCTTTGGGTCCTGGCCCAGGCAGCTGCTGGTCAAAGTCCAGCCTCAGTCAGTGTGGAGAGCTCCCTCACAGAAAGGCCAGGCACCTGGAGCAGTAATATCCTTGGCCACAGCTCTTCATGCCTACTGGTCACAGGTGGAGGGAGCACCAACACATGAGCTTTTAGATCCTTGAAAGCTGAAGAACGGAGGGACAAGTGAACAAGGAAATTCATCGATGTGTCTTCATGCAGACAGCGGTCCTTCAGCCAGATTCCTTAACACGGTGACCTTGAAGGACATGTGCCTTCCCTGACACTCGGCGTACATCCCAAGAAAGAAAATGACCTGCTGGTTGAGGCAAATCCCTCTCAAATGAGCACTCACCCGCCACATCGTGGCATTCAGTTGTCTTTTCCAGTGATGCCACCTCCCCCATCCCCGCCATTATTCATTTCTCTTTTATAAATACAGATAGAATGTAGAAAGAGAAGGGCACCATGTGCCAGGCACTGTACTAAGCCCTTTTATGAAGATTCTCTCTCTTGATCTCACAACAGCCCTGTGAGGTAGGCACTGTTATGAGACAGGCAGAGGTTAAGGGACTTGACCAGGGTCACACAACTATCAAATTCCAAGGGCACATAAAGGGTGTCAGAGAGTTAAATGGAGAATTCTGCCAGCCCAGCTGGGTGCAGAGAAGCTTATCGCCAGAAGATCAGCCCCAGCCAGGGAAGGGGTGGCAGGGGAGGCAAGGGGAACAGAAAAAAAAACCTTCTGCAGTGTGTTTCCTTAAAGTAAACCCTTTTCCAGATGTTTGATGTGCCTTTACCAGGGAAGAGACAGGTTACTCTAGCTCCCATGTGTCAATAATGGTGAAATGAGGGGTGGTCATGAACCATCATTCGAGGGGCAAGAGGCCCTCCAAACCCATGATGTGGGTGCATGCTTATTCTTGTGATAAATGAGGTATCCTACCTTTAATCTATACTACGTCTTTTTCTGCCTCAGTTTCCTTGTCTATAAAATGAAGGGGTTGGATTCAATGATCTTTGAGGTCCTTGTAGCTCTACATATAGGGTCCTATGGTCCCATCAAAGCAGAGCTGCTCCCTCCCCTCCCCTCTTCTCCCTGCCCTCCCTCACCTTCCTGCCCTTCCTTCCCTCCCCTCCCTCCCCTCTTCTCCTTGCCTTCCCTCCCCTCCTCTCCCTGCTCTCCCTCCCCTGGCTCTCTCTGTCCCCCTCTTCTGACAGCCCTTCCAGGCAAAGCAGGCTTCTCCCCTAGCTACTGCTACATTTTTATATCTACTCTGGGATCACAGGATAAGGCCAAGTCTCAGGGAATAGAGCAGAACAGCAGACCTTCACCAGGTCCATTCGTGGACCAGCTATCCCCACAGATACCAGAAGGGCACCCCCCCCACCAAACTCGCTTCTCCTTCTGGAGCTGAAAGCTGAGGTCATTCTCAAGAAAGGAGGAGCCCTTAGAAGGCCCCCTTTGCTCTTGATCCAGAACTACCCTCCTTTGCCCAAAACCCAGACTGGCTGCTGAGAAGTCTAGTCCTGCTTGGGCTTGCTAGGCCGTCTCTGGGCCAGTCGGTAATCAATAAAAGTCCCAAGACAGGACCACAGAATGAACCGTGCCAGTATAATTATTATCAACAAAGCCATCAATGGGTCCGATTCCATATTTAAACTCAGACTCTATTGGGAAGGAGGAAGAACAGGAGAAGAAAGGGGGGGGAAAGGAAGAGAAGATAGTAGGAACAGAGCACAGGCTGAGAACTGGGGGGGTGTAGGAACAACAACACTGGCCTGGGAGTCAAAAGACCACAGCATCGGACAGCCGTGTGACCTTGGGCAAGTTTCTCCCCTTCTGGGTCTCAGTTTCTCCCTCTCTGGGATGAGGGCCTTGCACTAGATGGTTGGCAGGGCCCTTTGCAGGCCTGGCTTCCTCTATTTCAGAGACCAGGGTCCCTAAGGTCTGTGTGCCCAGGGCGCTCTTGCCAGCTGCTTAGGTCTGCTGCATTCCTGCCCGGCCGTGCCACTCACTCACTTGCCAGGGCGGGAGAAGCTTCCAGCTGACAGATTTGGGCCATGGAACGCACTATTTAGTCAAGAGGCCCCATGGACTATTCATTAAGAATTACCAACCCTTTCTACTTGACAATGACAGCATTGTCAGGAGGCTTTTGCGGGGTGAGGGGACCCCTTTGTAGAATCGGGCTTGCTCCAGGCTCTTGCTGGCTGGCTCCTCTCTCTCTCTCTCTCTCTCTCTCTCTCTCTCTCTCTCTCTCTCTCTCTCTCTCTCTCCCCTGTCTCTCTATGTGTGTGTGTGTGTGTGTGTGTGTGTGTGTGTGTGTGTGTGTGTGTAGCTCACAATCTCTCTTGCAATCTCCCTCAGTCTCTCTCTCTGTCTCTTTCCCTCTTTTCTGCGGTGCTGACGTAATCCCCAAACATCTCCGGCAGCAGCAGCTGCTGGGCACAGGCAGGCAGGCACCTCCTCTGGGCCCTTTCAGCAGCCCATGCGGGCCTGTCCAGCTTGGGCAGACAGACAATCGCGGCCTTTCTTCCCCCAATTAGCTAGTACTTCAAGAGTGGCGGGCGGCGCTGTCCAGCGGCCTCCGGAGGCACCAGGCCTGGAGATGGAATGGGGGGAGGAGAGGAGGCCAGGGAAGGGGAACAGATGAAAAAGGAAAGGAGGCGGGGAGGGTGGGACACAAGAGAAAATAGAATCAGAGCAGGGAAGCTGGGGTGGCCACCCCCAGTTCAGGACTCTATTAGTCTGTGGGCAGATGCAAATGTCGCCTTGAGACTATCCCAGGAAAGGGCCACACAGACAGGGGCTGCTCAGGGCACAGAAGGAGGCTGGGGAGTGGGGGGGGGCAGCAGGGCTGCTTCAATGGGCTGGACTAGGGGAGTAAAGGGGGATGGGGACAACCCCTCCTACTCCTTGCACCCCCAAAGCTCCCCATCTCCCCCAAAATGGTGGCATTAGAACACAGAATGTCAGAGCTGAGAGGGGTCTTAGAACACAGAACACGTTGTCAGAGCTAGGAAAGACTTTGGAATACAGAATGACAGAGCTGAGAGAGGCTTTAGAGCATAGAACTTGGAATGATAGAGCTGGAAGGAACATTAGAACAGAGCATGTCAGGACTAGGAAGGACCATAGAAACCCCCCTCATTTCCTAAATGAGAGAAATGAGGCCCAGAGTGGGGCAGGTTCTTATTCCAGGTCAAACAGCAAGGCCATGGCAAAGCTGGGGAAAGGCCCAAGGTGGGAGACCCTGCCCCAGAGCCCCACCTTAGCAGCCTGGGAAGCAGCCCTCTCCCACTGCCCCTCCCCCACTGCCTGGGCTTCAGGGGACCTGGGATCTTGGAGGAGGGAGGATCCCCAGTCCCAGCTCTTTGGTGAGGCTTTGGACTAAAGCTATTGTTTCTATTTGTGGTCATTCTCTCGAAATAGACCAAAATGAGCCCATCTTTTTAGGATACTTCCCCCTAGCAAGGCTGTGAGACAGATATTAATTATCATGCCCATTTTACACATGAGGAAATGAGTGACTAGCCCAGGGCCACACAGTGAGTAAGAAGTCCCAGGCAGAATCTGAACCAGGACTTCCTGCCTCCACATCTAAGGCTTTTCTCTGCCCTCCCTCACCTCTCTCAGAGGGGGCCTCAGAGTCTCTCCAAAGGTCCGCCCCTGCATGTGCCTAGCTTGGCATCCCGGTCACCATTTATTAGCAGTGTGACTTGCTACGAGTCATTTGATTTCTCTGCGTGCCCCTCCATTTGCCAAATGAGGGGCTGCCCTCATCCAAATCCAGAGCTTTTGGGGTATAGGCAGACACCCAGGGTGGGGGTCAGCCGAGGCACCCCTTCCTCTCTCACTCGACCAGCACTAACTCCAGAAAAGGGGCTCCTTTCCCGACATCACAGCACCACTTCCCATCCTCACCCCCACCTCAATAACTTGGGTGGCATCAACACCTTTGGACAGACAAAGGAGGCAGCTGGCTGAGGCCATCTCCCTGGCCCTGGCTCCTGCCTGCTCACCCGTGCCTTCTGTACAAGCTACATGCAAATCAGAGCCCCCTGAGTAATTTAGCCATCAACAAACTACAAAGTAAATAATTTTTTAGCAAGTGGTGTGTTTTTTTTTAATTGGACTATGATTAATCAGTAACCCCTTCGTTTCACTGGAGGGCATAAATAAAGTCTACAAATCAATATTTGTGCTTAAGGGCCACGATTGAAAACTGCTTTCTCATTTGAGGGGGTGTCAGAGGACCTGGGTTTAAATTCCAGACCTGCCCCTGACCACCTGCGTGACTGTGGATCTGTCCCATTCCCCACCTCAGCCTCAGTTTCTCCCTTTATAAAATGAGAGGGAGGAACTACGTGACCTCCAAAGCCAACAGCCTACAGTCCCATAATTCTTTGATCTGGGCTTAGTTCCCAGTTTTTCTACTTCTACCTCTGCGGGCCTGGCCAAGTCCCTTCCTTCTTTGGGCAAGGGAAACTGGGCCTCAGTTTCCCCTTCTGTAAAATGAAGAGGCCAGACTATGGGGCCTCTAAGGCCCCTTCCAAATCTGAATCCTAGGATACTAAGACTTAAGACAAAGTCAATCCCAACAGGCCTCAGGGGCAGGATCTATAAAGGGTTTGTGGTTCTGAAGATAAGGCTCTTCTTTCTAGTCACCTGCATGTTCCTGGGTTTATTCCTAAGTGAAGCGTCTTAGGTCTCTGCCCTAGAAGTGGCTCCATGGAATGTCTGAGAAAGCCATGAATATTTCCTTGGAAAACAGATGAGTAAAGTCTCCTTAGGCCTTTGGGCTCTTCCAGCACCTACTATTTCCCGTCACAGTCAGTCACGTAGAATTGGGAGTCGGGTGAAATCTCCATATAGGACAAGGGCCACTCCAGAGGCAAGGAGGCACTGGGGAGGAGACCTGGACCTATAGGAAAAAAGGTCCAACTTACCTGGATTCTGATCCAAGATGGGCAAATCATTTGCTTCTCTGTGCCTCAGTTTCCTCAACTATAAACCAGGGATGGATACCTACACAGAATGGGACATCAGAGATAAAATGTTCCAGCCTCTTCTTTTTCCAAGTCTCTGTCTCTATCCTCAACCTCTCCCTAGCGCTTCTCACCCTCTATCCTCAACCTCTCCCTAGCGCTTCTCACCCTATAGAGAGGACATCTTGCCAAGTATATCCCACCCACAGGTCAAATTCAACATGTCCTAAACTGAATTCCTCTCCCTACCCCCAGCCCTGACCGTATCCACCCTCCAAAATTCTCCGTTTCTGACAATGGCCTGGTCACCCCCTCCAGGTTCTCCAAGCTCTTAAAGTCATCTTTGACTCTTCCCTTCTCTCCCCTGTCCCCCCATATCCAATAAAGCACCAAGTCCAGACATTTCTATGCCCTCCATATCTCTCGTATTGGACTGTCCTCCCCACTTAGTCCTGAGGACCTGAAGGTCCTCATCTCATCTTCCTCAATTGGACACAGTGTGGAAATGCCCTGGGTTCAAATCCCACCCCACATACTTACTTAGCTGGGGGGCCCTGTGTGTGAAATCTCAAGTGCTTTATCTGTAAAATGGAAGCGGTAACAGCCGCAGCTTCCCTGGGCTGTTGAGAGGATCAAAGAAGATCACGAATGCCTGCCCACCTGTAAGCCCTAAAGAAAGTGGGACCATTGTCACTGGTGCTATCGGTCACCTCCCAGATCTTCCTCTTCCACCCCAGCGCAGCCACTCCCCAGTCCATCCTTCACGTGGCTCCCAGGGAACTTCCCCTGCACCCCTGATGATTCCATCGCTCCCTCGAAGAGAAAACAAGCCTTTGCTGCCCACAGAAGAGCTTGGGAATGCCTGTTCAAAGCCTGTCCCTAGCAGTTACCATCAGCAGGACCTTAAGCAAGTTACTGTTGCTCTTTGGCCTCAGTTTCCCCATTTGCAAAATGAAGGGCTAGAATTTACGATCCCTAAGATTGATTCCTTCTGCTTCTAAACTTTGATGCTGGCGTGGAAGGCCTTCATAATCTGGCTCAAACCCACCTCTCCTGCTTTACAAGACACCCAGTGCCTAGCAGAGTGCCTGGCACATAGCAGGTGCTCAATATACAGTGATTGGGTCACTAACTGGTTACCTCACTGACTCATTTCGAGCTTGCCTTCTGCTCAAATCTCCAGATATTTTTTGAACAAATGTCTGTCTAGATGTGCTCTCTCATCTGAGAGCCCATTCCCCATCCTGTGGCCCAGAACTGTCCCCTTCGTTACAACAAGGGGGTTGGATTAGATGACCTATTCAAGCTCTGACATTCAGGGCTTCTCTGACTGTAAAGTCTGAGACGTTGATAAGATTTGGAAGAGAATCTTCCAGAGCTGTTTCTACCGTCAAAAGGCTGGACTCCCCAAGGTGCTTCTTTCTTTAAAATACAGTTGGGGGAAGGAGGGATATTGAAGAGAAGGCAATCCACAGCCCCTGGGATAGTTATAAAAGTCAATAAAAAGAACCTGATTCTTTCATGACTAGTGAGAGCGCATGCCACTTACCGGTGAGTGAAGGAAACTCTTTGAGCTGAGGATGCTGGGACGGAGCTGGCTGCATCAACAGCCCAGGATCCCGCCCTGTCTCCACACTGAGGGAGCAGCCAGGCTCCAGCATCAGCCTTCTTCCTGCTGCCTGGTCCTCCCTGAAAGTGTGACAAAGCCAGCTCCGCCAGGTTTCCTTCCTTCCACTCTGACCTAAAGACCTGGAACCCAACAAATGCCTTCTACTGCTGCTTGGAAACAGCTTTGACCTTTACAACCACTTATCTTTGCAGAATAAAACCCAGCAGGCAAAGTCAATAATTCCAAAGCAGGTGCCTGGAGCGGCAGAGAATCTGAAAGTCACCTTGGGTAGTGGGTGGCGCCAAATGGGGCCTTTTGCCATCCCCCTGTCCTTGTCCCCTTGTGACTCAGCAGCACAGAAGGTCAGGAATGTCCTTCAAGAAAGGTATCCAATGGGACAAGTTACCTTCCAGCCATCCACAGCTGCCTCCAGTCCTTGAAGGAAATGGTTTTCAACTCATCCGATCACCCAATAAGTCAGGTAGACCCAATCACTCGGAGGAGAAGGCAGTGAGATGTCTGTGGTGTCACTGGAAGAGCCCTATGGTCAAAAGAGGCTTGGGTGTAAGACCCAGCTCTCTCGAAGGACATCCCATCTCTCACCTCTGGACCTTTGCCTAAGCAGTCTCCCACACCTGGAGAGCAATTCCCTTCCCACTTTGGCCTCTACGCGTCCACCACTTCAACAACAGGTTTCCATCAGGGTAAATTGAAAGCACTTCTTCCTCTCTTTTTGGAGTCTTACTCCAATGGTGGTTGGGTGAGGAAGATTTTTAAGGCCTGTGCATATCATGTCCAAGGAAGTGGTTTCTGGGAGACAGAGTCAGGGTCCTCAACCAGCCTCGACCCAGAGGCTATAGAGACCCCAGAGATGGAGCCTCGTGTCATGGCAAGACCTCCCATTGCTTTTCATATTTGGGTGGAGGCTAAAGGCCTTGTTCTTACCTACTCAGCAGTGTTATCCTCAAGAGTGCTTGCTCAGCAAAAGCTCTGAGGCAGGAAAACAACCGCAGACCAGGAATCGATATCGGACTGGAAACTGCTTCCTGGCTATGACTGCGGGTCCCCCAGGCCTGGCATGGGGCTATACCTACAGCAAGTATCCAGTCAAAAGGAAGGGGCAAGAGGGAGAAAGAAGGAAAGGGAGAGCTCACCCCTAAATAGAGGGGCAACAGCCTGACCTCTGACCCTGGATCAGAGGGCAGGGAATGTCATAGGACCATTGAGGATGGAAAGGACTTTAGCAGTGATCTAATCCAACCCCTCCATTTTATACATGGGACTCAGAAACAGTAAGGGACTTGTCCAAGGTCACACAGGTAATGAACAGCAAAGCCAAGATTCAAACTCAGATCTTTTGACATGAGAAAAAATTTGTATAGCACTTAGCACAGTGCCTGGCAGGTACTAGGCCCTTAATAAATGATTATTCCTTCCTTCCCAAATCTTGGGCTCTTTCCATGGTGTCTTTTGTCCACATGAAAACTCAAGAAATAAAATATGCCCTTTCAGATGGACCCAAGCACAGCTGACCCTGTAACCATTTAAGTGTGGCCATCTTGGGTTAGCATCGAAGGACAAATCCAATCTGTTTCCACTCAGCTTGACTAGCAGAGCAGCACAATGAGACCAGGAAACCCCGGTTGGAGTCCCAGCCTCTGACATGAATCAACTGTACAGCCTTAGTCACGGTAGTTCCCCAGGCCTCAGTTTCTCCATCGATGAATTAAAGATAAGAATGCCCGCCTTATCCACTAGACAGGGGGGCTATAATATAGATGTGTGAGTGCTGCATTCGGGAAAGCTTCAAGTGCTATAGAGTGTAACAAAGCTGTTGCAGTGGTATTTTTAAGGGGAGCTAAATCGCTAGACTCATAGGAAAGGCTGTTTAAGGTGCTGCATTAGCAGCGTGAAGTGAACAGGGGTTCAATAAGTGTGGGTCTTATACAAGTGTTGGAAGGCATAGCAAAGCCCTGTCCCAGCACTGTGTGGTATTACAAGGTGTCCTACTAGTGAATGCCTCCCCTTCTGGACCACCACCCTCCATGCCAGATTGGAGGCTTTCCCTGAATCCAGCCCCCAGACAGCGGGCTGAGCAGGTACGCAGCTGCCACCTCTACCGGATGGCTCCCAGAACCAGCTGCTTCCCTCTCGTCTCCTTGCCCTGCTTTCCCTGTCCCAGCACACAATTCCCTTCCTGGTCACCTCACCCCTATATTTGTTATCTTCCATATTAAAAAGTAAACTGTCTTTCTGTTTTGAGTATTTATATTTCCTGTACTTAACACAGTTCATGGTACAGAGTAAGCAGTTAATACATTTTTTATTCATTTACTAATTGTAAGGGATAACCAAGAGCTGTTCAGCTACTGTACCATATACCAGGGCACCATGCTGGTGCTACTAGTTACAGCAAGAGCTGTTCAGCTACTGTACCGTATACCAGGGCACCATGCTGGTGCTACTAGTTACAGCAAGGTGCGTCATACAGAACAAAACAGGGCGTGGAAGGGGCTGTATGGAGTTAAAAATAAAACAAGGTGCTCTATTAGCTCTGGAGAGTGCAACAAAGAGTTGCATTTGTCTTGTGAGGTATATGAAGATGATTTACAAGCGTGTAAGGTGTGAAAAGTGTTGTGTAAGTGTTGTAAGGCATAACAGAGTGCTATACAAGTGTCATAAAGTGTAACTAGAGTATATACAAATGTTTCTAAATGTAACAATGTTATACCAGTATTATAAACTGGCACAGAAGTTGGAGGACCAGTATTTCTACGTTTCTACGCGCACACAGGTATGCACATGTGTACACGCGCACACACACTTATGTGCACGCGCGCGCGCGCACACACACACACACACACACACACACACACACTATTGGCCCCCTGTAGCCAGACCTGGACCAGATGAGAATAACTAAAGGTGTCATTCTGTCACAGTTGCACAGTTAGAGACACAGTCACGTGGGTGACTTTCTAGTCATTTGTTTCTCTCCTTGCCTTTGAATGGAAGTGCACTCATACTCTAGACCTCAGTTTCCCCGATCTGTACAATAGAGGGATGGACTGTGTACGCTATGGTCCACATCCTCTGAAGACACATGAGCAGCATCATCCCTGGCCTGACCATCTTGGGTCTCCTACGTCCAAATAGAAACAAACTTCCAGTCTACCACAACCTCTAAGCTGAGAGATCAGTGAAATGCTCCCCAGCCTCTCAGGGTGCACAGTCTGGCAAAAACTGACTTTATTTTCAAGACAGCCACTGCTTGTGAAACGCCTACTTCTCATGCTGAAGGCCCAGACATTCACAAGACTCAGGGAGAGTAGAGCACTTTGTGACCCTATTAACCAAGGCAGAGAGAGGCTCCCAGGGCTGACACTTTCTTTGGAGCCCTCGATGTGGGATCTTGTTTAAGGGTCCTCCTGCCTCTGAGAGGGGCCAGAGCAAAGTCTGAGGGAATCCACAGAGACTAAAGGTGAAAAAAGAATGAAGCCCGCAGCTTTGGGGAGCATTGAAAGCAGCATGTAGCTGGGCTCCCAGGGATCACACAGCTAATAAAGAAGAATGCTGTCAGGGACAGAAAGAGAGTCTAAATAAATTAGCCGTGTCCAGAAGCCGATGGAACATGGGATTAGGACTCACAAAGGCCAGGGCTGTATTCAGCCGCCCTTATCGGAATGCCTAATAGCCTCCATCAGCTCTGCTCACCTCAGGCCAAGAGGCCCTGAACTCCCTCCACTGAATGGGCCTCCAGCCCGACCCCCACTGCCGACGGTGTGCCAGGGATTTGATACAAACCGGAGCCCAAATCGGCCTGGGTGGGGTGAGGTGGGGGGAACCCAGGACCCAGCTGAGCAGCCAAACAGAGGCATGGCTAGACCAGCTCAGGCTCCAGAACATAGGCCTGGCAGCCAGCTAGCTAGAAACCTAAGGGTCCCTCTAGCAGAATAAGGGAGGCCAGGCTAGCTAATTTTACATAGCTGGAAACAGTAAGGTAATGGAAAGATTGCCAGTTTTACAATGGAGGACCTGCATTCAGATCCTGCCTTTTGGGAATTATTACCTCGAGCAAGTCATCTAACATCAAGGAGCCTCAGTTCCTCCTCTGTAAAATGGGGACAAGGGGGAGGGTTTGTACTAGGTACCTTCTGAGTTCTATGATCCTATGACCATTTGATGCTCACAACAACCCTGAGAGGTAGAAGATGTCAATAGCATGTTCCCCATTGTGCAAATGGAGAAACCAATGGATCAGTGGCAAGAAGGGCTCCGGGAGGCACACAGCTCTGCCTTTGTAGAAGAGAGAGATGAAGCCAAGAAAGGAGTCAGAGCAAAGAAAGAGCAGCACCAGCTTTGGAGCCCCGAGTCTTTCCCTCTTCAGCCGGTGCTTTCCCAGAGGCCCAGGGCTGAGAAGGAGCCAGGTCCAAGGCTGGGTCCAGATCTTCTTATGGACTGACTGGCCAGGGCTCTTCCCACACATGGGGTTTGACTGAGTTGAGCATCACCCTGAAAGAATTACAGCTGACCCCAAACAAAATAGGGAAGGAGCTAGCCTTCCTTTGCCCAGCCCCCTTGGGTCCATGGGAGCAGCTTGGAGTATGGCAGCAGATGCCCTCCTGCATCCTGGCTCCATCATTGGCCAGCTGCCCAAGCCGAGGTAAGCAGCTTCAATTAACCAACATTTATGAAGCACCTACTATGTGCCAAGCACTTCACTAAGCACTGGGGATACAAAGAAAGGCAAAAATAGGTTCTGCCCTCACTGAGCTCAGATCTAGCAAGGGAGACAGACTGCACCTAACATAATATTGGTACTAAGCTAACCCTGGGGGGGAAGGGACTAGCCTCAATTTCCCTTTCTGGGGAAGGAGAATAATACTTTCACTGCATTCTTCACCGGTTGTGGGAAGGCAAGTGGCATTTAAAAGTCATCAAGTTGCCTCTGGAGAGGCTGCTTGGTGTGGGGGTATCATGGTGGACTCCCCAAAAGGACTTCACATCTTGCCTCTGGCACTTCCTAACTCTGAGGTTTCTTTCACATCTATAACCCTATTATCCCATGATTGATATTCAAGGTCCTTCAGGCTGCAGCCCCAGCCACCTCCTCCAGCCTTCTCTATTCTCCAGGCAAACTGGGTCCTTCTTTGTCCCAGCCTTCTCTCCCTCCCCCTTTCCCATTCTAGTCCTGCCCCACTCTTGTTGCCACCATTTCACTCACTCTGCCCACCCCACCTTCAGCCTGGAATGGACTCTCCCCTGCTCAGATCTCACTTCCGCTGCATACTGGCTGTGTGACCATGGGTAAGTCATTTCTCTCTGAGCCTTAGCTGCCTCATCTGTAAAATGCTTCTACCTGACTTTTTCATAATGTTTGTCGAACAATGAACATTGCTGACGATGGAAATAAACTCTGAGCTTCTTGATTTTTCTTGGGAAGGGGTGAGGGAAGGGAGTATCTCAAGGAGATAAAGTAGGTAAGGAGAGGTAAGCATATGATTTTCCCCACCCAGATTTTACTCTGACTTTCACTCCTTCCTTCCTACTTGGAACACTCTAAAAGCAAGGATGTTTTTAGCCCTGCAGCCAGGCAGCATTCCCAGCTCCCAGGGATGACAAACAGGCTTTGAAAGAGTTAATAGGCAAAGGTTTATCCGGCCCGTGAATGGGACCCCCTCGGATTGATCCGAGGCTTTGGAGCGAGGGCCTGATGCCTGGATGATGTCCTTGGGCGGCAAACAGGCCAAGAATGGCATAAAAGAATTCACAGGACCGGGAAGCCTTTTCTTCCTCAGCAGAAAGGAGGGAGAGGGTTGGGAGGGGGAGCTGCCTTCCTGAGCTGTGAGAGGCATTTGCAGCAGAGAACTCTGGGGAGGAAGTGATGGGGCCATAAGTCTGAAGGGCAATGGCAGGATGCTGGAGAGAGACACAAACAGGGCTTTTTTGGGGGAAGGCAGTGACTTCATGGTATAAAGGAACATTGATTTCAGAAGCTCTCTGCAGCTTCCCAAATGAGAAGGCAGAGGCAGGCTTGCCTGCGGAAGGGAGAGGACCGCTGCTGGGTCCTACCAGCCCATTGTCCCTGGCGCCAGCCCGGGGGAGGGAGGAAGGGAGCAGCTATTCCTACCTGCTCGGAAGAGCCCACGCCCCATGGGCTGACCTGCTGAAGGCCACTGGCACCAAAGCAGGAAGTGGCTCATTCGGGAGGGACTTTGAGCCAGTCTTTTACCTCCCTGGGCCTCAGTTTCCTTCTCTGTCAAAGGAAATTAGATGGGTTCTGAGTTCTAAACTAGCTCTGACAATCTTTGATCAATAATTTGCAACCACTTCCTGGGGGATTTTGGATAAGCCACGTCCTTCTCTGGGCTTCAGTTTCCAATTCTGTCAGATAAGGGAGTTGATCTAGGTGATATCTAAGATCCCTTCCAACTCTGAGAAGATGTGCCCTCTGATTTGTAACCATTCCCGGGGAGACATTGGGCCCTTCTCCACTATGGGTCTCAGTTTCCCCCTCTGTAGCATGAAGGAGTCAGACTGCATGATTCCTAAGGTTCTAGCTTGCTGGTGCTATAACCAGGCCCTTGAGCCGATTTCCCGGGCAGCCTGAGCAGAGGAGTAATCAGCCCCTGGGAATGCAGTGCCTCTGGGAGCAGACGTGGATTTGGAGTCAGAAAGACTAGACTCACACACTTCAGATCCCAAGACCCCAACCCCCACAGCATGCTTGACAGAAAATTAAACCTGGAACCTGGAGGACCTGGTTCAACTCTGGTCTCTGACACTTACCAGCTGTGTATTTCACTTCTCTGAGCCTCAGTTTCCTCATCTGCAGAATGGGAACAATAACACCTAGCACTTCTACCTCACTGGGTCATTAGGAGGCACAGATAAGATAAGGATATAAAACATTTTGCAAACCCTAAAAAGTCACGTGCCATTATCACTCTGCTGTTACCCGTGTGACCTTGGGCCAGTCAATTTCATCAAATTATGAATTCAGGGCTGGAAGGGACCTTAGAATCCACCTAGAGCTGAGGTCCCTTCTGGAGCTCTACAGCTCTTCGTAGGAATAGCCGGCATGGGCCATCCAGGAGAGAGGGAGTCCTTGGCGGCCAAAAGGAAACTCAGAGCCGTGGCCTCCTGGCCACACCGACATCCTCAGAGCTATTCTGAGCTGCCTCCATGCAGATGTATCCTGGAGGTATTCTCAGTCCACGACATCCTGGAGAAACACTCCCCTACGCCCACACACTTCCCTCCCACTGGCTCTGACCCTCTCCAGCGACCCTCCTCAGAATAATAATGTTCTGCAAACCTTAGAACGCCAGAAAAAGGTCAGCGAGTGTCATTTTCCCCCCTCACGTGTGTACAGCGCTCTACAATTCACAGAATTCTCTGTCAGCTATGGCCCTTTGGGGCCTCAGAATGAGGCTCTGAGGCAGGCAAAGGCAGATATTATCACCCTCATTCTACATACAAGGAAACTGAAACCGAGGAAGGGTATGAGATCCTAGATTTAAAGTTGTAACATCCCTCAAAGGAACTAACCCCTTCATTTTACAAATGAGCAGCTCCCAGGGTATATGACTTACCCAAAGTCACTCATGTAGTCAGGGGCAGAAACGGGATTTGAACCCAGTTCCTCAAACTCCAGAGTTGGCACACTTGCCACCCTAACATGAAATAATTCTCCCTAGGTCACATAGCTATGAGCCCAAAACAGGAACCCAGGTCTTTTGACTCCTAGTTCGAGGAGTCCAGGACTGCATGTGCTTGTCATCCCAAGCTAAGCAAGCTGTCTGGCCTTGGCTTCAAAGGGCTCATGTTGCCCACTGTCAGATAATTGTCATTCAATAAGATGAAACAGGATGGACCCCATCCTCCAGGGAGTCGAGGACTTTGGAATGGCCATTGCTGGCAAAAACCCAACTATGACCACAGGCACTCCTCTTGGTGACAGCTTGGCTCCAGGTGTGCCTAGGAGTGGGGGCTGTCCACCTGCTAAAGCACTAGCTCCCACATTTCTGAAAAGCAAGTCACTTGAAATGAGCAGTCGATGAGGCTCTGCCCAGTGGGTCCTTCCGCAGGGAACAGCCCCTCATTCTCCGGCTGGCAGAGCAACTGGGCTGCATAAGGTCTAGGGGACAGTGGTTCTCACTGTCAGGAAATGAGCTTATTGAGTCATAATCAAGAGACAATGAGATGTGTGGGCCTTCCAGCTCACAAAAACCTCTTTGGGGGTTTTGTATTCTGAGATTTGTTTCTGGGGAGGGAGGGGAGGGAGAGGGAGCAAAAAAGGAAACCAGGGATTAAGATGAATCCTGAAAGGTCAGGTCTTCGCATCCCAGCCAGCCCTGCCCGAAGAGATTTCCTGTTTCCAAAAGGTCTGGGCTCCTGTGTGGCACTGGGGAGCTTGTGGCAAAACTGTGCTTTGTGCAATAGGGAGGTCGGCTAAGTGTCAGCTGTGATAGCCCCTCTCCTCCCAATATGGCATGGTGTTTGAGCGACAAGAAAGTGCTTCCAAAAAAGGTGAAAAGTTATTTACGAAAGGGAGGTCTCTTTGTTTGGGGGTTTAAAAATCCTTCTTTGTTGTCTTCCTCCTCTGACGCCCCCTCGCTAGTCCTATACCCCTCCCCACCTCAGATTCATGGATCCTAACTCGAGATTTCTGAGGCTTCCAGCCTAACCCCCAAATTTGAAGTTAAGAAGACTGAGGTTCCAGGACGTTGAGTGACTTGTCCAAGGTCACATAGGCAGTAAGCATTGAAGACAGAATGTATACATAGGTCCTCTGATTCCAGTATCTTTGCCAAGCTAACCTGCATTGGTAGAGGACATTTCCTCACCTGGGAGTTCCCAGTACCAATGAGATCATAGGTCCAGTCTCTATCTTATGGTCCTCTAGGAAGACTCTCAGGAGTGCTAATGACCTACATGATCTGGGGCTGGGGAAGGAAGGAAGGAAGGAAGGAAGGAAGGAAGGAAGGAAGGAAGGAAGGAAGGAAGGAAGGAAGGAAGGAAGGAAGGAAGGAAGGAAGGAAGGAAGGAAGGAAGGAAAAAGAAAGTTAGGCCCATTGCTGAGAGTGGCTAAAGTGATGCTAATGTATGATGAAGAGAGAACGTAGTCACTCTTCCTTTTGATTCTGTTTTCTTTACCACAGAGAATAAATAACCTTTGGACTAGAAAGTACAGGGAGAAAATAGCTAATGGGGAGACAAAACACATGATGAGGAAGGAGGGAAGGAGAGAGTGAGATAGAACCTAGCTACCCTGAAGGCATTCCAGTCACCTGGCCCAGACAGAGCTCATCCTTCAGGACTGAGCACACCAGGCAGATGCTCATGCTAAGTCACCTCCAGTGATCTTTAGAGGAAAAGACAGGAGCCGAAGGACCAAAGAGGCACACTTTCTGAAGCGGGAAGAGGATGGATCTGAATGATGCAGGTCAGAGATCTGGACAGCATTTCCCAGGAAAATTCCAGAATGTATTTAGATCATTAGTCAAGCTCTGCAAAAGGAGGCAATCAATGGCCAAGAGTCAGCACGGCTTCAGCCAGGACAGCTCATGACCGGGGAAGCCCATGCCCTTTTCTAACAGGGCTACTACATTGGTAGATCAGCACGGAGCTTGGAGCTACAATAGACCTAGTCTTAGGAAATCGTTTGACAAAGCCAGATGGCTACGTGTGGGTTTGACAATAATTGCACCATTCATTAAGTGGATTCAGGTGTAGCTGAATGGCCAGAATGGCCAGAGCCAAAGAGTTAATGGCTCTTTGTCAACCTGAAAGGAGGTCTCTGGTGGAGAGCCCCCAAGGGCCTGTGCTTCTCCCATCGTTATTCATGATTTAGATGAAGGCATAGATGGTAAGCCACAAAGCTGGGAGGGATGGCTAACACACCAGATGACAGAGTCAGGAGCCAATATGGTCAGACTTAGGCATGGAGAACGCTGCGAATCAACTGTGGAACGGGAAAGACAATCCATCAGTCAATCAACAAACATTAATTAAGCACATTAAGCTAAGGACAGCATTTGGGGATAGCGTGCACAGAGCTAAGCACTCCCTGCCCTCAAAGAGCTCGCGTATTTTTTTAAGGCAATTGGGTCCCAGGGCCACGCAGCTAGTAAGAATCAAGTGTTTGGTGTGAGGTCACATTTGAACTCAGGTCCTCCTGACTTCAGGGCCCATACTCGATCCACTGTGCCACCGAGCTGCTCCAAGAGCTCGCATTCTAACTGCATTAGCCCCCAGAAAAATGCTCCGTTGGTCTGCACTCAAAAGGACAGAGGGTCTAAAGACTCAGGAAGTGAGGGTCCTCAGCCCAGTTCAGAGTGTGTGGTCAGTTCTGGGCGCAACATTCCTTACAACATTTTTGTATTGTTATGAACCTACCAGATGTCCACAAACATGAATGGTTCTACATACTAAAAAGAGCAGAAAAATGAGGATTGTCCATGAGGACACCATGACTCTCTCCTACATGCAGCTTAATGGGCTTTTGAAAAGTCTGTTATTACAAACACACCACAGTGAGTTCTAGTATGGTCCTCTTGTCTGGTTAGCTCCTCCACACAACACTCTGTTCTCTTCTGTGAATTGGGTGCCATTCATAAAGACCTTTGATGAGCTGGAGATCCTCTAGAGTTCTGAAGGGTTATGTTCTCCAGCCTTGATTCTCTGCCACACAGATGCCCACCAGAGAGGTGGGTCATTGCAGGGCCACCAGAGAGGTGGGTCATTGCAGGGCCACCAGAGAGGTGGGACATTGCAAGGCCACCAGTGAGGGAGGCTTGGTCATTGCATGGCCATTCCTGGAAGGCTCCCCACCACATCTCTGCTCACTTCCATCCTTCCCATTTTTCCAGGCCCTGCACCAACATTACCTCCGGGCAGCCTCCTCTGACTATCCCTGCTCACAGAATACTCTCCCTTTTCATTGCTCCTCCATTGACATTGTGTACCTGCTCCCTGAGAGTGAGAACTGGCTCCTCCTGATCCCATCCTATCTAGTGCACTTCACTGGATGGAGAACCTCATTCATACTCAGATCACATTGGGAAATTCACTGAGATCCCAGCACCATACAGAGCAGCTACTTGGTCAGCATGCATTGTTGATGATGCAAGTGGGTAACTGTCATGTTGGGGCATTCATTCACCAAAGAAGCATTTATTAAGCACTGCGCTAGGTCATGGGTATAAAGCAAAGACAAAACAATCTCTGCCCTCAAGAAGCTTATAGTTGGCTAACATCTTATTTAAAATATCTAGCTGGTGACACAGTTGCTCTACAGATACATCTAGGAGATGCCATAGTGGATGGAACACTGGGCCTGGAGTCAAGAAAACCCGATTTCAAATCTGGCATCAGAGATTACTAGCTATGGGACCCTGGGCAGGTCACTGAACCTCTATGTCTCAGTTTCCTCATCCATAAAATGGGAATCATAATAGCGCCTACTTCCCAAGGTTGTTGTGAAGATCACAAAAGATAATAATAAATCCTATTTATTTAAATGCTAGCTAGCTAGAATGATAGCATTTTGTCCCAGTATTTTCAACTAGGTGGACACCATTTAACCACCCCAAACTAACGTGTTCTGCCCACACAGCACAGTAATCATAGTACTGAATCCATTGATTGTGAAAGGAGATATGAGATTGAATTTCCAATTCTTTTCAGAGGTGGGGGAAGATGGGTGTTTAATACTGTATATAATGTCTGAACTAATTTTTGTCTTTTTTTTCTGTGGAGTGAGAGAGGAACCTATTGGGGAAAGTAGATGATGCAAAGATATATGATATTAGTTTTTGGAACTGGTTAGATAGATGAACTCAAAGAGTATTAGTTATTAGTAGTTCAATGTGAATGTGGCAGGAGGTCTCCAGTGGAGTGCCCTAGTGATCTGTGTTTGTACTACAACATTTAACATTTTTACCAGTGACTTGAATAAAGGCAAAAATGGCACATTCATCAGATTTGCAGATGTCCCAAAGCTGGGAAGGAAAGCTAACTTGCTGGATGACATATGCTGGAGCAGAAGTTTATGAGATGATATAAAATAGGGATAAATGCAAAGTCTTGCACTTAGGTATGAAAATCACCTTCACAAGTTTAAAATAGAAGAAGCATATTGAGGCAGCAATTTTTTCTTAAAAACAAAAAAAGATAGTAGACCATAAGATCAATAGGAGACATCACTGTGGTATGGCACCAGGAGAGATAATGCAATCCTGGACTGCCTTAAGAGAGTCCAGGCACCCAGGAATGAGGAGGTGAGAGACCCTGATCAAGTCAAGCCAACAAGCATTTATTAAGTGCCTGCTATGTGGTAAGCACCAGGCTAAGTGCTGAGGATGCAGAGAAGGGGGGGAAAGTCAGTTCCTTTCCTCAAGAAGTTCACAGGCCAGTGGGAGAGACAATGCACAAACATCTGTGTACAAACAAGGTATATACTGGATAAATTGGTAATAATCAACAGAGGGAAAGGTCTAGAACTAAGAGGGATGGGAAATGTTTCCTGTAGAAGGTGAGATTTTAGCAGGGACTTGAAGGAAGCAAAGGAAGCTGGGAGGCAGAGATGAGAAGGAGGGAGAGCATTCCAGGCATGGGGGACACATAGCCAGGGAAAATGCCCAGAGCTGAGACTAGTATCTTGTGTGTGGCACAACCGGGAGGTTGATGTCACTGGATTGCAGTGAATGTGGGTGGAGACAGATGGGAGAAGACTGGGAAGGTGGGAAGGGTCAGTTTAAGAAGGATCTTAAAAGCCCCAAATGTCCCATCTCATCTGAGTACTATGTTCATTTCTTGGTGCTGCCATTTAAGAAGGACATTGATAAGGCAGAGAGTACCCAGGGGAAGGCTTCTAGAAGGGGCTGGAGTCCAGGACATAGGAGGATTGGTCAAAAGAACTGGAGAAGAAGACTCAGGGAAACATGCTAGCAGTCCTCTATTATATAAAGGGCTTACTTGTTCTCTTTGGCTCCAGAGAGAAAAATCAGGAATAACCAGTGGGTAAAAGTCACAAAGAGGAAGATTTAAGCTTGACATTGGAAAGTCTTTTAAATGATCAGAGCCATCCAAAAGGAAAGGGGCTGGCCCTTTGAGGTGGTGAGACTTCTCCTCCTGGGAGGTATTCCGGCAGAGGCTTGACACACCTTTGTTGGGTAGGTAGTAGCGGGAATTTCTGATATGTGTAGGCTGTTCCAGACAGCCAATGAGGTCCCTTCCCACTCCCAAATTCTGTGATTCTATCACAATATGATGCCATAAACTTGCTTCAAATGAATGTTTTTAATCAATCATAACCAACAAACATTTATTAAGTGCCTACTATGTGCCTCAAGTTCTAGAATGACAGAGACAAAAGTACAATTGTCCTTGGTCTTACAGGAGCTTACGTTCTGGTGGCTGAAGGGAGAGTTTCTCTATACACTAAAAATATCAGTGCCTCTCTGTGTGAAGTATGTTCTTTATTCAGTCTGCAGAAGGTTTGCTGAACTGCTCAGCCTCTGAACTCCCAGGTCCCTACATATCAAAGCACTGGTCACCAGGATGTCACTGCCCCCAAACCTGTTCCCAATTCCCAATTTAATCCAAGCCAACAAGTTTTTTTTTAAGTGTCCTATATGGGAGGCCCTCAGGCTGACAGAAAAGGTTCCTATGGAACACACATACTTGTGTATAACATAATTCATACTGACAGTGAAGTGCCAGGGAAAAGGGCACTTGCTGGTTTGGAGTCAAGGGACCTGAGTTCAAATCCTGACTCTTCCATTCCTTGCCTGTATGACCCTGAGTAAGTCCCTTGCTCTTTTTTGGGCTTCAGGGTCCTCCTTTATAAAGTGAGAGGATTGGACCAGACAAATGATTCAGGGCTAGCCCAGAGCAGGGTGCCTAAGCCTATAGAACAGCAGCTCCTTGAGGGCAGAACCGGATCCCCAGTGCCCGGCACAGAGCTGAGCACATGGAAGATGCTCAGGAAATGCTGGTGATCTATCATCTCTGGTGCCTCAGAGTGAGGATTTGGGGGACCAGAACTGTGACTTCAGCCACAGAAGGACCTTGGGTAGATGAAGCCTCCTACTCTCAGGGCTCACAAAGGGTCCCCCAAAACTCCAAGGCCAAGTGTGAAAAAGATGTGTGTATGAGAGACCATACATGGTTCTCGTGTGAGCGTCCACAGTGGGGGGGGGAGGTGACAGGGAAGACCCCTAGACTTGGAGTCAGGAGAACTGGGTATGAATCTTAGCTCTGACACCTATTGGTGGCAAACCCTTTCACCATTCTCAGCCTCAGTTTCCTCAGCTGTAAAATGGGGATAGGAATAACACCTCTCTAGAGAGTTACTGAGGACATCGAGGCATTCAGTGAATTGCCCAGGACAAAATGTGCCAGGGGCAGGTTTTGGACCAAAAGAAGAATCACAGTCATAGAATGTGAGAGCTAGAGAGGTCCCAGCAGCCTCTGATGCCACTCGGGCCCCCAAGAAGCCCCCTGCACACATGCCCTAGGAGTAGCCATCCAGTCTCTCTCCATGGAGGGAGAAGCTGCTATCTCTCCAGGAAGCTCACTCCAGCTCTGAACAGCTCCAATACAAGACTCCCCCATTCAGAAGTCAGTGCTCTCTACTACACTGCCCTGCTTCTCAAGGAGGGGAATAATCACGATTATTACTGCCACACAACAGCCGCTCACCATCTTTCATAGATTAAAAATGGCAAATCCCTGTCCTCCAGTCACAGACCTCAAAGTATCTTTGAGAATTTGGCCAAGAAAATAACTGAAGCATGAGTATTATCACAGTAAAATCCACTGAGCCCTGAACAATGGGGAACATTTTTCATCGACGTTACCACACCAAATGCACACAATCTTCAAGCCACCTGGAATGAGAAACTTTCCAAAGACCCTGACCAGCAAAAGAAATCCAAATCAGCCCATCATCCTCTCTGCCATGTGCTGTGGGACCGAGGATAGTGTTCTGAAGCTTCTGACCACATGCTCTGATCTGATTCCCAAAATCACAGCCTATCTACCTGTGGGACAGTCCTCTGAAACATTGAATATGGGAGGATGGTAACTGGGTAGTGACTTGTCCCAGGACAGTTTCTATCTGAATGCCATTGAAAAGAATGAAAGGAAAAAGATCAGTAACAAAATAGCAATGCTGAGAGCCTTATTCTGGGGTAGCAGGTGGGACATGGCCTGAAGACAAGCTGGGCTCAGCTGCCATTTTCAGTTGTGTGACCATTGACAAGTCACTTAACCGATCTGTGTCTGTTTCTCTGTGGTGGGTTATTGGATCCGAGGACCTGTAAATCACCTCCGAAGTCTAAATCTATGATCCTAATAAAGGAACCCAGGTTGGTTGGCAGAGGGGGTTGAGAGACAGAAAGGGAGGGGGGAGGGGAAGCTAATCCAAACCTTTTCTATAGGTTCAAGAATCAGGACAGAACTCAAGAGGAAGTCAGAAGAGTGGGGATCTAAGTTCTATGACCCTGTCCCATTCCTGGCCCCTGTCTGGGCCTCAGTTTCCTCTTCTGTCAAATGGGGGGTTGGCAGTAGCTTCTGGGTCTAATTCTCTGCTCCTGTGACAAAGGACACAACACTTCTTGTGTTCCTGGCCTCATGGGTGGCTCCTAGGAAAGCATTTTGCCAGCCTGAAAACTCGCTGGAAATGGGAGCTCTGGGTCTTATCAGAAATTTGACCCCAGCCCAAAGAAAGCAGGGCCTCAGCCCCCAGGGTGCCTGGGCTGACCCGCCCTCTCTCCATGGCGGTGACAAGGACACATTCAGCTCAGACAAGGGAGCGGAAGCCCCAGAGCCCCTTGATCTCCTCTGGGACCGGCCCCTGTGCCAACCTGGGGCATTGCAATTAATTAGATCGCTTCCTAAAGGCCTTTGTTCTTGGCCCAAGGTGGCAGACAGAGAAAACTGGAGCTCCAGGCCAGACCCTTTCTCCTGGGAACAAGCATTCTCCTCACTTCGATCACTATCGGGGCCCCAGCTAGGTAAGTGAAGCCCAGGTTCCCTCCAACCGAGCCCTGAATGCCATGACCTTACAACACGTAGAGACGTTCTTGTGTCCATTTCAATGAACTGGCTCACTGAGGCTGCTGGAGCTCATCAGCAGCAAGGACAACCCTGGATTTGGCATCAGGCAACCTGGGTTCAAATCCTGACCCTGAATCTTTCCAGTCAGTGACCTTGGATGTCCCCCACATGCTTTCCCTTCTGTCAAATGAGGAGAATGGACCACATGGGCCTGGGAGGGCCCCTCCATCTCAAATCCGTGCGCCTGGGACGATGCCAGCGAGGTGCGCCTCCCCCTCCCTGCCCACCACCAGATTGATAAGAAGCAATTGGCTTCCCGGCCCAGTCATTAGGTCAGTTATCAAGGCTTCCCGCACCATCAAGCAGCCTCAATCCCAGGACTCTCTGCACACCCGGGACAGATAGTCATCACCACCCCCCATAATTCACGGTGCAGAGCGGTCTCAGTGCCCGGAGGCCCACTCATCGGACCTGGGCTTCGTCCAGTCCTCCAGCCCCAGACCCGAGCCATCCATCATCACTTTACCCCACCCCCCTTCTCCCCAGCTCCTCACACAAGGACTCGGAAGGTCCAGGGGCCAAAAGGAAAAGACAAAGTGGTGACAGGTCATTTACCTGTGGCTATGCCCCTCTCTGGGCCATCTCAGGAGGAGATGGGTGGCCTGGAGGGCTCTTTCCATTTATAAATCTGTGATCTTCCCGGTTACCAAGATATTAAGTGAAATGCCACTTCCAGAGCGATCCCCGTGAGATGGGGAAGACAGCTCGGTGAACTGGGGAAATCCCAACCCTTGTCTGGAAGGAAGCCGCAGAAGAGGGTGGTCAAAGAGCAGAGAGTGGAAAAAGAACCAAGCAGAGTGATTGGGAGGGTGATGAGGGAGCACGAAGGAGCTGGGCTGGGGTATGAGGAAGGAGAAGAAATCGGACTCTGACGCCGTCCTGATGGATGGGAGGCCCTGAGCTTTTCGAGAAGAAGGGAAGGAGTAGCTGCAGCCCGTGTGGACCTTCCCACTCTGGCTTTCACCACCCTTCCGGGCTTATGGCTAGATATTCCCTTAGAGCATTCAGTGGTGTGACCAAACGAAGCTCCTTGCTGCTTCCCAGACTCTGTTTTTCCACCTCCAGCCTCACTGAGGCCTCTCATGGTCCTTGGCTTCTTTCAGGACTCAGCGCCTACACGAGGCCTACCCTGCCCCCGCCATTAGATGCTAGTACCCTCCCCACCCTGAAGTCACTGTAAGTCTTCTTGTAATATATGCCAGGTATATAGTAGCTGCTTAATAAATGCTTTACTAAATGAATTTTAGATGATAGAAAGAAACTGATTCTGTCTGCTAGCACAGACAGGAAGGGTGTGGGAAGTGAGCGTTTCGTTGTGATGGCTTGGTATTAGACCGCCATGATGCCTGAAACGAGCGGCTTCCTTCAAAAGGCTTGACTCGGCAGCGTGTGTAAACATCCCCTAAGACTGGAAAAAGCAGGAGTCCCTGAATTCGACCGGGACAGAGTGAACCCAGAGCTGCACTGATTGCTGTTCAGCCCACAGGACCAGGGCTGACGGGGGAGGGGCCCGGGGGGTGCAGGGAGGTGAATGGAGTTCCATTCCTAGGCCACAGTGTGTGCTGGTGGGAAAGGGGGGGCCAGGGGGCTCCCAACGGCACCCTGACGTGTGACTCTCTTTCTTCGCCCCAAACCCGGGGAAACCAGTGCTCACAGAGGTTAGTTTATTGGAATTGAGATCACAGGAGGACAAGATATAGAGCTGGGAGAGGCCATAGAGAGCCTCTGGTCTAATCTCCTCATTTTTCAGAAAAGGAAACTGAGGGAGAGTCATTCCATCAGAAATATTAAGCAGCAAATTTGATTTGGATCTGAACTCAGTCCTAGGTCTCCAATCCTGTGTTCTTACACTGTACCAGGCTCCTGGCATCTGGAGGTTCCATCAAAATCAGAGAATTGCAGAATGTCTGAGCTGGGGGGCCATGAAAAGTTGAATATTAGATCTGGGAGGGCCCTTAGAACATAGGATGTCAGAGCTGGGAGGGCCCTTAGAACACGAGATGTCAGATCTGGGAGGGCCCTTAGAACATGAGATGTCAGATCTGGGAGGGCCCTTAGAACATGGGTTGTCAGAGCTGAGAGGAACCTTTGAGGTTTATAATCTAAGCCTCTCATTTTAGAGATGAAGAAACAGACCCAGAAAAAGCAAATGGCCTTCCCAAGGTCACACAGATGATAAAAGGCTGAGCCCGGACCAGCCTGTCATCTGCCAGCTTGGAGATCTTTCCAGCACTAGTCTCCAAATTTGATTGGATCTGAATTCTGGGGTCTCTCATGGCGCATTCTCTCCAAGGGAGTCCCACAAACAGATCTGCTTCAAACTGGAAGAAAAAGAAGAAATAGGAGAATCTCACTGAAGTCTAAGGAAAGCAGCTGGGGGATTTTCAGGTTAGGCTGAGAGGTGCCCAGAGCCCAGGCAAGGGCCAGGGGAGATGAGAGCCTGGAGCTCCTTTTCCAGGCCCGCCCCAGTCTGAACTGGGGGAGTCTTGTCACCGCCAGGTGGGCACCAGCTCACCTCCACACAAAGCAAGGCTCCCGGTCTTCCTACCTGCCTTACTAACCTCACTCGGACTTCCCTAGGGCCATGGATTTGGAGCCAGAAGGAGTCAGAGATCAACCATCTTACAGATGAGAAAACTGAGGCCCATAGAGGTTCAGTAACTTGTCTAAGTGACCTTCTCAAGCCAGACAATCTCCCTGAAAGGCCAGTACTTGGCACCATACCTGGCACATAGTAGGAGCTTGAAACTGCTTCCCTTCCTCCTCTCTCCCTTCCTGTCTTCCTTACCTCACACAAGTAGTCACCAAGCCTTTAATAGGACCTGCCACACACCAGCCTTGGTAAGCAGCAGCAGTGAAATTGGAGCCCAGCTCTTCGTGGCCCAGGCCTGCACCTGCCTGACCACACTGCCCCGGCTGGAAGGAGCCATCCCAACCCCCCAGTTCACAAATGGAAAACTTGAGGCCCAGAGTGGGAAAGGGACTTGTCTAAGGCCTCACAGCTCACAGGCAGCCATGCCAGGATTTGAACCCAGGAAGGCTGGTTCTTTCTTCACTAAAAGCAGCGCTGGTCTAGAAGAGTCCAGGGTCAAGGTGGGAAGGGGATGGGGGACAGGGGCCCCTGAGTCTATCCTGGGAATCGCCCTTGGTCTTGGGCACCCACTGCTTGGGGTCCAGCCCTCACCCCTGAGCACAAATGGCATCCACAAGCAGGAGGACGTTAGCATTCCGGGCACACGGCGAGGCAGGCTATGGGAAAGGGGTCCCGGTGCCCAGAGCAGCCCAAGGAACTGGCGCCAGAGAGCGCTGAGCCCAGCCCGGGAGATCAAGATTTACAGTGAGGGGGAGGAGCCCCATGGGGGGAGAGGGGGCTGTAGCAGCCCACTGGGCATGGGCTTCCCAGCAGGCTTTGGGCAGCATGGCACAACAGCTGCAAGACTGGCCCTGCCCCGGGAGACAAAGGGTGCGCAGCACTGAGCCCAGCCAAGAGAGAGCAGCCAGGCTGGAGTTAGCCCTGGGAATATGGGGGGGCAGTGCCAGGCCAGGAAGAGAGATGGGGAAGGCTGTGCTGCTGAGAGAGAGAGAAAATGAGAGAGAGAGAGAGAGAGAGAGAGAGAGAGAGAGAGAGAGAGAGAGAGAGAGAGAGGAGAGAGAGAGAGAGAAAGAGGGAGAGAAAGACAGAGAAAGAGAGAGAGGGACAGAGCGAGAGGAGAGACAGAGAGAGAGAGACGAGAGAGAGAGAGAGAGACGAGAGAGAGAGAGAGACAGAGAGAGAGGAGAGAGAGAGAGAAGAGAGAGAGAGGAGAGAGAGAGGAGAGAGAGAAAGAGAGAGGAGAGAGAAAGAGAGAAAGAGGGAGAGAAAGAGACAGAGAGAGAGAGAGGGACAGAGCGAGAGGAGAGACAGAGAGAGAGAGACGAGAGAGAGAGAGAGACGAGAGAGAGAGAGAGGGACAGAGAGAGAGGAGAGAGAGAGAGACGAGAGAGGGAGAGAGGGAGAGAGAGAGAGGGGGGAGAAAGAGAGAGGAGAGAGAAAGAGAGAAAGAGGGAGAGAAAGAGACAGAGAAAGAGAGAGAGGGACAGAGAGAGAGGAGAGAGACGAGAGAGAGAGAGAGAGGGACAGAGAGAGAGGAGAGAGAGAGAATAGAGAGGAGGGGGGGCTGAGATGAGACAGAGGGGAGAGAGAAGGACAGAGGCAGAGAAAAGCAGGAAAGACAGACAGAGAGGGAGAGAGGGGGAGGAAAGAGGGGAAGGGAGGGAGGTCTGAAAAGACTTCCTCCATCCGGCTGCTGAGGGGGAGAGAATCCCGGGGCTGTGGCTGCTGCCCAGTGCTGCCCAGCTGAATTAGGCCATCATCTCATCTGAATCTGATGGGGACACAGACTGGGCCCCATTGTATGAAGAGGCCCATTAATTAGGCCAGTCGGAGGAGCCTGGGTAAGGCCTGTACTGGGGTGTGGCCCAAGTCCAGCCACATGGGTTCCTCCTCCTCCCCCCATCTCCCTGGACCAGAGAAAGGTGGGGCTGTTCTCCCCAAGGGCTGTGGCCCAGCTCCTCTCCCTGCAGAGGCCTCTACGGCCAGGGAAGCCTCAGGGTGAGGCCCAACGGCCTGCTCCTCTCCTCCCTCCTTCCTTCACAAGGTCATAGGTCCAGTACTGGGAAGGCTATCGCCCTTCATTGACTGATGAGGAAACTGAGGCCCAGGGTGGGGTGGTAACAAACACAGGTGATTAACAGAGATGAAATCTGAACCTAGGCCCTCCGCCCCCAGAGCCAGTGTTCTTTATGCTATCTCTCCTTTCACAGGCATCTATTAAGTGCCTACTGTGTGCTGGTCTGGGGGACAGCACAGCTAGCAAACTCTTTCCTCTTAATGACCTTCGCTAATCCGAGGGGGCAGAATGAGGAGGGGCCAAAGGAGAAGTCTCCAGAAGATGTCTGGGCCCAGTCCTGGCCCTCCCGGGGCCCCAGGCAGCTCTGGGCACATGGAACCTGTGTGTGGCCCCCACCTGGTAGGCAGTGATGAGCTCTTGACTGGTCCTTTTGTGGGAGTCGGGCTGCCTAGGCCCCAGAGGAGAGGAGCACAGAGCTTGGGGCAAGGGGACGGCATACATTAGGTCAGTCAACAAACATTTAGCAAACAGGCATTGTGTATGCCAGGCCTGGTGGAGACCCAATGCCCAAAGAGAGGGCAAGAAGACAGTAGAGCATGTCCCTTTCCCAGGGCTCCCAGCAGGGACCAGCAGCTGACCACGGAGGCCAGCCCGGTGGGGCAGAAGCCCAGACACGAGTGGGGACAAGATCCTCTGGGGGCGGAAACGCCTTCAGGAAGCTCCTCGGTGTTGGTGACCCCCCCTTGGTCCCCAGGGCCTGAGCTCCCACCAGCTCCTCCCGGCCCCTGCCCAGGCCAGCTATTGGCCTGTAGAAGTTCAGGTGGGGGCAGCAGGGCCGGGGGTCTGAGGGTGCTAAGTTTTAAAAATCAATCCGCTCTCGAGCACCGCCAGCAGGGGCTCTCGGAAGTCTGTCCTCTGCTGGGCTGAGTGACCGGGCTTCTCCGTCCTGTCCTTGGGAACACCACTCTCACTGCTGTGGGCAGCAACCTGGCTGTCCCTGGACTGGCTGGATGTTTCTGTTGGAAAGCATTTCAGGGGTCCGGCCACAGACCAGAGATGGAAGGGAGCTCACATCCTCTCGTCCAACCCCCTCATGTGACAGGCAGGAAACCGAGGCCGGGAGGGGAGCTGTCAGGAGGCAACAGGAAGGCGCCTGTGGGAGAAGCCTGGCTCTGGAGACCCGGGACCAGGGTTCAAATCCCGCCTCTGATGCACTTCCTCAGCTGCAAAGCAGGAATAGCAGCTGTGCCCTGCCACTGGCAGGCTCCTTGCCAGGATCCAATAGATACTATCTGGAAAGCCTGGCGCGTAGTAGGCATTATATAAATGCTTATTCCCTTCCCCAACCCCCTCCTCTTCCCACTTTGCATACACACACACCCCGGGGCTCAGTTTCCTCCTCTGTAAAACCAGGCCACAGGAGCAGACAATGCCTGAGACCCCTCTGGGCTCCAGAGCTGTGACTCTCCCATGATGACATCAGTCACCAGCTTTCTTTCCTCATTGCACGTTGCGTTGTGGGGCCAAGTCACTGAGGCCGGTGGGGGAATGTGGGTGGCATGGTAGGGCTGACCGCTCCCAGATGGCCAACGTCATGTCCCTTTGGGGGTCCCCGTCCCCACAGTTATGGACCCCAACAGTCCCTGCCCCTGCACAAGCCACCAGGCAGACAGAGGATGCCCCCATGTGTCAAGGCTGCATAGAGCAGACCACATTGGTGGTGAGTAGTGGGGTCTTTAAGTACAGTATGTAAATGCTGGAAGGAGGCAGCCCACAGCCTGCCCCCCAGCTCTGCCTTCTGCCCAAGCTCCTTCACAGAGAAGAGACATAGCTGTGGGCCAGCCCAAAGTAGTCAGTGGCTCAGTTGAGAGAAGTTTGGACCCTGGGGTTTGATTTCAAATACCCTTGGCCAGCTCTCTCCCGTCACCAGAAGATGAGTTGGAAGGGACCATAGGGGCCGCCTGTTCCAGGGACTTCATTTTATGGAGAAGGAAGTGGGGCCGGAGAGGCTTGGGGACTTGCCGAGATTCAAACCCAGGCCCTCTGCCTCTAACGTGGGTGCCCTGCCTTGTCTCCCAGGGGCCCTCTGCTCTCAGTTGAAGTCACAGCAAGATCAGTCACTTCCTTTCACCACGCGCCCCGGGCTTCTCACCCAGTCCTGGTCTGAAGGGCAAAGGGTGACCAGGCCCCCCTGCAACTTGCTAGCCCGCTGTTCCCTCTGGCTCTTTGTCCTGTGCTTCCTCCGGATGGCTGGGGCTGTGGTGGACAAGGGCTTACCCAATTCTTCACTGTAAGCAGCTCCATCCATCCCTCATTCCCACTGGCCAACTTGCCCAGAGCCGCCCTTTGCCCCCACACTCTGTGTTCTCAGCCTGCCGGCCTGCGAGCTGGGGAGATCCACGCAAAGGTTACCCTTGTGAGACACCACTTCAATTTTTCAAATAGCAATGCAATTACCGAGCAAATTGGCACACGGACCTAGTCACATAGGGACTTGGCACCGGCACCGGCGCCCTCGGCTCCCACTCTCCCTGCTGGCAATGATAAATGTGCTCCCCTCAGCCCTCCTCCTCGATCTGCTGGAGCCTCGAGCCAATGCCAGTGACCACAGAAGGAGCGGGCCTGGCAGCTGCCCACTCCGGGTGCCAAGATGCAGCTCACATTTGTGCTAGCAGCAGGATCTGAGGCTGGGACGGGCTTCCTGGCCAGGCTTTTGTTGGACCCGGGGCCCAGCCTCCCCCCTGTCACTGACTGGCAAAAACTGTAGCTAGGCCCATGGGCCTGCTATGAAGTGGGGTGACGGGTGGTGAGGGGGAGTCAAGGGCTTAATTAACTGGAGGCTCGTTATCTTTCTGCTTTAGCCCTCCCTGGGGTCAAAGAGACCCTTCTGCACCAGGGGATGGGCCCAGGGGTGCTGGGTTGATAAGGACCATCTGAGGAGTCTTGTTCAAGACCGTGGAAAGGGTTACCAACCCTCCCAGACACCGTACCTATAGGGGAAAAAACCCAACCTCATTCTGTTTCTTTCCTGTTGCTTGGCCACAAAACATAATAGCAGAGATTGGAGGAAAATAGAATGTCAAAGCTGATCAAGACCTCAGGACTTTGGACAAGAAGGCCTCTGGGAGAACTGGGAGGGACTCTGTAACGTAGAAAGTCAGACATTGGAGCTGAGAGGAACCTTAGGACCTAAAACGTCAGAACTCGGAGGGATGTTGGGACATTCAGTGTCAAAGATGCACGGAACCTTAGGACCTAGAATCTTGTCTATCAGAGCAGAAAGAGAACTTCAAACCTAGAACATTAGGTATTGGAGCTGTGAAGGACCTTAGAAAGGCAAAATCATCAGATGGGAGTGCTACAAGGGTTTTGTCCAAAACCAAGAATGTCAGACCTGTGAGGAAGCTAGAAATATAAAAAGTCCCACCTTATGTCAGACAGGAAAATGGTGGAAAGTGCCCAGAAGGGGCAACGGAAACCAAGATGGTGAAGGGATGAGATCATAACAAATAGGACTAGTTGAAGGAACATTTAGGCAGAAGAAGTGAAGGCTTAGAGGGGACGGCAGGATATGGTGATTGTATTCAAGTATCTGAAGGGCTATGTTTAAAGGGGAAGGGGTCAAGCAGAGACTGTATGGCTACTGGATGGGAGACAAGAGCAGAGGTGTGAGGAGGTATAATGGGGTCACTAAGGCCCCATCTAGCACAAGATTTGGAGATGTGGAGGAGAAGAGTGATTGGAATAATGGAAGAGCCCAAAGATTGGATTCTTAAGGCCAGGGTTCCAATTTAGCTCTGGTACTTACCAATGTAACTTTGGACAGGTCCCTCTCTGGGCCTTAACACCAGCTTCTACAAAATGAGGACCAGGCACCAGGTGATCCCAGCTCGAAATCCTGATATGTCCAAAGCCAGAGTCAGAAGGTTGGGGGAGAGGGCATGGACCAGCAGGCACTGGAATCCTGCTTCAGGAATTTCTGAGGCTAGAGATGGAGGAATGTGGCAGAAGCTTTAGAAGGAGGAAGACCGTGTGAGAGAGATGGTTTATCACTCATTTGGGAAGAAAAATGTGGATAAAAATGGTTATCGGCTGAATTTTGTGGGAATCTAGTCTAGCAGGCCAAGCTGAGCATGTTTTCTGGGTCATTTATAAAGGAACTGGTCACTATGAGAGACAGAGTTATTTTTAATGCTATTTGGCCGCTGGAAAGGTCATGGGATCATAGTCAGAGAGCTGGAAGGAGCGTCCAGGGTCATCTGGTCCAACCCCCTCCTTTCATAGATGAGGAAACCCTGGCCCAGAGGGATTAAGTAATGTGCCTAAGATCGCACAAGCAGGAAGCAGCAGAGCCAGGATTAGAACTCAAGGCCTCAGAATGGAAATCTAGCACATTCCACTCTGCCTCACTACCTCCCTTGACTTTGTCCTGAGGTGGAGGAGGAAGAAAAGTGGCAGGCATATCTGGAATGTGGAGGAAGGAGCCCTCTCATGGCCAGAAGGGGAGTGGAGATCAAGGACCATGGTGCATTCATTCAACAAACCCAAAATGGCCACCCACTTTGCTCAGGGCCAACGAGGGGGCACCACCAAGTACAGAGTGCTGGGCTGGGAGTCAGAAGGCCTGAGTTCAAATCTGACTTCAGACACTTACTAGCTACGGGACCCTGGGCAGGTCATTTAACTTATGTCTGCCTCAATTTCCTCAACTATAAAATGGGGATGATAATAGCACCTACATCCCAGGGTTGCTGTGAGGAGAAAATGAAATACTATTTCTAAAGTGCTAAGCATGGCACCTGGCCCATAGCAGGTACTTCATAAATGCTGTTTCCTTCCTTCCTTCTTTCTTTCCTCCCTTCCTTCCTCAGAACCCAAGGAAAGGAGGACTGCCCACATGCAGGGGGGACTACCACTTTAGGGTCATTATCTGCGAAGGTTTGGGGTACTTGCTGCCTTCAGCTATTATAAGGGAAAACTTGCTGACTCTCAGAAATGCCCCAAAGTAGTCTGAGCTGCCTGGAAGGGTAATGAGCTCCCTGTCACTGGAGGTCTCCAAGCAGAGACCCAGTGCCCACTTGTTGGAGGGTGTCGGAGATATGGGGGTTGTTGTTCAGGTAGGGGTTGGGTGAGAGGCCTCTAAGGTCCACTCCTACTCTGACTGTATAATAACAATGGAGTGAGTGGGGGTTATTGACCCCATTTCACAGATTTATTTGCTTCTTGGGTAGAGAATCCAGTGTTTCATTCAGTGCACCATGAGACCTACAAGGAGGGCTGTTCTGGCTCTCCCTTATTCATTCACAAAGTGTTACCTAGTGCCTGCTCTGGCACTGACCTGGGCGCTGGGGACACGAGGACAAAAGCGAAGTGGTCTGTGCCCTGAAGGGGAGCTGACCTGCGCACTAACAGTGTGCACCGGAGAAGTCTCCGGGGCTGAGCTCCTTCCTTCTCCCCAGTCTCTTCCAATGACAACAACAAGAGGACATTTCCTCTCTTCTCCACAACTGGCCGAGTTGTTAATCCGTCAATGAATCTTCCTTCGCACAATTCAGCTGTCAATCCACATTCCAGCAGAGCTAGCTTCCACTGGAAAAGCCTTGGGAAGCTGGCCTCCATCTGCACTCTGGTTCCTCTCAAGATTTAGAGCCAACAGGGACTCCGCAGAGGGTCTTAATCAATGTCTTCATTTTACGGCAGAGGAAACCGAGGCAGAGTGATTTGCCCAAGGTCACACAGGTAATGAGTGGCAGCACCAGGGTTGGAACCTAGTGTCCCATCCATTCCTCACACTGTCTTCCCCATCCCCACCCCCGCTTTTGACCCCTGAACCCTCTTCTCTGCTTTCCTAGCTGTGCTGTTTCCCTTCTAAGATTTTCTCCAACATACCTGTGTGTATGTGTATATGTGTGTGTGCATGTGTGTGTATGTATGGGTGTGTGTATTACACACACACACACACACGCACACACACATATCATGTTTGTACATAGTTGTTTGCATACTGTCTCTCCCATTAGACTGGGAGCTCCTTGAGGGCAGGGATGGGGCAGTATTTGTCCCTCTCTTTGTATCCCCAGAACACATGGTAGGCATGCGTTAATGAATGCTTGTGGATATCACTTGACCTTGATGAAACAGGTGGGTAGATGGATACCAGCATGTAAGTGCCTCCTGTGTGTCAGGCACTGGAGACAGAGTCAAAAATGTAGCCGATCTTGCTCTCACAAAGCTTAGTTCTAAGCAGATACAGTGTATGTGCAGCTCAGTGAACATTGCTGATTGTACAACGTGACTGAGTCTTGACAGCTCCCTGGATTGCGGAGAAGGAGACAGAAGCCGGGCTGCCCCCTAGCTGGGAGGTGGGAGGTTCCAAAGGGCAAGGTGGCCCTTGTTGGAAACACAAAGCTTTCAGGAGGGATGAGGCACGCAGGAAGTTCTAGTCTGGATGTGTGAAACTTGAGATAATAATAATAACAACCAGCCTTCCACAGCCCTTTAAGGTTTGCCCAGCACTTGACAAATATCTCATCTGATCCTCACAACTATCCTATCACAATTATCCTCACTTTACAGATTGAGGAAACAAAGGCAGACTTAAGTGACTGGCCCACAGTCCCACAGCTAATAAATGTCTGGAACAAGATTTGAATTCATGTCTCTCTGACTCCCCAGCACAGCACTCTCTCCCATGCTCCCTCTGGCTGCCTTCAAGACATCCCTGTGGCTTGTCTGTCCAGTGGAGCATCGGGCATAGAGTACTGAAGCTCAGGAGAGAGATCTGTGTGGGATATGTAGATTTTGTAGTCAACTGTGTGGAGGTTGATCAGTGAAGCCAGGAGGAGGCATGAGATTGGCAACAGAGGGAGAAGAGGGTCCAGGACAGAGCTTTGGTGCTGCCCACGTTCAGAGTGGGGGAGGAGGAAGAAGAGGAGGAGAAAGAAGAGGAGGAGGAGAAGGAGGAGGAGGAAGAGGAAGAGGAGGAAGAGGAAGAAGAGGAGGAGGAAAAAAAGGAGGAGGAAAATGAGGAGGACAGAGCAGAGGAGATAGAAGGAACAGTCCAGTCTGATGGAGAAGGAGAACCAAGGGAGAACAGCATCATGGGAACCGAGAGAGGAGCGAGTATGGGGGATGGAAGAGGGTAGTGCCCAGAACTGCAGAAGGGTCACTTCCCTTTCCACTCTCTGAAGCAATCTAAGAAATCTGGCCAGTGCCATTCATCAAAGGCCTATCAAGCGCTTATTCTGTGTAGGGCATTGTGATGAATGATGGGGATGCAGTGATAAAAGGAAGAGAGGCGGTTGTCCTCAACAGAAAAAAGAGATAAAAAGAAAAGGCCATTGTTTTTCTCCTGGGGGATGCCACCTGTCAACAGAGAGGTAAGCACACAGTGGGTGCTAAGGCATTGTGAGGGAGCAAAGTAATGATGGGAGTTCAGGGAGGACTCCACAGAGGAGGTGGCACTCTGAGCAATGCTTTGAAAGAAGCCGGGAACCCACCCTCCCTCCTTTCTTTCCTTCCTTCCCTTCTTCTTTCCTTCTTCCTTTCACTTCTTCTTTCCCTCCTTCCCTCCTTCTTTCCCTCCTTCCTTCCTTCTTTGCTTCCTCCTTCTTCCACTTCCTTCCTTCTTTCTTTTCTTCCTCCCTCCTTCCTTCCTTCCTCCTTTCACTTTTTCCTTCCTTCTTTCCCTCCTTCCCTCCCTCCTTCCTTCCTTCTTTCCTTCCTCCTTTCACTTCCTTCCTTCCTTCTTTCCTTCCTTCCCACCTTCTTTCCTTCCTCCTTCTTTCCCTCCTTCCCCCCTTCTTCCCCTCCTTCCCTTCTTCTTCCCCTTCCTCCTTCCTTCTTTCCTTCCTTCCCCAGTGCCTGCTCCCTCACCCCAAGCCCATCTCCCTCATTTCCCTCCTCTCCCTCTCTAGATTCTGGTCCTCAGGCCCCAGTGTCTCCCCACCCCCCAATCCTTTGGCCAGCTCTCTGTTTGGTCTGCTCTCAATTTTTCTTTGTTTGTCCTACCATTCTACAGTCACTTTCTCCTTCCTCTCTCTCTTTCTCTGGGCTCATTCAAGTTTCGCTTGGGGTCCCCAGCAACCCTTCCTGTTGTACCGCGGCCCGCCCGGAGCTCTCCCTGCTGAAAAGTCTCCTCTGGCCTTTCATCCTGGCTGCCGGCTTTGTATTCAGGCCCCTTCCTCCCGCGCCTCCACCAACATTCCTCTGCTTCGTCCTCAGTCCCGCTCGCTCCTTCCAGGCCGGACTGAGTCGTCTCATATTGTTTCTATCCTTCCGGGCTTTTTTTAGCCTCTCCCCCCAATCCCGGACATCCTGGCTGGGGAGCTGGGCTGCTCCTGCTTTAATCATCTCACCCTCTTGCTTTTGCCTCATCCGGTTGAAGAGGAGATTGAGTCAGTGTTCAATGCACCGGGCCTTCCCAGCCTTGCTCGCCTTTCCAGTGAAATCCCTTCTTTCACAGCACGTGGCCTGGGAAGCCAACCTCAGGGCTGCACTTTGTATTCCAAAGTCAGCAGACTTTCCTGAAGAGGGACGGCTATGGGTCCCTTTGGAGTGCCTGCTTTCCCTTCTGAGAACCCAAGTCTCTAGCAGGTGGATGGAGGGGTGCAGGAGCTAGTACGGAGAAGAGCTGGGGTCCCATTCCTGACACCCCCCAGCTGGGTAACCCTGGGCAGGTCCCAGCCTCTTGCTGCCTCAGTTTTTCATCTGTAAAATGAGGACCATGATTTCTGAAGTCCCGACCACCTGGGTCCTCACGAGGCTTCAGTGAGATACCATGTCAATCACTGAGCCAATTCTGCAGGGCTGGAGGAAGGCTAGTGGCAGTCACTAATATTCCTGTTGTTATTGTTGTTATGCAGAAACAATAAACACCCATGACTCCCCCTCCTGTGGCCCTCTTCCTATGGTGCTCCCATGTGCTTTCTTTCATTCGAGCAGCCAGAAGGTCTTTCCCTAGCATGCCTAAGGCTCACTGTGGGAGATGGGAGAAAAGAAGGCAGAGGGAGGATAATTATTCCCATTTCACAGAGGAGGAAACTGAGGCTCATACAGTGAATAGACTTGCCCAGGGTCACATGGTAAGCAAATGGAAGAGGCAGGATTTGACCTCAGGTCTTAAGATTTAGGGCAGTAAATCTTTCTGCTGGATTCCAATTCCCAAATAGCCTCTTACTGATGTCGGGAACCAGAGCATGTCATCACTCATGTCTCTGGGTCTCAGTTTCCCTATCAGTAAAAGGAAGGGGTCAGAATAGGTGTTCTCTAACCTATGCCAGTATGGCATATTGGATAGAAGGACAGCCCTGCGGTAGAGTACTGCCTCTGATACAGGTAACTGGTACCTCTGTGACCTGACCGTGGGTGGTCAGCCAATGTGACCAGTCAATATTGCCCCAGGCAGCTCTCTGATGCTCTCAATAAGAAAAGATGTGCTGATCTGCATTGGGGAAGGGAGTATCTGCCCTGGGAGTTCCCCACACTGAAGAAAGTCTGGGTTTGGACCCCTAAATGATGGCAGTAGCTCAGCCTTGCCAAGGACAGAGCCTGTCTCTCTCTGGGCCCCAGCTGTCAAGGCAGGGGGATGGCACAGGAGGAAGATGAGAATCCTGCCCTGAAGGAGCACCCAGCCTCCGTGGGGAAACAGGCCTGTGGCAGGGGCATCAAATATAGAAGCAAAAGCCCTCAAAGGGCTTACAATCTAGCTGGGGGAAATGATGAGTCTAGATTTATACCAAATAAATGCAAGATAGTTTTTGGGTAATGACAATAGCTAACATGTTTGTGATGCATCTCACGATAATCCCTGGGGGTTGAGAGTCGGTGTTTTACAGATGAGGAAACTGAGGCCCACTGTGGACCAGGCCTGGTCGTGAGGCCTTAATGGGTCAGAGTAGATCAGCTCCATCCTGGGAGGGACAGCCTGAGGGCTCTGGGCTTCTGTGGGGATTGAAAGAGGAGCAGGAGAAGAAGAACAGAGCCAGGAGGGGGCCTTGAAAGGGGGAGCCAGGGAAACTGGGCAGAGGAGCTGGAGTGACTTTACAGTCATGCCCAGGGGCCTGCCCCACGGGCAGAGAGGAGCCCACATTCCCACTCCTCCCTGCCAGGCAGCAGTCATGTGAGCCCGAGGTGCCAAGCCGGGGCCCTTGGCCCTGGGCCCCTTCAGCAAAGGGCTCCTGCGCTGTGGCCGGCAGCTTGCTGAAGTCATCATGTGCCCAGGCTGCTGATGGGAGCTCAGGGAGCTCTGTCCTCCAGGCACCTCGACACACCTTTGATTCAGAGGAATGTGTATGTATGAGCTTCTATTCCTTAGACAAGAGAGGGGGAAAGAAATGTCCTGGGCCTAAATTCTCCTGGAGACCCCGGGTGCATGCTTTGGCCCCTGGCCTCAGAGTACAGTGTTTCCACCCTCTCCCTCCAAAAGGCCTGGGCCCAGCTGCCCTTCCAAGGCCCCACCACACCACTAGGAGGCCCAGAGAAGGGAGGTTCCCACCTGGACCAGGGACATCCTCGCCCCCATTCTCTATCGCTGGTTCTCAAATGCAGCCCTCAGCTTTCCTGGGCTGGTCGTCCCTGAAATGAGCCCTTTCCTTGTGACATTCTAACGACCTACGAATGTTTGGGGGTGGATGAAAGCAGCAGATTCTTTCCAGCTCACCTTTGCAATAATGATTCCTGATGGGCGGCGGAGGTTTGAAGTAAGTTCCAAGGGGAGGGGCCACTGGCAGGAGCTGGACATGGACCCAGTGTGGAGGAGGAGGGGGAGGGCAAGGCAAGCCAGGGGCCCAGGAGCAGAGATCTACAGCTGGAAAGGACCTCGAAGACAGGAAAGGCACCTACCTGCCCAAGGTCATGTAGGTAAGATCTGATCTTGAGCTAGGAGGGACCGTGGCTGCTGGGTAATCCCCTCACTTTGCAGGGGCAGAAAGCTGAGGCCTGCAGGGGATAAGGGACTGCCCCGAGCCCACGGAGATAACAAGAGGTCAGCTGGAATTTTAACCCACTGCCTCCCCTCCCCCCACCCTTTTCCTACAATCCCAAGGCTGAAAGGCAAGGCTGTGGTGCAGGGGGGAGGCTTCTTGGCTTCCCCCAGGCTTGGCAACATTCAGTCCTAGCAAGGTCTGTTCCCTGAATGAGAGAACTCTGCAGAAGCCTGGAGTCTGAAACACGGCTTCCTCCCCCACCGCCTCTTACCCCTTGCCAGCCCCACCCTCTGCTTGAACCCTGTCTCTGTGATCTTGGGGCCTGAGCACCATCTGCCAGAACCCCTCCCCCCCAGGGCAGGTGATAGCCGGCCCTCTCCTTAGAGACCTCAAGAGCAGGCAGGGGCGTGTCTCTAAGGCCATCTGGTGCTTTCTCCACCTGAAACCGGTCCCAGGCAAAGCTCAGGGAGCACTTCACCTGGGAGCTCTCGGTCCCAACCCAAGAAATCACTTTGAATCCATTCGTACCAGCAGAGACTGGTTGTCGTCCTGTGTGCCCTCTGAGACACACTGCAGCCCGTGCTCAGGCTAAAAGAATCAGTGAAGGTGATCAGGTCCTTGGACACCTCCCTTCCCTCTCCTCATGCCTCAGTTTCCTCTTCTCTAAAGTGAAAGGGTTCGTCTATGATTCAATTCAACAAACATTAAGCACCTACTCTGTTCCAGGCACAGGGGGAGGAGATGAGGATACAGAGACTTGAAAAAAACTGTGAGCCTGGCACAGTGCCATACACCTGTGGCATCCCCTGCTACCCAGGAGGATCTCTTGAGTGGAGGAGTTCAGAGCTGCAGGGGGCTAAGTGGCCCAGATCACCACACTAAGTTTGGTGTTGATATGGTGAACCCCTGCAACTGTGGAGGGCAGAGCACCAGGTCCCTAACTAAGGAAGGGCAAACCAGCCTAGGGCAGAATAACAGAGCAGGTCAGAACTCTTGTGCCAATGAGTAGTGAGATCAAACCATGAGGAACCCTTGCACTTCTCGACCAGAAGGAAGCAGGGAGACCCAGGCTTTACACACACACACACACACACACACACACACACACACACACACACACACAAACACCCTTGTTCTCAAGGAGTTACCAGCTGGGGAGGTACAACTCACATGAAGATAAGGAAATATAAGGCATACACAAAATAATACACATCTTAAGAGGGAGAGGGCTCTCCATGAGTGCCTTCCCACTTTAAAGTTCTAGGATTCTAATCTAGTAAGTTATTTCACAGTTAGGAAAACTGACTCCGGGAAGGGGAAGTGACTTGCTCAAGATCACACAGTGACAGAATTAGAACCCAGATCTCCAGACTACAAAGGCAGAAATCTTTTCACAATCTCCTGGTGTCATGGTCCCAGCCAGCCCTAGGAGCCACAAGTCCAGGCTCTGGGCTGCCAGCTGGCCCTTCGGCTCCCAGTGACTCCAGACCTCACTTTGCCTCATCACTGGAGGGCATTGGAGGGCATACCTGTATCCTTTCCTTCCTCGGGGCTGAAGGAAGCAGTGTCATGGAGTCTGGTCTTGATCAGCCCAAGAAAAGCCAAAGGTTCAGCCCAAACACCAGGCTCCTGGCCCAGCAGTGGAAATCGGAGCTTTAGGGAAAGGGTCCCCACTGCAGGGGGGGTAGAGGCCACTAGCCTAGGTGGATACTCCAGAAAGGAGCGGGGTTCAAATCTTGTTCTGTTGAATAACCTTGGGGAGGTCACCCAACTTGGCCAGGGTCACTGCACTTAAAACATTTGACCCAAGTGGGTAAAAATCACTTGAATTCACTTTTTAATAAGCTAGAATTTTTTCTTCCCCTTAACGTGACACCAAACGAATTGAAAAATTTAATATTTCCACTTTTCTCCTCATTCATTGGGCATCTCAGTCTCTGTTAGCTCTCCAGCTGTTTATCGGAAGAGGACTGAAGGTCTTATCCTGGCATTTGAGGCTTTTTACAAAGTAGAAACCTTGTGTTTCTCAGTCCTTTCCCAATGCAGCCCTGCCTCCAGAGAAGCATCACGGAACCACATGGAACCACTCTCTGGAACCACAGAGAGAGACCATGTGGTCCAATCTCCTCATTCTATGGGAGAGGAAATGGAGACCCAAATCAGCCAAAGACCTGAGATTTCCACCCAGGTCTTGTATTTTGCTCACCTGGGAGATCCACAGTTCATCCTCCCAGTGGAATCACCCCTCCAGTCCTTTGGCTTCTCCCATACATGGCTCTGGACTAGACTCTATGGCAGAGACACAGAGGTGAACAAGACGCAGCCCTCCCTGCAGGGAGATTCCCATCTACTAGAGAGTGATGGTCCCTACGCCTTCTCCCCTGATCCCCAGGAGGATTCTGGGATGCAAGGACCATGTCTAGGGAAGGTGTTCCCTCCACACTGACAGGGCACCAAGCAGAAGCTTGAGGTGCATCTGTGGAGTGACACCCTCTCTGGGACTTGGGATGAGTGTGAAATCTCTGAATCAGGCGATGAAGCCACCATTCCCCACCCTCCAACAACATGCAGGAGTTATATGACCAAGAGACCTTTATCTGTGTGCTTGGCAGGCAGTAGGTGCTTAATAAATGCTCGTTGATTGATTCATGGGTTCCCACTTCCTTCCCAAAACAGCACGTCCTGGGCTTGACATCAGGGAGACTTGGGTTCAAACCCTGCCTCTGACACTTACTGGCCTTGTGATCCTGAGTGAATCATGGCCTCTCTAAGCCTCCATTTACTCTTCTACAAAATGGGCACAGTGCTCCCCGGAGTACCTTTTAAGATAGTAAGTGAAGCGTCTTGCCAACCTTGTAGAAGTATCAGCTCTAATTATAATCTGAGCTCCTTATTTGGCAAGGAAGACCTAAAACTTGGGTCCCAGTGGTTTAAGAGTGGTGGGATTGGGACAGCCAAAATCCCAAAGGAAATGGGAAGGGGAGTCAGAGAGGGCAAGGAGGCTGGGTTTCAAATCTCCCATTTTCTACCTGTGTGACCCTGGACAAGTCAGTTTACCTCCTTATGTCTGTTTCCACATCTGAAAAGTGAGGGGGCCCACTGACCAGCCATCCCAGCTCTGGACCTATGCTCTGCAGGAATCCTGGCTTCAGATTCTGACTACATGTTGCCTTAGGATGGTCATTTCTTCTATCAGGGCCTGTTTCCCCATCTGTGAGACAGTTGGATTAGACGCCTGTAAGGTCCATCCCGATGCTAAATATGACTGTTCTCTGACATCATTTGCCTCCCCCGTCTCACTGGCTCCCACCCATGGCCACATGCAGAGGGAGAACTCTTTTTAGAGGAGGAGGGGGAAGATCTCAAAGTGACCTGAGACCCCAGAAACTCTACCTGGAACATTCTCCAGAGGCAAGCCTAGCACCATGCAGATGGGCATGCTGACTGCAGTCCTATGCCTTGTCCTGAACCTGATACCTCGAGGACAGGCTTGGAATGTCAAACTTGGCAAATGGTTAATAATCAACCACCTGCCAAGTCCAAAAGAAATAGAATTAATAGGGCTATAAAATTTGTTTAAAAAAAAAAAGCCTGTCCCTTCCACTTAGACCAGACAGGACAACAAAGAGAAGAGATTTTCCAGGTCTCTCCTCTCTGTGACCTTGTTCCAGCGGCCATGAGCAAGAGCAGAAGACTTGGGGGGAGATTCCCCCCCCCCACTCTGTCCATTGCTGCACAGGAACACCTCCGCCATACCACCCCACCTGAGTGTGGCCCGCTCACCTCCCACCTTATCACAGGCCCTTCTCCTTACTAATGTAGCTGAGCAAATAAAATGCCTTTCCCCAGTTATCTTTCCCAGGGCAGCTAGCATTGTTCCCCTTGGCCACTGGCAGGAACACGGCTCCAGGGAGCTCCCTTGCCCCAGCCCAGGCCTGGTGTCAACCAGGTAAGATCTTGGCTATGGGCTGTGATAACCTGTCTGACTCACACGGTTCTGGACACCCAGCCATCACGGGCATGCCTGGCTAACTCAAGCTAGCAATGGGCTGGAGGCTGGCTCCAGCCAATTTCTATGCTAATGCCAGAAATGATTCACCCCCATGAGCGAGAGCAAAACTGGGGAATGTTTCAAAGGTCTGCCCAGGCCGTGGCATGAGCGGGCACTCAGACAGCCTCCAGGAGATTGGTAAGGGGGCACGGGGGCACGGAGACACCTTCGCCTAAGCCAGGCCCACGTGCTCCTAAAGCTGACAAAGAAAATTCCTTCCAAGTCCAAAGCCTCCCTCGTGCCCATCTTGACCTTGAGCCTGCTGCCTTTTGGACCAACCTAGAGACTGATGAGACCGCAGACTGGCATTTCTGGGATGCACAAAAGCATTCCTCAGGAGAAAAAACACATCTGCCCTTAGAAACGTGCACTCACAAAACAGAAAAAAAAGGACTCTCAAATTTCATCTGTGATTTGAGGAACGCCAAAGTGAGAGCCGCCTCTTTGAGAATGCACAGAGGGCAGCAGTTCCCCTGGGACACTCACTGACCTCCCCTCCGGGCCGCTCTCCCCCTCTGGGAGTTCTGGGGGAAAAGGCGTGAGCAAACGCAGGCTCCAGAAAGCCAGCTCATACTGGAGAGCCAGATTCGAATTGGAAGCCTGAGACTCAGCGTCTATCTCTGGGTGACCTGGGCAGGTCCCTGTATTTTTGTCAACCTCTGTAGAGTGAGGGGGTCAGACTCGACCTCTGAAGTGCCGTCCAGCTCTGGCTCTGAGGTTCCGTGACTTGGCAGTGGTTAAGAATTGGATCTGAGTTGGGCCCTGTTAGAAATAAAGGATCAAGGACACAGACAAGGAGCTGGGAGGACCCTCCGAGGCCATCTTGTCCAATCTGTTCATTTTACATCAAAGTAAACTAAGGCCCAGGGAGGTGATGGGATAATAATTCTATGGAGCTTTGAAAAGATGATCTAGTTTGATCCTCACCCCAACCCTGGGAGGGGGATTCATATTATTTCCATCTCACAGATAAGGAAACTGAGGCAGACAGAGGTTACGTGACTTTGCCAGGGTCACACAGTTAGTGCTCATGTGAGGTCAGATTCAAACTCAGGTCTTCCTGACTCCAGGCTCCAGAACTCTATCCGTTGTCCCACATCCTCTGGAATGAAAGGTCTGGATTAGGTGACCAGGGAGGCCCTCCCAGACCATCACCCCACTCTGGGCGAGGACGCCCTTGTCTGGGAGGGCACGTTCACTGGGGGCAGGGACGAGGGAATTGTTGACAGAAGCCCCCAGGAGGTGGGCCAGTTTCTAGACATTGCTGCGGAATTGGAAGTCTTCCCTGCGCCCTGGGAAAGACCCTCCTGGCTCAGCCCCATGCCGGGTTTCCCCCAAAATTCCAATGGAGAGTTGTTGCCAGTAACAAATGTGCGCTCCAGGCCCTCACCTCACCCCCAGTGGATATCTCTCCCTGGCATCAAGAGATTTATTAGCTTGGAGTTGACCTACGAGATCCCTTCAAACTGCTCTAATCCAACCCAGCAGCCATTTATTACTTCCTGTGTTTGAGGCACATTGTGCTAGACTGAGACTACAGAGATCGAATAATAGCAATAAATAATGAACTGGCCCCTGCCCTCAAGGAGTGGCCATTCTACCAGGGCATGTGGTAAGCACCTGCTGTGTTCCAGGCTCTGAGACAAACACAAACCCCGGCAGTGCCTGCCCTCGAGGAGCCAGAGCGCGGCAGGTGCCAGGTCGGGGCAGCCGTGGCACTCAACTGGGAGCTCCCCGAGGGCAGGGACTGACTTTTGCCTCTTTTTGTATCTGTGGTGCTTAGCGTAGTGCCTGGCACGCACTCGGTGCTTAATGCGTGTTTACTGATCGCTTGGCTGATCGACTGGGATGCCGGCATCTGCTGGAATAAGGGTCCCTGTGTGGACTGGGTCTTCCGATGAGGAGATTTGATCTGCTTCTGCCACTCCATTTTGATTCCCATGGCCTCTCCAAATGAGAGGTCACTCAGACTCCAGCTACACAGAGGAAAGGAGAAAGGCCCTGCCCAAGCCCTGGGTGTCCAAGTGAGATTCGTGAAGGATGGTGTGGGTGCCTTAGGCCCCCAAACTGGAACCCTGTGTAGCGGGCCCCCCCCCCGAGGCAGAGTCTCAGCTTTCCCTGTTGTGCAGGGAAAGTCTTGTTTCTGTGATGGCGCGACTCTGGACCTCCTTTGGAGGGGTCCTTGGATGGTGGCAGGTGGAGCACGGCCAGGCTCCCCTGTTTCAATGTTCCCCGTCATTGGCTGAGGACGAGAAGACTCAGTGTGCTTGCTGTTACTAACCAGGGGGATGTAGAGGCTCGTACCCAGGATCCCAGGTGCTGGGGGGTGGTTACAGCCCAGACAGACACACCCATGAAACTAGAATTGGGCAAACTGAGGGAGCAGTCAGCTTCTTTCTGGGGTAAAAGCAAAAGAAAGCCAGAACCATCAAAACTGCATGGGCTTGGAGCAGCCGGGTGGCCCAGTGGATAGAGCTCCAGCCTTGGAGTCAGGAGAACTTGAGTTCAAATCCAGCCTCAGACACTTGACACTTACTAGCTGTGTGACCCTGGGCAAGTCACTCAACCCGGATTGCCTCACCAACAACCAAAACCAAACAAACAAAAGGCCTATATGGGCACCCAGAGAGGGAGGGGGCCTCTAAGCTCCCAGGCCAGCGCCTGGAGGACGGTTTGGGGCTGTGTTCTCGGGGGGGGGCTTTTCCCTGGAGGTTCTACATGGGAGTGCCAAACCAGGGCAAATACATTTCCAACAGAGAGAGTCTCTAACAAAGGGAGAAAACCTCTCATTATTAATGGGGGGGTTCTTCTGAGTTTGGGATTTAAGCAGCCCAGAGAGGAGCCCCCACTGGCAATGCAGACGGCACCCGCTCTGTGACTGCAAGTGTGAGTGTTGTCCGGAATCCAGTGCTCATCCATCCTCACGGAACTGCTCGGTGTCCGGAGGCAGGATTCAAACCCGGGTCCCCCCAGTCCAAGGCCGGTCTGCTGCTGACTGTGCCATATGGTACTAGCCCCCAAGGGTGGCTTCGTTTGGTTCTCAGAGAGGACCCCAGCGACGCCGCCATGTTGGGGTCAAGGGGCAGTGTGTCTGACTGTGGCGGATCCGACCTATACGAGCTCGGAAGGCTGGACCGTGGGTCGGGCACAAATAGACCTTGTAAGCTCCCCAGAGGAAGAATGGTACGTGCACTCACAAAATCCAAAGACCCCAACACATCCTCCTGTGCACCGTCAGAAGAGATTTGGAAAGTGAAAACCAATCGAGACAGTCATGGTTGACCCGACTGATCCCACAACAACTTCTTCATCAGCAATTCACCTCTCTGGGCCTCAGTTTCCCCATTTGTGAAATGAGGAGGTTGGACTAGATGAAATCAAAGGGCCCTTCCTGTCCTCAGGAAGCTCCAAACCCACCTGCCTCCCTGCCATGCATACCAAGGCATTCTTACCCATCATCAACATCCTGGGCAGGCGAGACCCTTGCTCAGCTCAGGGATTTGGAACTCAAAGTTTTAAAAACAAATGTTAAGAAAGACTTTTACATGTAACTGGGGGGAAATAGAATACTAAAGAAATACCCCAAAACCCCCAAAATTCAGCTCAGCTGCCACTTCCTATGAGCAGCTTTCCCTGAGACAGTCAATCAGTCATGCATGCAACAAACACTAGTTAAGTACCTACTGTGTTCTAGACACCAAGAACACAAAGCCAAAAATGAAACAGTCCCGTGTCCTCTGACCACCACACACACACACACACACACACACACACTCACACATACACACACACACATACACACACTCACACACACACACATACACACACTCACACACACATACACACACACTCACACACACATACACACACTCACACATACACACACTCACACACATACACACACTCACACACACATACACACACTCACACACACTCACACACACACATACACACACTCACACATACACACACTCACATACACACACACTCACACTCACACACATACACACACACACACATACACACACTCACACACACTCACACACACATACACACTCACACACACACACTCACACACACACACACACTCACACACACACACACACACCCTCAGCCTTAGTTACCTCATCCATAAAATGCAATCAGTCATAGCTATGGCTCTTGCTTCAAACCCAATGGCGCCTGTACAGGACTTTGCCCCCTTCCAAGTGTTTTATTCAAGTGATGGTCTTCTCTCCCTGACTGTGAGCTCCTGAAGGCAGGGACTGCCCAGGGGATGGGTGATATCCCCAGATCAGGTGTGGGATTTTGCACACAGTAATGACTCAAGAAATACATGTGGCTTTATTTATTGAGTTACAGGAGCACCAAGCTGTCCCCACTGAACCCCCTTTCAGGAGCCTCTCCTCCACACGCCCCGCAACACCATTTTATTGGGATAGACTGTGGACTGTCGCTTCTGCTCACCCCTTTTCTGGTGTTTTCCCAATTCGCTCCAGAATCACTCTGTGCTCAGGAAGCTATTCCAGCCCAGAAATTACGGCCGTGGGGGACATCAAAAGATGACATTCTCCACCTCGAACGGACTTTCTCTGGTGACGTTGCCCCAGAGCTGGACGTGCCAGCTGGTGGCCATACCCAACCACAGTTTAGGGGAGGGAGAAGAGGGGAGTGAAGAGTGTCAGCTGGGGCCCAGGTTAGAAGAAGAGGAAAAGGCGATGGCTGCCTCCATGGGACAGAGCACCCTGGGAACCGAGAAAAAGAAGGGGTCCCGAGACCCCAGGCTCCCTCCGGAGAGTGGCTCACGTGGCCAGACAGGCTCACAACAGACCCAAAAGGACTTGTCAGCAGCCAGCTCCTCCTCCCTGATGTCCCTAGGGCCACCAGGGAGACGAGGCCATTGGGTTTTGTCTGATGAATCTTGTCAAACTGGAAACGGAAAGGAGAGCACACCGTGCCCCCATCTGCCCAGGCAGACTGGAAGGACTTCAAAGCGCCCATCGTGAGCAGGAGCCGGGACGCCCATTCACACGGCCACCGCCAAGCCTGGGCTCAGCCCACAGTCACTCCCCAGATCAGGATCTGCCTGTCCCCCCGCGCCCCCAGCGGCTACCCGGCCGCCCACCCCCACCCTCCCCCCCACACACAGCCACAAACGTGCCTCTCCATCCCCCGGATATTAATCAAAGGGTCCTGATCATGATCAATGATGGGGACTTGGCAGCCCCTCCCTGGCCAGCCTCCAAATTTACCTTCAGACGACAGGAATGATGAGGATAAGAGCATGTGATCTTTGGCAAAGGCCAGGATATTGTCTCCCTGCTGTGGGAAAATGCTTGATGCGCAAACATGTCTTTCAAAGGAGCGGACGAGGAAACGTTGGTCCGAGGTCGCCATGCTGAAAGATAAGCAGCCTTGTTTACTAAACCGGGGGTGGCAAGGTTTGGGGCCCCCCAGGTCTGGTGTTGGAGGACACCCCAAAATAAGCTCTTGAGGAGGCTGGCTTGGCTCAGCCCCTGGGGAAAGCTGCCCCCGAGCTGGTGGTCATTTCAGGCCTCCCTCAACTCCAAAGGTTGGCAAAGGGGGAACGAGGGCCTCCAGGTTCGGCTGGCCCAGCTATGCCAAGGGCCTCTCCTCAGGGGCCTGAGACCAAGGGGGGAAACTGAGCCCTGGGGCCCACCCGTCAGATGGCAGAGGCTGCCACCAAAGAATGTGGAGAGTTGGCACTGGTCCTCACTGACATGCCATATGTCTCCGGGGCCAGCTCTGCTCCAGTTTGCCCCAGACCGCTAGCGACAGAAGAGTCCTGGGGCTGAGCCTGCCCGGGCCTTCCCAGCCCAGCCCGGCCGAGGGGGAGGCGCCCCACAGGACCATTTTTCAATGTGTTTCTCTGGGCATTTTTCTTGAGGGCTCGCCCTTTCAGAGTTTGATTTGGTCTCAGGCCAGACAGGAAAGTCTGGGGGCCCTTGGCAAGAGCATACCATCCCAGGAGATCAAAAGTTTCTTTCTTGGAGTACACTGCTTATCTATGTGAGGTGAAGGGGGCTGCCAGGTCGCAGCCGCTGGCTTCACACACACTGGAGGAGGGCTGAGGAGCATGGAGGGAGGGCACATTGGCACATGGGCAGATGGAGACTGGCACACAGGACTTCATTCACACAACAGAAGGGAAGGCTCCGACCCAGGAGATCACAGGTGTGCCTCCCTCCAGTGGGAAAACCCAACCTACCCAACATGGCACCAGGGCTTACTCCCACCCCAAGAGGATCCTTACTTTGGTCAAGGCCTCCTGGCAAGCAGTGTCCCTTTCAACAGGCCTTGCCTGGTATAGGGCTGTGTTTGTTTAGAGATCAGGCGCTGTTTCACGGAGAGGCCGGGGCAAGGAAATTCCCATCTCCAGCGGTAGGACCTCTGCCAGTGGGCAGGAGAACAGACATCTCTCTGAAGCTGGCCTCGGAGCTGAAGGGGAACCTTGGCCAGTCCCCCAAAATATACTTCACCCCAAATTTCAGTGGGCATTTGACATGAGGGAGGTGACCTAAAGAATAATTCTAATTCATATTTCTACAAAGTTTCGAAAGCGTGTGTTAATTTTCCCATTTTACAGATGAGGAAACTGAGGCAAACAGCACTTTAGTGACTTGCCCAGGGTCACACAGTTAGCAAGTGTCTGAGATAAGATTTCATCACAGGTCTCAAAGCTTGAGGTGCAGTGCTCTAGGCACAATAAGGTCACAGAGAGGGGAGTGGGTAGCCAGGATGGAGAAGGCACCCAGTTCACAGAGGGGACAGCAAGAGGGTGCCTGCACAGTATCAGGGCAGAAAGTGGCAGTGGGGAGATGATGCTGCAGGATCCCAAGTCACACATTAGCCCAACAAGCCCACGCCATCTGAGACTGCATCAGGAAGGGAAGAGCTTCCAGGAAGAGGCAGGTGAAACCCTCCATACTGTGCCCTGCCCATTCAGAGGAGTGTGTTCATTTGGGAGCCAGAGTCTGAGAAGGATATTAATAAGCTGAGGAGTGTCCAGAGGAGGCTGGCCAGATTGGGGAAGGACTGACATATCAGGCCCTATGAAGCCTGATGCGGGGAAGCAGGAAGGCTTCTAGGGAAGAGAAGATGCAGGGGGATCATGATGTCCGTCTCCAATTATCTCAAGGCCTACCATGTGGAAGGTGGGTCAGACTTGTTCTTTTGGGTCCAAGGAGCCAAGCATGAGAGTTACAAAGAGGCAGAGTTAGGTTTGATATCAGGAAAACCTTCCTACCCGTTGGAGTGGTCCCAGTGCGGAATGAGCTACCTCTGAATGTGGTGGGTTCCCCCTCCTGAGAGGTCTGCAAACAGTTGGGTGGCCCTTGGACAAGATTGTTGTTGAGGGGTTCTTGCTCTCATACAAGGTGCCTCTTGGTTCCATTCCAGCCAGGCACCTCTGAGCACTGGGAGAGGAGCCAGGCACCTATGGGCTTTGGGGGAGAGGCTGGGCGTCTCTGAGTGTTGGGGGAGAAGTTCACAGTAGCCAAAATCTCAGGCAATGGAATTGTGGGGCAGGATTCTCAATTCAATCCCAGGCTCATAGATTTAGAACCAGGAAGGTCTACAGAGAGCTGAGGCCCACACCACTCCTCCCCCACTGCCTTCCATTGTACAAATGAGGAAACTTGGGCACCAAGATGACAAGCAGTGACTTGCTCAGGGTCACATAGCTTGTAAACAGCATAGTGTGGGATTTGAACCCAGGGCTTCCTGGCTACAAGCCCAGCACCCTAGCCCAAACACCTCAGAACCCTACCGGTGGGAGCTCTGTCTGTCCCGATGCCATTGACCACCCACTTTGGAGCAGGCAGATCCGTGCAGGAGACACGACTCCTGATGATGGAGGCTGCTAGAGGAGGTGGCCATTTGCATGGAGCTCCAGGCCTGGGGGCACTGGGGAGACGCCTTCTCCAGCCTCCAGATGCCTCCTCTGTCTTCGCAGCCTCTCACAAACCAGCTAGTCTGATGCCAGCACCATCCTGCATCCGTCTGCAACACCCCGGACTGAGTCATCCGCCCTCCACCTGCCGGGCAGCCATTCCTCTTGGGTTCAGCCCTTAGGAGTAGTGCTTCCCCTGTTATCAAACCCAAATCTTCACCTTGGCAGCTCCTCCCCTTTCCTCTGCTCCTGGATCTGCCCCCATACCCCAGAAAACCGAGGCCACTCCCTCTTCCATCGGGCGGCCCTTCAGAGCCAGAGCTGCGCCGGGAGCACAGCATTTTGGCCGTTGAGGGCGAGTGGGTTGACAAGGAGAGAGAGCTGCAGGTCCAGTCAGGGGGCTGAGGTTTACAAAGTGCTTTCCTGTGAAAGGTCAGTAATGCAAATATCATTATCTCCATTTGACAGATAAGAACACTGAGGACAGGAAAGGGGAGATGACTTGCCCAGCATCACACAGCTAGGATGGATTCGAACTCTGGCCACCAGAGTCCAGCTCTCTTTTCACTAAACCACAGTTCTTGTCCTGAGCTCTCTGCTTCCACCCCAAGGAGATGGGATTCCTCCCCCCTGGCCCTGTGACAGCCAGGGCCAAAGAAAGCCACCTGGGCCAAAACCCACCAAGATCAGGGTGGGGGAAACCTGAAGAAGGCCTCAGAGCTTGAGACCACCTTGGGCGGGGTACACAGAGATGCCAGGACATGATTGGCAAGGTTGCTGGCAGAGAGGTTCACCTGGCCTTGCAGGAGGAAATGGGGCCTTCCTATTTTGATGAGTTAGTCTTACTGATGGGGTGATGGACTCAATTGTTTTAATGCAGAAGCTTTTACGTTTGAGTTCCCTACAACAAAGCCCCATCACCTTGCCTTAGTTACGCTCTGTCCAGAGCACATCATGCATTCTGCTGCCCAGTGAGACCCTTGTATCCTTCTCTGAGGGTTTCATATGGGCACCTTTGTCTCACCAGCCGGACTGGACGCTCCACACACACCCCCGCCGAAAGAAAATATATCCTCTCCTTCTCCTGCCTCTCACACAAGACTCAGCACCTATCATCAAGCCTGGTGTATGGATAAAGACCTTGATGGGCAGAACCAGCACAGTTCAGATAGAATAACCCTCATCTGCTGAATCTGATGACTGGGGTCCCCAAGTAGAGCTTCCCCTTCTGTGCTGAGGAAATTCTGAATTCTGAAGGGTTCATGGGTAAAGGGTCTCTGAGGTCCTGGAGCAGAGAGGGCTGCCTAAAATTTAGGCACAGTTAGAACACAGCTTTAAAATCATCCCCCAAGACATCTGATAGGTCCAACTGAGGCCAGCAGCATCCCAACCTTGCCAGCAGGGAGCCCTCCGCAGCTGTCCATAGAAATCAGAGAATTTTGGTGGGTTTGAAAGTCTCTGGTGCATACTCCAAGGAGGTTAAAAAACATAAAGAAAAACCCCAAATATCTGGGCAACCAAACATTCAGAGCAGCATTCTTCATGGTAGCAAAGAAATGGAAAAAAAATAGTACCTAAGATTTCTGTAGCACACTAGAGTTTACACAACAACCCCTAGAAGTCAGAGCCGTAGTGATTTTCATGCCCATTTGATAGAAATAAAAACCAAGAGAGGTTAGATGATTTGGCCATGATCTCAGTCAGCAAAAGTCAGAGACAGGATTCGAACCCAGGTCGTCCTGACTCCATTCTAGCATTTGGTTCACTAAGTCATCCTGCCACTTCAGTGCCCATCAGTTAGGGAGTGGATGGACAAACCAGGGTCTTGGACATAATGGAATATTATTGTGCCCTAAGACAGATCAAAGATGAGAATTCAGAAAAACTTGGGAAGATTTCTATAAGCTGATATGGAAGGAGGCAGGCAGAACCTGGAGAACCCTGTATATACTATGAGTATAAGACCATCAGGAGTAAACGTCATAACTCAGATCAGTGCAAAGATCGCTCTGGATTCCAGGTCACCAAAGGTGAAGCAGAGTGAAGGAACATGAGGAAGAAGGAAGAGCTAAGTATCATGCTTAGGATGCAAGCCTAGATGCAAGATGATACCCTCCCCCTTTATGGAACTCTGGGAGTCTAAATGGCCTGTCTTTGTCTCTAAGTGTCATAGGCAGGATTTGAGCCAAGTTCTTCCGGATGTTAGCCGCCATCCAATCCCCTCATTTTGCAAAGAAGGAAACTGAAGCACTAGGGAAGTGACTTGCTCACCGTCCCACAGCTGGTGAGTGTCTGAGTCATGATTTGAACCCAGATTTTCCTGACTCTTCCATTCTAATAACTATGTGCTCACAGACACGTTCAGAATCCTGTTGCTCAGCCATTAGTGCCACAAACACTCAGTCCTGGGACCAGGGGAGATCCCTCCCACCCTGCCATACTATACCTCTGTGCATGACCCAGACACGGAGCAGGGTCATCCATTGTCTTCCCAGGGCCTATGATCTCTCTCACTTCCTTCAGTCTCTCCCTGTCTACCAGTGCCCTCCCTGCTGCCCCTACACATGGCCAAGCTTTCTCCCACAAAGTCCTCTCTCTAGATAATGCTACCCACTTCTGCTAACTACACTGGCAGAAACTCCCAGAAAGAAAAAGCCATCCACCTTCACTGCCTCCTCTCACTCTCTTCCAAATGCTCTGCAGTCTGGCTTCTGACCTCACCACTCAGCTGAACCTGCTCTCCTCAGATCTTCCAAGGATCTCCTAACCTCCAAATCGGAAGGCTGTTTGTTAGTCCTCATCTGTTCTCACCCATCAGCTGCATTGGACACTGCTGATCACCCTCTCCTCCTAGATATTCTCCTCTCTCAGCTTTCATGACACTGTTCTCTCTCTTTCTCTCTTTCTCCCTCTCTCTCTCTCTCTTTCTCTCTGTTTCTCTCTCTGTCTCCTTCCCTCCCCTTCTCTGTCTCTGTCTCTCTCTCTCTCTCTGTTTTCTTCCCTCCCCTTCTCTCTCTCTCTCTCTCTCTCTCTCTCTCTCTCTCTCTCTCTCTCTCTCTCTCTCTCTCTCTCTCTCTCTCCTTTCTACTTCTCTGTTCCTTCTCAGTCTCCTTTCCTGGCTCGTTACACATATGAAATGTAAATGTAAATGCATACACCCCAGAGCTCTATCCTGGTCCCTCTTCTCTCTCATTTGGTGATTCCATCAGTCCCACGAGTATAATGACCATCTCTAGGCTGTGACTCTCAAATATCTATATCTATTTCTAGTCTCATTCCCATAACTAACTGCCTGTTGGACATTTCAAACTAGATTTTTCAGGGACATCTCAAACCTGACATATCCCAGTCAGAATTCATTATCTATCCTCCTCAAACTGAATGAATAAATGGAAAGTCATTAATTAAGTGTTTGATAAGTGGTAAGTGCTGTGCTAAGCTCTGGGGATACACACACAAAAGAGAGAGAGTTTGTACCCTCAAGGAGCTTACATTCTACATGTAAAGCAATTCCTAGAGGGAAGTGGTGGCCAGAAAAGGGTGTCTCAGTCTGGGGAGTCACAGGGGTAGTAAACAGAGCCAAAGGACAGTTGGTTGTTATAGCCTCTCCTGAGGCAATAGAATTGTTAGCTGGATACCTATTCCCAGAGACAGAGTTAAGACAGTGGGGGAGAGGATGGCACCAACGTGACAGCCAGGCAGATGGCAATATGTCCTGGGAGCATCTTGACTATGGATGGGCTGGGAAACCTGGTCTCTAAGACATGTAGAATATAAGCTCCTTGAAGGCAGGGTTTAGAATATTTTTGTTTATATGTATTTATATATGTATGTATGTATGTATGTATATATATGTATATATATATGTATGTATGTTGTGTGTGTGTGTGTGTGTGTGTGTGTGTGTGTGTGTGTGTGTATAGATAGATAGTCTTTATAGCCCCAGTGCCTGCCTGGCCCATGGAGGGTCTAATGAATGCTTATTGAATCCAAAATGGTAGCAAACTCCATCTGATATGCATGTATGGAGCATCCGCCATGCACCTGGGACTGGCTTAGCACTCATAAGAAATAATCTTTGTCCAGTAAGGGCAAGAGGAAAGAAAAGCTAGATGAGGCCATTCCCCATCTTCTTCTCCTTCATCCCTCATTCTGTGATCCAGGGTTGGCTAGAGAACCCTGATCTCATCATGAACCGGCTGGGATGGCTACCTGGGACTTTGGAGGGCTGGGCTGTCTCTACGGTTGAAGACGTTCATCTCCTATGGTCTGTAGAATAAATGTACCAGCCTCTACATTCCATTACCAGGCTCAGGTGCCAAAAGATTTCACTTGCCCTGGGAGGAGATCTCACCAAGCCCCGGGACAGAGCCCAGAAAACACTTGTGCACCCTGAGAACTGTGAGGCTCTTTGATGCCAGCATCCTGAGAGGAATTACCTTGCAGGTGGGAGTCTGAGGCAGAGACCAGGAGAGAAAGCACAGCTCAGGTAGATAGAGGACTTTTCCATCTCTACCCTCCTTGACAATCTGCAATCTCTCCCCACAATGCAGAGGACATCTTTGCAGCAGGAGTGGATGTGGGGCTGCAGCAGAGACGACAGATAGGTTTGCTGACTTCCAAATGCCACCCCCTGGGCTCCAGACTCCTTGTAGGACTTTCCAGAGGACCTTCTTGGTTAGAACTGGATGGAACCTTAGAAAGCTTCTGATCTCACCAGAGAAAGAATCAGAATTGGATGGCGGGTACTCTGATTCCTTTCAAAGCCAACATGTTTGCCAGTGTGCCAGGCTGGAGAGATTGATCCCCAGAGGTATGGCTAGCTGTCCATGTCAGAGGCCAAGCTGAATAATTTATTCCAAGTCTCCCTGCCACTGCCACAAATTGTTAATGTAACCCTCGACAAGTGCCTTCATGTCTCTGGGCCTCAGTTTCCCCCTCTGAAGCCTCTGAGGTCCCTTCCAGATCTGAATGTAAGATCAGCTGCTTCTTATCCTCTCTTAGTGAGCTCACACCTGGGTCACCTTTCACCTGTTCAGCTTTGCTCTTCTAAACACTACCAGCATAATCAGAGACTTTGCCAGCTAGGACAATTCAATTACTGGAGAAAAGGGAGGCAGAATAAAGCTCATTGAGGGAGAGAGACCCTGAAACATAGGTGGTCACTACAGAGAAATTAAGACTAGCCGTGGATGAGCTCACATGGGGTATGGAGTCTTTTCTTTGCTGCAGAAGGCTTGCAAGTCTTGTCAGCACCCTATACGTTTTGGTGTATGTGCTCTAGTTGCCCCACCCTAGTTCTAGCTCCACTAAAGATCCCTGGCTTAAGCAAATGTGACAATGAATCTGTTCCCCCTGAGCCACAGCAACTGATTCTGTAGAAGGAGAGGGAAGCAAGGGGAGGGGAACTCAGGTTGCAAACTGTCCCTGCCTAATCCAGGTGAAAATGACTGAGAGGTGAGTGTACTTTGTAAATATTTACAACGGTGAGTCCCAGCTAAAGGCAAAGGCCTAGAGATCATTCTTCTGCTATCCCTGCCTGCACAAACTTTGCCATCAAAGTGGAACTGAGACATCCAAGCAGAACCTAATGCATGCACAGATTCACCTGGCTGCATGAAGGCATGTGCACACTTATAAAGCCAGAGATGAGGGCCTGGCAGCCGGGGGGACCGTGTGTCACTGGAATCTGCTCTCCTGCCTAGGGTGGAGGGAGGTAAATTCCATGTTGTCTTTGCAAGAATCACAGGGACTCAAAAGAAAAATACAGTCTGCGGCCAATGGTGGTTGCCCAGCAGCAGCTTAGGAGCAGGAGACCACCAGATGTGAATCGTGACTCTTACCCTTACCAGCCATGTGACCATGGCAAGGCAACCTCTCGGTAAAGTGGAGATAACACCCACAGAGTGGACCTTGCATGAGATACTGCAGGTAAAAGGCCTGACAGGCTTTGGATGATTAGAGAAATATCAGCTCTCACCACCAGCAGCCCCATCCTCCTCCTCCTCACTATAAGAGCCCAGTAAAGCCTAAAACTTGCCCAGTCACTGTTTTGTACAAACAGGGCTGGGACGGTATATGTGGATGAGAAAAAATGTCATATCCTGATCATCCATCTGAAAATATAAGGCCACATAGAAAAGAACTTCCCCCTCCCCCACCAGCACCCTTCCCCCTCCTCACCACCATCACCCCTTCCCCTTTCCTCTTCCCCACCCCACTCTCCACCCTAACACCCCTTTCCTTTGCCACCCTCCCTTCCACTCCTCTCCCCTCCACCTCCCATCTCCATTATCCTGCATCTTTTCCCCACTTGGCACTTCTTACACCTCTTTTGTGATAATGGCAGTGGGAGAGAGAGAGAGAGGAGCTAGCTGGGAATCAGGACAGCTGGTCACTAACAGAGCTGAGCAAGTCAACTGTCATATCCTCAGTTTCCTATTCTGTTAAAGGGGTGGAGAGGAGTGGATTCAGTGATCCCCAGGTCCCTTCTTACAATCTCTGTGACCTTGGACAAGTCACTTCTCCTCCGATTCCTCCTATGTAAAATTACAGGGTTAGACCAGATGACCTGTAAAGTCTCTGCTCCAGCTGATTCCTGGGGTGATTTGGAATCATTCTTATCCCCATCCTCGGGACAGCAAAACAAACCAGAAACATGGATTTAAATTTAAAGGGGGCCTTGGAGGCCAGCTTATCTGAGCCCTGCATTTTACAGATAGGAAAACTGAGGCCCAGAAAGGGGAAAGGTCTGACCAGAGGGGTCCTAGAGAAGGAGAGCTAGATTTGAACCCAGATCCTCTGACTCCAAAGACAGCATGCTTCCCACTGCACCATACTGCCCCAGCCAAGGGCCCTGGAGAGGGGCTAGGACCTAAGCTCACCTTCCCCATCCATAAGCCCCCAGTCCCAGATTTTCCCCCACTCCCCTCTCCCAGCCGACAGCCCTGACCAAGGAGTTGGGCAGGGATGGCACTTTGCTGCCATCTCCTGGCCACTGTTAGGTACTGATGGTCAGCTGGCCTGCTATTCCCATTTCAGGGGAATCATAGAGTCAGAGCTGGAAGTTCAACCATCTAGCCCAACCCTTTCATTTTACAGGTGAGGAAAATGAGGCACCAAGACATTAAGTGATTTTCCCAGGGTCGCATAGCTAGTAAGTGTCTGAGGCTGGATTTGAACCCTGACTCCTCTGACTCCAAATCCAGCTCATTTTTCATTCTACTGAGATGTCAACAGATCTGCTCCCCACACCCAGAGACTCAGGGCTGGCCTAGACTGCAATGGGATGGGATGGGATGGGATGGGATGTGATGGGGTGGGGTGGGGTGGGATGGGATGGAGTGGGATGGGATAGGGTGGGATGTGATGGGGTGGGGTGGGGTGGGGTGGGATGGGATGGGGTGGGATGGGATAGGGTGGGATGTGATGGGGTGGGGTGGGGTGGGATGGGATGGAACAATCCAAGGTAGGAAAGAGTAGCAAGGGGTGCTGGAGCTTTGTCTCACCTGTAAGCCAAAGGAACCACGCTTTTCCATGTTTCCTGCTGAAGCATCCCTGGATAGCAATATTTAGTCCCAAGCTGCAGACTGCAGCTCTTTACAATGCCAAACTTGCCAGCCACATCTCTGATCCTGGCAGCCTTTCTTCCACCCAGCTGTGAACCAGGGCTCTCAAAGAATGATTACTTCTTCTGTTCTCAGACACCCTGAACCCCAACATTGGATGCGTTCTCTGAGTCCCTCAGAAAACCCAGCTTCACAGGATCTCTGAGTTGGGATTTCAATGGCATCCAGTCCCACTCAGAGCTGAGCAAGAATTCTCTCTCTAATGTACCCAGCGAGAAAATAACTGTCCAGCCTCTGCTCAAAGGCTCCCAGTGCCAGGGAACACACCAGCTTCTCAGGGAGCCAGCTCTCATCTTTAGGAATTGTGCCTTGACATCTGGCCTAAACCTTCCTCTCCACCCATTGCTTTCAGCTTGGCTCTCTGGGGCCAAAAAAAATAAGCTAATCCCTCCCCAAGATAGCCCTTCAAACACTTGAAAACAGTTGTCCTCTCCCTACACACACACACACACACACACACACACCACACACACACACACCCCATACACATACACACACACTATGTACACACACACATACACATACACACACATATACACACCACACTCACACACACACACACACACACACACACACACACACACTTTTTCAGGCTGAACAAGCCTCATTCCTTCAACAGATCTTCGAATGACATGGACTGGCCCTCCCCCTCCCCTCAGCTGTCCTCTGGATGCTCTCAACACCCTTCCTAAAATGGCCAGATCTAGACACAATAGTCCGCATGTAGTCTGAATAGGGCAGAAGGCAGCAGGAGCAGCGCCTCCTTATTCTTGAAGGCTCAGTCCCTCTTTAATGCAGCCCAAGATCCCATGATCCGGTGTTGGCTGACTTGCCTTGAGCTTGTAGTCCACTCAAACCCTCAGATCTTTTTCAGGCAAACTTCTGTCTAACCATGTCTCCTCCATATTATATTTGTGAATTTCTGGAGCCCAAGTACAAGCCTTACTTAACGTTATTGAATTTCATCTTATTAACTTATTAATAATTATTATTGGCTCCTATTATTCATATTTAGCTTATTAGTAACTATCATTAGCCAGGCTAGCTCTTTGTGATCACTTCTTTTTCTAGATGCTTACCACTATCTCTTGATTTCCACTCTAGATTCTTCCCAGAGATTACAGTCAAACTGACTTGGTTTTGGTTTGCAGATTCCATCCTCATCCCTTTTCAGAAAACTGAGGCAACATTTGCTGTCCTCTCGGGTTCCCTAGGGTCTGTTGGTGATTCAGCAATCATATCCCATCAGCTTGTTTCTGGGCTTAATGGGATAGTTCATCTGGACCTGGTGACTTGAATTCCTTAAGGTGCTCTCTTACTGTCTCCTTCCTCATTTATCTTGAGTATCAACTCCCATGAGCCATTTTTGTTCTGTTCTCTCCAGGTCATTTTCTTTGTCGGAGAAAACAGAAGCAAAACACATAGTGAGTATTTCTTCTTTCTTCCTGGAATGAGTTATCATCACTCCATCCATCTCAAGCCAACATGCCGTCCCAGTCCTATTCCGTCTGTGATCTTCTTCTCTTCTTCAGTAGAACAAAAAGACTCCTTTCTGTGCTCCTTAAGTCATCCTCACCAGCTGCGGCTCATTCTAGCATTTGGTCCTTCCAATGCTCTTCTGAAATTATCCCATTCCCTTCCCTTGCTTCTCTCTTCTGGTACATGGCTTCTTAAAAGCTTAGTTGGTAAGTGAGTTCCCCATACAGCCAGCTCAAACAACTCCCGATTTTCCTCCTCATTGGGATTGTTTTCCTCAGTGTCTTCAGAACTATATTATTGGTTTCTCATCCTTCCTCAGCTGCCTTGCCTTGCAGAATGTTAATCCTTACTTCCTCCAAGTCCTTTGAAATATCCTTTCCTAAATCTAGGAAATGTCTGAGACTATGCCTGGCTTTCCTCTCTCCTCAATCACAAACTTTAGGAATGAATGATCAATCAGCCCTGCACTTCTCCCAAGCAACTCTCTCCTTGCTTGGTGAGAATCAGATTCAGAAGAGAATTGTCCCTTGTTGCCTCCTCTAACCTTTGGAAGGATGAAATTATCATAAAAGCAAGGCAAGAGATATTGCTTCTGCTTTTTTGTTTCCTTCAGAAAGCTTCAAGAAATGTTTGTATAAGTGAAATCTCCCATCACAACTACATCGTGCCTCTGTTTCGGGCTTGTGATATAATAATAACAATAACAACAACAACAATAATAATAATAATGTACACTAAGGTTTCCAGAGCACTTTACAAATATTAGTTCACCTGATCCTCACAATAACTCTGGAAGGTAAGTGTTATTTTTATCATCCCCATTTTACAGACGAGGAAATGAGGCAAATAGAGGTTAACTGACTTGCCCAGAGTCACACAGCTAGTATCTGAGTCAGCATTTGAACTCCAGTCTTCCTGCCTCCAGCACTCTTTCCACTGAACTCTGCATCTCTTCCCTCTTTCCATCCACGTGGTCTATAGTATACGCTGGGGATAAAATTGTTTCTGAGTCCCTCCACTGATCTTTACCTGAGTGTTCCTGCCCTGCATCCCCTGGAAAGTTCCTGGCTTTGCCTACCTTTCTCAGTAGGAAGAGCTGCCCCACCCACTCCTTTCATTGTTCTCCTTTCTTTCAAATAAGAGATGCCCTTCCAGGAGCACATTCCAGTCATGGGTCACATTCCACTCAGTGTCAGTAATACTTTTCAGGATAATTGGTCTCCCTGCCCTCTTGCTTGTGTCTAAACTTTGCAAATCTGTAGATGGACATTTGAAGCCAGACATTTTACTGATGGCTCCTTCTTGGATTTTGTCTCTTCTGGGCGTCTCAATGGCTGTTCTTCCTTGCAAAGGGCCTTTCTCTCTCCTCCTCAATAGTAGTGGCTCCTCTGAGACCACCTTCCATTTACCCCATATGTCTTCTGTTTGCATATTCATATTTACATGTTGTCTCCCCCATTAGAATGTAAGCTCCTCGAGGGCAGGGAGTGTTTTTTTTTTCTTTTCTTTCTGTCCCCAGGGCTTAGCACAGTGCCTGACCGTAGTAAACACTTAATAAACATTGACTGATTGTATCTCTCTCCAGTACTTGGTGCAGACACAATAGTAGGCAGTTAATGAATGCTTGTTGACTTGACTACATTGTAGCTTCTCCCTATGGCAGCCCCTTCTAACTCTTCGGGATATTTTTGTCTTCTTGGCTTTCACATCGAAAGACTGTCTTCCAGGTTTGCTTTGTTGGGGTTTGGGAGCCGGGCATGGTTTTTAAGGTTTTTATTGTCTCTGAAAACCTAGACCACAGAGAAGCATTCCTTGAGCTCCTCCACCTTCTCTTCTAGGACAAATACTATCCTATGCTTTAAGCATAAATCGTGGTCACAGCTATTGCCCTGATTCCCGCTATTCATGTACCCCCACTGGTATGTTTACTTTTACTAGTCAGCCAGAGGACACGAGCACTTCAAAACAAAGGCATTTAGTGAAACAACACAGGCCTCATATGTACAAAAATATTTCTAGAAGCTCTGTCTGCAGTGGGAAATAATTGAAAACTAAAGAAAGTACCTGTTATTTGGGGAATGGCTGAATATATTATGGTATATGACTGTGGTGGAATGCTATTATGCTGCAGAAAGTGATGAAGGGGACAGTTTCAGAGAAACCTGAGAAGACTTGTATGAACTGGTGTGGAGGGAAGTGAGCAGAACCAAGAAAATACACTGCTGTAGAAAACAGTGTAAAGATGAACACATCTGAAAGACTTGGGAACTCTGACGAGCACAGTGACCAGATACAGTTCCAGAGGATTTGTGATCCAACGTGTTCCCCACTTCTTGACACAGAGGTGAAGGATCAGATTCAGAGCACAGACTGAAATGGGGCAGGGGGAACATGGCCAAAGAATAAACATGGCTTGCTTGAATATGCTTGTTTACAACAGGATTTTTTTCCTTGGTTTTCTGTTGGTTGGTTTGTTGGTTTTACCGGAGGGAAGCAAATCTTCATTTGAAAAACAATTTTCTTTAAAAAAGTAGCCTAGCTCTGACCCAGGCACTTTCCCTGCTCACAAAATTCCCGCGACTCCCTTTTGTATATAAGGTAAAACAAGATCCCTCTATCTGGTGTTTAAAGCCTTTGTACCTTCATAAAGCCTGTGTTCCCAAAATGATCACAGATTCCTCCCTCTCCCCCACTCAACTGACCTGTTTGCTGATCCTTGGACACAGCCTTATCTCCTGCTCCCATGATTTTGCGCAGACTGTGCCTCATGCCTGGAGCACACCCCCTCTTCACCTTGGGCTCTTAGAGCCCTAGTTCTCTTCAAAGCTCAGCTCAAGCACCATTGCCAACCTAACACCTTTCCTGACCTCGCTGGCTGTTGCTTCTCCCCCAATATTTTGCATTTACTTGTTTGTAAACAGCCATGCTAGTTCCCTCGATAGAATGTAAGCCTCTTGAGGGCAGGGGCTGCTTCATTTTTGTCTTTATGTGTCCAGGGCATAGCAGCGTGCCTGGCATAGAATGGGCACTCATTACGTAGTAGGTGAAGGATGATTGATTAGGAAAAGTAACAAGAGAGCATTTCCCCTCTAAACCTGGGGCATACTCTCCCACAAATACACAGTCCATCAGCGGGAGAGTACATATGCCCAGGGAACACATGTGGAGGAGCACATATCTAGGAAAAATTTGGCTAAGACATACTCATGGAGGGATACACACACAGAGAATGCACGTGACCAGGACTTTCACAGTGAAAAGCATATCCGCAATGAGTGCACGTGGCCAGGCAACACGCATGGAGGGGCTGTCTTGTCTTCCTGCTGCAAGATGATCCGTGTCTTCTGGTGATGCCATCACCCTAGTCCTGGGACCAGCCCCCACCAGTCTCACATCTGGGGCCATGTTCTGGTGCTCCTATTCTCCCTGCTAGGCATTGCCTCATGGGGCAGGAGTACAGGGAATTTCTCTCCATGACTTCTGGCTTCAGTCAGAGGTCTCAGCTGAAAAGCTCCCTCTTCCCCCTAAAAGGGACAGTGGTCTCTACCATCTTTTTGTTAGCCAAGACTTCAGCTCTTTTAGTGAGACAGGTCCTTTGTCTACCTGATCTATGACTAGAGAAAACTCTTGAGCTATTTTCTCTTCATAGGAAATCTGACAGCCCTAGAGTCTTAGCTATGTGTTACTCTTTTCACCAGTAAGATTTGAAGAGGGCAAATTTCAAAAGGATCTGAGAACCCTGAGGCCAGACTCTCTTGTTTTCTCTTCAAACCCAGCACAGTAAGCCAGTTAAGTTGAAATCAGACCACTCGGTCTGTCTTTTAATCTCCTGTGTCTGGGACTAGAATCACAGTCCAAAGAATGAATGAATGAAATATTTATTAAGCAGAAAGCACTGAGCTAAAACCAGGAAATACAACTAGAAAATAAGACAGTGCCTGCCCTCAAGGGCCTCCCCCTCTAATGGAGAGAAATCACATAGGGAAGGTTTCAGCTATATACATACATACATGGGAAAGGCCCATGGTCTTTGGGGGCAGAAGCAAAGCAGATGATCAGGCCTCTAATTTAAGGTCATTTCCACTGATAAAATCACATCAGCTTCTGATACTGAACCTCCAGACAGGGCCCAGGACTTTAGTGGCCAGAACCTTCCTTTCTAGGCCTGCAGCCAGTGCTGCAGCACCTCCAGATTGTGGCTCCAGGGGCTGCTTCTAAGAAGGATGGCCAAGGGCACTGGGCCAGAAGCCTAGCTATTCCCAAGGCCCCACCTGGGCTATTTCCATCAGGATCTGAGGGGCAGGGATGGCTAGTTCACCTGCCTCAGGCTGCTTCAGAAAGGCCAGCTTGCCTGCCCTCTGCATGGCACTTGGCTGGCAGTTAGTGGGGATGGCCAGCCCCTTCTCCACAGGAGTAGCTTCCTGGGATTGTGGCTGTAAGGGCTGAACTGGAGGCAGGACTGGTAGCCTAAGGAGGGGAGGAGGAGAGGCCACTCGAGCTTTTATGCTTTTTTTGCCTGTTGGTGGACAGTTTTTGTTTTGTTTTGTTTTGTTTTTTAGCAATTATAGCTCCCAGTGAGCTATATCACCTACAATGATTTCTCTTCTCAATGTTGGCCAGGCTGGGAGCAGCTCTGGTGGTTTGGAGGACACTGCTATTTCTAGTTTCTTTGGGTTCAAGGTCTTGGGATATCCCAGGATGGTGTTGACTTAGGGTTGGAAAGTCACTTTGACTTCCACCCATGCACCATTGCCAGAACATACCCCTCCAGAACCATCCCAGGAGCAGTCCTTTCAACCAACCACCAAGGACTCTCTGAGACTCTGTTTTACTCCACCCCCATGCCTACCCCAAGCTCCTCTAGTCTCCCATACAAATGAAAGAATTTGGTCTAACAGTTTGCTAGGAATCAAAGTCAAATCTATTGGCCTGTAATATGCCCACCATTTTCTCTTCCCTTTTTTGAAGACTGGGATATTTTCAATTCAATTTAATAAACATTTATTAAGTACCTACTATGTATCAGACAGACTAAGGATTAGGGATACAAATAAGAAAAAGGACAGCCCCTGCCCTCAAGGAGCTTCCATTCTGATGGAGGAAACTACACATAAACAGCTAGGAAGACACAAGATATGTATACAGTATAAACAGAAGGCAATCTGAGAAGGGAAAGCATTAGCCACTGCAGGGACTAGGAAGGGCTTTCTGAGTACGGGGAAGATTTGAACTAAATCTTGAAGGAGTTCAGGGAAACTAAAAGGTAGAGATGAGGCAGCAGAAAATTCCAGACATGAAGAACGTCTAATGCAAGGCGTGGAGATGGGAGATGGAGAACCATGTTTGAAGAACTACAAGTAGGACCAGAGTAGTAAGACTGTAGAATCATGGAGGAGGGAAAGGTAGGAAGGAGCCACATTGTCAAGAGTTTGAGATGCCAAACTAAAGACTTTATATTTGATCCTGGAAGCCACTGGAGCCCAGTGAGCGAGGGGCCAGCCTCCACCTAGCTTCACCAAAATGTTCTCCGCCTCACTTTCCCCATGCGATTTCTAGATGTCCTCACACAAGGAAATGTCTTTTCTAAATACCCAATGCTACTCTGTTAAGCATATACCTTGAGTAGGTCAGAGATGGAAAAAAGGGCACCCTACACATCCAAAATATTCAGAACAGCATAACAAAGAGCTGGGAACAAAGGCATTTGCCATCAAGAGGGCAATGGCTTAAAAAAATACGGGACATGAATGTAATGAGATACTGTTTGACTGTAAGAAGTGACGAATATGAAAAATACTGAGAAGAATGAAAAAGTTTATACAAACTGGTGAGGAGCAAAGTAAGCAGAACCAGGAAAACAAGATACACAGCTCCTATTGTGTATGGAAAGGAAATGGAAAGAAAAAGAACAACAAAATAATCTAAATTGAACACTGTGTCATTATAATGACCAAGGTTGGCCCTGAAAAAGAAATATGAGAATTCACTCCCTCCTTTCTTTGCGGAGATGGAGAACTAAGCATATGGAACACCAAACATAGAACAGATTTGGCTAGTGGGTTAGTCAGTCTTACTGACCTTTACTTTTTATTCTTTGTTATAAGATATGTCTTGGGGGTGGAGTACTGGAGAAAGAAGGTGACATAAATGCAAAATGTGTTAATAAAAATTATGTGTGTTTATACAAACACAATGCTACTTTGTCCCCTCCTGCTTCCCCACTGCCTTTTACCTAGTCGGATTCTTCTGGAAAAGGGATACACTTTGAGAGCCACATTCCAGGCATGGGTTTTCATTCCACCAGATATCAACAATGCCTCTGAGGTCAAATTGCCTGCTTATGTTAGGGCCTCTGGTTTACTTTGCCTGTTTGCCTTATTGATTTTTATGTTTATTTTTTCTTTTGTCCAAACTTGAAATTTATTTTTTAAATGAATTACATTTTTTCAGTGAGCAAAAATCTGCCTTCTCTTTCTCCCACTTCCCCATGTGAGAAAAAAAAACTTGTTTCAAACTTATAATTAAGCAAAACAAATCCTTTATTGTCCATATCCATAATATTATGTCTTGTTCTGCACTTTGAATCCTTCACCTCTCTATCAAGAGGCAGGTAGCACATGTCTCTATTAGTCCTCTGGAATCACAGCAGGTCATTACACTGATTGGATTTCCTAATTCTTTTGAACTTGTTTGTCTTTACCATATTGTTTGCACTGTATAATTTTTTCTCCTGGTTCTGTTGACTTCCCTCTGCATCAGTTATCAAGTCTTCCCAGGTTTCTCTGAAACCATACCCTTCATCATCTCTTCTAGCACAATAGTATTCCGTCACATTTATACCATTCCCCAAATGATGAGGATTCTTCACTTTCTAACCCTTTGCCACTCCAAAAAGCTGCTATAAAACTTTGTACCTCCTTAGGTAAGTTTGCTTTACTTAGGACTAATCCCTTCCTTAACTTACCCTCCTTCTGACTCTCCTCTCCCTCTTCTCCCTTTTCTACTCTGTGTCCTGTTTAGTGAAATGTAATTATGCACTCAACTGTGTATGTGTGTGTGTGTGTATTTTCCCTCCTTTGACCAGTTTCTTATGAGAAGAAATTTTGATATATTCTTATGAGAATAAGATTCAAGTGCCATCCACTCCCCCAGCCCCTTCCTCCTTGTTTGTAGAGACTTTTATTTGTGCACCCTGATTACGTGAAATAATTTTTCCCGTTTTTCTTCCTCCTTTGCCCCCACTTGCTGTATTGCTCTTCTTGTCCGCTCCTAGACCCTCTCATTGGACTCCTTCTATGGCCTGTGACAATGACGCAGGCTTGCGGACCCGCATGTATCATCTCCCCACGGTAGAATGCGAACACTTACCCTTGATTAGCCGCTTATGGCTGTTCACGTGTGTTTACCTTTACATCTTTCTCTCGACTCTTGAATTTGCGCTTCAAAGTTTTTAGGCAGTTCTGGTCTTCATTAAGAATGCTTGGAAGTCTTCTATTTCTTCAACCATCCGTGTTTTCCTCTGTAGAATTATACTCAGAGTGACGAGGTAAGTTATTCTTGGTTTTCAGTCAATAAAATTCAAGAAGTACCTATTATGTGCCAGGTACTGGGCTAAACACTGATTGTAGCCTATTCTCTGATTCCAGGCTCTCCACTCCTTCATAGTGGGGGCTGCTAAAACATGTGTGATCCTGACTGTGGTTACTCCATCCTTGAATCCTCTTTCTGGCTGCTTGTAGTACTTTTTCTTTGACTTGGGAACTCTGGACTTGAGCTATAATATTCCTGGGAATTTTCATTTTAGAGTTTCTTTCAGGAAGTGACAGGTAAATTCACTTCCACTTTACCCTCTGGTTCTAAAGGATCTGGGCAGTTTTCTTTTATGATTCTTTGAAATATATTGTCTAGACTCTTTTTTTGATCATGGCTTTCAGGTAGATTAACAATTCTTAAAGTATCTCTCTTCAATCTATTTTCAAGATCAGTTGTTTTTGCTATGAGGTATCTTACACTATTCTAATTTTTCCAGTTTGTTATTTCATTGTAATACTTCTTGTTATCTCATGGATATCTGGTATATTATAATTCACAGGGAGTTTATTCCTTGGGCAAGGTTTTGTACCTCTTGTGCCAAATTATTAGTTCACTTTCAAATTGTCTTCAACAGCTTTTATTTCCTCTCTCTCTCTCTCTCTCTTCCTCTCTCTCTCTCTCTCTCTCTCTCTCTCCCCTTCTCTCCCTCCCTCCCTCACACACACACACACACACACACACACACACACACACACTCTAATTCCATCCCTGAAAATTTTAATTAGACTTGTAATTTCATCAGGGATCTCCCAGTTAGGAAACTCCACCATTGCAAAGGGTATCTGTTCTATAGCCTATAACCTTAGAGAGTTTCCTAGAACGTTGAAAGATTAAAGGTCTTGCCCAGGGTCACACAGCAAGTCAGAAGTCAGACTCAACCAGTTAGGTCTTCCTGAAGTTCTCTCTCCAATAAACCATGGAGACTTTCACTTGAACATGAGTCAGTAAACAAGCATTTATTAAGTATTTGCTATGTGCCAGGTACTGTGCTAGACCCTAAGACACTTAAGCAATGTTTAAGTGAATTGTAAAGCACAATAAAAGTGTGTTATTTTATGAGCTATCATTGTTACGCATCAACATGAAGCTGGTACTCAGGGGAAGACAGGTTCATGATCAACTCTGAAGACTAGGAAGTGGGTTAACCCCCATCCTTGCTGACCGCCCCCCCAACCTCATAATTTGACCTTCCTCCTTAACTTGGGTGAAAATCTTTAAAAACCCTCATGTCAGCCCCAGTCATGCTCCTGATATGAACGTCATCTCCTCTGGTACCTGGGAACTTGCCAACAAATGTTTTATTTATCTGAATGGACACAGATCAAGGTCTGTGTTAATGTCAGGGGGTAGGGACACAGTTGGTGTTTGCATGCATGCTCGGCCAGGAAAGGGCCAACTGGCCTACAGAGCAAATAAGATGTATGCCCAGGATTTCTAAGCATGGCTGGAGAGGGAAGGGCCTAGCGAGGGAACAGAAAACTAAGGGAATGGGTAGCATGGTGCATTGTTAATCCATACACACATGCTCACATATGAGCATACAGTTGCACGTTTGTGTGCATGAGCACATAGAGCATCATGGAGATTTTCCTTTTTTCCTTCCTTCCTTCCTTCCTCCCTTCCTTCCTTCCTTCCTCCCTCCTTCCTCCCTCCTTCCTTCTTTCCTCCCTTCCTTCCTTCCTTCCTTCCTCCTTCCTCCCTCCTTCCCTCCCCTCCTTCCTTCCTCCCTTCCTTCCTCCCTCCCTCCTCCCTTCCTTCCTCCTTCCTTCCTCCTCCCTCCCTCCCTCCCTTCCTTCCTTCCTTCCTTCCTCCCTTCCTCCCTCCCTCCCTTCCTCCCTCCCTTCCTTCCTCCCTTCCTCCCTTCCTTCCTCCCTTCCTCCCTTCCTCCCTTCCTTCCTCCCTCCCTCCCTCCCTCCCTTCCTTCCTCCCTTCCTTCCTCCCTCCCTCCCTCCCTCCCTTCCTTCCTTCCTTCCTTCCTCCCTTCCTCCCTCCCTCCCTTCCTCCCTCCCTCCCTTCCTTCCTCCCTTCCTCCCTCCCTTCCTCCCTTCCTTCCTTCCCCTTCCTTCCTTCCTCCCTCCCTTCCTTCCTTCCTTCCTCTTCCTTCCTTCCTTCTTTCCTTCCTCCCTTCCTTCCTCCCTTCCTTCCTTCCTCCCTTCCTCCTTCCTCCTTCCTTCCTCCCTCCTCCCTCCTTCCTTCCTCCCTTCCTTCCTCCCTCCTCCCTTCCTCCCTTCCTTCCTTCCTCCCTTCCTCCTTCCTCCTTCCTCCCTCCCTTCCTCCCTCCCTTCCTTCCTCCCTCCCTTCCTTCCTCCCTCCCTTCCTTCCTTCCTCCCTTCCTTCCTCCCTCCCTTCCTCCCTCCCTCCCTCCCTTCCTCCCTCCTCCCTTCCTCCCTCCCTCCCTTCCTCCCTCCCTTCCTCCTCCCTCCCTTCCTCCCTTCCTTCCTCCCTTCCTTCCTTCCTTCCTTCCTCCCTTCCTTCCTCCCTTCCTTCCTTCCTTCCTTCCTCCCTCCTTCCTTCCTTCCTTCTCCTTCCTTCCTTCCTTCCTTCCTCCCTTCCTTCCTCCCTTCCTTCCTTCCTTCCTTCCTCCCTCCCTTCCTTCCTTCCTTCCTCCCTTCCTTCCTTCCTTCCTCCTCCTTCTTCCTCCCTTCCTTCCTTCCTTCCTTCCTCCCTCCCTTCCTTCCTTCCTCCCTTCCTTCCTCCCTCCCTTCCTCCCTTCCTTCCTCCCTTCCTTCCTTCCTTCCTTCCTTCCTTCCTTCCTCCCTTCCTTCCTTCCTTCCTTCCTCCTCCTTCCTTCCTTCCTCCCTTCCTTCCTCCCTCCTTCCTCCCTTCCTTCCTCCCTTCCTTCCTCCCTTCCTCCCTCCTTCCTCCCTTCCTTCCTTCCTCCCTTCCTTCCTTCCTTCCTTCCTTCCTCCTCTTCCCTCTCCCTTCTCCTTCCCTCCTCCCTCCTCCTCCCTTCCTCCCCCTCCCTCCCTTCCTCCCTTCCTTCCTCCTCCCTCTCCTCCTTCTCCCCTCCTTCCTCCTCCCTTCCCCCTCCCTCCCTCCCTCCTTCCTTCCTTCCTTCCTTCCTCCCTTCCTCCCTCCCTCCCTTCCTCCCTCCTCCCTTCCTTCCTCCCTTCCTCCCTTCCTTCCTTCCTCTTCCTCCCTTCCTTCCTTCCTTCCTCCTTCCTTCCTCCCTTCCTTCCTTCCTTCCTTCCTCCCTTCCTCCCTCCTCCCTCCCTCCTTCCTCCTCTTCCTTCCTTCCTCCCTTCCTTCCTCCCTCCCTTCCTTCCTCCCTCCCTTCCTTCCCCAGATTCTTACCTTTTTAAGCTCAGCAAGCACGGCCTCTTTCCCTCCCAACACCCACCATGTTCTGAATGTTGAGGTCATGCACTTCAGTTAGAGGCTTGCTACGAAATGCAACACAAATCTTTGTTTTTCCTTTTTTGTCAACATGTATCAAGAGCAAGATTGCTCAGCATAGGACATAGTCCATCAGTAAGGCTTTATTCTAGCCATCTGTCACATCATTCTCCATTGAAACCAATCTTAACTCCTAAATTTAATTACTGGGAATTCCCACTCTTGACATCCCTCCAATAAAACCCTTCCAGTAGAATGGGAGCTCCTTAAGGGGAGGGACCATTTTATCTTGTCTTCATATCCCCAGTGCCCAGCACAGTGACAAGCTGTTGTTGGGAGCTTCATAAAAGCTTGTTGAAATACAAGTCATTTAGCCTCTGTGGGCCTGTTTCCTCCTCTGTAAAATGAAGAGTTTGGACTAAGACCCTTTCTACTTCTAAATTTATGCTCCTAAAGTCTTGTGAAGTGAAGGGGATTCCAGGGCTCTAGGAGTTTAATCAATGCTTATTGATTGATTCATTGATTGAAAACTTGACATTATACCAAAGGACCACAGGTAAGACAGACACAGACTTAAGCCATGAAGGACTATGAGAAATGTCCGTTCCCACTGGAAATTTTGCTGCCTCTAGGCAGGACAGTGCAAACCTCCCCCTGCTTACTTGGTGTGCCAGAATATGCCATCTCAACCTCAATGCTTCATTAGCTATGACTTCACCAGTCTCCTAACTTTGTAATTCCCTTTCTTAGCATTGTATCCTGCATTTATCCCCTAACTTTATTTACGTCTTCCTCACTTTTATGTGCTCAATAGGATTGTTCACTTGTTCTCAGCTCAAGTGAAGAGTCTGGCTAAGCCCCCATGAGTGTATCTATAACCAGCTCTTCCCTTGTAACAAGTAATGGAAATTATATGGCTAAGTCAGAAAATTTAGAATACTTAGACAGTTCTTCAACAAAACACTATCCTCCCCTCTGCCTTTCACATTCCTCATCTTTCTTCAAATCTCAGCTCAAAGGCCCCCTCCTCTAAGGGGGAAGGAAACTTTCCTAATCTCCCCAGATGAAAGTATTTTTTCTCTTCTCCCTCCAGTTTTCCTAGAGCACTTTGCTTGGGTCTCTCTTTGCTCCCCAGAATTGCAGAGAAACTTCAAAGTGCAAACTCAGGAATTAGCAAAAACGTAAAAACTTAAACACATATGAACAACTAAACAAAAATAAACTTTGCATTTTAATATGGGGAGATGATACTTGTGACCCCTCAGGACTCTCTCATCTCATCATCATGAGTCATGAAAAGAGTCTAATACACCTTGCATTCACCCCCATATTAGCCCATTTATGTGTCCACAATAAAATTTCAAAGACAAGTTTCCCAAGGGCCACATGGGGTCCAAGTTATCTCAAATCTAGTCCCAGGAGCGTGAGGACAAATGCAAAAGAGGTGGCATTAGGAAAAAGAGATAGCAAGTAAATAAAAGCCCTTCTGAAAAACACTAGATTTCATATTTAAAAAATTGACCTGGAAATAGATCAAGGAGAGATAACTTAAGAATCACAGAATTACCTGACAAAAAGGACCTGGATATCATTTTTCAAGACATCATTAAAGAAAATTGACCAGGAATATTAGAAGAAGAGGACAAAGTGAAAACAGAAATAACCCACTGGTCACCTCCTAAAAGAAAGAACCAAGTGAAAACTCCCAGGAATATCATTGTCAAAATCCAAAACTTCCAAGCAAAGTAAATAATACTGTGAACAGACAGCAGGAATTCAAATTCCAAGAAAATGCAATCAGGATCACACAAGATTGAGAAATATCACTTTTTAAAGAAGAGGAGAACATGGAACAAGATATTCCAAAAGGCAAAGGATAAAGTTCTATAACTCACCCAGAAAAACTGAGTATCACTCTACAAGGGAAAACATGGACCTTGAATAAAAACAGATTTTAAAACATTCCTGATGAAAAATCTGGAGCTGAAAAGTAACTTTGAGATATGAAGATGGAAGTCAAGGGAAAAAAGAATAATACAAAAAAACAATCAGAAAGAATTTATGAGGATGAAGTATTTACACTCTAAGTGGGAAAGAGGATGCTTAAGGGGTTTCTTTTAGAATCCTAATGACACAAGGGGTAGTCAGCTAAGACAGACCTATAAATATTTTTGTTACATCTTGAAGATGCCATAAGAAATAAAGAAGAAGGGTAGGATACGTTAGGGAGAAATGAGAGAAATGATGTGGGGACTTGCTAACACGTTACTGAGCTGTACAAATAGAACAAAATATAATAGAAACAAGTAGAATCATATACAGTGGAAAGAGGTCACTCACATTTCACTTTGATCTAAATTGATCAAAAGAAGGCATGTGCACACACACAGAGTTTGGTGTCAGAATGCATTCAACTCAACAGGGATACAAATAAAAACAGGAAAAGGAAGGGAAAGTGGAGTATAGGAAGGAGGGTAAATTGAGAGAGAGATTAGTCACAAGCAAAATAAACCCTAAGCTTGAAGAGAGAATAGTGAAGAGAAGGCTAAGAGGGAAAAAAAATAAAGGAAAGGGTAAAAAATTGAAATAGATAGCAAGCAAATTTTGTATAGAAGGGAGTGTATAAGAAAATAGGAGGAAGGGAAACAAACAATTAAGTAGCATAACTGAGAATGTGAATGGAATGAACTCACCTATAAAATGAAGAGGTTAGCAGAACGGATTAGACAGCAAAATCCAATAATATATTGTTTAAACATAAACATAAAGATTCACAAAGAGTTAAAATAAGGGTTGGGAGCAACCTCAGCTAAATGCCTCAACTAAACACACACACACACACACACACACACACAAAGAGACAGCAATTATTATTTCAGATAATGCAATCATATAGATAAATTTAATTTAAGTGGATTAAGAGGGAAATTATATTTTGCTGAAAGGTCACATAGATGACAAATTTTATTTCAATATTTAACATCTATATAGACCCAATGGCATAACCTCTAAATATTTATAGGAAAAAACTAAATCAGTTACAAGTAGAAATAGACAATAAAACTATAACGGAGAGACCACTATTTATCCCTATCAACCCTAGACAAATCTAGCCAAAATAGGAGGAAAAGATGTTGTCTCTTGACAACAAAAACCCTGATGCCCACCATTCAGACCCAGGATCCTTTAACCTGGGACATCATCAGTGTGTGAAATTATCAGTATGGAAATTCCCTCCACCAATGCAAGTTGCCTGTAATTCATAGTATCCAAGAGCTGCCTTGGGGATGGAAAGAGACTTTTCCAGGGTCACAAGGCTAGCATGCGTCAGAAGGCCAGCCCTCCAGACACCAGCCTCACAGTGCTCTATCTCATGTTTATAGTGTAAGTGAATAATGCCTATGAAACATGAACACCTTCCAACATTCACTGACTCCCTGCTCTAGCACCAGGCAGCCCCTGTGGGCTCACAGGCCAAGTTACCTGGTAGGGTTTTGATCCACATCCCACCTCCCAGGCCATCTTGGATAAAACATTTCTGGATCAGATAAAGCATGATTAAAGGTGCTCAAAAGCTCCCATTTCTATAGGTTTTAAAATGGGAAAAAAAAAATCACTTTCCTCATAAGCACCCTGTGAGAGTCTGGGTCTGGATTCAGAGGGCCTGGGTACAAATGCTGTCTCTGATACTTATCACCTGAGCAACATTAGGCACCTCACTTAATACTCCTGACCTCAGTTTCTTAAACTGTAGAATTAGATTTGAGGGCCTCTGAGGCCCCATCTAGCCCTGAAGCTAGGATACTATATGCCTACGATTTGGTGCTAGAGTTATGATTACCCCCATTTTGCAGATGAGGAAACTGAGGCTCAGAGAACATTAATGACTTATCCAGGACCATTCAGCCTGTAAGTGCCACAGATGAGATTAAAACCCAAATCACCTGACTCTAGGTCCAAGACCCCACCAGCTCCACCATACTGCTTCTCACTGGATCCATGCAGGGAAATCAAATTACCTCCCCAAAGTAATACAATTAACAAGTATCCAAGGAGGGTCTGAACCTCGGTCCTAACTCCAGAGCCAGTGGGCCCTTCCCACCGTCCCATGACACTTTTGTAGTGCTAAATTTGTGATTAATTTTAAAAAGAACAAAAAATGAAGTTTACTTCCATGCTCTCAGTGAAGGGAGGGAAGCTGGATTGTAGAGACATCTAAAAGCCAAGCTGAAGAATTTGTATTCTTTCCTGGAGGCCATAGGGGGGATAGTTCAATAAACAGGGGCATGATTTGGTCAGACCTGAGCATTAGAAAGATGACTTTGGTAGTGCTTCTTCATGGACCCCTTCGGCTGTCTGGTGAAGCCTGTGGACCCCCTTCTCAGAAATGTGTTTTTACACACATAAAATAAAATATATACAGCGGATCCCATAGAAAAGCATTCTACAGAAATGTGGTGATCCAAATATTTAAGAAGCAAGTTCACTGACCCCTGGATTCAATTGATGAGATAAGACTATAAACAGGAAAACCATCTAGAAGGCTGTGTTTTGGTGGGTGGAAAGGAGAGGAGCAAACCCAGAGAGTGTGCAAAGAATCTAATCTGGGAAGGCTTAAACACCGACTGGGTAAGGGGTAGGGAGAAGGTGTTCAAGCTGGCTCTGAGATCCCCACGCCAGGTTCCAGGACCATGGAGATGCCCTCCTAAGAAAGATGGAAGCTTGGAGAAGGGGATGTTTGAAGGAGATGATGAGATCGGCCCAAGGCACATCAGGCTTAAGAAGCCACAGGACATCTACGGGGAGACAGCCAGCAGGCAGTCGGCCATGTGGGCCAGGAGCTCAGGAGAGAAGCTGGGGAAGCATGGAGAGATGTGGGGACTGTCCTCTGCCAGAACTGATAGGGCTTTGGGCTTTCTCCAAGAAAGGGTCCCTTTTCAATGGCCATAACCATGAGAAGCAGCATGGGATGATGGGGTAAGTCTGCACTTGGATTCAGGAGAACCAGGTTAAAATGCCACACCGACTAGCTGTGCAATCATAGGAATGTCATGTCCCCTCTTGGAGTCTCAGTACTTTCACCTGTAAAATGGGAACAGGGCGATGTGGGGCATTTACACACATTATTATAACCAAGGGACCCTCAGACCTTCTCAATATCAGTGATGTGTCCACAGGAGAAAGGAAGGGCAGAGAGAGGCCTCTGATGACCCACATCATCCTGCTTCTACGGCACCTCTGGCTTGCTGCCACCGGTATAAAGCGCACGTGTAACTTCTCAAGGGAAAAAGAAATCTTCCTTTTTCATTTCCAAACTAAATGTACGTCTCATACAACACCAGGGTGTAAGGTCCTCGAGGGCAAGTGAGATGTCTTCTATTCCCAGGTCTCCCCAAGAGTGTCGGGCACGTCGCTGAGGCCCTAGTAGCTATGCCAGGGGTGTGCTGGTTGGCTGCTTAAATAATAATAATAACTAACATTTGAGCAAGGTTTGCAAAGTACTTTCTACGAGTCATCTCCTCCAGAGGTTAAGTGACTTGCCCAGGGTCACGTCTGGGAAATCAGAAGTTTGGAAAGGACGGCTTCTAGCTCTACCTTCCTGAGAAAGGCTGCATACTCCCACTTTTCTTTCTTTCTTTCCTTCTTTTTTTGATGAGGCAATTGGGATTAAGTGACTTGCCCAGGATCACAGAGCTAGGAAGTGTCAAGCGTCTGAGGCCGAATTTGAACTCAGGTCCTCCTGACTCCAAGGCCAGAGCTCTAGCCGCTGCATCACCCAGCTGCCCTGTCCTCGTACTTTCCAAGGCGCAGCTGCCTCTGATCGTCTTCAGAGAAACCCAACGTGGGCATTCCTCAGGTGACCTCACATTAAAATTGTCCATAATCCTCAGCGTCACCAAGAATGAATGACCTCATTTGAGAAAAGCGCCTGGTGACAACATGATGCCCACCTGGCAAAATCCTTCAGCTGGCAGCCAGGTGGGCAAAGCCCCCAGGATAACCAGGAGCCCCCCGAGCCCTTCCCCCACCCCCACCCCTTGCCTGAGCATCCCAAAGGCACCATCTGGACCATCCACTGCCAAAGACAACGTCGTCTGATGAGTTGCTGAAATCAGCAATAGCCGCGTATGTTTCTGATAATGTTTGTTTGCATCGAAGCCTCCAGAGTCACTGGCCCAGCCACGCATTCAGTCAACAAGCCCTGGGTGGGCCTGAAACTGTGGGAAACAGCGGGGGACACAGAGGGACAGAACAGTCCGAAGACAAGGGCCTGCTCCCCACTCCCCTGCCCCGGGGTGCTGCCATGCAGGGCGTCAGAGAAGCCGCTGGACAAAGCCTGGGAACTTTGGGGTCCTTTCCTTTCACCCGGCCCACTATGGAGCTGAATGCCACAAGCAAGCAGAGTAGGGACAGCATCGTTCAGTGAATAGCTTGGAAATAACAAGACAGACAGAGAATGCCAAGTCTCAGCGGTCCATTAGAAGAGAGAACGTCAGAGCTGGGAAGGGGTCCTAGGACAGAGAACACAGAACGTTGGGTTCTAGAGGTACATCAAAACACAGAATGTCAGGTCTCAGCGGTCCATTAGGAGAACGTCAGAGCTGGGAAGGGGTCCTAGGACAGAGAACACAGAACGTTGGGTTCTAGAGGTACATCAAAACACAGAATGTCAGGTCTCAGCGGTCCATTAGAACAGAGAACATCAGAGCTGGGAAGGGGTCCTAGGACAGAGAACACAGAATGTTGGGTTCTAGAGGTACATCAAAACACAGAATGTCAGGTCTCAGCGGTCCATTAGAAGAGAGAATGTCAGAGCTGGGAAGGGGTCCTAGGACAGAGAACACAGAATGTTGGGTTCTAGAGGTACATCAAAACACAGAATGTCAGGTCTCAGCGGTCCATTAGAACAGAGAACGTCAGAGCTGGGAAGGGGTCCTAGGACAGAGAACACAGAACGTTGGGTTCTAGAGGTACATCAAAACACAGAATGTCAGGTCTCAGCGGTCCATTAGAACAGAGAACGTCAGAGCTGGGAAGGGGTCCTAGGACAGAGAACACAGAACGTTGGGTTCTAGAGGTACATTAAAACACAGAATGTCAGGTCTCAGCGGCCCATAAGAACAGAGAATGACAGAGCTGGGAAGGGACCTTAGAACAGCATGTCAGCTCTCATTTTTCAGAGACAGGAAGCAGCCTCTAGTCTGGGTTCTGGTAGCAAGCAGTACTTAGACAGGACCAAGGGCACAGGAGGAATGAGGCATCATCAGAGACCCCCGGGCTCTCCTGAATCCAACCTGGCCAGCCCAGAGCCACTTAGCCACCACCATCCCACACCAGATGCTTTTGCCCAACAAAACACAGTTTTGCCCTTCTGGTCCCTACGCCAATCTTCGTTCGCCACGGATACTTTCTTTTGCTCATAATTTTTTTTTCCTTTAAGAAAAGGCAAACCCATGGGGTCGGTCCCACTTGAGATGGCAATAAAGTGACGAGCTCACCTGGTTGACAGGTGTTGCTGGGGTCTGGCCAGGCCTTGGATTAGCCAACTGCTGCCTGAACCCAGCATCCCGCCAACAGCAGAGCCTTGCTGGCAGGTGCGCTCATCCCCACCCCTCCCAGGGCCCCCTGATCAAATTACCTCCTTGACAGAAGAGCCCCATTTTCTTGAAATCTGATGAGGGAGCAAGAGAGCGAAGTGGCACATCCCAGAAGGTGGCCAAGCGCAGAGGCCGATCTGCCAGGCAGCCGGACCGTCTGGTGGCCACTTTGATCTGAGGGCCATTGTCTTAGGCGCACACCTCCGCCTTTCAGCCCTGAGGTCTGCGGCTTGTGTTTTCTTCACATGCCCCCCAGCCCCCTTTTCAATTTTACCGCCTGGGATTGTTCTAGCTTTTTACTGGAACCAGCAATTATCATCCACATAGGAAACCAAATACAGGTGAAAAAGAAGATTATTCTCTGCTGCATCCGAAGGGTCACAGGCCACATGAAAGACTCATAATTGACCTGCCGGAGCCGGACAGGAGAGCACTGCCAACAGCTGGGCACACTGGGCTGAGAGACACCAGAGGTTTAAAGCCCGATAGCGAGCCTTAGTCCTGAGGCAACTCCTAGCCCTCGGAGCTGGACAGTGACTGATTCCTGGCCAGAACACCCTGAGGCTGCTTCCAGCTCCCTGAGGAGATCCCTCATCTCATCGGAGGCCGGGATTGGCCCACCCTCCATGACCATCATCCCTCCGTCCTGCTGGAGGACTTCCTTCCACCATACTCAGTGAGCACAGCTCCCCAGGTATTACTCAGCCCCTCTGGGGGCTGGTACCAGGGCCGGCATCTCCCTCTCTTGGGAAGGGGAGCAGAGTAATATTTCCCCATTAGATGGCCCCCAAACCTCCTCTCCTTGATCCAAAGCCAGTCTCCCTCCTGAGAAGTGGGGGCTGAATGAGCAGACCTAGAAGGGTCACCAAAGGCAGCCTTCAACCGCTCTGGTGTGTCTGGTGATCGGAAATTATGGTCTATTCAGAGTTGAAACTTCACCCACCTCTTCCTTCCTCTTTATGTTTTGTAAAATACTTCACAAATATTCTCTAGCATTATCCTCATGATGTCCCTCAGAGGCCAGTGCTATTATCTCCATCTCACAGATGAGGAAACTGAGGCAGACAGGGGAAATGACTTGCCCTGAGTCACACAGACAAATGCCTGAGGTAGGATTTGAACTCAGGTCTCCCTGATTCTATATCCAGAGCTCTAGACAAGTTAGATCATCTCTAAGACACCTTCCATCTCTAATGCTATGAACGCAGAAGTCACTTCACCTGCACTGGGTCTCAAATCTCTCATGTGTAAAATGAAGCAGCTGAATAAGATCTGAGGGTTTTTAATGTTTTTCTGGGTCCTGGGCAACAGTCTGGTGAAACTAGGGAACCCTTCTAAGAATTACATTTTTAAAGCCATAAAATAAAAGTACTTAGAAATAGAAAAGAAACAAATTATATTGATATGCAGTAATCAAACCATTTTTTTAAGTTCATGGACCCCAAGTTAAGAAACCCTGGAGATGACGGCCCTTCCAACTCTAACGCTGGGATCCTGTGAGTCCCTTCTCTGGGACTCAGTTTCTTCATCTGTAAGGTGGGGAGTTGCCCTGGATGGCCTCTGAGGTGCCTTCCAATGCCAAATCTACAACTTCAGAAACTCCTGCTAACATCCAAGGTGTGCAAGTGTCCTCAAGGTGATGGCTGGCACGTTTTCCGAGTCCAGGCAAACTGGGAGTCAAAGAACGAGCTGCAGACAGGATCTGATGAGGGGCTCCAAGCTGCTGCTCTGGGCCAGACTGGAAGGGGGTACTGGGGAGGACATTAGGAGTGTTCAGTTTCAGGTCAGGCCAGATTTGATCTGGAGGTAGCCGTGGGGAGTCTCCCCCACCACTTCAAAGAATCTAGTCCAGCCCCAGTCCCAGGCATCCCTGGATGACCAGTTCTGGTCTTGGAACCTTCTAGCCCTCCGGGCATTTTTTTCCCAGGCCCCTAAGGGTTCTAGGATAACCCAGACTCCCAAACAAAGCTCCAGAGATCTCAGGATACAGATTACCTACCTATTCCACACCCTGGGTCTCAGGGAAGAGCCAGAGAGCCTTTGAACGCTAGAGAAAGGGGTCTGCCCTTTCCTCAGGGAACAAATGGGAGGCAGTGAAGGTCTTGAGGCATGGCATGATGCATAAAGGCGGGAACTTGGATGCCCTGGGTTCAAATCCCACCTCAGACACATTAGCCATGTGACCCTAGATAACTCTCCCAACCACTGTGTGTATGTCATGAACTCGGGCTGTCAGGACCAGATGCGATGAACCGTAAAAAGGTTCCACAAACCTTAAAGTGACATATCAAAGTGAGCTCTTGGACCAATGCTGTTTGGGGGGAAGGGGGGTCTGGCTTGGGTTGGCTTAAGACTAAATGGCTGTGAAGCCCCTTCCAGCTCAGAGATTCTGTGACCTCTGGGAGAAGGGGGCTCTCCTCTGAGGTTCAGCTAAAAGCCCCAGGTTATTTCTAGCTTTGTGAAATTGCTACCCGTCCCCAGCCTGTCCCCCACTGCCCCAACCAGGGAGGAAACCTGGATGACAGACGGGGGGAAACACATTTCTAGCCACAGCACCCAAACCCACCAGGACGGGAGGGGGAGGGGAGGAGAAGGAGAAGTCAATAACCACAGAACCTCATTGTTTGTTCAGCCTTCAAAATAGTTTATTCCAGAACCCAAGGTGAATCCTGTTTGATAGCTAAGTACGGCTGGACACATTGATCCAGCAGCCACAAGCTTTCTAGACACAGAGGGAGAAAGCTTTGAGCGAAGAGTCTAACTAATTTTTGCATTTCATCATTTAGCACTGAGCAGACCGCGTGCCCAGTGCTGGACTGGCCACCCTAGGGATGAGAATATGCATGAGGCCCAGACACAATTCCTGCCCTCCAGGAGCTGGCAGTCTGCAGAGGACACCAAACAGGGACACAGAGCCGTCATCCAGAGCAGCTGGTGACCAGTGCCCAGCAGCCCAACAGCCCAACAGCTTTCTGCTTCCTCATTCCACACCTCTGCCCAAAGCAATCCTCCACATGTGGAATGCCTTCCTTTTCAGATCCTACAGTTCCTGCAAGTCTCCTTTCCTAAGAGAAACCTCTGCAGACACTCTAGGGGCTAATGCTCCCTCCTCCCTCCTTCCAATTGTCATGTCTCCATTTATTAGCTCACGTGCCATGCTCAAATGACATCATCTTTGTAAAGCACTTAGCACAGTGCCTAGCAAACAGTAGGCACTTAATAAATGCTTTTTCTTCCCCACCCCACCCCCATGCTGCTTCAGTAGATTGTAAGATCCTTATGCCCCTAATGCAAAATATATGAAAATGCAGACATCTATCCCCTTTCATCCCCTTTCATCCTGCGGTTCTCTGCATGGAATGTAAGCTCCCTGAAGGCAGGTAGTATTTGTCTTGGTAATGAAGCATTTAAGTTGTCTACTATATCCAGGACACTTATGCTTAGCACAGAACCTAGCACAGTGGCTGACGCACAGCAGGCTCCTTAAATTGCCAGAGTGGTCTGCACCCACTGATCAGAAGGGAATAAGAAGCAGTCAATAAACATTTATTAAGCATCTACTATGTGCCAGGCACTATGTTGAGCCCAAGGTCTTCAAAGAAAGGCAAAGACAATCCTTGCCCTCAGGGAGTTTACAATCTAATGGAGGAGACGTCAGGAGAACAAATATATACAAAGCAAGCTCCATACAGGACAAAAAGGAAATAGTTAACAGAGGGAAGGCACTGGAATTAAGAAGGGCTGGGAAGACTTCCTGCAAGAGGTGGGGTTTTAGTTGAGATAGAGAGGAAGCCAGGGAGGTCAGTGGTCAGAGCAGAGGAGGGAGAGCGATCCAGGCACGGGGGACAGCCGGAGAAAATGGCCAGAACTGAGAGATTCCTGGGACAGCCAGAGGCTCAGCATCACTGACCTCCACACCACAGTTGGGGAGTGAGGTGTAGGAAGCCCGGGAAGGTGGGAGGGGACGGATTATGAAGAGCTTTGAATGTCACACGGCATCGTGTATTTGATCCTGGGAGCTACAGGGAGCCCCTGGGGTTTGCTGAGGAGGGGGTGATACGGTCAGACCTGGAAGAGCAGGAAGATTAGGAATCTTTGGTTTGTTTTGGCCAAGGTAAGCTGCCTTAACACTGGACCTGCAGGACCGGCAGATGACTCCTTTTCTCATCTGGAAATGCAGGGGCTGGATCAGATGAGGAAACTGGGTCGGCAAGGGAACGGCGGCAAATGGCCCCCAATTCAAGCTTTACATTCTGATTGAACAGAAGGAAAAAAGAATAGCACGTCTCTTACTTCTTAATAGTTTCACTTTAATTTAGATCCCTCCAGCTGGAAGTCTTGTGATTCTAAATTAAAATGTGTATGGCGTTCTTTTTAAAAAAAAAATGAAATCAAAATGTGGATACTTTACACTTAAGGGCTCATCCCCCTACTGGGTTTGATTCTTTATTCACAGAAGTCCAAACAGCCTTCACCACCCCAATGCCTCCTTGTGGTCTGAAGGTGGCCATGGATTTTCAAAGGCTGGGGCAGCTAGGTGGCGCCACAGTGCACAAGTCACTTCACCCTGTTTGCCTCAGTTTCCTCATCTGTAAAATGGGCTGGAGAAGGAAATGGCAGACCCGTCCAGTGTCTCTGCCAAGAAAAACCCAAATGGGATCACAGAAGGTCGGACATGACTGAACGAGTCAGTGGAGCATGAGCTCTGGAAGCTTCCCCTACAAGGTGGACAGGCCTTGAGGACGCTCCTGCGAGAATGTGAGGATGCAGGTGATGAGCACAAGCACCCTGCCCCAGAAGTTTGGACTATGGGAGTGCGGCGTGATGGGGGATGGCAGGAATCAGAGGTGGGGGAAGACCTGAGCGTGCGCAGAGGCCGCGGGGAGAGAGAGGGTGAATGAGGAGAGACTGAAAGTGAGGGAGAGACAAGTCTGGGGGACCGAGGGTGAATCAGGGAACAAGAAATGCGCATTCCCACATAGGGCCAGAATTCCCTCTCTAGGCTTTAACACCCTCCATCACCGCCCCTCCCTGTCTCCAGTCTCCTCACTCCCCGACACACCCTCTTCTACCCAGTGACACGGCCCACCGGCCTCCCTAGGAACAAACCCCTCCATCTCTCAGCTCTGAGCCTTCTCTCTGGCTGTCCCTGGAAGGCTCTCCCTCCTCTGCTCTGACCACTGACCTCCCCAGCTTCCCAAGTCCCAACCAACATCCCACCTTCTACAGGAAGCTTCCCCCACCCCTTAATCCCGTCCCTCTCCTCCCTGTCATTTACTCTTTATCGAGTACACGGCTTGTCCTGCATACCTCTGTGTGTTGTCTTCCCATTAGATGGTGAGCTCCCTGAGGGCAGGGACTGTCTTTGGCCTTTCCTTGAATCCCCTGGGGCTTGCTGCAATTTTCTGTATCCCCTCCATCCCCAAACTACACTTAGTGCTTAACACAGTACCTGGCATACAGCAGGTGCTTAATGTTTGTTGGCTTTGGGGGGAGGGTCTCCAGACACTCCTGTTTGCAAATGACATTGTGCCAATTTCATCAAGCTCAGGGACCCTACAGGGCCTCTGGGAGTGACCCATAACCTCTCAGAGCAGCATGGCCAGCCCTCCACACAGGAAAAACAAAGAGGATGAGGAGGGTCCACCACCAGGCCAGTTAGGTGGTCAACACATAGAATTTGTGCAGGAGCATGAGTTTACACACACACACACACACACACACACACACACAAACTCTCTGACACCACCCACATACACACACACACCCCCCATGCACATCACAACACACTCCATGTGCACACACGCACACACACACACACACACACACACACACACACAGTCTTAGAACAGACAGTGTGGACAACAAGTGATTTCTCCTCCCCTCACCAATCATCCTCCCTCCCTCTGTTCTCCATCCTTTCCTTTCCTGCTGGCCAGCACTACCGAACACTGGATTTATCTCAGATCACATAAAGGGAGAAGGGGGTCAAGAATAGAAGCAGAACAGGTTTGACGCTAAGACTCATACAAATTCATACAGTTCCTCCCCCTGCCTTTGTTGGAGAGGTGAGGGACTACAGGTGCAGAACGGTGCACACAGTGGAACAAAATGGCTGCCCCAGCTCTACAAAGGCACGTTCACAGGCGGGGAGGTGGGGCGTGGTGATTTCCAGAAAGGACTGGCTGTGAGCCGCAGTGCTCACAATGCCACGGCATTGCAGAAGGAAGACAGAAGGGAGAAGAGGACAGAAGAGAAAGCCCTCCTCCGTGCCGCGGGTCAGCTCCGGCTCGCTCCCTTTACACCCGGCACAGGGGCTGCCGCAGAAAGCAGGCTCCACGCGGACGGGGAAGGGACGGCTTTCCCAGGAGCCCTTTGCAGCCCACCTAGCACCCCGGAGGCGCTTCACTCCTGCCTCTTCAGGTCCCAGGGGCTGGGGCACAAGTACCGCTGGGCTCCTCACCCCTTCAAACCCCATGGACTACTTCTGAGAAGGGAAAAGAAGCAGGAGAGACGAGGAAGGGTCCCACAAGGGCTGCTCACAGAAACTACAATCAACACGTACCACTTTCTCCTACGATAGATCTGACTTAAACTTAGCACATATTAGGGCAGGACAGCAGGTGGAGAGAGGGGTAGGGGAGAGGAGACTCAACTATGTCATCAGCTCCAGTCCATGGTCACATTGACCCATGTGGAAAACCCGCAAAATTTCCTGCCACCATCTAAGACAACCAGCAGGCCTGGCTGCGAAGGCTGAGGGTTCCTTGCCCAGCTCCCACGGAGCTCAGGGGCTAAGGCCGACGAAGGGGGCAGGCTTAGGAGAGATGCAGGAGAAGCCTTCCTTGGGAGGACTGCCCATCTGAGCCAGCGGCCCCAGAGAAGTGGGCACACTGCCGCCTCCCTCAAGTCCCTTTTAGGCACAGCACGGCTGGAGTCATCATTCAGGCTAAAAAATAAATCTGGTTCATCTGCATACAAAAAGCCAGGACTGCCCCAGAGCCCCCCAAGGCACCGTGGGAGGTCAACCCCCAGACCTGGTGGTCTCACCCTCTGGCAACTCCCAGCCACGGCCTGTTGCACTCCTACCGGCTTGTGAGGTAAAATGCGACGGGGTCATAGCAGCGGCTCAGAAGCCCACCAGTGGCAGAGGAGAGGGGTCTCATAGTCAGTCGGTGTCCAGAGCCAGAGTCCACACCAACATTCACGTGGTCAGTGGTCCTCCCGGCACAGGGCAGACGGTCCTCCTTCCACACAGATGGGCGCAGTGGTTTGCAAGATGAAAACGATTCTAATGCAGGGAACCCCATCCTCTCTGTCCTTCCCTCGCAAGGGCCCCCCGTGACGGCACTCTGCAGGGCTTCCTGCTGTGTCCGTCCCGGGCTGAGGGCGGGGGCGGGGCGCCTGTCACCTCCAGAGGTGGAGGTGGGGATGCCGCATCAACTTCTCCACCAACTCTTCTTCTGTAGGTTCCTGTAGGACATCCCTGCAGGAGGCACAGTGAGAAACAGAGAGGCCCCGGCCCAGGAGCCCACTATCCACGAAGCCATCGCCAATCCAGCAGCTGCTCTGTGCCGGGCCTGGGCTCAGTGCTGGGGCCATAAAGACAGAAGGGCCCCGGCTCCTGTCTTCCCAGAGCTCATGTTCTCAGCTCTTCAACAGACTGTAAGGTCCCTGGGAGCAAGCCTGTATCCTCCAGCCTGGCACACAGCAGGTGCTCAGTGAACCTTCGTGACATTAGATCAGAAGGTCCTCACAGAAGAGCCCCTGGCTGCAGACGAGCTGGAGGAGGCCTGACGCCCCACCCGGCTTCTCCACTCGGCACATCACAGGCTCTGGGAGCAGGGTTTCTGCCGACCCAGGGACCTTGATGGAGCGTTTCCCATGCCCAGGGGTGCCTGACACATAGTAGGCATTTTATGGATGTGGCTGGATCCCACAGCCAGCCAAAGGGAAGGACAATCCCCAGTTCCACTCAGAACCACCTTGTTCTTGAACTTCCTCTACCTTGCACTCTGGGCTCCAAAGGAGATCAGAGAGGCAAAGAGGAAGGTGAGTTGAGTGGTCAGAGCCACTCCAGGCTTGTGGCAGAGGGACCCGCCACCATGCCCACCATGCACTGACTCCCAAAGAAGGGCCTCCCTACCCACCCCGCCCCGCACACACACTCCTAACAGGGAGTGGGCAGCCAGCACACGAGACCCTCATGCCTCATCACTGCTTACCTAAACATAAGCTCCACCGTCATCTGGTACGGTGCCTGGCACGCCCCAGGCACGGGCTGCTGCTGGCCTCGGCGGTCCCACTTGTGAATGAAGTTCTGGAGGGGGAGGGGGGAAGAGGAGGGGTCTCCATCTGACCACCGGTGAATGGAACAGCCTTCCTGTCTGACTCAACACCCCCCCCCGCCCCGTCCCCTGGGCTGCTGACTTAATTTTCTGGTGAAAAGGTTTGGAAGGGACTTGAAAGGCTTTCTAGTCCAACCCCCAGGACTACGGATGAGGAAACTGAGGCCCTTTCTCTCCCCTCCCAGTTGTAATCCTAACCTTGGGCTCCCCCAGCCAAGAGGAAGCAGGAGGAAAGACGGGGTGAGGAGGGCCCCTCCCCCTGCAGTGCTGTTTTTTTGGTTTTTGTGAGGCAGTCAGGGTTAAGTGACTTGCCCAGGGTCACATAGCTAGTAAGCATTGAGTTTCTGAGGCTGGATTTGTACTCGGGTCCTCCTGGCTCCAGGGCCCAGGTGTTCCACCCACTGCACCACCCAGCTGCCTCCACCCCAGAGTGACTCCCGAGCCTTGGGCCACTGGGACTCGCCTGAAACCCTCAGAGGCTTCAGCGACTTGCCCAGGGTCACCAAGCTCGTAACTGTCAGAGGCAGGATTAGAACCCAGGGCTCCAGACTCCAAAGCTGGTGCTCTTTCCTCTGCTGCTCAAAACCATGCTAGTAGATACATGTATATGTGTACATGTGTGCATACGCAGACACGTATGAAAAAAGATGGGGGGTTTTATTTCTTTTCATTCCAATTAGGCCATCACTCCCTTTATCGCCCCAGCTCTTCTCCATCCCCCACTTTGGCTATACCTCAATAATTATTAAGAGGCAGCTTTGGGGCCATTGAAGGGGAGGTGTGGAGCCAATATTGGGATCAGTACAGCAAACAGACTTGGGGGGAGGGGGAACCTGGACCTGTGATTTCATCGGCAAGGAGTAGGAGAGGACCTGGGATGAGAGTCACCCGGAAAGGACGGGTAGGGATGGGTCGCTATCTGCATCCCTGGAGGGTCCTCCTGAACTGATAAGCTCGCAGCACCACCGGAGTATTGAGTTTAAGGGGCCATCAGGTGGTAAGGAAAAGTACAAAACGTATAGAGGGGTGGGACGCAGGTTGGCCTAGTGGGCAGAGAGCTGCCCTGGCCATCTGGAAGTCTCCCCTCTGACACCCTGGCCACGGGTCTCTGGACGGTCCCTTCACTCCGCAGTGCCCCGGCGGCTGGCTCTCTAAGGTTAGAGTTACCTCAAGGAGGGGGTTCCCATACTGGGAGCTCCCCACCCCGAGGCAATCCCGGGGCAGACACTCACAAGAAGGGGTCTGGGCACATGCTGGGAATCAGCAATGGTCAGTCACAGGTCTGACTCGGGCTGCAGACAAGGGTCTGACGTGAGCTCATGCTGACTGAGAGTGACACACTGTGTCACCACCCCTACCTCCAGAATCAGGGCCACAAAGAGGTTCATCCAGACGACGGAGGACACCAGCCACCAGGCCACGAAGTAGAGCTTCGACCACCTGCGGGGAGGGGGATGACACGCTTCCTGTGACCCCGCCCCCGATGCCACCCTCCACCGGGCACTGCCCCGGAAACGCCCGGCACAGCCACCTCAGCATCAGCTCAGTCTAGATGCGCTGGCCCAAGGCTGCACGGGTCCTCGGGGGCATCTGGGCCGGCCCCTACCTCAATGCCTGCTGAAGAGCCCCCAGCAAGGGGGAGCTCCCCACCTGCCGAGGCGCCCCTGCCCTCCATGCCTCAATCCGTCTCTTCATGGCTAACACCACTCCTTCACCGCTCCTGGTTCACCCCCTGGGCCGGGGCCCAGCAGACCAAAGCTGACCATCAACCACGGACAGCTCTCCGGTGCGGCCGCAGGCCCTCTGGCCCTGCTTCCCTCTGCCCACAAGGACGGGGCCTGGTCTGTGGTCCCGCCTCACGATCCCCTCCAACTTGTCAATGTCCTTCCCAAAAAACGACCCCCAAACCGCTCCAACGGGGCTCAAGTGCACCGCTGACCCCCAGCTCCCTACAAAGGGGCTTTAAAAAGATGACAGGGAAGAAAACTGGCCAAGTGGGAACTCCAGCTGCTGGGGACGCGGCGGACAGGGCACACGGCCCCTCCCATGCCACACGACCAACAGCCTTGCCCAAGCCCGCACTAACCACTTACGGGCTGGAGTACCGCGTATACACATCCAGGAAAACCTGCCAGTTATTGACGACCATTATATCCCAGAGAGTCACCAGGGCAGCCTACGGACAGATGGGGACCAGAAGCAATGAAGCAGAGGGAGCGTGGGGGCAGGGGCCAGAAGAGACGAGCACGGGGACAGGACAAGGCGGGTCTTACCGCAAAGTCATCGAAGTTATTGGGCCAATACTCCAGCTGCTCAAAGGTGCCACACGGTGCACTGCTGTTGGCATAGACCAGGCTACGAAACACAACGAACAGACACTGAGACTGGCACAGAGCAGTGCAGCCCAGCGGGCATCACCAGCGGCCAGAAGACCCGGACTCAGGTTTTGCCGCTGGCCCTTACTGCGTGACGACGGCAGTGCCACGTCCCAACAGGGCTGTTGGGATCGCGTGCTTGTGCAGGCATTAAAGCGCTAGAGAAGTTACTGCCGTGGCTGATGAGGACCCCGGTCTGGCTCTGCATCACGGGATCCAGACCTCTGCCAGAAGCCCCGCGCTGCCCTCCCCACCCAGGGGACAGTCAGGAGCTATGAGGCCTCTCATGGGGCTATTCCTCCCTTGTTCCTGGGTCTGACCCCAGAGGCAAGCAGAACAAGGCCGATGGGCCGGCCTGCAGAGACTTCGAAGGTGGGGATCACATGCCGGACCCCCTCCTCACCCCGAGTCTTCTCTTCCCAGATAAGACTCCTTAATAGCGTGTGCTTGCGGTCCTTCCTCAGGCTGGCTGCCCTCCTCTGGACCCTTCCCAGGTCATCCACAGCCTTCTTTAAAATGTGGCACCCAGGCCCTGAGCTCCCATTGTGCAGGACGCCTCTCCTGCCCGCCCAGGCACTCTGAGAGGCCTCCCATCTACACCGCACACATCTAGGGTGCGCACAGTCATCTGCACGCCATCTCCCTGATTAGAATGTGAGTGGCCTCGGTCGGGTGGGGGCCAGCTCTTACCTTTCTTTATACACCCAGTGCTTAGAGGGCTGCCTCAGCACATAGGGAGCATTTAATAAAAGCCTGTTGACCAACTGACGGGCCAGGGCAGAAAACAGACAGCACGGCTATCGCCTCCCTAGGCCGAGACGCTGGCTCCCTCAAGGCAGCCCCAAGGTCAAGCGCAAAGAGGCAGATGCCACGTCACAAGCCAGGGTGACCTAATCAACACCACACTTCTCAAGATGCCAATCACTGCCTCTGGGCCTGGGCGGTCAGGGCCGGAAGAGAGAACATGGGGGCAGAGAACCTCAACCTCTCCAGAAACACTGCCAGAGGCTGCCCCAGGGAAGGCCAGCCTTAGAGTCTGGGGAGGGTCAACTAAAGGAACACCAAGGGTGAAGTGAGAGGGTCAACAGTGAGCCAGCACCAGGGACAGGAACAAGGCGGAGGCCAGGAGGACCACACACACACACACACACACACACACACACACACACACACACACGGTCTCAGCTAAAAGAATGAACAAATTCCCAAATCCTCTCCCTCCCTCCCCATGCCAGGCTAACCTGTTGTTTCCTGGAGGGGATTCAATGGCTCCTTGGAACAGGCCGATCCCAACAATGGCAAAAACATAGTAAACCACCTAGAAAGAGAAAAGCCAGAAGGGCTTTCAGACAGCTATTAACCACATTTCACAGAGGCCAGCGAATCACAGGCTTAGAGCTGAAAGGGACCTTGGCCAACCCTGCATTTCACAGAGGGGGATACTGAGGCCCAGAGGGGACGGCCCCACAAATACGAAAGGGGTTCAAGGCCGGGTTCTCTGACTCCGAAGCCAGGGCAGGCCTGGAATAAATGAATTTTCTGGCCAGCTGCTTTTATTCCTCCCCAGGAGCTCAAAGTGAGCCAAAGGCCTGAGGACAAGATGGCAGATTCAGGGAAGGCTACTGGGCTCTGCAGCGGAAGGGAGGGATCCTTTCCAGCTCGCACGCTGGGACAGCCCACGTTCCTCCAGAAAGGGAACCCTGCCCATACTAAGTGAGCCTTTCAGCCATCAGCCACTAGGTGGCATCAGATAAGCGACTAAGGAGGGTCGTGCCGACAGGGAAGACTAGCGGTCCCTGCCCAAGCTGGCCCTGGCCCTGGCCCTGGGTGGGGAGGAGGCCCTGCCTGCCTCTTCAGGGCCCACCCACCACAATACAACCAGGAGCCACCGTTTCACCGATGGAGAGGCCTATAATGTGGGAAACGGGTTTACTCAGAAGTCAGAGGATCTGGGTTCAAATCTCACCTTGGATGATTACCACCTGTGTAACTCTGGGCAAACTACTTGATCTGGGCCTCAGTTTCCTCCTTCGTAAAAGGAAAAGTTACTGAAGGGTCTTGAGGTCCCTTCGACCTCGGCAGACAGTCTCAGATGGTCCCCCCAAAATGACCATGCAGTGGGGCTTTCAGCGTTTAAGCCAAAAGCGGTTTCCATCACTGGGCTTTTGAAAAGGAAAGCTCTGCAGTCAATGGAGCAAAGTCAAAAGGAATCACAGAGGACCAGGCTGAGGAGGGCAGACCCTTCTGTGATCAGCCAGCCAGCCTTCGTCAGAGCCTGCGCAGGAGCTGATGTGGTCTCTGCGCCGGGCTTTGGACCACCCACACACACACACACCCACACACACAGACACAGATACACACACACACACACACAGAGACACACACACACACACACACAGATACACAGACACACACACACACCCACACACACAGACACAGATACACAGACACACACACACACACAGATACACACACAGACACAGATACACAGACACACACACACAGATACAGATACACAGACACAGACACAGATACACAGACACACACCCACACACACACACACAGATACACAGACACACACACACACAGACACACACACAGACACAGATACACAGACACACACACACACAGATACACACACACAGATACACACACACCCACACACACACAGATACACAGACACACACACAGATACAGATACACAGACACACACACACACACAGACACACACACACACACAGACACAGATACACAGACACACAGACACACACACACACACAGACACAGATACACAGACACACACACACACAGAGACACAGATACACACACACACACAGAGATACACACACACACACAGACACACACACACACAGACACAGATACACAGACACACACACACACACACACAGACACAGATACACACACACACACAGACACAGACACACACACACACACACACACACACGCGCGCGGAGCCTCCCCAGACACCAAAGCTGCAGACAGCTAGGGGACAGGCCTGGGGGGCACAGGAAGGGCCTAACTTACCACCAGGATCCCTGCAAAGGCTCTCATGTTTCTGATCAAGTCCAGGAGGGTCCCAGCCACCAAGGACATCAGCTAAAAAGAAGAGAGCCAAGTTTCTTTCCCCGCAGAGACACAGCTGCCTGCTCTGGCCTGTGGCGGCTAGGAAGGCTGCAGGCTGTCACTGTCACTGCTGGGCAGGAGGGAGGCCCAGGTCCTCTTGGCCCTGGGATCTGGCCTGTCTGCTCAGTAGCCCCCGTACCACCCACCCCCCCTCAGGGGAGGGTCCTCAGCTGCCAGCGGATTCCTTGGCTGGGACTATGGGTGCAGAACCTGGCACCCCCAGGCAGACAGGGCTGCTAGGTCAGCTGGTCTTTCTTAACTGTTCTCCTTTGTTACAAAGGAAACTGGGGGGAGGGGAGACCAGCATGAGATGTGAAAATGACGCTATTTAAAACAAAAGATGCTGAAGACCCCTCAACAAAACTGGTGCTCCCTCACTGACGGCTCTCCCCAGCCGTGCGAGGAATGAAGGCTGAATGGAGCAGGGTCCCCTCAGGAAGCCGGGGCTGGGCTCCCCGAGCCTTTGGGGCCCAACCTCATGATCCATGTTCCACCCGGGATGCTAACATTAGTCTACCCGGCCCAGAGCGGGGCTCTCAATGTTATTAAGGGCAGAACAGCTAAAATGCCGACAAACCACCCCCCACTGACCTTCATATTGGGGATGATCCTTAAGAACCGAAACACAATGAACATATTCACCAGCCTGGCCATGTCCCACAGAGACAAGAGGCCCAGCATCTCCGGCTTCCTACAAGACACAGGGAGGAGGGAGGGAGGGGTGAGCACAGAGGCTAAGCTCACGGCCTTGGGAGCTGTTGAGGAGACAGGAGAGAGGGAGGGACAGAGCCATGCCAGGCATGAGGAAGCTCGGGCACAAGAGCAGAAATGCCAAGATGGGGATCCCTGACCCGCTGGTCAGGCCCTGACCTCAACTCAAGGCGGCCACTCCAACAGATTGACCTGACCACTATGTTGAAGCCACATACGCCTAATCGTCTCCTGAGAATCTGAGCTCCCGAGGGCGGAATGTCCGGTTTTAGTCTTTGCACTGTGCGCCTGGCACACAGTAGGTGCTTATAAATGCTTGTACAACTGAATCAAATTGAAGTGTGCACGTTACCATCGTGATAACTTTCTCCACTGGCCACATCCTGGGTATCAAAGGATATTAAGAAACAGGAAGGCCCTTGCTAAAATTCTTCGTTAGATTGTAAGCTCCCCGAGGGCAGGACTGTTTATGCCTCTCTCTGTATCCCCCAGCACTCAGCACAGTGCCCGGCATATAGTAGGTGCTTAATAAATGCTTGTTGCCCTGTTAAAGGGGGAGCACCCAGGGGTTGTTTTACCAGTATGGATGGCATTATCAGGGACTTCTTTATCGGTTAAGGACCACCAGCCCAAGCTGGGCCCAAGCTGAGGCCAGTCCCAAAGAATCCCAGAATATTAGAACCATCTAGTCCAATCCATACATGAACAAGCCTCTACGGCACCCCCAATAATTAGCCACCCAGCCTCTACCTGAAGCCTCCCAGTGACAGGGAGTACACTACTATCAGAGGAAGGTCTGTTCCACTTTTAGACGACCCGAATTCTCAGGAAGTTTTTTGTTTTGGGGCTTTTTTTGACATCAGGAAAAAACGCATCTCTGCAACTTCCTCCCACGTTCTGCCCTCTGGGGCCAAGCGGAACAAGGCCAATAGAGAGAGCGTCCTTGGAGGATCAGGCCCGCCCACTCACCCACCCCTCAATCTCCCTTTCTCCATTCCTACTTCCTTCGACCAGCCCGGGTGACATCTAGGCTTCACCCAGTTCACCCTTCCCAGAAGGTGGTGCCCGGCCCTGAACACAGCACTCGGGCCAGGGCTGACTTGAGGCAGAGAAACACAGCCTCAAATTACGCCGGTCCTCCACCAGCCCCCAGGTCAGCGTGGTGACCTTCACCAAGGAGCACAGTATTTGCTCACTGTCCACCAGGGACCTCACGATGCCAACAACCCACCCTTGTCTTCTCCGATCAAGACCACCAGGCATACAAACGGTAACCCAGACGGGGACGTGGAGCAGAGTAAGCTTCCAAACAATTCAGAAGCCCAAAGCATTCACATCCAGCCAGGCCCATGGACCTCCTCCCCCACGATTCACACGCTGGTGCTCAACAAGGTGGGGGTCACCAGGGTGGCAGGAGTGACCGCTGAGGCTCCTCCCAACCACAAAGGTCTGGGAGACCATGACAAAGCCCTGTCGGAATCTGTCACGTTCTTCCTACCAAGAGCATAAAGCAGTGCAAGGCACAGGCAGCAGGAAAGAAGCTGCCAGGCTCAGAGTCAGGACCTGAGTTCAAATCCAGCCTCGAGTCCTCACTAGCTATGAGACCTTAGGCTGCCTTCCCTCCCAGTGAGACCTCGGGCTGGTCCCCTTCCCTCTTAGTGCCTCAGTTTCTTCCTCTATAAAAGGAGGTTAGACAGATGACCTCTAAGGTCCCTTCCAGCTCTACGATCCTGTCATCAATGATAAGACCTAGAATCAGGCGCAAAATGAAACATCTCTTACGACCCCTGCCCCTTTGGGCAGAGTAGCTACAATGCCAGGTCTGGAGTCAGGAAGACCTGGCTTCAAATCCTGTCTCAGCCACTTACTAGCTCTGTGACCCTGGGCAAGTCATCTTAAACTCTGAGCCTTGGTTTCCTCATCTGTAAAATGGAGATAAGGGCACCTGCTGTCAAGACGATGCCCAATATGGTGCTTTACGTGCCCTTTTAGGGCTCCAGAAACACCAGCTCCTCTCCCCATTGTTGAGGCTGGAATTCCATGAAGTTCAGACAGAAACAGTCCTGAGACAAGCGTCTTTCCTTATCTATTCTTTCAAGTTTAATGTCCTGCAAACAACTGTGGCAGTAGATTAAGACCACAGCCTTTTGTCACTGACTGAGTCGTGGTTTTAATGTTATTTCTGTTGTTATATTATCGTCTTCATTACTGTTGGTGTTATTATTAATATTATCCTCTCTCTAATCAAATGGAATCCTGGGATGTCAAAGGAGCCTGGGAGCTCATCTTACAGAGGGAGCAATTGAGGCACAGGTGGTGGGAGGGATTTTGGATCCCAGGGCAGGGGAGAAGCCAAAATCCTAAGCAGCAAAGAGTCCCCCAGCCCAAGGGGAGCCCTGTGCCACCCAATGGGGGTCATTCTCTCCGGCCACGTGCGCAAACACAGCAAGGCTTCGAGTCCTCAGTGGAAGGACAATGAGCCGTCTACGGCGTCTGGCAGGGAGCCGGCCCATCTCACCTCGGCTATGCAAAGCGAGCTCCTAGCGTGAGGTTCTGAGGCCTGCTGTCCTGCAGGCAGGCTAGGGACCCTGCCCTAACCATGGGTGGGGAGCAGGGGGCAGGGGGCACCCATCTCAGCAGAGCCCAGGCACCCACTCGACCCTGTCCTCCCACACCATCTGAAGAACCCAGGCAAGCAGGCCCTGCACAGCCTCATGGCTGCCCCTGGAGAGGGCCAGGGAAGAAGGAGCCAGCATCCTACTCATGTCACCTACCAGCCCGGATGAGGAAATCGGTACGCAGCGAGAGTGGAGATCTCCAAAACCTTTAATCACAAAGAGAAGAAGGCATGGCTGCAATGATGCTGAGCTGGGTCGGGGGGGTGGACAAACTTACCACATCCCATCCACCACCCCCGCCTAGGGACGGGAACAGCGCCACGCACAGGGCCGAGAGAACAGCACGGAGGCCTCTGAGCCGGCCGCAGACGTGGGACGCCCAGGCCGGCCCGCCTGCCTGAAGGGCTCAGCCGTCACAACCACTTCCCCCAAAGGCCTTTGGAAAAGGAGCCTCCCGACCTCTGCCAGACGCACCATCCCTCCCCCCGCTCAGCCACGAGCCGCCAGGATCACCCAGGGGGCAATCGATGTGGGCCTCTTCAGGTGGGGAGGCCACGTCTGGCGGGGGCTCGGGCCTGCCCTCCCCATCCCACCGTCGGTAACCATTACCAGCAGGATCACGGTGAGAATCCCATCAAAGACGTTGCTGCAGAAGGAGACATAGCCTTTCAGGCCCAGCGCAAACACCTTCAGCAGCATCTCCAGCATGTAGTAGAGGATGAAGAAACAATTCAGGACCTTGGAGGCACGAAACGGGAAAATCCCAGTCAGTGGAGCCGCGGGCAGAGGCCTCAAAGAGACACTTGGCAGGTGGCCGGCCACAAGGGCTTGGGGGACCGGGAAAGGGGGTCCGGGACAGACCCAATGTCCCGGGTGACCACGTGGGCCCATGTCTGCCACCAAGAAGTACCTTGGTGTCCTGCATAAGAGTCAGTGCCTGATCAGCATCCATCAATCTGAAGCAATGCTCTGAGTCAGAAGGTGTGAGTTCAAATCTCACCTCTGACTTATTGCCGGGGCCTCCTTGGGTGAGTCATGGAACCGGCCCCCCAGGCCTCAGTTTCCTCAAATGTAAAATGAGGCGGTCAGACCGGATAGCCCCGAGGCCTCTTTCAGGCCCAGATCCGTGATGACGACAAAAAGCTATGTGGGACTGTTAAATGCTTCCGGATGACTTTGTAACTCAAATGGCAAAAGAAAGGATCCCACTTCATTCCACAGGTCTCCCCCCACCCAAAAAGACCAAGAAAACCCTATCCTAGGAGGCAGCAAATGAAGACGGATAAAACAGCCAACAGCTACCACACGGCTCATGAGAGCTTTGCCGGTGAGTCCACGTGGCCACCCCGGGATGCCCCGTGTCTGGCAGGCTCCTGCAGGGCCTAGGCCCCTGAGGTCCAAAGTCACCAGAGTGGGAAGCCACAGACTGCGGGCAAATAAAGAGCGACCCGACAAAGCGAAGTCAGCACGCTCACACGGGCAACGTCCATCCTTCGTGTGCTGACCTGGGGGCCTTGGGATCATCACTATGAATGAACTCTCCCAGCCGTGGAAATGCAGCCCTCAAGAAGAGTGTACCCAGGGCTCAGTTAAGAGAATGGCAGAGAAGAGGGCACAAAAAATGCTGCCCTTTCCTTCTGATGACCGAGCTCTGGGTCACAGAGCAAAGACGGGGTTCAAACAAGTTAAAGAGCCACACGAAGGCATCCAGCACCTCCCACTTGGCCTGGGAAGGGAGGCGGACAAACGGCCAGATGCACAGGCAGACGTAGAAATAGAAGGGGCAACCCCAAAGCTTACCCCCAAAATGAAGTCATCCCGCTCACTGGGCAACTTGTCTGCGTCTATCACCAAGAACACCTACGAGGGGAACAGAGGCGCGTCACCGGGGGCCGCCGTGAATCACATACACACAAAGACCAACCCGCAAACTCCTGCCCCCAACCCCTGATCGAGTAGTCCAGGAAGGATGAGAGCAAGACCACAACCAAAGGGCGGGTAGAAGAAGAAGTAAGATGGCAGCCACATGTCAAGAAACAACGCTCACACAAATGGAAACGATGTTTCCAAAGGCCACTAGGTTCCCCAAGTAGTCAAAATAGCGATGGCCAAAGATAGACTGTGCACGTTGCAGGATAGCGGAATGGTACTCAGGCCGAGGCGGATGCTGGGAAAACATAAAAACAGATAAACAGAGTGAAGAATGGACTTCAGAGCGGCTGGAGCCAGCCTCTTTACGCCTCGGTTTGTCTGGTTTTTAAATGGGAAACAGCTCTCCACCAATAAGCCAAGAACAAAACAGAAAATTTAAAACAAAATAAAGCAGCTAAGCCACTCTTTGGATGAGTTCCCCCAATCCACCCACCCAAGAGCACATCCGCTTTTGTTAAGGACAGCCATCCTCAAACACTTCTCAAAGGAAAGGTCGCTTAGCACAGGTTCTCTTGCATCAACCAACTGAAAGGCCCCCACAAAAGACCCAAGAGTGGGGGTCACGGTCACAACAGCAGACAGACGCCAGGTTTAAGACCCATCTCCTCTCCACCCAAGGCTCTAGGGACCAATTTCAGCTTGTTAAAGGACAACAGCTGAGTTGGGAAGAACCGTGCTGGTAATGAGGCTCGTGGGCCACCTACGGGGCACCTGACTGCGTTGGCGGAGATGAGACAGACTCCACTATGGACGTAAAGGAAATCCCCCCAAACTCCAGCAGCCCCAGGCTTCAGCGGGTGACAGACCTCCTTAATCGCGTCCTTGTCCAGCTCATCGAAGACGCTCTGGAACTGATCAGCCGACATCAGTCCACCAGCGTGGGATCCAACAGTCTTCAAACAAGAGAAGAGTCTGGATGAAAATCTATTAAAGCCCCCAGGGAGCCCGGGGCCGTTCCCCAGGGACACAGGGTGACAGCCAGATGGGGCAAAGTGAAAAGAGTCGCTTGCATGGCCGGAGAAGTGTCTGCGAGCATGAGCCAGTCCCTGGCCAAAGGCTGCAGCCCGCATCCTGCATTTTAAGAGCCACCCCCAGGAACCACAAGGTTGGGGCTCATTTCCCCCTCAATAGGAAGGAAAATATCTTGGCCGATTATCATGAAAGCTCGCAGCCCCCTGTAGTCCCTGGGCGACTTCTGCCTCAGAAGATAACGCCAAACCAGGACGCTCTCCCTGCAACTCCCCAGGAAGCCTCTGGATCACAGCTGACACGGGGCAGAGGCAGGCCCAGACGAGAGACGCCCACTGGCACAGAGTCTGGCATGGAGGATACAAGCCACCACTTACCTGGATGATGGCTTCCTTGCAGTAAAGGTTCATTTTCACTTTCTGTATCACCTGGAGGAACGTTTCTGGCTTCACACCGACTCTGTAAGAAGACCAAGGCCAGACCTCCAGTGAGAAGCATCTGCCCAAGCCTGTCAGGAGCACAGCTCCAGGTTTCTGATCCAAGCCACTGTGGAGCCAGAAACTCCTCTGCAACACCCCCAGTGAGAGGGAATCCAACTTCAGCTTGGAGATCCCGTGAGGGACGGGCAGCTCACTACCTCCTGAGGCAGCCCAGGCCACCACAGCAGAGCTCCGAGTCTGGATTCTGGGTTGTTTTTTCCTGCCTCTGATTGTGGCACATTCTGTCAGCCCTGCCCCCTCCCCAAAGTCAAACAAAACAAGTGCCATCTTCTTAGAAAGTCCTAGAAAATACTGAGGACAGTTCTCCTTTCTGGCCTCCAGCTGCCAGCCAAACTCCCCTACCCACCTCCCTAAGGCAGAACCCTGTCACTACCTCCCCTCCAGGACCTGCCCACAGGCTCCCTCCTCCAGGAAGCCATTCCTGATCTCCAGCTGATCTCACAACACCTCAAAGCCCACGTGTCTATTCTTCGTAGGCTCACAGACCCAGAAACAACAAGTCTTAACCTGGGGTCTGTGAACTTTTTTTTATTTTTAACATTTTGAATATTGTATTTCAACGTGATCCTACATATTTTACTTTATGCATTTAAAAACATTATTCTGAGAAGGGGCCACAGGCTTTACCAGGCTGACTGCCAAAGGTGGGGAGGGGGAAAGGCTGAGGACCCTTGGTGTGGCTCCAGAAGGGATCTCAAAGGCCTCGTGGTCATTTTACTAACTTGGAAACTGAGGCCCAGAAAGATGAAGTGAATGGCCCAAGGTGGCACATTCATACACATACATGGCTTATCTCTCCACCAGAGCAGAAGCCCCCCCGGGGACAGGGCCTCACCTCATTGATTTGCAGGTCTCCCCCCGCCCAGCCCAGGCCACCTCATGAGGGTGGAACAAGGTTGGACATCTCACTGAATGAATGAACTTAGACTGAGCCGGAAGTAGAGGGAGACCTCTGAGCTGCCATCAGCAGGATGGGAAATGAGGGCCACCCCTTCTGCCCCGCCCCCACCCCCCCAAGCACCACTTTGTCCACACTCACACGAGAGGATGGATTTCTGCTCCTTCCAGGGAGCAGAGGACTTCGAAGGCCGCCCGGATTCCCAATCGCCTCCTAAAGAGTGAGGACTGAATCGATTCCTGCCAAGGAGAAGTGACCACATCTAGCCCCCAGCCCAGAGGGCCAGCAAAGGGCTCTGCTTAAACTTGAACCCAGGACCCCTCCACACACATACATGCCTGGCAATGCGTGCCTTGGCCTCCAAAGAGCCACAAGGACAAGGCTGGGAGGGCCAGGACGCAGAGAAGGCCCCAGGAGGGAAGGAATGTGGGGGGGGAGGGGAAAAGGAGACCCTCATTCCATCTGACGCCAGGTGAGTGCCTACTACATGCCAGGTCAAGCTGAAGTAGAACGCGGAGTGTCACAGATGTTCAGGGCTGGAAGGACCTCGGGGCCATCCCGCCCATCCCACACCCACAGCACGGCTCATCTAGCCCTCACCTGAGCCTCCTTGGGAGGGGGAGGGTGCCCCGGCCTCTGGGGGCAGCCCATTTCCCTGACATCCCCAACAACCCCCCACCGTCTCTTCTGGGAGCTAATCTCAGAAGCCGAGCTCAGGATTCTGAGGCCCATCCCCAGAAATGGGACACTGGGACGAGGGGGCAGGGACAGGGCGGCCACTGGGGGCCTCGGTAACAATGGGACACCCCTGCTGTGGGACCCCGGGCAAACGGCTTAATCGCTTAGCGCCTCCAGGCACTCTCAGACTGCAAACCGCAGAGGGGCAGCCAGGCTGCCAGTGCCTACAGCTCTAGGCCTCCAGGCCAAAGGACCTGGATTCCAATCTGTCCTCAGACACTTCCTAGATGTGTGACCCTAAGGAAGCCAGCCTCGGTTTCATCTGTAACAGGGCGATCATGATAGCCCTTTCCTCCTGGGGTTGGTATGAGAATCAGATGAGACAGACTTGTAAAGTACCTAGCTCCTGGCACACAGGAGGTGCTTAACAAATGCTTCCTTCCTTCTAATGTGCACTGGTTAGAAGGGGTTTCTTTACTCCACCCAATGAAATCACCCATCGAGGCCCTTCTACCCGCCAAAAAAGCACATACCGTCCAAAGCAAGCCTGGAAAACACCCTCCGGTGCCCCCTCCTGCCTCGATTTTTATAAGATACCCAAGACCGCCTGGGAATGATGGACTCTGGGGGCAGGAAGGGGTCTCAGAGGTCGCCCCGTCCAACCCCTACAACAAAGAGGGAAACCGAGGTCCACGGAAGGCGACTCAGCTCCTCCACAGCACAGCCCAGGCTGGCTTCCAAGCCACCTGTCTGCCTTGCTACTTCCTGATCAAACCTTAGGGGGGAGGCTTTCTTCAGAGGACATTTCACCAGTACATACGACCAGCCTGAACATCCCAGGCAGGCGCCAGCCCCGACTCACCATGAGGTAGCCCCTGAACTGGTTATAGATGATGGCAGTCAGCAGGTTCATCAGAAACAAACTTCCTGTGAGGAAGAAAGCGGGTGCAGCCGTCAGGGCGCGGTGGTCAGGCTGTGATGGTCGGTGGGCAGTCAGCCGTGGCGCTCAGCCACTTCCTGACCCTCCCTTCTTCGTGGCTTCCCCTCCACACACTCCCATTCTTTGCTTAATTAAGCACAGCTTCAGAAGCCTCCCAAACACCTCTTGGCTCCTCGCCAAACTGCGTAAATTCCCAGCGAGCCGGACCCTTGTCAGGATGCCCTGCTCGGGGGATGGCGTGACCCGGGTCACCTGAACCGGTGGAGAGTCAGAGACCCAGGCACCAGCCTGGCCTTTGCCGTGCACCAACTCGGCCCAAGACAACAAGCATTTCTGTTTTCCCTGCTAGAGTGGCAGCTTCCTGAGGACAGGAACTATTTCACTTTAGCCTTTTTACTCCTAGCACCGAGCTCATGGCTGGCACAAAGCAGGTGTTCAATAAATGCTGATTGGTTATGCAGAACTAAGTGGGCAAGTCCCTGCCCCACTGTGCACCTCATCTTCCCTATCTGTAAAATGAGGCCGTTAGACCAGATGGTGTCTTAGGCCTCTTCCAGGCCCCTTCTTGATCTCTGATTCTAGAATGACCCGAAGACTGGGGAGGAGGGGAGGAGAGGGGGGGAGCAGACTTGGGATTCCACCAGGGTCAGAAACTTGCAGCGTGGAAACTCTCTCCATCAATGCGACCAGGGATCTGAGTTTATCTGGCAGTCTCAGGGGCCAGCCCTCTGACCCTGGCCATGCTGCACAACGAATCCATAATGATGGAGTGGGGGGTGACTGGGGACACAGAGCTCGCCCGAGGGCAACATCAGCGGTGGTGACCCCGGCCCTCCCCTCAGGGTCATGGTCAGTGAGGCCGCTGCCCACTGGTTGGCTGGGGGACTCCATCTCAGCTGTTCCCAGGGTGGGGGGCTTACTCACCAATCACGGTGAAGACGATGAAGAAGATGGAATAGGCCCGGTTCTTGGAATATGCAGGAATCATCACTACAAGGGGGGAAATCCAAGTAGGAACTAAAACCACCTCAAAGCTGGTTCAGATTACCGGGTAGACTTTACCCTGAAGGGCGTGGAAGGGCATGGAAGGGGGTGGGAGGCGGTGGGAGGGGGTGGGAGGGGGTAGGAACCTTTGGAAGGGGCAACTCAAGGAGAGGAGAGAGACAGAGGCTCATACGCAAAGGAGTCATCTCTCTCCCTCCCACCCTGCCCCCAACACATACCCAGTGCTTTAACTTCCTGCATCCCAAGGGAAAAGCAGAGATTTCTCTCCCATTGGTGACACTGGCACAGTTGACTGGACAGACCCAGCCTCTCCTACAACCTAAAGTCCTCCAGTGGGGCCCAAAAAGTCAGTTACACAAAGGCAGGATGGGGGTTGGTAGGAAAAGGGCTGAAATGGACCGTGAGCTTTCTGCAGATCCACATGAGACGTGGCAGCCCAGGGAGCTAACAGGAGTTTAGGTGGCCTCCCCCCACACAGGAGGTGAGAGTTCTGGATTCGAGAGATGGGGATGAAGGCGTGCACAGAGCTGGAATGGAAGGAAGTGCTGAGAGACAGGAGACAGGTCGCAGTGTGATGTGGTGGGATTCGGGGTACAGACTCAGAAAGAGTCAAAATAAGAGGGAGCCAGTTGGAGGCTCAGAGCATGGTGGAGGATTGCTGTGTTCCGTGTCTGACAAGAACCCAGCCCCAGGGCAGGGGAGGCCCCAGGCAGGCAGGTTTTGGAGATAAAATGTTTCTCCAGGACTGGAGCCTTGGGGGCAGTGAGCATTCTATCTCCGCGGGTCCTCAAGCAGAGACTGGGCTATCCTCTGTTAGTGATAACATGGGCCGGCCTAGAACCCCTTCCTGTTCTAGGCTCTGGGACTGTCAGAACCCCCAGGGAAGAAACCTGGGAAGGGGCAGGAACCTCGGCTGGTCCTTCCAACAGGTCCTCGTGACAGCAGGCGCCTCACTCACCGTCGGGGTTGTTGGCCGTGGTCAGCAGCACCAGAAGGGAGGTCAGCGACTCTGGCAAGTTCTGAAAATACAGCCGCCGCTCCTGGTCCGTCTGGTCATCCTGAGCATGGAGGTACGGGGCTTTGGGAGGCCGGACAGCGAGCAAAAATGCCCCCCACCCTCCACCGTCCCAGAGATCTCCAAACAGCCTGGAAGGCCACTGGGGACCAGGGCAGCCTGCGTCAGGACAAGGCGGGTTTGAGAGTCTCTGAGATTGTGCAAAAACCCAAGGCTGGGAACACGTCCACCCACCAGAGCCTCTAACCTGCCCAGGGCTGAGGACTCGCGGCGGGGGAGAAGGAGCAAGGCATGAGGGACTCTGACCAAGCCAAGCCCATCCCTCAAGGAAAGAAGGGCAAAGAGGCCCGGCTGGGCAGGAAGGTGGCCCAGGTTCAGAGGCAGCCCCTGCTCCTCGCTATCTGTGTGGCACGGGACGAGTCACTCCCTGAGCCTCATTTTACCCTTCTGTAAAAGAACGGGTTGACCCAGATGGCCTCCAAGGTCCCTTCTAGCCTAGAGCCACGCAGGTGGTCTGGGCCCATGTCAGTGAGTCAGCCAATAAAAATATCTATGAAGCTCCCACTATGTGCCAGGCGCTGTGCTATACACAAGGCAGTCCCTGCCCGTCCAAATGGGGGAGACAACCCACAAACAACCAGGCACAGACCAGCATATCGACAGAGACAGGGCCTTCGCATGGGGACTGGGGGGGAGATTGGGAAGAGGAGCCCCGGGGGGGTGGGGGGGCGGACCGGACACCCTCATCACGCCCACAGTCACCACACCAGACCGCTGGGCACACATCAGGCCTTGGTACCAAAGCAGAGGGCCCAGAGAGGTTAGCCCTCTGCCCGAGGTCTCACAGCCAGTCAGTCTCCTGGGCCCAGAGCAGTGACCCGGGGCTCGGGCCCCTTCTGGGGAGAGGGAGCCCACTGATGAGGACCCCCAGGTAAGCCCCTGCGACGCTGCCTGCCTCAGAAGGGAAAATGACAGCATCTCCCTGCCAGGGTAGCCATGAGGATCCATTCTCGATCCAATGAGATACCATGTGGAAAGCCAATTAAGAAGCCCGAATTATAATATAAATGCTGGGCATCTTCCTCTTCATCATTAGCATTAGTATCTCAGAGGCAGACGGGCACAGCCAATCAGCAGGCGACTTGGAACTGTGGAACCTGGGTTCAAATCCCACTTCTGACACTCACTCGCTGGGGGCCCCAGATAAGTCACTGACCACCCCAGAAGCCTCAGTTTCCTCATCTGTAAAAGGGGACAAGAGAACCCATGCCAGGGGGCTGCTGTGAGGCTACAAACACGGAAGTGGTGGCTGAGGAAGCGCAGTTACTGTTCCAACACCACCCAGTCAGGAAGGGCCAGAGGCAGGATTCGAACCCGGAAAGGCCAGAGCTCAGTCCTCTCCCTAGGCTGCCTCACACCAAAGGGGGCTCCAGGCCAGGGACGAGTGGAAGGGAGGGGAGAGGGGAGGCTCGGTAAACACTTGGTGACTGGCATGACTTGGCCCTGGGCTCAGGAGACTGACTGGCTGTGAGATCTCGGGCAGAGGGCTAACCTCTCTGGGCCCAGAAGACTAACTGGCTGTGAGACCTCGGGCAGAGGGCTAACCTCTCTGGGCCCAGGAGATTAACTGGCTGTGAGATCTCGGGCAGAGGGCTAACCTCTCTGGGCCCAGGAGCCCCGGCAGCAGGGAAGGGCGCGCGTACATGGGCAGGGCCCTTTCCCTCTCACCTTTTCCCGCATGAACAGCAGCATTCCCAGCATCGTGAAGAGGCACAGGTGGACGAAGAGCAGCAGGGCGACGCTGTCAGGGAGAGCCCCAAGGGGACACACGTCGGCCATGGGGACAAACATGCCCCGCCCGGCCGGGCACGGGCCCCTGCTCTCTTAACGGCAGAGACAGCAGAGATGGCCAAAGGGACTGCGCCCACCACGAGCTGTACTCTGGGGAAGGGGGCAGCTGCCCCAGGGAGAAACAAGGGTGAACGGCTGGAGAGCCCCAAGGTGCAGGGAGGGATCAGGGCACGGGGCTGCTGGGCAGGAAGCCAGGGAGACACTTCCTAGCTGAGTGACCCTGGCCAAGTCACTTCACCTCTGCCTGCCTCAGTTTCCTCTTCTGTAAGATGGAGATAATAACAGCCCCTCCCTCCCAGGGTTGTTGTGGGGACCAAATGAGACCATAATTTTAAAGGGCTTAGCACAGTGCCTGGCACACAGTAGGTGCTGTAAAAATACTGGCTATTATTTTATTATTATTATTACTACTACTACTAGCTGAGTGACCCTAGACAAGTCACTTAACTTCTGCCTGCCTCAGTTTTCTCTTCTGTAAAATGGAGATGATAACAGCCCCTCCCCCCCAGGGTTGTTGTGAAAATCAAATCAAACCATATTTGTAAAGCATTTTGTACCATGCCTGGCACACAGTAGGCACTATATAAATGCTTATTTTTTCCTCTCTCCTTCTCTATTATGGATCTAACCACTGACAAGTCACTGAAATGCTGTGAGCCTCAGATGCCTTGGTTTCTTTCAACCTTCCTTTTCTCTAACACTCCCCTCCACCATGACCCAGCCTGGAATGTAACCTCGTGGAGGGCAGGGAGTCTGACACGTTTGGCTGTATCCTCGGTGCCTGAGGCAGAAAAGGGGCTCAGCACCCCCAGACCCAATGGCCTCTGGGGTCCCTTCTGCTCTACACCCGTGGGCACTCTGGGAGCTAAGTCAAGGGATAGTTGTGACCACAGGAAGGGACTGAGGGGACCGTCATCCTGGGGGAGCATGCAGAGGGGTCCCCACAGGGCGGCTTTACCACAGGACCTTGCCATCCCAAAGCCGGACGCTCAGGCAGCAGCCCAGCGCCACCAGCCCCAACAAGGTACGGGCCCTCCCAGGCAAGGCAGGGCCAGCAAACAGCCAGGAAGGGGCCGAGGTCACCAGGACCATCAGTGCAGGGCCTCTGAACAGCTGGGCACCTGTCCCCCATGGGGAGATGAGGCATTTCCCCAGCTACAGAAGATGCTCCTCCCCAAGCTCCCCCCACCCCATCCTGGTCCCCACACACAGAACAGACATCATTTATATAACGTTTTAAGGTTTACAACGTGCCTTATCAATGTGACCTCATTTGGATCTCATAACAACCCCGGAAGCCAGGTTTTGTTATTATCCCCATTTGACAGATGGGGAAACTGAGGCAAACAGGTTTTTGTTTTTTAGTGACTTGCCCAAGGTCACCCAGCTAGTAAGTGTCTGAGGCTGGACTGCAACTAGGTTCTCCCTGACTCTGGGCACCGCAGCACACCCACACTACTGAAGCATCCGATGCCTCCCAGTGCCAGCCCCTCCCGCAGACCTGGCCATCTCGGGCAGCGTCCGTTTGATGCATTTCAGCGTCTTCTTCATCATGGAAGAGTTCTGGAGCAGGAAGAAGGGCCGCACGAGCCGGCGGACACGCACTGTCTGAAAGAGAGGAGGATCATGGGTCCCAACGCACCTCTGGAGACCACGCACAACAGGCGGAGGGAGGTGCTGCCTGCTGGAACAGGGATGCGCCTGGTTCTGTGTGGCCCGAGGGGAGGAACCAGCCTGGGGGGGAGTTACAGAGGAAAGTTCCATTCTGAAGAGCCGGCCGTCCCACGCTGGGACACACCGTCCCAAGAGGCAGCGAGCTCCCCAGCCAGAGGCTCCCCATCAAAAGCCAGGTGACCACTGGCAGGAGGGACTCCTGCTTCAGCCTCTGCCCCTTCTAGCGTGAAACAGGCCGTGGTTCTACGAGCCGCACCCCCTCTAAATCATTCATTGACCCAAGTTTCACCAAATGGCTTTGATGGATCCTGTGGGAGTGAGACCCCCGGCGGAGGTCCCTTCCCAATCCAGGAGCAGCTCCCCACCCCCTGCCTCCACCTCCTCTCATCTCCCATCCTCAGGAGCCTTGCACACAGTAGATGTTTACCAACAGCATGCCAGGCACACGTGTGTATACGCACGCCCCATCCCTCCCCAATAGTCATTCCCATCTCAGGCCACGTCCTGTGCAGTCCCCTCCCCTCACCTCCCGACAGCCAAAGCTCAAGGACACGGTCCAGTCGGTCAGAGACACCACCAGGGCCACGATGTAGGCCAACAGCCAGCGGTTCTTCAGAAATTCTCTCCATCCAATCAAATAACTCTAGAAGACCAAGGCGCACACTGAGACGCTCTCCACACCTCCGGGGAAATCAAGCTTTTCTCCATCCCGGAAGACAGGGGGGGAAGCCCAGGGGACCATGAGGGTCACAGTCCCCATTTTACAGATGAGGATACTGAGGCCCAGAGACATGGAAAGTGGAAGAAGGGGAGAGCTGGAAAGGGGAGGGAAAAGAAGGGGGGGACAGAGAGGGGAAGAGGGGGAAGGGGGAGAAAGAAGAGAGGGAGGAGAGAAAGAAAGAGAAGGAGAGGAGAGAAAGAGACAGAGAGGAAGAGAACGTGTGTCTTCTTTGCAGAGGTGGGGGTCTGCAGGCACAGAACACTGTCAAGACTCTTTCCCTCTTTTTCACTCTTTGTTACAAGAATTGGGATGGAGAGGATGAGGATGAAGCAAAGTCCATTTCATGACAAAAGACTTCAACAAGCAGGTTTTAAAAGGACAAAAGCCAGGGCGTCTGCACAGATGATTTCCCACCATGTGGAAACACAGCGGGGGAGGCTGGGAGGGGGTATGCCAGGAGCCTGGGGCCCCTCCCCCACACCGGGCTCACCTTCACGGACACGTCCGCCATGAACACCAGGAAGCACAACGCCTCGATGCTCTCCGTCAGGCCACACGGAGGCTCCCCAGGGGGCCCGGCGGTAGCGGACATCCGAGGTGATCGTGAGGGAAGAAGGGGTCTCGACGAAGGCCAGAGACAGGATCAGGAAAATGGTGAAACTGAGCACCCTAGGAAAAAAGCCAGAGCTCCGTGAAAACACGGGGCTGACCCTCCATGAGCCCCGCCACGAGGGCAGCCTGGCCACGGCCAACCCACTGCTGACATAGGGCAGTGGCAGCAGCCCCACGTGTAGAGCCCAAGGGCTCAGATTCAAATCCTGCTCTACAACTGACTGGCTGTGAGACCTTGGGCAAGTCCCTCACCCTCTCTGGGCCTCAGCTGACTCTTCTATAGAGTAGGACGGCTCTGCATCCAGTGACCCTGCAAGACTCTGCACAGCCTGCTCTACTCATCCGTGGCTGGCTCCGCCGCCCTCACCAATGGTCAGCCATGGTCTGAATACTCGATAAACTGGCCGCGTTCAGACAACACACAAGGGCAGCCCGGAGAGCCCACCGCGGCCACCCTCCAGAGTGAGGACAAGGCCTGGGGTCCTGCCCACAGTCTGCCCGGACGAGAGGACCGGATGCCCTGCCCTGCCCCAGGCCTGGAGCAGGCCCACCTTCCCAGAAGAATGGAGGGAAGACAGGCTGAGGAGCCCCAGGCAGGGCTGGTTGGATCTAACTGCACACCAGTCCCCTCCCCAACCCAATGTAGACACGCTCCTGCCCCCCCCACCTTCCCGGAGGGAGCCTTCCCCTGAGTCTCCATGTCTCCCCTTGCAGCACCAGGCCCGGCCCCAGCACGGGGTGGTCATCGAGCTGCCCTAGAGAAGAGTCAGCCCCATGACCTCGCAGCCCCTGTGCCCTCCTGCCCACTCGGTCCTGATTGTAGGATCCCCCACATCAAGCTAGAAGAGGCCTCAGAGACCACTGAGTCCATTTTACAGATGAGGAAACTGAGGGACACAGAGTGATGTGCCCAGGGGCAGCTCACAGGTGGTCAGCATCTGAGGCGTCCTCATTGGGTGCCCCCTGGGCAGCCTCCCAGCCCTCCCTGCTCCAGCCCGGCCTGGCTCTGCAGATCCCTGGACGCCCCAGCCCCAAAGAGGCAGTCAGCAGGGACCGGGCAAGTCATTTAACGTCTCTGAGGCTCAGTTTCTTTATCTCTAAAATGGGCACCCCCCTCCCTACAGCACAGACTGCCTTCACAGGATCATTTAGGGAAACAAATGGGCGGAGCCTTGCGGAAGTGCCAGGGGGTGCCACTACTATGATTCCTGACAGAATCCAGCAGAGCCCACCGGGAAAACCACGAGCAAAACGAGGGAATTCTCACCCCTGGCAGATGCGTGAGTAATGCCATCGGTACAGCGCCAGCGACATGGAGTCCATGCGGTGATTGATGGAACGGTACTGGAATGAGAAGTCAAACGTGGTCAGGGGAGGCCACACGCTGGGATGGAAACAGCTTCCAACACACAGGGCTCAGGGGAGAAGACAGGAGAAGAGCTGGGGGTCAGGGTCGCCATCCCCTTCAGGGCTGGGTCACCCGCGGGAGGCGGCCAGCTGAGCGCCCAGGCGGGAGCCCAGGTGACACAACCCACAGCCGGGGCTCAGTCTCCTGACCAGCTTCAGCAAACAGAGACCAAGCCACCAAACTCGGGCCTTCCGGGTGAAAAACCAGGCTGTGCATTAGAAACAAGGACACAGTGACAGCTGGGGGTGGGCCAAAAGACAGACAAGAAGGCCAGTGAGCAAAGGGTCAAAAGCAGCAGGACCTTGGTCCTGGCCCCAGCCCACAAGAGCTGACCTTCGGAACGGTCAGGCAGTGTGTAGTCAATTCACTGATTAGTATCAGCATCCCAGAATTAATTAATTATTATTATTATTACAGATCAGTTATACCGACCACGTACCAGCACTCTGCTAAGCGCTCAAAGTTCCAGGAATCAGTGAAAATTTATTAAATTGCACCAAATAGATTCTATTTGATGCTGGGAGACATGCTCTCTCTATATATATATACACACATACATACACATATATAACATAATAATACATATTTTAAAAAATTTAAGAGGATATTGCAATCATAATGACTTAAAATGGACCCAGAGAGGGGAAAGAAAATTCTCCTCCATCCCTGGAGTGCCCGGGTTGGGGGGACAGTGGGTGCAGAATATTGCATACACTCTTAGATCCTGCTAACAGTTTTGCTTTTTTTCTTCTCTTCTTTTTTCTCTGTGTGAGAAAGGCTGGCTCATGGGGAAGGGGCAGGGATCTGCTCAGGAATGAATGGGGGTGAGACGTACAAAGGGCAGCACTAGAAATTAAAATGTCAAATTTTTTTCAATAAAACAAAATAATTTAGGGGCAGCTAGGTGGCCCAGTGGATACAGCACCAGCCCTGGAGTCAAGAGGACCTGAGTTCAAATCCGCCCTCAGACAATTTGACACTTACTAGCTGTGTGACCCTGGGCAAGTCGCTTAACCCCAACTGCCTCACCCCCCCCCAAAAAAAGGCAAAAAATAAAATAAAATAATTTTAATAAAAATTTAAAGATGCACAAGCAGTTAAAAAGGAATGAAAGTACAGTCCCTTAAAAGGATAAGCTTCTGCTCTCACCAAGATGCCCGCCACGTGTCCTTTCTCGAGGAGTGCCATGTGCTTGGGCACGGGGCAGGTCCCTCCGTACTCTCTCAGTCCCCCTCTTCCCACCCATGTGTGAGAAGAGCCCACCCCTAGTGGGAGGGCAGGTGGCCTGGCCACAAGAGCACACTCAGGACCCTTGCTCTATCTCAATGTCCCCGACTCACTGAAAATTGAAAACCATTTCTAAAAGCAATGGCCACACTTCCACGTGCAGCTACTTCAGCCAGGCCCCCGCAGGAGGGCTGGCACACTCCCGCAAACATGGGGTGGGGTCTTCTTGGGCTCCCGCTCCCCAGGCCCTGACCCCACCTCCTCCTCCAAAGGGGAGGAAGCTGGAGGGACGAAGGAGCAGGGACAGCCCCCGCCACAACCCAGCCCCTACCTGGATAGCATCCTCGATAAACACCACGGCCTGGTTGATGCAAAGATCCCGGCAGGCGTTGGCACCTGGACACAGAGGAGAGAAATCAAGTCACAGGATGTCAGAGCTGGAGGACCCCTGAGGGAGGGGTCATCCTGACCACCTCAGGCATTTTTACAGAGGGGGAAACTGAGGTCAAGAGAAGGTTGTCATGGAAAGAATGCTGGAGATAGAGTCAAGAGGCTAGATCTGAATCCTGGCTGCAATACTGTTAGCTGTGTGACCCAGGACAGTTCCCTTCCCCTCTCTGGGGCTCAGTTTTCCTCTCTGTAAAATGAGCTGTATTGGGAAAACAGGGTTTTCCCAAGGATCACAGAATCTGGAGCTGGGGGAGACCTTGGGGGCCATATAGTTCAACCCCCCATTTTACAGATGAGGAAACTGAGGCCCCAGAGAGGGGAAGGGACACAATAACCTGAGAGCCCATCTAGGCCTCAGTTCAGAGATGAGAGAACTGCCATGTCTAAGAGGTCCAGTCACTTGCCCAAGGTCACACAAACGCATCCATGGAAGGATTTGAATCCAGATCCTTTGACTGCACTGGCCTACAGTGTCTCCTAGCAATACAAGCTGCTATGGCTGTGGCTAATGCATCTGCTAAGAGGGAGAGCTGAGACTTGAATTCTGGCCTTCTGACTCTGAATTTGGGTCTCTTTACAAAGGGCCACAGGGCCCAGGCTGACATCATGATTTTTTCACGGGAACTTTCCTGCCTTGGTAAGAAATAAAGATAAGCTGAGGCCCAGAGGCCTTTGCCCTTCAGGGAGAGCTCTCACCAGCTGCCAGGTGGAGGGGCGGGGCACTCAGCGGTCACCAAGGCAGGCCAAGGGAGGCGGGCCAGAACAGAGGCCTCGGAGAGGGCCGAAGAAGCCTCTTGGCTCAGCTCAGCGGGCTGGCCACCCCTGCCCAGGAGGCGCCTCGTCGACGCCACGGGCTGGCTGACACCCAGGAGATGGCCTCAGCCAACGGCTCTGCCCAAAACCAGAGTGATTCACTAAAGGGCAGCATCGACTTTACTGGAATGCCTGGCACAGCCTGCTCAGGAATGGCCTTCCCCCAACCAGGAGGCACTGCTGCTTAGCGCCTGTGTGACCCCGGGCAATCCTCCCCGCTCTGGACAATGGGGGGGCTGGCCTAGGGCACAGCTGGCCAGCACTGCCCAGACCAGATCGCAACACAATCAGGCCAGCGGCTCATCCCGGGCGGGGGGGGGGGGCCGCACCTGAACATCCAGGATGCCCCAACCCTTGGAGATGGTCAGGGAAGCAAGGGGAGGACCCCACAGGGGCAGATGGAAGGGGTAAGAAGGGAGTCCCTGGGATGGGGCCCAGGGGTGAAGGAGCACCCAGCCCAGCAGAAAGCTTCCAGATGGCAGGGAAAGAAAGGCCTGCCCCAGGCTCCCAAACCCTTCATCCCCTGCCAGGATGGCTCAGTGAGCCTGTACAAATACAAACACAAGAAACCTTAAACCAGGAGCTGCAAAGGTAAGAGCATGAGATGGGGGCGAGACCTAACCTCGAGAATGACGCCGCAGTCTAAGGCCAGGGAGGGGCGGTGCCGGAGGAGGCAGGAAAGGGACCGGCTCATTTGGCCAGACCTGGGGAAAACCCTGAAGTCTTCCCTTTGGAGAACTGGGCAAGAGGAGCCATGGGCTGCAGCTCGAGGAGAACCTTTCACTGCAGTCCACCCAAAGGCGCAGGGCCAGGCGGCCCCAGAAACACGACTCCCAGGCTCCTGGCCACGTTTCCTGAATACGGCGGAGGTTAGCAGGGGCCTGGCCTGGGAAGGAAGATGCCTCTGAAGGGGAGGGGTGTGGGGATGATCTGGAACCCCTACCTGCACAAAGGAGGCTCATGGGGCTGGGAGGCTCTGCCCAGGGAGCCTCCACCTCCCAGGCTCCATAAGCTCACCCCTGGGCTTCCCCCTCCCCTGACCCACAGTGCTGCTCTGGCCAAAAACATCATCCCTCTGCAGCTACTGAAAGTCTGTCACCATGCCCAGCCCTGGCACATTTCTTGGTGTGCCCCCTCCTCGACTCTCCCTAAGGATGGGGGTTCTGCCACAGGGGTCCAGGTCGCACTCCTGAGGGATGAGCCATCTGTCCTCTCTCCCTGAAGAGAATAGGGAGCCACAGAGATTCCTTGAGCAGAGAAGAGACATGGGCACTGAGTGGACAGACTGGAGCAGGGACAGACTGAGGCAGGGGCTACTGTCCAGGCAAAAAGCAAAGCGGGAGCTGTGGATGGAGATGGAGACACCAGGAAGGTCAGGCTGCACCACCCTGAGGAGCCGGACGAAGATGTTGGTGGAGAAATAATAACAGCTCGTGGTCTGTAAGGAGATAGATGGACTCACAGATTTACAGGTGAGAGGGGAGCCGACAGGTCCCCAGCCCGGAGGTGGGGAGCACAGCCAAGGTCAGCGAGGGAAGAAAGGACCAGAGCCACTGACTGCCCAGCCAGCCTCTCTCCACCGAACCTCAGGGACTCAGCTCTCTCTCTCAAAGTAGTCCCCTTCACAGGCTGCACACTTATTACAAGGGAACAGAGTCGTTCTAGCCATTGATGAAACAGTCAAAGAACAAAGAGGAACCAGGTGATGAAAAAGGAGGAACAGCTGAACAGCCATTCCCCAATGGATAAACAGCCACAAGGTGCGAACACACAGAGACTATGCCTTCTGTCTCTTCCCTAGCCTCTCCCCTCCCATCCTTCTTTTCCTTCCTCCCTCCTTCCTTTTTCTTTTCCTTCCTCACCCCTTCCTTCTTTCTTTTCCTTCCTTCCTCCCTTCTTCCTTTCCTTTCTCTCTCTCTCCCTTCCTTCCTCTCCCCTCCTTTCTTCCTTCCCTTCCTCACCCCTTCCTTCTTTCTTTTCCTTCCTTCCTCCCCCCTTCCTTCCTTCTTTTCCTTCCTTCCTCCCTTCTTTTCCTTCCTTCCTCCCTTCTTTCTTTCCTTCTTCCTTCCCTTCTTCCTTTCCTTCCTCTCCCTCTCCCCCTTCCTTCCTTCTTCCCTCCCTCCCTTCCTTCCTCTCTTCCTTCTTCTCTCTCTTCCTTCCTTCCCTCCTTTTTCAGAGCCTGGCTCTCCCTCTCTTCCCCAGGCCAGAAGCACCATGGCCACTCCCAGATCCAGTGCCCCTACTGATTGACCCAGAAGCTTTGACCTGGGCTGCTTCTTCCCTCTACCCCAAAAAAGCCTGGTGACAACCCATGTGTGATCACCCTCACCCCACTACCACACAGACCACATGAGCTCGGCAGCCTCAGCCTCCCAGGCAGTACGGACCCAGGCGGGCACCTCCATACCCGGCAAACAGGCAGTTTTCAAAGGAAGAAATCCAAGATTTCAACCATGGTTTGTATAAACACGTTCCAGAACACTAATAATTAGGGAAATGAAAATTAAAGCAACTTTGAGGCTCCACCTGGCACCCACGAGATTGACAGAGAACAGAAAAGGGAAATGCCCGCTGCTAGAGGGCCTGGGCAGAGAGGCCCCAAGTGTTTGTTCCTGGGGAGGTGTGCCCTGCATCAGCTGTTCAGGACTGACCAGAAGGCTACCAGACTGTGCCCACAGCCTCTGCCCCAGCTCAACCACCCGGCTGCTGCCCACACCCTCAAGAAGCCCACAGAGCCGTCCAAAAACAGGTCCAGCATGTCTTCTGTAGGAGCCCCAAATGGGAAATGAGGAGGGTGCCCACCTCCTGGGGACGGCCAGACAAACCGTGGCATCTGAATGGAGATGGACCTTGCTGTGCCACAAGAAATGATGAAACGTTTCATGTTAGAGGAAACAGAGAAGAACCCTGTGTGCTGGGAGAAGAGTTCAGGCCACAACAATAGCACCAGAGAGAAACAATCCAGAAAGTCACTACAATGCCGACCGTGGCAACACCACATCACGGGTGCGGAGGCCAGCAGACGGGAACGGGCCACTCACTTCCTGTCAGAGCCAAGAGGCTACCGGCCTCGTCACTGGGGGCTGTGCTGGGCGGGACAACCGCGGACTCTTGGTTTTCCTTCTTTCTCTAATTTGTTTGTGGGGGGAGGGGAACAGGAGGGAGAGGATATAAACCCACTGGAGAACATCGCCTGCTTCTGCTTTTAAGGGAGAGGGAGGCTGCAGGGAGGCCGCGAGGCTGCCCGTGGTCAGGCTGCTTGGCCCTTGCTCACCTCTTGTGGCTTCAGTTCCTGCCCTTTCGGGCTGGGCCCAGCACCTGCCCCGGGCACAGGCCCAGTCCAGGGGATGACCCAGCTGTTCCCCTTTGGTTTGCTGGGCACCATCAACACGGGCAGGGAGTGTCTCGTCCAAAGCACCAAGCCTGGGGTTCCCTGTGGCTTTAGCAAGCCCCACATAGGGCTCCCAGCCCCTCAACAACACACACACACACACTCACTCACTCACACCTTGGTCCACTCCCTGCCCCAAACTCCCAGGGTCCACTGTCTGTACCCTGCCACCTCGTTCTTAATCCTGCCCTCTCCCCACGCACCCCACATTTCCTGTGTCTCAATCTCACCATCCCATTCAGATGAGAGACACTCAGAGGGCCCCACGGAGTGGGCCAGTCTTCTCTCTCACATCTACTATAGCCCCTAGAACAGGGCTGGCCTGGGAAGGATGGAAGGCAGGGGGAGGAGGAGTGGAGCCATTGGGGGAAGGGGGCCGGACACTGTGTGTACCCAGGCACCCACCAATGGTCAAAAGTAAGAGGGGAGATGGGCCCAGGCTGGAGCACCCACAGGGCCGCTACTAGCCTGGCATCTGCTCTATGGCACAGACCACATCACTGGAAATGCAAACAGTGCCTGCCTTATCTGTAGCAGGCACCTGAGAAGCACTGTGGGACAGACAGAAGGATGAACAGAAAGACAGAACTGGAGGGACGAGGAATGAGCATGACTGGACAGACAACAGGAAGGATCAGTCATAGTGAGGCAGCAGAGGTGAGGTGACCTACCCAAGGTCACACAGCCTGGAAGTGCCTGAGGCCACATCTGAACTCAGGTCTTCCTGACTCCAGAACTGATGCCAGAAAGCATCAATAATAATAACTTAACATGCTTCCTGGGTGCACCTAAGTGCTTCACAAATAGGTTTTCGTTCAGTTACACGGCAGGAGGCTGCCGTCTGCCCACACTGCACAGGAAGGGGCCGCACTGTCTGCTGCCCAGCACACAGCCAGCCCCCATCCTTGATCACCTGACAGCCTCCCTCCAAATCGACTCAAACACCACAGAAACGTAGGAAACACCTGTCCATGTGCTGGGGCCAGAAGAGTAACAGCAACCCCACCCCCTTCTCTCGGGACGACCCGGCAGGCGGGCAGTGCAGGGATTATTCAGACGTCACAGATGCAGACGCTGAGGTGCAACAAGGTCCTTCCCCAGGTAGGACGCGCTTGGGCCTGGGATTAAGCCGCGTCTCTGAAAACCGTGCTGAGCCCCTTCCACTGTCTGCCGCCTTCTCTGTGTGTGATGAGGAGGCCTCCCTGCGCCTTGGCGGGGAGCTCAGGCACCTGCTGCCCAAAGCACATGGTCTTCATAGGCACCCTGGCAGGATCTTGCCATGGCCCAACATCCACCACCTGGCCTGGGTCAGCAGCAGGCCCCACCCTGTGCCCAGGCCCAAGCCCAGCACACATCAGCACTGCCCTCCCACTCAAAAGGCCAGAGAGGAAAGGTTCCCAGCGTGGGGACCCCGGCACCTGATTTTTAGGATGCCATCTCTCTGGCTTACTATGAGGTCGGCACATGGATAGGCCCTATGGGGGGACAGAAGAGAGCCTGCCCTTGCGGGGCTGACAGTTCAGCTAGAAGCAGGGAACATGCCCCGCACGAGTAGGCTGTCATCAGGTGCTAGCCGGTGGGGCCCGGCCAGAGCACTCTGGGAGCGAGGAGGGCTTTCTGAGGCAGAGCAGATGGGACTCTAGCTGCACCTGACAGAGGAAAGGATTCGTGACTCACAGGACCACAGACTTCAATCAGGAAGGAACCACAGCTGGAATCTCATCCTAACGTCTCAGCTTACAGATAAATGCTCAGAGAAGGGAGGACTTTTGTCCAAGGTCACACAGCAGCCGGCTGATAGACCTCTGCCCCTATAGAGGTCACCTTCTCGCCCCGCAAGACTCTGTGCCTGCAGTCCCTTCTTCTGACTGGTCATTTGGGGTGGGGGGAGTCACATGAAGAGGGATTGGCCACCTTCTGCCTGCCCCAGAGGGAGAACTCAGAACACTGGCTAAAAGCTGCAAAGGCAGATTCAGCCTAGGAGAATATGCTGACAGTTAGAACTAGTCGGGAATGGAATGGGGCTGCCTTGGGAGGCAGTGAGCTTCCCACTGACTGGAGGTATTCAAGTAGAGACTGGCTGACCCATATTGGGGACACAGTGAAGAAGGGAGAGACTTGCTCCGATACAGGTCAGACCAGACTGACTCCTTTCCAGAGCTGAGGTCCCGGCCGGATCAACTTGGGCACGTCAAGACTATAAGGGAGGACTTTAAAAGCCCAAGCCTGGGACGCCACCCGGGAGCCAGACATTTCCACCAAGAATACCATGCTGGGCACCTTGACTCAGACCTTTGAGAAAGCGATGATCTCATCAGGATGAGGGCTCCCAGAGCCCAAAGGTGGCAGCAGCTCCGAACCTCCAGAGACAAGGAGGTACCTGGGCCAGGAGGTTAGTTCCCGCCCACCTGCTTGCCCGCCTTTAGGCCTCAGCCAGTCCGGATCCCAGGCACAGAGGCCACTGCTGGACCACGATTCCAGTCTGGTAGCACCGAGAAGGGCTGGTGAGCTGCCGGCACGGCCTGACGTGGCCGTGGGTCACCTCTCAGCTTGAGGAAGCATCAGAGGAGCCACTTGCCTCACACAAGTCCAGTCGTAAGGGAAGGAAGAAAAACCATGGATGCTGGCCTAGTCCAGAACCCCAGCGAATGGATCAGTGTGTGACCTTGGACAAGTCTACGTCCTGACTATAACATGGCACTCCCTCTCAGGCTCCTTGGCCAGATCTTCATCCTCGTCCTGCCCCTTCACTGTGGATATCCCCCAAGGCTCTGACCCCTCTTCTCTCTATACCATCTCCTGTGCTGATTGCATCAGCCCCCACGGTTCAAGCATCTGAAGACAGAGATGTATCTACCCCTAACCTCTCTCCCGGGCTCCAGTTCTGTACCTCCAAGTGCCTATCGGGTGGATCTCCAATTGGACGGAGGCATCTTAAACTCAGCTCGGCCAAAGCAGAATCATGCCCCTTCCCCCAAGCCACACCCCCTCCCTGACTTTCCCAGCATGCTCCCTGTGGCACACACAGCCTCAGTCCTCCTCGACCCCTTAGGCTTACTCATGACCTGCTGCTTCTACCCTCCCTTCCTAATATCTCTCATACAAACCCCATTCTCTCCCTTCCCAAACCTACCACCACCCCAGGTCAGGCCCTCACCCCCTGAGGCCTCGACTACTACCTTCTGGCCGGCCCCTCTGCCCAGCCTCCCCTCTCCCATCCATCCTCCACAGAGTCGTCAAAGACAGTTTTCTGAAGCCCACACCCAGGGGCTCCATGATGCTGAATACTCAGCAAGTGGAAGGAGTATACAGTAAGCACTTAATAAATGCATGTTGCATTGATGGGAGTTCCTAGGATAATAATAAGCCCATGGATCTAGAACAAAAAGGTACCTTAGAGATCAGCAAATCCCCCTGCCTCACTTTACAGGCCCAGGGAGGGCAAAGGACTCATGCACTGTCACTCAGAGGCAGGCTTTGAACCCAGGTCCTCTCAGCCAAATCCAGAGTTAGCCAAGATGATTTCTAAGCTACCTGGAACCTCGGTGCCACCTGGAAAAAAAGGGCTTTAGGGCTCCATCGGCTCAGAAATCATGGAGGCCTGTGATGCCTCAGGGTGGTAAGGTCAGCAAGCAAGCTAAGAACATTCAGTCCCGGCCTGCGTGGGCCCAGGGGACAGAAACCAAGCACCTCCAAAGGCCTTGGAGCCAGACTCTGGGGCGAAAGGACCCCCCGGACTCCGGCCCTCAGAGGCCTCCTAGGCAGTCTCAGGGACTCCCTGGGCCTCTCCAGCTGCCTTCAGGAGCCTCGCAAGCAGAGGATGCTAAGGTGAAAACTTGGAGGTGACCGTGGTCCGGGAGGGCAAGGAAGCTGTGGTCTGTGGGAAAACAGAAGGGACCTGGAGAGCTGGTCACTAGGGGCGTGTCCTGGGTACCTGCCATACCCCCTACCAGGTCCCCAGGGGCCACAATCTCCCCAGCTTAGATGCAGAGGTCATGGACTGTCCGAGCTGGGGGAGGGAGGCCTTGTGGGTGACCGGTGGACCCCAAGCCCCGGCTTCACATCAGGGGCTGTCTGAATTACATCCAGGGTTGGGGGCGGCGGGGGGAGGGGGGCAGGAGGTGTGCTACAGAACAAAGAAGAGAGAAAGTGAGAGCTGGCACGGACCTCGGAGCTGGACCCAGAGAGAGTTGGACTCCCTAAAGGGAGGCATGAGGAAGCGCCCACCCCCCCCAACTTTGGGTCAGCTCTAGCCGATCCTGGGGCGGGCGCGGGGAATGTCCAGGACCTCCCCTGAGCTCGGCCCTGGGTGGCGGAGAGGAGGGCAGGGCGGCCAAAGGGGAGCCGGCGCCCAGGTCAGTCCTCCCGCCCCTCCCCCGCCTAGGCCCCTCCCCCTCCCTTCCAGGATAAGCAGTCCTTCCGCTCTGCTCGGTCCCAACAAAGTCAGTTCGAGCTCCCGATCGCCGCCCTCCCCAGGCCCCCTCCCCGCCTAAGCCCTGCAGCACCTGGGCCCCGCCCCACCTGGGCCCCAGCCCCTGCTCACCTGGCTCGGCCGGGGCGCCGTACGAGCGGCCGGGGTCGGGACCGCGCCCGCCCAGCCCGTCCAGGGGGCCCGAGCCCGAGACGCGGGGGCTGCGAGCCCCGGACAACAGGGGCTCGCTCTCCTCCATGGGGCCGCCGAGGCCGGGACAGCCGCCACGCGTGTGCTCGCCGCCGTGCCCCCGCCGCCGCCGCGGAGCGCCGTCTCTAGCTCCGCGTCCGCCGCCCTCCCGGGCCCAGCTTGGGGCGGGGCCGGCCCGTGACGCTACGGGGCTCCCCTCCTGGGGCTGCCCAATGAGCGCGGAGGGAATCCCGTGACCCGGGAGGCGGGGCTGCCCCGGCCCCGCCCCTAGGCCGGGAGGGTACCCTCTAGAGCCCCCTAACCCCTCGGGAGCGCTGTGGAGGATAAGCGGGGGCCGGGGGACCCGGACAGACCCTCTGGAGCCCGGCAAAGCGAGGGAGTCAGGCCCAGACTCTCGTATCCGGAAATTCACTAATTAGTCAATTACTGCGGGCCAGAGTGGGGAGGAGGGAGATAGGGACGTCTGCAAGGGCGGGGCGGGGGGCGTCCTTCTCGAGCCTCAGGGGTCTCGGCTTCCCCAAGCGCAGAATCTGAGAGTTGGGGGGCGGTAGGCTGCCAGAGTCAGGGAGCCGTGGACTCAGCAGCCTCATCTTTTCTCTGCCTTAGTTTCCCCATGTGTAAAATGGTGTGATGATAGCACAGGACCTCCCTCGTGGAGTTGTGTTTGAGGATCAAATGGAATATTTGTAAAGCGCTTGGCAAATGTTTAAGTGATAATAGGCATGGTATTGTTATCGGGAGTGACACCTGAGGACTCGGTACCTTGGGGAACAACCCATTGGATTCTCTTGGCGGGGAGGCGGAGGGAGACAGAGAGACAGAGAGAGAAGAAGGAGAGAAGGAAGGAAGAGAAAGAATGAAGGAAAAGAGAAAGGAAAGAGAAGAAAAGAAAGGAAGGAGGGGAGGGAGAGAGGGAGGAAAGAAAAGAAAGAATTCATTGCACCCTGGGACCATTCTTCTGATTGTTAGGAAGTTTTTCCTCGTGTCCTTCATTTGCTGTTGAAAAGAGCAGCGCGTTGAAAATTCCTCCTGGTCGTCCCCAGCTGGTTCACAATCAACCGAGTTCTAGTATAAGCAGCTAGGTGGCAGAACAGATTGCATACGGAGTCAGTAAGACCTGAGTTCAAATGTTGCCTCAGATACTAGCTGTGCCTGGGCAAGTCATTTCACTGGTCTGCCTCAGTGTTGTCATCTGTAAAATGGGAATCATAATAGCGCCTACCTCCCAGGGCAATTGTGACGATCCATTGGGATCACCTATATTAAGTGCTTTGCCAACCTTAAAGCGATATGTAAATGTGCACTATTATTATTACATTAAAATACACTTAAGTTCTCTAGTTTCAGAGGGAAACTGCCCAGAAATTAAGGATGGGGAACATGAAGTAGAACTACAGAATGAGAGTTGAAAGGGGCCTTGGAGATTATCTGGGCCTTTCAAGTGAATTCTTTGAAGTCTGCTCTATCCAGCTCCAAGGTCTACAGGCAGACCTTATTTTATGGCTTCCCAGATAATGCATTTTTTTTTACAGATTGGAGGTTTCTGGCAACCTGCATCAAACATGTCTGTCAGCACCATTTTCCCAACAACTTGTGTTCAGCCTGTGTTTCTGTGTCACACTTTGGTCATTCTCACAATATTTCAAGCTTTTTCGTTACTATTCTATCTGTTATGGCAATCTGGGACCAGTGATCTTTTGATGTTGCTGCCATAATTGGGGGGGACACCACAAACCATGCCCATGTAAGACAGAAATTGCCATAGAGAAGCTAGGTGGAACTATGTGACCCTGGGCAAGTCACTTAATCTGTTTGCCTCAGTTTTCTTATCTGTAAAATGGGAATAATAATAGCACAACCCTTTCAGCAACTTTTCTTATTTCTTCTTCATCTCACTCTCCACAGCAACTGTTCCAAACCTCTTCTTCTGTCTTTAAACTTCCCACCTCTTCCCTGCCTCAACCTCTGCTCTGAGGTCCTCACTTGATACTTGAAGGAGAAAATACAACCCACTCAATGTGGACAGCTCCCACTTTTCCTCTTCTCCACACTTCAAAGCCCTTTGGCATCATTCCCTGCTCCCTCTTCATTTATTCCAGTCTCTGATAAGGATTCAAGTCATCTAACATTTATTAAGTACCTACTGTGTGATAGGAAGTGTGCTAAGTGCTGGGGGTACAAAAAGAAAAGGCCAAGAAATAAGGCTCTCTCCTTGAGGAGCTCACTAGCTAATGGAGAGGTGGTCCTTTTCCTCCACAAAACCATCACTCCTGTGTCCTTAATCTCATTGCTCCTCATCTATTTCTCAATCTATCCTTATCTATCAGTCCCTTCTCAGCTGCTTATGATAAAAATGATATGCTTATGATATGCTTATGCTCATGATAAAAAATTATCATAAGATCCTACCATTTCCTAGAAGCCTGCAGCTCTCCTTCCTTTTGCCTCCATTTCCTCTCTCTGTCTCTCTGTCTCTGTCTCTCCCTGTCTCTCTCTGTCTCTCTGTCTCTCTCTTCCCCTCTCTCTCTCTTTTGTAAACTCCCTGTAATCCAGCTTATGACTCATCACCCAGCTGAAACTGCTCTCTCCAAAATTACCAATGGACACAAGTATTTATAGAAGCTCTTTGTGGTGGTAAAGAACTAGAAATGAAGGGTGATACCCATTCACTGGGGAATGGACCAGACAGTTATGGCATATGAATATGAAGGAATATTATTGTGCTGTAGGAAATGATGAGGTGATGGATTCAGAGAAACATGAGATGCCTTGTATGAACTGATGCAAAGTGAGGTAAGCAAAAGAACTTCTACAGTAACAACAACATTATAAAGACAAACAACTTGGGAAGGTATAAGCACTCTGATCAATGCAATAACCACCCACAATTCCAGAGGAGCAGTGATGAGCCAAACTGCCCACCTCCTGCCAGAGATGTGATGGGCTCAGGATGCAAGATGAAATCGTTTTGGACAAAGCCAATGCAAGACTTTGTTTTGTCTGACTATACATATATGTTATGAGGATTTTGTGTTTCCGTTTTTCAGTAGGAGTGGGGAAGGGCAGAGGGAGAGAAAATAGATTTTTGTTCATGGAAAAAAAAAGTGATTTTAAAAAGTAACCCATGATCACTTAATTGCTAAATCTAATGGACTTTTCTCAATTCCCACCCTTCTTGACATCCCTGCGGTGTTGGACTCTACTAACTATCCTGTCATCTTGGTTATTTGTTCCTCTTGTGATATTAGCCTTCTGGATCTCCCCCACGTCAGTACCTTCTCTATTCAGCTGCCAAGATGTTCCTAAAGCCACAGAGAAGCTAAATGGAGCTATATGACTCTGGGTAAGTCACTTAATCCATTTGCTCCAGTTTCCTTTTCTGTAAAAATGGGAATAATAATAGCACAAACCTTTCAGTATTGTTGTGAGGATCCAATGAGATATTCAAAAAGTGCTTTGCAAATCTTGAAGTGCTATGTAAATGCTAGTGTAGCTCTGACCATGTCACCCTCCCATCAGTAAACTCCAATGCTCCCTAGTACCTCCATGGTCAAATATGAAATCCTCTGCTTGACTTTTAAAGCCCTTCATAACATGATCCCTTCCTACCTTTCCAGTCTTCTTACACCTTGCTCCCCTCCAAATTGGGATGATGATTTTGATGCCCTCTACTCAAATTAATCTATATGTATTCAGTTGATTGTGATTTGATGAGTATCAGTGATTGTATCTGTGAATTAAGCAGAATAGAATTAAGTTTCAGGTAAATATGTCAGTTGATGCTGGTAGGATGAGTTATGAATGATGAATCCGCCATGTATTCATAATTATATTAACTGTATCTGATTTATCAATTGGATTCATGTTGTTGGTTAGACAGAATAAGAATGGTATTGCTGCACCCCTCCCCCTCCAGTCTGTAGAGTGCTATAACAGGTTCATAAGTTGCTGAAATACCCCATCACCCCTGATGAATCACTGCCATCCGCTTCCTGCTGACCTTGGCTTCAAACCCGCAACATCCTAAGACACTGTCTGTCAACACTAAGGCCGTCTGACTTGCGAAAGGCTTGGGATGGTGTTGGAAGGGTCTCAAGACCTTTGGAGAGCCCTTCCTGAGATGAACTCTGGAAGGCCTGTGGACAAGGTCATTTTGATTGATGGACATCACCCTTAGCTGGCCGTAAGATTTCTGCACTTCTGGAATTGGCCAATTATGGAATTGTACCACCTCATTCTGGTTTTAGTTCTCTCTCAATGGCTATAAAAACAATTTCTCCTCAAGTAGAGGGCTCCGTGATCCTGAGGGAGAATTTAGGGACCCCAGACTCCCTCATAAGTTGATTAGTCATGCTTGGAGATCTCAATGGCTCTCCTCCAACTCTTTCCCTTCTTACTGTCCATCCCCCATGGCTGGCATGCTCTCCCTTCTCACCTCCAAGCCTCAGTCAAAATGCCACCTTCTACAGGAAGCCTGCCCTTGTCGCCCTCAATGCCAGTGCCTCCAGTTTACCCGATACAAGCTTGTCTGTGCAGTTACTTGCTTGTTGCCTCCCCCCGTTAGACTGTAAGGTCATTGAGAGAAGGGACTGTCTTTTGCCTCTTTTTGTATCCCCAACACTTACCACAGTGCCTGGCACATAGTAGGTACTTAATAAATGCTTGTTGACTTGACTTGGCTTTGTCCTCTTCCCACCTGTCCAACCACACCTTCTCAGTCTCCTTTGTTGGGTTGTTATCCATATCGTTCCCCTAGCTCTGAGTGAACCCCGACTTTCTGTCTTGTGCCCTCTCCTCTTTTCTCTCTACACTCTCTTAGCTATTTCGTCAACTCTCACTAATTCAATTATGATCTCTCTGCAGATGACTCCCAGACCTAAAATCCAGCCTCAGTCTCTGTCCTGAGCTCCATTTCTGCATCACCATTTATTTTTCTGTTGGACTTTTCAAACTGGGTGGCCCGTAGGACACCCAAATTTAACACGCCCAAAACCACACTTATGAACTTTCTTCCCAAATTCATCCCTCCTCCCACTCTTCCTGTCTCTGCCAAGTGTACCACCATGCCTCCAGTTATTCCCCTCCTCCTCTCTAATCTTCACACCCTTGGTGTCATCCTGGACGCCTCACTCTTCTCAGACTACATATTCCAACAGGTGCCATATTGGTAAATTTTACCCCCACAAGGGATCTTTTCTATCCCTTCTCTCCACTCACATAGTCATCACCCAAGTTTGGGCCCTAATCATCTCTCCATTAGACTCTTTTACATATATATATATATGTGTGTATGTGTGTGTGTGTGTGTGTGTGTGTATGTGTGTGTGTGTATATATATATATATATATATAATATATACACATACATATATACACACATAAACATATACATACATACATACATACATATACTGTAGCCTCTTAATTGATCTGAATGAATGTAAACTCTCTGTGGTTGGCAGGTGGTTAGTATGATAGGCCAAAAGAATCTTTCCTTTCCAGAAGAGCTTTGTGATGTTGGTAGCAGCCTCCTTCTCAACTCCTCCTTTAGATGTCCCCTGGGGCATGACTCAGTGCCCTCACTCAGACATATTTGGAGCCACTTGAACTGTTGGGGAAAGGTCAATGGCTGGAGAACAGGTTCCCCAGGGCTAATTGCCTCTGCGGGCAGAGTCCAAGAAGGCTCTTACCAAGCCTCCTTCTGCCACTCAGATCTTCTTATTCAGTCATTAACTAAGGTTGATGGTCTGAACTGATGTGGTCAACTCTTTCTCTGTTTTGGACACACATATGAAATCATCCTCAGCAGTGCCTCAAAGGGGTCCCACCTCTCACCAGGGTCTCTGCCAATGAAGACTGCAGCCAGTGGAGACAAGCCTCAGGGCCCAGGCTCTGGTCCCCAGATCCAACTGCATTCCTCCGCTCCGCCCCATATTACATGTCTTCTTTCAGACTCAGCTGTGAGCCAAGAGTCTCTATCTCTTTATCTCTCCTTGAATCAAGTGCCCAAAGCTTCCCTCTATAACCCTGGTGTCCCAGGCCCCCAAACCCTCGTGACAGCAGGCCCAAAGACATTCCATTCTGACTGGCAGCCGTCCAGTTCCCAGGGTGCCATTGTTCTAAATTCTACATGGGGAGTGTTGCAGCTGTAGCTACCATCCACTCCTGGAACTCAGTCAGCAGGCAGCATGCATGCTATCAGATTCAATGTTTACTAAGTATTTCCTGTGTACCAAACGCTGTGCTAGGCACAGACACACACACAGACACACACACACACACACACACACACACACACACACACCAAGTGATAATATCATAGACTTAAAATTAATCAATCAACAAACATTCACGAAGCACCTACTCTATGTCAGGCGCTATACTTGGTGCTGAGGGTACAAAGACAACAAAAAATACTCATCCACAGAATGTCCACTTTTGTTTTCGTTTGGTTTGTTTTGTGGCTTTCTGGTGAGGCAATCAGGGTGAAGTGACTTGCCCAGGGTCACACAGCTAGTAAATGTTACGTGTCTGAGGCCAGATTTGAACTCAGGTCCTCCTGACTCCAAGGCCAGAGCTCTATCCACTGCGCCACCTAGCTGCCCCTGGAAGTCTACTTTCTAACTGGGGAGACAACATGTGAGCATGCGTATATGTAGGTCTAGACCTGCATGGGTATATATGTATACATATGGATGTTTTTATATGGTATATATTACAGAAAGAACTCTAGGTGGTTTGGGGAAGAGAGGGCCTAGAGGATGGGGGGGGCATGGAAGGCTTCATGTAGGTGGTGCTTGACCTGAGTCTTGACGGGGATTCTACGAATTGGAAGTGGAGCCTACTGCCTGGTATGTAGTAAGAACGTAATCAATGCTTGTTGACTGACTGACTGACTGACTGAGGGGAAGAAGGAATTTGTTGGGGGAAAGGCTCAATGCCTAAAGTGGAGAACAGCCCATACACATTGTGGAAGCCAAGAGATGGAGGGTCATGTGGAAGAAACAGTGAGTGGGGCACAATAGTTGGGCTAAAGACAGTGTAAGAAGCTGCTCAGGTTCGAAGGGGCCCATCTGTGAAGGACTTGCACCAGCAAACACAAAGCTCTGGAGCTCTCAGGAGCCACTAGGATTTATCGGGTGAGGAAGCAGGGGTGACCTGGGCAGGCCCACTCTTTGAGAAAATCTCTTTGGAGGCTGCCTGGAGGATGCTTTGGAGAGGGGAGAGCTTGGGACCCGAAGGCCAATTAGAAGGCTGTTTACAAATGTGCAGGGGAAGAATGATGAGGGCCCAAGCTGGGCACAGGGGGCTGTGTTGTAGACACAGAAATATTGAACTTGGCAGTTGATTGGGTGAGGGTATGAGGGAGACAGTGAGGCCTCTCGGATGAGCTTCCACGTTCTCTGTGTGCATCCTGTTTGGACCTATTCTGCGTGCCTGCTGTCCGCTGCCCACCCCCAGCTCCTCACGGTTACGCTCCAAGAGGATTCTTTTGGTTTTTATTTGTGTCCCAGGTGGTTCTCGTGGTACTTGGCTACACTCTCTGCCTCCTTTCCTCCTTCTGCTCCTCTCACACACTCAGGTCTTTGCTATCTGTCTTCTGACCTCGTCATCCACCAAAACTGCCCTCCCCAAAGTCATCAATTCTCTTTCCTCGTAGCCAGATCTACAGGTCTTCCCTCAGTCCTCACCCCTCCCACCTTCTCTGCTGCATTTCACTCTGCTGACCACCCTCTCCTCCCCTTCAGGCTTTCACGATTCCCCCCCACCCACTCTCTCCTTTGCTGCCTTGTGTCCGTTAACTGCGGGTGCTCCCCAACGTCCTGCCCAGATCTCCTTCTCTCCCCCCTCTCTACACTATGGTCACCTCGGCTGATCCCATGGGTTTAACTACCAATTCTGTGCAGATGACTCTCAGGTCTTTATTTCCAGCCCCGGTCTCCCCCATCTCATATGGCCAACCACCTACTAGACATTTCAGACTGAAGGTCCTGGAGACATCTTAAACTCAACATGTCCAAAACCGAACTCATTATCTTTCCACCTAAACCCTCCCCTCTACCAGCTTCTCTATTTCTGTCCTGAAGCACCAATGCTCTTCCAGTGTCCCAGGTTCATGTTGTTGAGTCATAACTCTTCTGACCCCATTGGGGGTTTTCTTGGCAGAGATACTGGAGGGGTTTGCCATTTCCTTCTCCAGCCCATTTGACAGATGAGGAAACTGAGGCACACAGGGTGAAGTGACTTGCCCAGGGTCACACAGCTAGTAAGTGTCTGAGGCTGGATTTGAACTCAGGTCCTCCTGACTCCAGGGCTGGCTCTCTATTCAGTGTGTCACCTAGCTGCCCCAGGTCCATAAGCGCATCATTTTCCCTGACTTCTCATCCCCCTCAATCTATATACCCAATCAGTTGCCAAGTCTCACTCTTTCTATCTTCCCAACATCAGGCCTCCCACCCACAGGTGACCATTTTAGTTCAGGTCCTCATCCCCTGTTGCTTTATTTTTGCAAATGGCTGCCAAAGGGAATTTTCTTGAAGCACAGCCCTGACCATGCCTCGCCTCCACTCAACCAACCCTATTGCTCTCCTTTCCCTCTGGGCTACAATGTGAACTCCTCTGCTTAGCTAGGAAAGCCTTCCCCAACTTTAACTCAACCAGTCTTTGCAGCCTCACTGGATGCTGTTCACCCTTCCACAGTCTGATGCAGCCAAACAGGCTTGTTCCCTCTCATCTCCCACTTCTGTGCCTTTGCATTGACCATCTTCCATGCCTAGAACACACTGCTTCCTTACCTTCATCCTTTAAGATGCAACTCAGGCACTGTCATCAGGGTGAAGCTTTTCCTGAACTACTCGACCACTGGTACTCACCAGACAATAATAAGAATAATAATGGCTAACATTTATATAGCAGTTACCATGTGCCAGGCACCGTGCTAAGCATTTTATAATTATTTGATCCTCACGATAACTCTGGGAGGGAGGTGTTATTATTATTATCCCCATTTTACAGATGAGGAAACTGAAGCAGTCAGAGGTGAGGTGACTTGCCCAGGGTCACACGGCTTGGAAATGTCTGAGGCCAGATTTGAACTCAGGATTTCCTGACTCTAGGCCTCGTGCTCTATCCACTGTGCCACCTACCTGCCCCTAGTATTAAATGCTCCCTTGTCTTACTTTGTATTTATTTAACTACTTTGTATTATATTTATACTTATTAATTTTGTGTTATATTTATATTTATTAATTTCGTATTATATTTAGATTTAGCTGTGCTATGTTATATTTATATTTATTAACTTTGTATTATTTTATATGTAGCTACTTTGTATTATATTTATATTTATTAACTTTGTATTATTTTATATGGAGCTACTTTGTATTATATTTATATTTAACTGCTTTGTATTATATTTACATTTAGTAACTTTATCCTGTATGTATTTTTGTATGTACTTGTCTTCTCTATTAGAATGTCAGCTCCCTGAGAGTGAAGAGTGTTGCCTTCTTCATACGTATATCCCCAGCACCCAGCCCAATGCCTGGCACACAGTAGGTGCTTAATAAATATTTGTTGGGCCATTTGCCCAATAATCACCAAACAGCCCCAAGTCGAGGGTTCCTCAGTTTTGTTTTCTTTTTGTTTGGTTTCGGTCTTACTTAGGGGTCCTCACAAATATCAGGGCCAGGAAAATGTAGCCAAACTAGCTGCATCCTGGGTGCAAGTGTGCCGGCTCTGCTGGCTGCTTGGGCTGCTTTGTGTGACTGACGTGAAGGAACCCACCCTTCCCCAGATACAAATGTATTCTGAACGGCGTCTCCACCTTACCAGTTATAGTCTCTGTTCCCTGCCCCTTACATCCTAAAAAGTTATCAGACTCTAAAAGGGATCCACCCTTACAGTGTGAAAGAGGGGTTCTGTTTGTTTTGTTTGGGCAATAGACAGTTAATAGCAGAAAATCCCACTGTCCATGGTACAAGATTGATGATTTTACAAAAACAGTCAAAGCATGTGAGAGCAAAGATTCAGAGCTTAGTGTGCAGACAATGGCCCTTTTAAGAGGTAAAATTGTGCTCATGATTTCAAGAGAGTAAAAAGTGCTAGGGGAGGGAGGAGAGGGACACAGGAGACACAGGAATACCTGAATGATTCATAGCTTGGCTGGTAGGCAAAGGAAGGTGAGAATAGAAGAGAGACAGAAAAAAAAAAAGACAGGAGGAAGAGTGGGGAAGCTCCAGATCATTATTAACATTAGGGAAATACAAATTAAAACAGCTCAGGTTTCCCCTCATATCTCTCAACTTGGGAAAGATAATAAAAGACAAAAACAGTCAACCATGGCAGAGCTGCAGAAAAACAGGCATACTCATACACTCTTGGTGGAGCTGCAAATTGGTCCAAACATTCTGGAAAAACATTTGTAATCATGCAAGAACAGTCACTGAATTGTTTATACCCTTTGACTCACAGTTGCCATATACCCCAAGGAGGTGAAGGAAGAAATGTCCCTTTCATACACAAACATTTGTAGCCACACTTTTTTGGTGGCAAAAATACTGGAAACAAGGTGGGTGCCCATGGATTGGGCAATAATAAAGCAAATTGTTGTACATGCATGTAATGGAATGTAGATAGACAGACAGATAGGTAGATAGATAGATAAGATAGATTACCTTTCCTTATATACCCAGCACTTAGCACAGTGCTGAGAACAGAGTAGGCACTTAATAAATGCTTGTGGATAAGGATAATGATGATGTGCTAGGAGAAATGCAGAATTCAGAGACATGAGAAGATTCAAACCAACACAAAGAAAAGAAAATGGATAGAGCAACTGGCCCTGGAGTCAAAAGGACTCAAGTTTAAATCTGGCCTCAGACACTTACTAGCTGTGTGACCCTGGGAAAGAAGAAGAAGAAGAAGAAGAAGAAAGAAGAGAAAAGAAGAAGAAGAAAAGAAGAGAAGAAAGAAGAAGAAGAAGAAGAAAGAAGAAGAAGAAAAGAAGAAGAAGAAAAGAGAAAAAAAAGAAGAAGAAGAGGAAGAGGAGGGGGAGGGGAGGGGGAGGGCAGGGGGAGGGGGGAGGGGGAGGGGGACGAGGAAGAGGAGAAAGAAGGAAGGAAGGGAGGGAGGGAGAGAGAGAGAGAGAGAGAGAGAGAGAGAGAGAGAGAGAGAGAGAGAGAGAAGAGAGAGAGAGAGAAAGAGAGAAAGAAAGAAAAAAAGAAAGAAAGAAAGAAAGAAAGAAAGAAAGAAAGAAAGAAAGAAAGAAAGAAAGAAAGAAAGAAAGAAAGAAAGAAAGAAAGAAAGAAAAAAAGAAAAGAGAAAGAAAAAGAAAATGGAGCTGGGAGAACAGAAGACACAAGGAGTACAATTATGTAAATGAAAACAGTTCATCCATAAACACTTATTAAGGGCCTACTTTAGGCCAGGAGCTGTGCTAAGCTGTGGGTTTTTAAAATAACAGTAAATGGCAGTCACAATCTGATCTCCTGTGATGACCACTCTTGGTCCTGTGGGGAGATAGTAAGACCTGACCTCTCACATCAGAATGTATGTAGAATGGTGCACATCCTCACTGTCCGATGTGGACTTGGTTACAAGAGAGAATTCAGAAAGGTGCTGGGTTTAGGAGGGCATAGGCATAGGCATAGAGAGTGAGGGGACAGTAATATTAATAATCAGAAACTTCAATAATTGTTTTCTAAGAAAAGAGTGAGGAATCTAGAATATATTGGGGAGAAACAGAAAGGGGAGCAACCAGGAGAGCAGAGAGGACTCTCCTGGTATCTCCCCATGGACCAAGAGATGAAGTGGGAGAGAGGTGAGTGCTGGGAGAGAAATCTCTTCCTCCAAAGCCCAGGCAGAGAAGCCTTGAAAATTTGGGGAGAAGCCTGGCCTGGGAGTCAGGAGGCCTGGATTTCATGGCCAACCTTGCTGTGTGATCTTGGGCAAGCTCCTTTGTTTCTCTGGGCCTCAGTTTCCTTACTTGTAAAAATTGGAGGATGGATTAGATGATCTCTTAAGGCCCTTTCAGCTCCTCCTGTCTATGTTCTAGGAATGGGGCTTTCTAGGGTGCATCCCCAATGAGTCAATGAACAGAGCACCCCAAAAGTGTTCCTTGCAGGTGGAGCCAACATGCTCCCAAGACCCAAACTACACAGCCCACAGCAGAGCTGGAAACCAAAAAAAGTCCCCCTTTAGTGAGTGCCCTGAGCGGGCAGCAGATGGCAGCAGAGGGCGTTCTTGTTCCCCTCCATCCTGAGGATGCGTGGCACCTATTTCCCTGGAATCCAATGCAAGTATTTACTAAGGGTCACTGGAGGGAGTTCTTCTAGAAAAAGAAATGCAAAGTATTGAGAGCCCCTTGGCAAAGCTGGCCAAACTCTTTAAAAATCAGATGAAATACAATGTAACAGGCAACCCAGCCTAGCAGAACGCTGGGCTCAGGGTCAGGAAGGACATTCGAATTCCGACTCAGATAATTACCAGCGGCCATAAGGCATTGGGCAAATTGCCATTTTTCTCAGCCTCAGTTTCCCTATCTGTAAAATGGGGATAATTATAGCACCCACCTCCCAAGGTTGTTGTGAAGATAAGTGCTACGTTCAATCTCATCGAAGGCATCTGACAAGATGGCTGAAAACATCATGCTAAAAAGCATGGCAGCAAGCACACAATCTTGCTTGACTCCACTGGTGACTGGAGAGCATTGTCCATTATCCACAGCCCAGGCAAGCATGCCATCTTGGAACTAGCGTACAATACTGCTAACTTCTCTGGGCAACCCAATTCTGCCATAATTTTCCAGAAGCTCCTACAACTGACAGCATCAAAGGTCTTGTTCAGATCTACAGATGTTGTGTACAGACTCATGTTCTGTTCTGGGCATTTCTTCTGGAGTTGTAGAGTAGATGGGAAGAAGGAAGCAGGGGTGAGCATTGTTTAAACCTTACTTTCATCTGATTTGGCTCAAAGAGAGGGTAATGTACATACTCATTGGGTATAGATATCTATCTTACCTGATAGGGAAGTAGGAGGGGAAGGGGAAAAGAAAAGGGGGGAGCTGATAGAAGGAAGGGCAAATTGGGGGGGGGGTGATCAGAAGAAAAATACTGGTGAGGAAGGACAGGGTGAAAGGAGAGACAAAAGTATAAAAATCCTGCTTACCACAGGAGGTGGGGATCCCACCCTGCAGTCAAAACACACACAAAAATATGTACAAAACCTTTTGCAAAGATGATTCCACTCACCAATGGTACATGAAATTTGTGCACACTTATGGACAGCATGAAATCTAGAAGATCTCAAAGATGAACAGCTCTTGTCGCAAGAGAACTCAGCAGGTATCGCATCCAAATAGCAGTCCTGAGTGAAACAAGGCTGGCAGATGAAGGCCAGCTTACTGAAGTCAGAGCTGGATACATGTTTTTCTGAAGTGGCCACAGTGAACGGGAGGGCTGTGAAGCTGGTGTGGGTTTTGCAATCAAAACTAATCTAGTCAACAAGCTTGTGTGTCTCCCAAAAGAAGTGAACATCAGACTGATGACAATGCAATTGTCACTTACAGGAAAATGCCACACCACCATCATCAGTGCCTATGCTCCCACCATGATGAACCCCAATGAAGTCAAAGAGAAATTTTATGATGACCTGGAGACTCTCATTGTCAATGTGCTGAAAGAAATCAAGCTTACAATTCTAGGTGACTTTAAGGCAAGAGTAGCCACAGACGTGTGCCAGCAGACATGACAGGGAGTCTTTGGGAGGAATGGAGTCAGAAACAGAAACAGCCACAATCACTTACTTCTGAAGACTCGTGCATTCATGACCATCTCATCACCAACACTGTCTTCCATTTACCTAAACATGATTGAACTTTGTGGATGCACCTTCACAACAAACATTGACATTTAACAAACTATGTCATTGTAAGGAGAAGAGAGACAGGACGTAAGAGTGACGAAGGTGATGTGTGGCAATGTGGGGCACAGAGCATTGGACTGATCACAGACTTATCCTCTCCAAGCTAAACGTTTGCATTCTACAAAAGTAGCGTCCCCAAGGCAAAGCAGCTATCAGAAGACTTAATGTCAACAGATTGCAGCTCTTCTCTGAGAGTGAACGGTTCATTGCTACCTTGGAGAAAAGACTGAACCAACACACAGTTGGCAACAGTGGAGCAGAAAAGGAGTGGGCGGCTTTCAGAGATCTGGTGTGCAGCACTGCATTTCCTCATCTGGGCCAGGACACTCACAAACATCAAGACTGGGTTGATGAAAACGATGGGGAAATTCAGAAGCTGCTCAGTGAAAACCGAGAACTCCACAGGGTTTACCGGCAGGGTAGTTCATTTGTCCCTAAGAAGGCAGCATTTAACTCCAGGAAAAGTAAAGTCCAAGCAAAGCTTAGAGAGATGCAGGATTTTTGGCAGATGAGATTCAGTTTTGTGCTGACAGTAACTATCTGAAGTGCTTTTACAATGCCCTGAAGGCTCTTTATGGGCCAAAGACTTACGATGCATCTCACCTACCCAGTGCTGACAGAGCCACATTGGTTACTGCTAAGGTCATGATCCTGGAGAGATGGGCTGAACACTTCCACAGTGTTCTCAACAGACTATCCTCAAGCCGTGCTGAAGCCATTGACCATATACTTCATGTTGAAGTCAATCTTTAGCTGAACTTCTGACTAAAGAAGAGGTTTTGAATGTCATTAGTCTCCTCTTGTGTGGCAGAATGCCTGGTGCTCATTCTATTCCAGCTGCAATTCATAAGGCAGGGGGCCACTGATCATACGAAAGCTGATTGAGATCTGAGTTACATGGCAAGAGGAGGTTGCCTTCTTGGAGTTCAAGGATACCTCCATTGTCCATCTCTATAAAGGAAATAGGTTGTCCTGTGACAATCACAGGGTAGAGGGGGGTCCCCTCTCTTCATCATTCCTGGCCTGACTCTTGCCAGAGTCCTCCTCAATAGGCTGATCCTTCACCTGGAAGAGGCCATCTACCTGGGAGCCAGCGTGGCTTCAGAAAGGGCCAAGGAGCGGTTGATATGGTGTTTACTGCCCAATAGCTCCAAGAGAAATGCCAAGAGGAGGACAGAGGTCTGTAGGCAATGCTTGCTGATCTGGCCAAGGCCTTTGATGATGTCAGTTGTGGGGGCTTATGGAAGATTATGTTAAAGTTTGGTTGCCCAGAGAAATTTGTCAGTATTACAGGCCAATTCCAGATGGCCCACTTACTCAGGTTCTGGATGGCGGATGGTGCTCTAGCACTTTCCCTGTCACCAGTGGAGTGAAGCAAGGCTGCATGACCGCTCCCATGCTTTCTATGATGTTTTCAGCCATGTTGTCAGATACCTTCAGTGAGGGTGAACATGGCATCAAGGTCAGCTACTGCACTGATGTAAACTATGTAACTTGAAAAGGCTACAAACAAAGGCTAAAGTGGAGGGAGAGTTGGTTTGTGACTTTTTGTTAGAATATGATTGCACACTCATTGTGACCTCTGAGGCTTAGATGCAACAATGTATGTATTGATTCTTTGCCACTTGTGCTCATTTTAACACCAAGAAAACAGAAGTTCTCCACCAGCCAGCACCATACCATCCATGCATGGAACCAGTGGTTACAGCAAATGGAGAAGTTTTCAGTGCTATGGATAAGTTCAACCTATCTTGGCAGTGCATTCTCCAGGGATGTCCATATAGATGACATGCATTGCCAGAGCTTGCTCAGTGTTTGGGAAGCTCTGAAGGAAACTGTGGGAAAGAAGAGGTATTAGGCTGCCTACCAAACTGAAGGTCTACAGAGCCATTGTGCTGACCTCATTGTTATATGCCTGTGAAACCTGGACAATCTACCAGCACCATGCCAGGAAGCTGAATTGCTTCTATTTGAATTGTTTTAGGAAGATTCTGAAGATCACCTGGCAGGAAAAGGTACCAGACACTGAGGTCCTTTCTTGAACTAAACTGCCAAGTATTTAAACTCTCCTTTAGAGAGAGCAGCTCCAATTGGCTGGCCACATTGTTTAAATGTGAAACGTACATTTGCCCAAAAGACTGTTTTGCAGAGAACTCACTCGAGGCAAGTGCTCACTTGGAAGTCAGAAGAAGTGATACAAGATCTTTCTGAAGAACGTTGGAATCCACCGTGATACATGGGAGACACCGGCAGAGGACTGCCTGGCATGGCATACCCACATCAAAGAAGTTGCTGTGCTCTAGGAGCAAAGCAGAATTGCAGTAGCTCAAAAGAAATGTGAGATGTGCATATGGAGACATTTCCACTCCAGATGTTCATGTGGACAAATGTCCACGTGTGTGCCTGACCTGTGGTGGAGCCTTCCAAGCTCAGATCATTCTGATCAACCACGGCTGGACACGCTGTCTTTTGACCCCAACATAGTGATGTCATTTTGGTGACATCTTTGAGAGCAAAGGATGACCAGTCGGCTTCCAAACCCCCAAGTGTTGAATAACCAGCAGGCTGGGTTGGTATTGTCACATTGTAACCCTCCACAGCATTGCTCTGTATCGGAGCTGGCTGTATCACTTTGGGCTTGGGTCATGAATGGCTATATTGTTGTTTGATGGGCTGCAAGCTATGGAATGTGCCGGCTCAGAGCATCGCCCAAAGGGCACATGGCAAGAAGCAAGTTGGGGGTGCAGGAACTACTTGAGGAAAGCCCTGCGAAGGATGTACAGCTGGGAGAGAAGGTGAGCCAGTCAGGCAGGGAGGGCCAAGGACAAGCAGATAGCAACCTAGACGGTCCCTTGTCACGAGGTCATGGGAGTTCAAGGCAGGCCCCCCTACACCTTGGCACCAGCCCTGATGGTCATCCCATGGGAGCCCCACCCCATGGGGTGACAGTCACCCAGGTTGGGCAAACAGGGATGGGCCTAAGGGAGCCAAAAGAGTAACATACTCTGCCAGGGTCCTCGGCTTTGACCCCTAGGCCAATCCTCTCATTTGCCAAATGACACAGTGACAGGTAGCCTAGCCGGGGTTCAAGGCCAGTGTTCCCTCTGTTAGACAGCACAATCTGTGGCTCTGAGCAGAGGGATGCCGGGGAGAGCAGGGGCCTCTGGAAAATGGGAGAGGAGAAAGGGAAGTAGTCAAGTTAAAGACCTGAGATTTAGGGGCAGCTAGGCACCGGCCCTGGATTTAGGAAGACCTGAATTCAAATCCAGCCTCAGACACATAACTCTTACTAGCTGTGTGACCCTGGGCAAGTCACTTAACCCCATTGCCTAGCCAGAAAAAAGAAAGGAAAAAGACTTGAGATTTAGCCATTAATAACAACCTCAGCTGAGTGGTTCACAGATAAGAAAATATGTGTTAACTTGAGGAGAGAGAGAGAGAGCCTTACCACTTGGGCTGGGCTCAGAAGAACTCTCCCCCACTCCCCATCACATCACCTCCATCTGTCCCCCACCACACCCCCAGTCCATTTTCTAGCCTGCTACCAACTCTAACACAGCAGTGGTCAGATGCAGAGGCCGCCAGCACTGGGCAGGGTTGGTCCCCTTGAGTCAAGGTTGAGCTGAATCAGTCTGAGGGCAGGGTGTCTGGCGGCCATTCTTGACTCGATGGGCCCAGCTGGTGCCCGACCTCAGCCCGGCAGTGCAGGAGGGGAGAGTTCTCAGCACTCTGGGAGAAGTTATCAGAATGAGATGAGAGAGCAAACCACTTGAAAGCCACACTGCAAACAGGATGCCCACTATCAGAAGGGACATCTGATCACAGATCCAGGGCCAACATTGGCTGGTGGGACCTGCCCAGGAAGTCAGAAGGAGCATGGAGCCCAGTGATAACCCTTAATGAATCACCAGCCAGAGACTTTCAGACCTGCTCTACTGCCCTGGAGGACCAACCGCCCCACCAAGTCCTTACCCAGAGAGCTCTGCTCTGCCCTGGCCTCCTCAGAGTGTCTACAGCTGCCAGCCTGGCCCCCAGAGAACAGGACAGGAAGAAGGTGAGCAAGGCTTGGAGCAAGGGACGCTGGGGGGGGAGCAGGGAGGGAGGGAGAGCCTTCTCAATTCTGCCTCCTGGGCATTTTCCTTTTGATAGGTCCTCCCCTCCAGGGGCCACATCTACCTCTCCATCCTCAGCACAGAGCCCTCTTCAGGCTTCCTCTGCCTTTTCCCTCTTTCTTGCCTTCCTTGTCTGTCTCTCTTCCCTTGCTGCCTCTCCATCCCCCCCCATCTCTCTGTCACTCACTCTCTCCATTTCTCTGTCTCTGTCTCTCTGTGTCTCCATTAATCTCTCTTAGTCTCTGTCTTTATCTCTTTGTCTCTGCGTGTCTCTCTGTCACTGTCTCTCTTTGTCTTTCAATTTCTCTCTCTTTCTCTTTATTTTTGTTTTTATCTCTGGCTCTCTCAATCTTTCTCTATCTTTCTGTCTCTCTGACTGTCTGTCTGTCTCTTCCCTCCCTCCCTCTCTCACTGTCTTTCTCTGTCTCTCATTATCTATTTCTCTGTCTCTTTATTTCTCTCTCAATCTGTCTTTCTCTTAATCTTTGTCTCTCTGTGTCTCTGCCTCTCTCTCTCTGTCTCTGTCTCTCTGTCTCTCTGTCCTCTATGTCTTTCTATGTGTATATGTGTCTCCTACCACACAAACCTCCACCCATCTGTATCTGTCTGTTTCTTCCCTCCCCATCTCTCTCTCTTTCGCTGTCTCTCACCATCGAGTGCCTGAGGGATGAGAGATCTCCTTTTCCCCACTATAATGGGCTTTATTCATAACTAATTTCACTTTTATAATGATCAGATAACATTTCTCTAGCCCTTTGAAGCTTGCAATGCGTGTGCACAGTATCTCAGCTAATCCTCACAATAGCCTCCTAGTATAGTATTATTACACCCATTTTAGAGATAAGGAATCTAAGGCCCAGAGAAGTTTGACTTGCCCAGCATCACACAGCCAATGGGGTGGAAGGATGTATTCATAATTAATAACTGGTGCCGCTAGGTGGCGCCACAGTGGAGAGACTGAGTCCTGGGCTGGAGCCAGGAAGATTCATCTTCCTGAGTTCAAATCCACCCTCAGACCCTTACCAGCTGCGTGACCCTGGGCAAGTCACTTCTCCCTGTTTGCCTGTTTCCTCAACTGTAAAATGAGCTACAGAAGGAAATGGCAAACCCCTACAGTATCTTTGCCAAGAAAGACCCAAATGGGATCTTGAAGAGTCAGACACAACTGAATGCCTGGACAACAAAGAGAGGAGCTCCATGGCTGGACCCACGAAGTACTTTGCACCCCAGAAACCATTATGAGTCAATTATGACTCTTCAATAGCTGTTTAGGAGGCAAACATATCACAATCGATCAGTAATCAATTATATCAAATCAGTAATCAATTAATAAACATTAAGTGCCTATTATGTTCCAGGTACTGTGCTAAGCACAAGGAGCCAGGCCTGATGACCCCCTTACAGGCTCCTTCCCACTACCACAGGCTTTTCCCCCCATCTCTTTGTGACTGTTTCTTTGTGGGAACTCCCAGCATGGATACTTCTTCCACAGGTCCAGAAGAGTAACCCCTCTACCCCTGATAGCCTCTGGGAGCTGCCTGGACCCTTCTCCAGGGAGCCCAGGGTCCGAGCCCACACTTCCAGCCTTTTCTAGGTCCTCACCTGCCTCCACAGTCTATAAAATCTGCTACTGCCACTGACCCTCCAAAAGGGGCTGGTGGCACAGGATTTTCTTGCTTGGTTTGTTTTGTTTTCAATAAATTTAGAAATCCTCTTCCTTGACTACAAGAACCAGGGCCAAGAACAGTGGTAGTGGGAGAAGAAAGAGAGGGCAATGTCACAAAGGGTGTCACTGGGTTAGGGTTGGGGGCAGGAAAGGAAGATCATGAGGTCAGTTTGGGATATGTTAAGTGCAAGATGTCTACAGGACATCCGGCTTGGGATGTTCAATAAGCAGTTAGAGTGATGAGACTACCAGGTACAGCCAGATGGGAAATTCTGAGAATCATTAGCAGAGAGATAAGCACGGAAGCCATGGGAGCCGATGAGATCAACCAGGGCAGTAGTATAGAGGCAGAGGAGAAGAAGACAGAGTAGAGCTGAATTGGGTCACCAAGGAGTCAAGATGGGCAAGGGAGGAGAGAGAGAAAAGCTAGTGGGGGCGGGGGAGCAGGGAACTGGAGGGATTGTAGATCATGATAAGGATGAAGAATGGAATTAGGGATTTGGAAACTGGGAGTGGTAGAGTGATGAGAGACTGCAATCGGGAAAGGGAATCACAGAGTTCATAAGCATGCAAGTAGAAAACATGTGGGTGACACAAAATTAAGAGTACAAACATCTCTATGTGTAACTGAGGTGAGGTGGAGGAGGGCATGGGAAATGAATAGGTTGAAAAACTGGGAGGTTTGGGTGTTTGAGGGAGAGTCATTATATATGTTGAAGTCTCCCAGTATGAGGGCAGGAGTTGGGAAAGAGAAACAGACTGTGAGCCTGGCACTAAATTCATTGAGGTAGGAATGAGTGTCCCAGAGGTCAGTGGATGACAACAGCCCCCAGAACCTTGAATCAACAACTTCCCCCAACCTTTGAACCAGAGCACATTCCTCCCTCTACACACCCACTCAGTCCCTAGAGAAAATGGACTCAAGCTCAAAATGACGATGGAATGTCCTTCTCCAGCACTGCACCATGTCACTTTGGAGTGTTCCATAGGCAATGGGAGAGTGGTGTCTTGACTGCTGGGTCTATAAGGGCATTAAGCAGGTCACTCCTCAAGGCTAGCTCCTCTCTGGGCTTGGCTTCTATGGCTACTTGCCCTGTTCTTGTGGCTTCATCCTTCATTTTCAAAGAGGACCAATGACATCACGGGTGGTGTTTTGACTTGTACATGAATTGGATTTTAGTGGCAGACTCTGATGGATGTCAATTGGTGCACCTCTGGTGGCTGTTCTGACCTTGCAAATACAATGTTGTTTTCTCAGCCTTCATCCTGCTTAAAGTATCTGCTTCTCTTTTTTTCCCTTTTTTGTTAAGTGTTTATTTTTCCCCAATTATATGTACAAACAACTTTAACATCCATTTTTAAAACTTTGAATTCCAAAATCTCTCCCTTCCTCCCTCCCCACACCTTTTCAGGTTTTTCTGAGAACTTCCTGCTCATCATTTCTTATAGCATAATAATATTCCACCACAATCACATACCACAATTTATTCAGCCATTCCCCAATTAATAGACATCCCTTCAGATTCCAGTTCTTTGCTACCAGAAAAGAGCTGCTATAAATATATTTGTACATTTAAGTCCTTTTCCTTTTGTTTTTTATCTCTTTTTGGATACAGACCTAGTAGTGGTATTGCTAGGTCAAAGGGTATATGCATGGTTTTATAGTCTTTTGGGCATACTTCCAAATTGCTCTACAGAATGGTTGAATCAGGTCACAAATCCACCAACAATGCATTAATGTCTCATTTTCACCACATCCCCTCCACCATTTGTCATTTTCCTTTTCTGTCCTATTAACCAATCTAATAGGTATGAGGTAGTACCTCAGAATTGTTTTAATTTGCATTTTCTCAATCAATAGTGATGTAAAGCGTTTTTATATGGATATAGATAGCTTTGATTACTTCAGCTTAAAACTGTCCATATCTTTCAATCACTTATCAATTGAGGAAAGGTTGTTATTTTTATAAATTTGACTCTGTTCCTTATACTTGCTTCTAAATATTTTTTCACAGTTATGATTGCTATTTTCCTCCATCCTATTTCCCTCTGTTTATTCTGTTCCCTCCTTTCACCAGTCCCTCCCCAAAAGTGTTTTGCTTCTGACTACTGCCTTTCCCAATCTGGCCTCCCTTCTATTGCCCCACCCTTCTCTTATCCCCTTCCTCTCCTGTTTTCCTGTAGGGTAAAATAGATTTCTATGCCCAAATGAGTGTGTGTGCTATTCCCTCTTTGAGCCAATTCCAATGAGAATAAGGTTCACTCACTCCCTCTCACCTCCCCCATCTTCCCCTCCACTGTAAAAGTGCTTTCTTGCCTTTTTTGTGGAAGATAATTTGCCCCATTCTATCTTTCCCTTTCCCTTTCTCCCAGTGCATTCCTTTCTCACCCCTTAATTTTGCTTTTTTAGATATTATCTCTTCATGTTCAACTCACACTTGTGCCCTCTGTCTATACATACTCCTTCTAACTGCCCTAGTAATGAGATAGTTCTTATGAGTTACAAGCATTATCTTCCCATGTAGGAATATAAATAGTTTAACCTTAATAAGTCCCTTATGATTTCTCTTTTCCTGTTTACCTTTTTATGTTTCTTTTGAGTCTTGTATTTGAAAATCAAATTTTCTATTTAGCTCTGGTCTTTTCATCGGGAATACTTGGAAGTCCTCTATTTCATTGAATAACCACTTTTTTCCCTGAAGGATTATACTCAGTTATTCTGGGTAGGTGATTCTCGATTGTAATCCTAGCTCCTTTGCCCTCCAGAATATCATATTCCAAGTCCTCCAATCCTTTAATGTAGAAGCTGTCAAATCTTGTGTTATCCTGACTGTGACTCCATGGTAATTGAATTGTTTCTTTCTAGCTGCTTGCAATATTTTCTCCTTGACCTGGGAGCTCTGCAATTTGGCTGTAATATTCCTGGAAGTTTTCACTTTGGGATCTCTTTCAGGAGGTGATTGATGGATTCTTTCCATTTCTATTTTACCCTCAGGTTCTAGACTATCAGAGCAATTTTCCTTGATCATTTCTTGAAAGATGATGTCTAGGCTCTTTTTTTGATCATGGCTTTCAGGTAGTCCAATAATTTTTAAATTATTTCTCCTGGATCTATTTTCCAGGTCAGCTATTTTTTCCAATGAGATAATTCACATTGTCTTCTATTTTTTCATTCTTTTGGTTTTGTTTCATTGTTTCTTGATTTCTCATAAAGTCATTAGCTTCTATTTACTCAATTCTAATTTTTTGAGGAATTATCTTCTTCAGTGACCTTTTATACTTCCTTTCCCATTTGGCCAATTCTGCTTTTCAATGCATTTTTCTCTTCATTGGATTTTGTGCCTGTTTTACCATTTGGCCATCTGTTTTTAAAGTGTTATTTTCTTCAGTATTTTTTGTGTCTCCTTTACCAAGATGTTGATTCTTTTTTCAGGATTTTCTTGCGTCACTCTCATTTCTCTTCCCAATTTTTCCTCTGCATCCCCTACTTGACTTTTAAAATCCTTTTGGAGCCCTTCCATGGCCTGAGATCAATCCATATCTTTCTTTGAGGCTTTGGATATAGGAACTTTGATTTGGTTATCTTCTTCTGAGTGTGTGTTTTGATCTTCATTATCATCACGGTAACTTTCTATGGTCAGAATTTTTTCCTGTTGTTTGCTCATTCTCTAGTCTATTTCTTGATTTTTAACTCCATGCTGAAGTGGAACTTTGCTTCCCAAGTGGAGGATGCACTGTCCTAAGCTCCAGGGTTTTTTGGAGGGCTGTTTTCAAGGATACTTCTAGGGACCTGTCAGTTTTCAGTTCTTCCAAGGTGGTATGATCTAAGGAGAGGTGTTTACTCCTCTCCTGGCCTGTGCTCTGGTCTGTGACTGACCCAAGCACTCTTTTCTGCCCTGGAACTGTGACGAGGGTCCCTGCTCCCCTTTGGCCTGAAAGCTTTGGTGTGCTAGTGCTCCTGCTTGCCCTGGGACCACCAGCTAAGATTACAACCCAGATCTGAGTGTGGATGAAGCAACAGAGTCCTGCCCCTAATGCTAGCAAAGAGACCCCATAATATCCTTCTGGTCAGTTGTTCTACCCCCTTGCCTTCTATGGGCTAAGAGCTCCAGAAGCAGCTGCTGCTTCAGATTCAGTAATTCCCAAGGCCTGATCCTGGTTAGCTGGGTCTGCACTGGCATGGCCTCTGCTGGACTGTGACCTTTCCTGCCAGCCTTCTAAGTTGTCTTTGGCTGGAAAATTATTTCACCCTGCCCTTTTGTGGGTTCTGTTGCTCCAGGAATTGTTTTGTGGCATTATTTAAAGATATTCGGAAGGGGTTGGGGAAGAGCTCAGGCAAGTCATTGCCTTTTCTCTGCCATCTTGACTCTGCTTCTCGAAGTCTCTGCTTCATTCAATACTGTTGACACCCTCTTCTCTTCTCAGGGTTTTCATGACACTGCTTTTTCCTTATTCTCCTCCTACCTCTTTAAACACTCTTTCTCTAGCTCTTTGTTGACTCTGTGTCACATCACCTAACTGTGGCTGTTCCCTAAGGCTCTGTCCTAGATCTCTTTCTCTACTCACTCTACATTTTCTATCTCTTGGTTACCTCATCAACTTGTACAAGTTTAATTCCATCTCTATGCAGATGACTTCCAGATTTATATATCTAGTCCCAGTGTCTCTCTTGAGCTTCAATTCTGCATCAGTAATTAGCTATTGGACATTTCAAAATGGATGCCCTGGAGGCATTGCAAAGTGTTCACAACCACATGAAAGAATGTTCCAAATCACTAATAATAAAACCCAACATGAAAAAAAAATGGAACACTTTACCTACCAGTCAAATTACCAAGGGGATACTCTATAGATCTTGGTAAAATAATAACAAAATTCATTTAGAAAAACAAAACATATACACTATCAATGGAAATGATGAAAAGAAATCGGGGTGAAGGGGAAATAGCATTTCCAGACCTCACACTATATTATAAAACAGCAGTCATCAAAACCATTGGTTTAAAAAGGAGATAGATCAATGAAATAGACTAAATAGGAGAGAATCAGAAATAATGGAACTCAATAATTCAGTGTTTGATAAAGTAGAAAACATAAATTACCTAGGAAAAATCACCCTATTTGATAAAAACTGGAAAACTGGAAAATAGTCTGGGAAAAATCAGGCTTAGACCAACTCCTTACACTATAATCCACAATGCATTCTAAATGGATGTGCAACCTTAGTATTAAAGATTATACTATGAAAAAAATAGAGGGGAAACGTCATGTACTTTTCACAACTATGGGCAGGAAATGCATTTATAATCATATAAGAGAGAGAGGAAATTACAAAAGATGAAGTACATAACTTTGATTACTTAAAACTGAAAAGCTTCTGCACAGGCAACATTAATGCATTTAGGATAAGAAGGGAAGTGGTTGAATGAGGCAAGGGAAATCTTTGTATTACATTTCTCTGATAAGGGTTTGGTATCCAAAAGATATAAACTATTATACACACACACACACACACACACACACACACACGAATAATAGCCATTCTCTTATAGATAGTCAAAGCATATGAACAAACAGTTCTCAAAAGAAGAATAGCAAAGTGTTCACAACCACATGAAAGAATGTTCTGAATCACTAATAATAAAAGAAATGCAAATCAAAATAACCCTGAGGTTTCACCTCGCACCCTGCAAATTGGCAGAGTTAACCAAAAATGGCAACAGCCAATGTTAAAGGGGTTGTGGAATGATAAGCACACTAATACATTGTCGGTGGATCTGTGAGCTGGTGCAACCATTTTGGAAAGCAATCTATGTAAAAGAAATAATGTCTATACCCTTTGAACTAGAGACTATATTACTGGGCTTTTACCCCAAAGAAACTATCAAAAGTCCCCATATGAACCAAAATATTTATAGCAGCACTTTTTGTGATAGCCAAGAATTATAAACAAAGTGGATGGCCATTCATTAGGGATTTGGCTACACAAATCGTGGTCCATAAGTGGAATGGAATATTCTTATCCTATAAGAAATGATAAATGTGATGAAAACAGGGAAGCCTAGGAAGATGTATATGAACTGATGCAGAGGGAAGTCAGCAGAGAGGAGAAAATGCAAACACAATAATTGCGACAATTTAAGTGGAAAGAACAGCTACACCCAAAAGATCAGAAGTGAATGTAGCCAAATTAAAAAGATCAACCAGGACTTGAATGAAGAGCCATGAGGAGACACCCGCATCCCACTCCTTTGTGCAGGTGGCAGGCCAGCGAATATTACAATTTTCCAATATATTTCTCAGTCGTGCTCATTTGTTTCTTCTCTAAAAAAATAGCATTTGTTACATGGCATGGCTCTCTGGGAAGGGAAATGATACTGGGGACAACTAAGAAACAGAAGATATTAATAAAAACTTATTTAAAAAAAACTCATTTTCATTCCCCTGGAACTTCCCCCTTCCAACACGTTCCTATTCTGTCAAGGACACCTTTGTCTTTCCAGTCTACTGAGGTTCATAACCTCAGCATTGGCTGTGACATCTCACCTTGCCCCTCCAATCAGTCGCTAAATCTTGCCTTTTCTAACTTCATGACATCTGTTGCCTCTGAGCTTTTTTCTCCACTACACAGCTCCCACTGTAGTTCTTCGGGCCCCTGTTGCCTGTCACCCAGATCACTGCAGCACCTCTTCAATGGCCTCCCTGCCTCAATTCTCTCCCTGCCCTGCTCCAGCTGTGGCCAAAGTAATTTTCTTTAAACACAGATCTGACCATGGGACTCCTCTACTCAATCAAGCCCTAGTGACCTCTCTCTTGCCTCTAGGATAAATTTGAGTTGCTTTGTTTAGCTTTTACTCTTTATGCAATTGCAACCCAGCTTATCTTTTCAGCCTTATTGGACATTATTCCCCTTCCTGCATTCTCTGATCACACCAAACAACACCCCACCTCCCACCACCAGGCCTTTGTCCTGACCGTCCTCGAAGCCTGGAGTGCATTGACGATTCCCTCCACAACTCAACCTCATAGAGTCCCTCTTTTCCTTTAAGACACAGCCCAAGCGCCTGCTGCAGGAAGCTTTTTTTTTCCCTGATCCCCCATCTACTTGTGGCCTCCTTCCCATACTGCCTTGTATTTAAACTGCTTCACATTTGTTCTCTTTATATTTATTCTGTCTGTATTTAGACATGTCCTCATTGCCTCCCCCATTTTAATGTAAACTGTCATTAAGGATTGTTTGATTCCCATTGTATTTGTACTCCTATTGCCTGGTATACAGTAGGAACTTAATAAATACCAAATGACTGAATGATCACAACCCCCACCCCTTCCTAGATAGCCTCTTTCCCCTGGGTTTCCCTGCACTGCCCTGTCTCCTCCTTCCTGTCTGATTCTCAGTCTCCTTTGCCCAACCAGCCCTCCCCTAACTGCGGATATTCTCCAGAGCTCTGTCCTGGGTCCTCTTCTTTCTCTGAGCTCTCTCCATTAATGATCTTGCCAGCTCCTAAAGGTTCCACAGCTCCCATATGTCTTGATCTAAGCCTAGACTTTCCTCTGATCTTCAGTCCTGCATCACCAACTGTCTGCTAGACATTTCAAGCTGGATGTCCATAGACGTCTCAATGTCAGCATGTCCATGACGTAACTCATCACCTTTCCCTCCAAACCTCCCCCTTTTCCTTACTTCCCTATTACTGTCTGTGAGGGCACTACCATCCTCCCAGGTTCCCAGGTTGAGAATGAGTCATTCCCCATTCACCACTCTCATTGCCTCCTCGCCGCTCCCATAGCTAATCGCTTGTCAAATCTTGTCAATTTTACCTCCACAACATCTCCTGAATTCGCACTTCCTCTTCACTGAAATGGCCATCACCCTTGGTCAGTCCCTCAACACTTCTCCCCACACAATTACAACAGCTTCCTATTTGGTCTCTCTACTGGCTTCCAGTCTCTCCCCTCTCCAGTCCCTCCCCCACGCAAAGTATCCTCCTAAAGCTCAGATCTGACCACATCACATTGGCTCCCTCTTGCCTTTAGGATAAAATACAGACAAATTGCTTAATCTGCATTGTAAAGGGAGTCTCCTCAGCAGGAATTCTCTCTACTGAGGAAATTATAGGTCCAGTACAAAACACCCCACTCCAAAAAAATGTGTAAGCCATTATGCCAGCCACTAAGGAAGTAAAAGAAAAAACTCTCCAGCTGCCCTCAGGAAGCTTACATTTTGCTGGAGGGATAAAGTGTGTGCACATAGTTCATGCATAGGCTATAAAAATGAAATGCCCCAGATAGGGACTCCAACTGTGAATGGCATAAATGATTACCCAAAACAGCCCACACAGAACCTAAAGGCGGCAAGGGTACTGGTGGGGAGGGGGAGGAGGTGTAGGTTATAACTGAATTTAATTAACGAATCTTCAGATCTAGGCAAATAGAAGATAAGTAGAGTAGAAATATAAAGGTCACATACAATTCAATGCAATTCCTCCTCTTCCTCCTCCTTCCCTCCCCCAAGTTCAGGGCATAGAGAGTAACAGTATTTAATTATATTTGCTGATGGGGGGGAGGCGTGGAAATAAGCTCTAACACACACACACACACACACACACACACACACACACACACACACACACACACACACACACACACACACACACGATGAACCAGGAAAGCTCCCAGAAGCAGCTCCCATAGGAAGGATAGCTGTTCCCTGCTGTCTTTCAATTCAAGCCTTCTTCATTCTGTTTGCTGATATGAAAAGGGCAGTAGATTCAAGTTGTGACCCAGCCATTCATTAGCTGTATGACCTCAGGCTGATCACTTCCTCTTTCTGGGCCTCAGTTCCCTTATCTGTCTAGTGGGAATAATGTCTGCACCACCTACCTCTCTGGTCATAGTGGTTTCTAAATTATAAAGTGCTACGTAAGTATGAGCTCTTTGTGTGACTATGAACAGAGCCATAAGCAGGACGGATTTTTCAGAGAACGTTCAGACAAGAAGAGGCTGGTTTGTGGCACTCAATACCAGGGGCTTCACCTAACCTGAAGCATGAACTCAAAGCCAGGCTGGCCCTCACTCACTCTGGATCCTAGATGGGAATTAGCATCTGGTGAACAGCAAGTGAGACCCAAACCTCAATCTTCTATAATTGCTGCCTCCTGGAGTCCTAGGCGCCTCAGAGTGGAGCCCAGACTTCCTTCAGCCCTAGAGGATATGCTGAGCTTCGACTCAGATGATCTGGCCTTGAATCCCAGCTCTGCCACCCACTATATGTGACCTCATCACCACCCCCTAAGCTCCAGTTTCCTCATCTATAAAATGGACACGATGACCACCATGCTTCTTTCTGGCTCTATGATGCTATGAAAGATGCTGCCCACCACCCATGCCCAGCTCACAGGTTCATTCTCTGCCAATGTAGTTGGGTTTTTTAATGATGTTTTTTTTTAAATTATGTCATAATCATAGGCCCCTTCCTATCCTTGCATACCACTCCTGAACCTTCCCTTATAATAAGAGGCAGCTCAGAGCACAGTGGATGCCATACTCACAGTGAGGAAGACGGGTTCAAATCCTACATGATCCTCGGCAGGTCACCTGACTGCTGGCTGCCTCACTTTCCTCCTACATAAAATGGGAATAATAATAGCATTCCTCCCAGGGTGTTTGTGAGGGTAAGATGAGATGACATTTGAAAAGTGCTGTTATTATTAACAAAGAAAACTCTTTGTGTCAAACAGTCACAAGAGACCAAGGCTGAGAACCTATGTCCTGTCCCATACTCAAAGTTCCCCACCTCAGCATTAGCTCTCTGGGTCTGAGATTGGGCACGACAGTAACCTGGTTTATTTTAGGGTTCTGTCCATTACAGCAGTTGGGCTGAGGTGGGCTGGTGAGAACTGCCCCCATTCGCCACCCCCTCTCACAGTACTTCTGACTTACTGCTCCGTGGACTTCCTAGCATCACTGTTCCTTCCTACTCTGGGGCATTGTGTCAAAAGATCTGTAATTCTTCATCTTTTCTAGCTTTGAAGCCCCAGCTGCAACAGCACGAAAACATGCAGCATTGGATAGAACCCTTTCTCTTCCCTTAAAGTGCTCCCCCTCCATTGTTTCCTCTTAACTTCATTCCCGAACCACACCCAGATGAGCAAATGCCTGTGGTTAACACTGTTTATAAAGATAAAGTAAATGTTTAAAGTGAAGAAAGTAAGCAGACTTTCTCTGTGCCCAAAGAGATACAGGAGATACAGAATTAGCACCTAGGGGTGTGTACTGCATGGGGGGAGATTTCAACAACAGTCTGTCCTGATACTCTTTCCACTTGAGCTACCCACAATCCCTTGCTCCTGGAGTCTTGGCCTGGCTCTTTATGGCATCCGCCTCTGCCCAACCTGTACTCAGTTCTCACTGTTCACCTTTCTCCAGCTTATCACAATGTCTGGCACATCACAGGCATTCAATAAATGCTTGGTAGCTGACTGACTGAATCTTCTATATGCCTTCTTAGGAGCTCACTTCCTCTTTGAAGCTGACTTCGGCCTGGACTTCTAAGATAAACTCTTTCTTTTTTTAAGGCGATTGGGGTTAAGTGACTTGCCCAGGGTCACACAGCTAGTAAGTGTCAAGTGTTTGGTCTGAGGTCATATTTGAACTCAGGTCCTCCTGAATTCAGGGCCGGTGCTCTACCCACTGCACCACCTAGTTGCCCCCAAGATGAACTCTTAAAGGTTCCCCAGGGGAGCATGGCCAATCCTTGTTCATCCTATAGAATCACTGTCTCTCTAAGTCACTCCAGGCACTTGCTTGGGCATCATAAGCCCTGAACCTGTCAGTCCCCCAGTGGTTTAGTTTTTATATCAATCAATCTATTAATAAATATTTGTTAATAAGAAGTATCTCCTATGTGTCAGGCATCATGCTAAGCACTGGGGAGTCTAAAAGAGGCAAAAGTCAGTCCCTGCCTTCAAGGAGCTCACAATCTAATGGATTCCAGCAATGCAGACACAAAATGAGATACTCCTGAGGCAGCTGACCAGTTAACAACAATATCTGCTTACCCACAGCAAGAGAAAGATATTCAAGAACACTAGGCGTTGAGGAGACTTGAAATTGATTCAGCTGAGCATAGCTCCCTTGCCTGTGTCCCCCATCGTCATCCACCACGTGAAGAAATGAGGTCAATAGTCTGAACCTTTGATCCCCTCAGCCAAACAAGTCTCAAGCAATGTCCAATACTTTTAGCCTACCTTACATGAGAATGGGGGGGCAGAGAGGAAGGGAATAAGCATTTATAGAGCACCTAATATGTGCAAGACACCGTGCTAAGTGCTTCATAAATATAATCTCATTTGATTCTCACAACAACCCTGAGAGGTAAATGCTGTTATTATCCCCATTTTATAGCTAAGGAAACTGCAGCAGACAGAGATTAAGTGATGTCTAGGGTCATACAGCTAGCATCTGAGGCCAGATTTGAACTCAGGTCTTCCTGACTCTAGGTTCAGTGACACTTAGTGGCCAACCTGCATGGGGCAGGGGGAGGGAAGGGGGTCAGAATTTAGGATATTGCACCCACTCCAGTTGTATAGTACTTTTTATTATGTTGGCAAAGCTCATTCATAAATAATCAATATTTGTCCTCATGTTTTCCTTTAAACTCCCAGATATTTTATACCTTTTGCAGTTATTTTAAATGGACTTTCCCTTACCATGGTTCCCTTACAGTCGTTTTTTTTTGGGGGGGGGGCTCATACTTATATAGAAATGCCAATGATTTTGTTTATTTTGTACTGTTCTACTTTGCTGATACTATTGATCCACTCAATTAACTTCTTCATGAATTCACTTGGATTTTCGAAAGTTAAGTCATCCAGTCATCTACAGAACACAATGATGTTGTCTCCTCTTTGTTGAGGTTTCCATCTATAGCTCCTCACTCTTGTATCACTACCGTAGCATTTACAGAATTATGTCCAAAAGTCAGAAAGCTTCCAGTGTTTCGTCATGAGAAACAATAAGGTCTCCTCCTTTTAGATATAGACCAGTTCATTCTGAAGAAGGGACCTATCATGTCTGTGCTTTTTCAATGTTTTAACTAGAGGCTAAGTGCTGTATTCTGCATTTATTGATGGAGAGAGAGGCAGTGTGGCATTATGGATAGAGATCTGGCATTGAAGCCAAGAAGATCTGAGTTCAAGTCTTGACTCTGATACATACTGGTTGTGTGACCCTAAGCAAGGTGCATAGCTTCTCACTGCCTCACACAATGCTCTAAGACTAGAAGTTACCCAGCAGTCATTGACCTGCATTGGTAGAGGGAGTTGGAGACTCATACGGAATGCCCAATGCTGATGAAATCACAGATCTATTTTTTTGAAAGAGATACAATCACCATGGTTTTTGTTACTGTTGTTTGCATGAACAATTATTGCATGCTAACTGTTTAATGTTGACTTATCCTTTCATACCTTGTATACATCCAACTTAGTCATTATGAATAACAAATATATTGGTGAGATCCTTTGCTATGATTTCGTTTTAATTTTTGCATCCACATTTATTACTGAGGATGTGCCATAGATCTCTTTCTCTGCTTTATCCATGCCATTTTTCAGCTCACATCACTCTTCTCATTTTTAGCACGTGTATAAGAGAGATCCAGAAGGCCCCTGTTACATTCCACTACCTCCAGACAAGACCAATCCAGTACCGCAGAGTCACAGGATTTAAGAATTAGAAGAGCCTCAGAGGACATCTAATCCAACTCATACACAATAGGTATCCCCATTGTAACATACCCAAGTGGTCATTCAGCATCTGCTTGAAGAGTTCCAAGAAGGGGAAACCCAACACCTCTTGAGACAGCACATTTGCCTTTTCATAAATTTACAATTCCTATCTGTTAAAAAAAAAAATGACCTGCAATGATTCCAGTAATGGTAGCCAGGAAATTACTACCTGTTTTCCAAAACCTGATCGTGACACAGAACCCCACATCACGATCTTCTTTAATTTGATCACTTGCCTCTGTGGGCTGCTGGGAAATGGTGTCGTCTTCTGGTTTCTCAGTTTCCACATTAAGAGAAGCCATTTTACCATCTACATCCTCAATCTGACGGTTGCTGACTTCAGCTTCCTCCTGGGACGAATAATTTGGTATCTTGCCAAGATTCTTTATATCTATACTAGCAAGCTTCTTACCAAGTGCCACATGTTTTATATATGTCACGGAACTCTTGTATTCAACATATTTGTATACAATACAGGGCTGGGCTTCCTGATGGTCATCAGTGTGGAGAGGTGTCTGTCCATGCTCTTTCCCCTCTGGTACAGATACCACCGTTTGAAAAAGAAATCTTCCATCTGTGCTTTCATCTGGTCCCTCTCGGTCTTCATGGCTGTCCTGGAGTTTTACTTTGAGATCTACATGGGGGATACCTACAAGACCTGGAGATACATCATCAGTATCTTTAGCTGTGTACTCAACTTTCTGGTGTCTACACCCCTGATGGTTCTGTCCAGCTTGATTCTTTTCCTGAAGTCCTGGCAGCAACCCAAACAGCACCACCCTGCCAAGCTCCACATCACCATTTTGGTGACCATCCTCATGTTCCTTCTCTTTGGCCTTCCTCAGAAGGTTTGGTTTGTTGTCCATTTTGGGTTCAAAGTGGCTATCCATAGGTCTATCTCTATTATCTTTGAGCTTCTCTCCTGCATAAATAGCAGTGCCAACCCTGCCATTTACTTCTTTGTGGGCAACCTCTGGAAGAATAAGAAAAGAAGGTCCCTGAAGCTGACTCTCTTGAGGGCCTTCAAGGAGGATTTCCAAAGGACAGAAGATGGAATGACCCTCCCTGCTACCAAGTCAGAGATCATAGGGAGGAGGGACACACAGAAGTAGTCCTGAAACCACATGAGTGTGAGAGCTTTCTCACTGCAAAGGATCCTCTGCAATTTTCCAAGCCTTCAGTAAAAGAAGACATGACTCCACCCCCCCCCCATAGTTTCCCCATGAGAAACCAAGGCTAGTATGACTTTGAATTTATAATCTGGGGACAAAGAATAACAATAATACTAACTGAAATTCACAGAACTCTTCCAAGTTTTCAAAGCACTTTACAGACATCTCATCTGAGATGTCATCAGTGTGGATGACAACTCTGTCAGAAATTATTCCTATTTCACACATGAGAAGGAACCAAAGGCTCAAAGATTTGGCCAGAGTCATATAACTAGCAAATGCCAAAGGTGAGATTCAAGTCTAGGTCTTCCCGACTCCAAGCCCAGGGCTCTATCCACAATACCACACCACCCCTCATGTATAGAACAAAGGCACGCCACTGAAAGTCTCAATTCCAGTGAAAGACTGTGATTTTTTCCTCCTACTAGACTATAAACAAGAACTGTGGTCTTTAAACATTTATTAGATTAACTAGTCAATACATTTCAGAGGTTGGCCTTAAGCTCAGCCTGTATTCAGGGGGTCATAGAAGTACCTGGTATTCAGTAGGTACTCCATGAATATTTGTTGAAGAAATAGAACCACTGATTGGAGGCTGGGAGGGACCTCAGAGGCCATCTAACCCCCCTCATTTTACAGATGAGGAAACTGAGGCCCAAAGAAGGGATTGAGCTATAACCTATGGGTCCTTATCAACCCCTGTCCAAGGCTGGACCAATCCCAGGACCTAATGTTCTGCCCAAGATACCCCACCACATCTCTGGGGTCAAACAGCAGTCCTAGCAGAGGTGGGTAGGAAGCCCAAATGGGGAGTCAAGGAGCCAGAACAGTCTTCCCAGGAAATTCTCAGTTGGAGGCTGAGCCAGGACTCTTGACTCTAGAACTCCTATAGGGACACTGGGCAGAGGCTTTGGAGAATGACTTCCTCTTCCCCTCCCCTACACCAAAGTTCTCCAGAACAATCTGGTGCCCAGACCAGAAAGATAGGGAAAAAAAAATCTGTCATAATCACGCAAGGGGCCCGGGAGCCAAGGAAGGAATTAATAGAAAATTGGGAAAGAGCCAAGAGAAATTCAGCCAGTTGGAAAGAGGGTGTCAACATGTTTGAGCCTGGAAGCTCGAGCAGTCCTGGGAGGACAATCAATCTTTCCCTGGGTTTAACAGAGACTCGAGAGATGCCAGAACAAGGCATCTGCACTGCCACCACTATCACAGTTTCCAGGGACACAGAAGGAGCTCAGATTCCCAAGCTGGAAGAGCAACCCAAGCAAACCCAGGCAAAGACTGAGCCAGGATGAAAAGTGGGATGGGATTTTTCATATGAACAAAGGGTAATAGAAGGCAGGATTGGATGGAAGCATGAGCTCCAGCCAAATGGAAATGGTGTCTTGTGTCTGCACCAGATACATATGGATCATGACATAGCCCAGGTACCCCAAAGAGCTCGAGCACCTAAGGACAGAGGGATGAGCTGACGATGATCAGCCCAAGACAAAGAGGAATGGACTGGAACATGGTGGGATGGATGTTCCTTGAGGGCAGAGGCTATTTCCTTCTTGTCTGTCCCCCAACACCTAGCATAGCGCTGGGCACATAGTAGGCACTTAATAAAATTTGGTTCAGCTGGATTGACTAAGGCAGCATGGTCCAGGGGACAGAGCAGTGGACTGAGCACCAAAAGTCCTAGGCTCCAGGGATCCCAGCTCCAACACTTCCTGGCTGTGCGGCTGTGGGCAAGTTGCTAGATGTTTGTACTTATTTCTTTATCTGTAAAAGGGAGACAGTGATGCTCCCACTGCCTCCCAAAGCTGCTCAGAATCGCTGTTTGCTTTGTAAAGCTGCCTTTTGGAGTCAGCCTGGAGTGGTGGCTGGAGAGTGGCTTGAAATCAGAGGCTCAAAGACCACCTGTGAGCAACCCTTCCCCTCTTCTGAGGAGCCTCAATTCCTCATCTATAAAATGGGAGGGTGGACTCATGTCCTCTAAGGACCCCTCTACCTCTGAGCCCAGGATCCTCTGATCTTTTGTAGCAGGATAAAATGGGAAGGAAGGAAATAAGCAGTTCTTAAGCACCTACTTGTGTCAGGCACTGTGCTAAGCACTTTACAAATATTATCTCATTTAATCTTTACAATAACCCAGGGAAGCTATTATCATCCCCATTTCACAATTAAGAAAACTGAGGCAGACAGTGTTACACAGCTAGTAAGTGTCTGAGGCCACAGTTGAGCTCAGGTCTTCCTAATTCCAGGCCCAACACCCTGTGTACTACATCACCTAGGTGCTTTCAAATGTTGTTAGTATGATATTATGCAGTGACCCAGTCTCAAGAGTGGTGAGGACAGCCTCCCAAGGACATGAGGTCCCTCACACTAGAGCATTTATCAAGGCTTTCCAATTTGGGTAGAGGTCAGAAGCCTGTGGAGATGGAGCCAAGATGGCAGAGTAAAGGCAGAGACTCGCCTGAGCTCTCATCCAAATCCCTCCAAACACCTTTAAAAAATGACTCTAAACAAATTCTAGAGCAGCAGAACCCACAAGAAGACAGAGTGAAACAAATTTCCAGCTCAAGACAACTTAGAAGGTCAGCAGGAAAGGTCTGGCAAGACAAGAACACAGTCTAGAGCAGGCCTGACCAGCACCACAGCCCCAGCAAACCAGGAGCAGGCCTTGAGAGTGACTGAATCAGCAATGGTGGCAGCGGTGGCAGCAACAGCAGCGGCTGCTTCCAGAGCTCTCAGCCCACAGCCTGTAAGGGGGTCAACAACTGGTCTGAAGATTACAGGGGTCTCTTTGCTAGCACTGAGCAGGACTCTGTTGCTTTGCCCATACTTGGATCTGGGTTGCAGTCCTGGGTGACAGTCCTGGGGAGAGGAAGAGCCTGTGGCAGCAGTGGAGAGGGGACCCTCCTCACAGTTCCAGGGCAGAAAAGAGTTTGTGATAGCTCACAGACCAAAACACAGGCCAGGAGAGGAGTAAACACCTCTCCTTAGATCATGCCACCCTGGAAGAACTGAAAACTTAGAGATCCCCAGAAGTATCTTTGAAGACAGCTGCACAAAACCCCTGTAGCTTGGGACAATTCACTCTCCACCCTGGCATCAGAGCCTTACCTTAACAAAGAATTAAAAAAAAAAAAAGAAGAGTAATAGGCTAGGGAAATGAGCAAATAGTGGGAAAAACTCTGACTATGGTGAAAAGGAAGATCAAAACACACACTCAGAAGAAGACAACAAAGTCAAAGCTCCTACATCCAAAGCCTCCAAGAAAAATATGAATTGGCCTCAGGCCATGGAAGAGCTCAAAAAGGATTTTGAAAATCAAGTAAGAGAAGTAGGGGAAAAATTGGGAAGAGAAATGAGAGTGATGCAAGAAAATCATGAAAAATGAGTCAACAGTTGGGTAAAGGAGACAAAAAAAATACTGAGGAAAAGAACACCTTCAGAATGTTGTACACAGTAACAGCCACACTGTGCAATGACTGGCTTTGATAGACTTAGCTCTTGAGAAGAGCAATGCAAGGATCTAAGACATCTCCAAGGGTCTCATGATGGAAAATGCGGTCCACATCCAGAGAAAGAGCCGTGGAGTCTGAGTGCAGGTCCAAGCAGACTGTTGGCTCTTTGTTTTTCTTGTTTCCGTTTTTGTCTTATTTCTTCTTTTCTGTGGTTCTTCCTATTGATTCTAATTCTTCTTTAAAACATGACTAACATGAAAATTTTAAAAAAGAAAAATAATACCTTAAAAAACAGACTAGGCCAAATGGTAAAAGGGGTCCAAAAAACCCATGAGGAGAAGAATTCTTTAAAAAGCAGAATTGGCCAAATGGAAAAGGAGGTCCAAAAGCCCACTGAAGAAAGTAATTCCTTAAAAATTAGAATGGAGGAAATGGAGGCTAGCGACTTTATGAGAAATCAAGAAACAATAAAACAAAGCCAAAAGAATGAAAAAATAGAAGACAATGTGAAATATCTCATTGGAAATACAACTGACCTGGAAAATAGATCTAGGAGAGATAATTTAAGAATTATTGGACTACCTGGAAGCCATGATCAAAAAAAGAGCCTAGGCATCATCTTTCAAGGAATTATCAAGGAAAACTGCCCTGATATTCTAGAACCAGAGGGTAAAATAGAAATGGAAAGAATCCATTGATCGCCTTCTGAAAGAGATCCCAAAATGAAAACTCGCAGGAATATTATAGCCAAATTCCAAATCTCCCAGATCAAGGAAAAATACTGCAAGCAGTCAAAGAGAAAAAATTCAAATATCATGGAGCCATAATCAGGATAACACAAGCTTTAGCAGCTTCTACACTAAAGGACTGGAGCACTTAGAGTATGATATTCTAGATGGCAAAGGAGATAGGATTACAACCAAGAATCACCTACCCAGCAAAACTGATAATAATTATTCAGGGGGAAAATGGATATTCAATGAAATAGAGGACTTTCAAGCATCCCAGATGAAAAGATCAGAGCAAATATGACTTTCAAATACTAGATGTAAATGGAACATAAAAAAGTAAACAAGAAAGATAAATCCTAAGAGATTCAATAAGGTTAAACTGTTTATATTCCTAAATGGGACAATGTACAATTGGTCAAGTTGTATACTGATTCTGTATTGTATAATGATTCTGGAGAGCAATTTGGAACTACTCCCAAAGGGCTATGAAACCATGCATATCCTTTGACCAAGCAATACTACTACTAGGTCTGTATCCCAAAGAGATTAAAAAACAAAAAGGAACAGGACTGAGGTGTAAAAAAAATATTTATAGCAGTATTTTTAGTGGTAGCAAAGAATTAAGAGGATGTCCATCAATTGTGGAATGGCTGAACAAGTTGTATATGATTGTGATGGAATACTTTTGTGCTTTAAGAAATGATGAGCGGCATGCTTTCAGAAAAATATGAAAGACTTACATGAACTGATGCAGAGTGAAATGAGCAGAACCAGGAGAACATTGTACACAGTAACCACAACATTGTATGATGATCCACTATGAATAACTTAGCTATTCTCAGCAATACAATGAATCCAAGATAGTTCTACAGGACTTATGATGAAAGGTGCTTTCCAGCTTCAGAGAAATAACTGGTAGAGCCTGAACACAGATCAAAGATACTTTTCTATATTTTTCTTATTATTTTTTGTCTGTGTTTTCTTTCACAGAATGACTTACATAGAAATGTGTTTTGCATGACTACGCATGTATAACCTATGTCAAATTGCTTGCCTTTTCAATGAGGGAGGGGGAAGGAAAGGAAGGAGAGAATTTGGAACTCAAAATTTGAAAGAAAAAAAGAATGTTAAAAGTGTTTTTACATGTAATTAAGAAAATAAAATATTATATAAGATTTTTTTAAAAGAAACTTTCCAACCTCATTAAAAAAAAAAGTCAGAAACCTAGAGTCCACCAGAAGACTCCCAGGGTCGGTCACCCACCAGCTTTCTAGACTCATCAGCAGCTCAGAGGCCTCAGGATTCAAGCAGGGATTCTACCTATAAGACCCCAAGTCAAGCAGAGCAGAGACTCATCTCTCTGGCCTTTGCCTTTAAGAACACAATGGTCACAACCTTCCTGGTTCACTGCTGTCTTCTGAGGAGCTCCCTCCTTGCAGCCTGTGGGACCTTTGTCAGGTCACTGGTTGCCTCTGTACCTCTGTTTCCTCCCCTGTAAAGGAGGAGTTTGTACTCCATTACCTCTAAGGTCTGTTACCTCATTAAATCTAGGACTACCCCTACCCACGAGGGTAGATTTTCACTCCCCTGAATGAGTAAGTCTGGGGCTTCCCTCTATGGTCCCAAATTCTATCTGTGACCACCAAGAGCTTTCTCTGTACCCTAGGAGCCTCCCAGCGGAGTAGGTGGAGGGCTAACCTTGGAGTTAGGAAGACCCAGGTTCAAACTGCACTTGATACCTATGAGCTGAGTCACCTTGTGAGAAGTATTTCACCTCCTAGGGCAATTCTCCACATTCACTGGAATCTTCCTTCCCAGAGTGTTGGAGGGAGCTCCACCCTGACTCTTCCCTTGGCCTATGGGCCAGGTGAGGACCAGACAGTGGCCCATGTTTGGGGTTAGACAGATGACTCTCTGACAAAACCTCTCCCCTGCCGCCATTTGTATCTTCCATTTATAAGGACATAGGGAGAGCAGGGAGGCGAGACTGGACATTGTCAGGGGCAAGGGAGTGATCAGGACAGGTTGAGGCTCCTGCATCATGAGTACATATTAAATGTTTCCTCCCTAAATATAGGATTTTTCCTGCTCTGTGGGTAGGTGTTGGGGGACTTTCAGGCTGTTGGCTAAGGAGAGGAGGTCAGTAGTTGGGGAGGAGGGGCTACAAGTAAAGGAGGGGCTCTGGTGTTGGGTTTATCACATTGAGGGTTTCATCCAAAGCCAGACAGACATGCCCCTGAAAGGGGGGGGGAAGTAGTCATCAGCTAGATATCCCACCCCCCAAAAAATGGTGAGAAGAGGAGGAACAGGAGGATGAAGAGGAGAGAAGAAAAAGGAAAGAAAGAGGAGGGGAGAAGGAAGAGAGTGAGGAGGATGGAGGAGGAGAAGGGAAAGAGGGGAAGGGTGTGTAGGGAAGAGAAGAGAAAGAGAGGAAGGAGAAGGAGGAGGTGGAGAATAGATGGTGCAGAGAACCACCGACCTAAGAGAATTCAAACAGCTAATGATTTCCCCATTTACACTCATCACTTACTTATTTTCAAAGAAAGAAATTTCCATCCCAAATAAGGCTGCAGACATTGGAGCCCTGGCCTCTGAATATAGTCCCTACTGAGTGTCCAAGTTACATTGCCCTGATCTCTGGCTTTGACTCAGCTTTTCAAAAAGTGTAGCCATAAACAAGAGCCCAGACAGCTGCACTTCTGAGTGTGTGTGCTCTCTCTCTCTCTCTCTCTCTCTCTCTCTCTCTCTCTCTCTCTCTCTCTCTCTTATCCTCCTTCCATCTCTCTTTCTCTTTCTCTTTCTCTCTATCATCTATCTATCTATCTATCTATCTATCTATCTATCTATCTATCTATATCTCTCTTTCTCTTTCTCCCACTGTCTCTATCACTCCCTGCGTCTCTGCCTCTCTCTGTCTTTCCCCTCTTTTTCTCCCTCTCCCCTCCACCTCCAACTCTCTCTCTCTCTCCCTGCTTCTGTCTCCCTTCTTTCTCTCTCTTCCTCCCATTTCCCCTCTCTGTTCCTTTCTCCCCCTCCCTCTCCTGCCTCTTCAATGTCCGACTTTCTTTCACCTTTGAACTCCTCTCTTTCTTCACTTTTTCCTCTCCACTCCAGCTCCCTCTCTCGCTTTCTTGCAGTCCTTGTCTTTTCTCCTCCATATCATATCCCCTCCCTTTTCTTTTCCTCTCCCTCTTCTTAGATGGGTGGATGAGGGGATTCTAGGTGGTTATCCATAGAATATAGTCAATAGACAGGGAAGCTGAGGGTAGGAATTCCTGCCAGTTTGGCGCTCAGCTCCCCGCCTTCAAGGCAAGGACAGACACCCCTTGGCCAGGGTCCCATGTCTAGGGAGGGAGCTTGGAAGGGGGCTCTGGAAGGAGGTGGTGTCCCAGAGGTAGGGCTGGACAGTTCAGTGACGGGCTTCCCCCCCCCCCACTGCTGGGCACACAGGCAGTGATTGGGCCCTTGTACAGCAGTCACAGAGACAGCCTCAGGTGATTTCAAGAACCTCACTGGCTTCTGCTTACTCCCCCACCTTGGACCCATGGGGGGGGAGGGGACTCCTGCTAAAAGTCAGCGAAGCACAAGCCACAGGGCCTCCCTTTGGGGTAGATGTTACCCAAGCTTTCAGAAAGCTCCCAGGGTTCCAGGCTCCTGGGAAAGCTGGGGTGGACCTGGAACACTGGGTAGCATGGAAGTGAGGCTGCCAGCTGTGTCCAGACCTCAGGCACCAGCTCCAGGAAGGTTAAATAGTCCTCTTGCCTCAGGAGCCCCCACATTATTCCTTCCCCCAACTACCCCCTACTTTCTCCTTTAATGGTTCGCCTTCTCTGCCTCCTTTCCTCTGGCCCCACTCCCCATTCTTTCCTCTGCTTCCTCCAATGCTTTCCCCCTCCTCCCTTCTTCCTCCTCCCATGCTCACTCTCTCAGTACTACCCCTAACATCCCCAGAATGCTCCTCATTCTGCCCCCCTTCTCCCAGCACTTTCTCCCCTCCTTCTCCTCCCAGTTCCAGCTCTCCCTGGGCAGCTCTCTGCTGGGGGAAAGGCTGATTCATCCACTGGTGAGCTCAGCATTCCCAAGCCCAGCCAACTTCTCCTTGTTTTTCCTTAGATTTTCCACTGGGCCACGTGACTGTTATTAGGGCCCTAGAAGGGGGAATTCCTGGGTCTTTCCTTAGAGCCCAAAGGCTCTGGCCGGCCTGGGGACAATTTACTTCTCTGTGGGGAACTAGAGCAGGAGGAGACAAATGGAAGAAGAGAGAAAGAAAGAGAGGATACAATCTGTGGACACCTCCTCAGAGGCCAGCAGGGAAACTGTCCCCAGTTATAGGACAGAGAGACAGAGACAGAGATAGAGACAGGGAGGGAAGGAAGGAGAGGAGAAAAAGAAAGAGAGAACAGGGGAGAAAGAGAGAGAGACAGAGAGACAGAGAGAGAGGGAAGGAGGGAGGGAGAGAGAGGAGAAAAAGAAGGAGAGAGAGAACAGGGGAGAAAGAGAGACAGAGAGACAGAGAGAGAGAGCAAGCGAGAGAGGGAGAAGCTGTGTTGAGTCCCCGTCCCAGTGTGGGAGGTCTCAGGCCTCAGTTTCTTCCTCTGTAAGACAAGGGGGTCAGGCCGAATGGTCTGTAAAGTCTCTCCCGGTCCTAGACTCTGTGTTCCTCTTGATTCACCAAGCACTCATGGAGTGCCTGCTGTCTCCAGGGCTCTGTCTGCTCTCCCCGCCCGGCCCGGCCTGACTTCCACCAGGTCTTTCTACTTCCTAGTTGGGCAAGTCCCTTGCTCTGTCTGGGCCACAGTTTCCCCGTCTGCAAAATGGGCTGGTCAGCTTCAACTTTTCTTTCCAGTCCTAAATCAATGACCCTGTGATTCAATCAATCATTACCCACTTATAAAGCTCCTGTAGATGGAGCAGTGGACAGAGGTGGGACTTGGAATCAGAAAGGCTTTAGGTTAAATTCTACCTCAAACAGTTCCTGGCTGTGTGGTCTGGAAAATCACTCAACTCTGTCAGCCTCAATTTCCATGTCTGTCAAATAGGGCTGATAATAGCTTCTGCTTCCCAGGGTTGTTAAATGGGTTAACACATATAAAGCACTTTACCAACCTTAAAGTGTTGTATAATGCAACTATGACTATTACTACATTTTTCTAACCCAAAGTACTTAGTACTTTGTACTTTGTACGAAGACAAAAGTGAAACAGTATCAGGGAGACCTGAATTCTGTAGCTACAAAATTAATACAAGGTAATTGTATTAGTAGGGGGAGTAATCAGGAAAGGCTTCATGGAGGAGGCAGCCCTGGAGCTGAGCCTTTTTTTTTCTTTTAGGCAATTGGGGTTAAGTGATTTGTCCCAGGTCACACAGCTAGTAAGTGTCAAGTGTTTAGTCTGAGGTCGCATTTGAACTCAGGTCCTCCTGATTTCAGGGCCTGTGCTCTATCCACTGAGTCACCTAGCTGCCCCTGGAGCTGAGCTTTGAAGGAGACTTGCGATTCTAAGAGATGCCAGTGAGGATCGCGTGCATTCCAGGCATCCCTGGAGGACGGCTGGTCCAAAAGCAAGAGATACAGCTGCTATAAGGAAGAAACAGCATGAAGGTTAGTGTGACTGGATGGTGGAGTGTGTGAAGGAAAGTAATATACCATAAGCCTGCAAAAGTTGGTTGGAGCTCAACTGAGGTTTTTAAAAAACTCACCCTGAGGTAATAGGGAGTCATTCGAATTTCTGGAGAAAGGGAGTGACATGGGCAGAACTGTATTTTGGGAAACAGTGTCCTTGATCATTGCAGGAAGGCTGGGTCCCAGCCAACTGGCTTTACCTTCGAAGCCCTACAGGACAGCCAGTGGCCCTTCCATCCCCTAGCAGTTACCCTGACCTGCCTTTGGCTACAGTGAGCTCTGCCCTGCAGCAGGATGGGAGGGAACGCTAGCAAGTCCTCTGTGAATGCCAATGTGACATCACGAGCTGGAGGGAGAGCCTGCTGTCCTGCTTCCCGGGGGGCTGCTGGCTCCTCCTGTACCCAGGCATTCCTCTCCCAAGTGTCATCACTCCCTTCCTCTAAGGGAAGCTTGCTGAAGGTCCCAGGGCGTGTGGAAATTCAGCACCACAGTGACTGTTGGTCTGGCCAGCTCCCTCCCATCAAAGTTGGTATGCTCCCATTTGTTTAGTGTGCTCAGGACCCTGTCTGCTTCTGGAGGGAGGAACTGAGAGTATAGGGCCTCAGGCAGCAGAAGACACACACCCTGTACTCTCCTCTCCAAGGACGGTTCCTTGCTATCCCTTTCCTGAGGACCCCAAAGCAGCTTCCCCAACTGTAAGTAAAAGCTTCTTTTACTCAGGGTGGGGATGGGGGACAACTTAGCCACAGGTGGGACTCCGTGGCTGGGGACAGGAGGTAATCTGAGGGAAAAATAGCACAGAGGAAGAGCAAAGTAAGGGAAGTAAGGGAAAGAGATGAGGGCAGCCTCCTGGGGACATACCTCTTTAAAGGGCTCCTTGGCATCTGGAGCCAGAACCTCAGCCTGGTGACCCAGCTACTCCCCAGCTTTGAGTGAGCCCCACCTTCTCTGAGCGTCTGTCAAGAAGGGCAGGGTCTGAATCCTGCAGGGCACCGACTATTCAACAGGATTCTGCTTGCAACACTCAGCTTTTCCCAGTTTTACTTCTGAAATTCCCATCCATTCTCTGTATTCTAGTTAACTCTCCCACTCAGCTTAACTCTCCACTTCCCTGACTGCATAATTCTCTTTCCCCAGTTCTTTCCTCCCTTTCTCTCTCTTTCCTCTTTCTCATTATCTTTTTCCATTCCTCCTCTCTGTGTCTTTACCTCTGTCTGTGTCTTCCCTTATCTCTATTTCTGTGTATCTCTCCTCTGTCCGTCTCTGTCTCTCTCTCTGTCTCTCTCTCTTTCTCTCTCTCTCTCTCTTCCTCTCTGTCTGTCTCTCTGCCTCTCTCTCTCTCTCCCTCTCTCTTTCTCTCTCTTTTCCCTGTCCCTCTTTCTCTGGCTCTCCTCTTTCTCTGTTTCTCTGTCTTCTCTCTGTCGCTGTCTCTATCTCTGTCTGTCTCTCTCTTTCTCTCTCTCTCTGTCTCTCTTTCTCTCTCTCTCTCTCTCTCTCTCTCTCTCTCTCTCTCTCTCTCTCTCTCTCTCTCTCTCCCTTTCACTTTCTCTCTCTTTTCCCTGTCCCTCTCCTTTCTCTGGCTCCTGCTTTCTCTGGCTCTCCTCTTTCTCTGTTTCTCTCTCCTCTCTCTGTCATTGTCTTGGTCCCTCTCCCCACATCCCCTCCCCCCACAAGACTCTACTTCCACTTCTGTCTCTCTGTCTAACCCCTAGGAGCTCCTTCCTTCTTTTACCTCCTTTTTTTGGGGGGTTGCCTTTCTTTTTATCCCCAGCACAGAGCACAATGCCCGGCATATAGCACACATTTAATAAATGCTAGTTAACTTGACATTGCCTCCATCTCCCCATCCACTCATGGGTGCTGCAATCTTCCTTTTTCTAGAAGTTTTTGCAAGGCAAACACCCAGGCAGCCTCGGTGCCAAATAGCCCATCTGTCTCTGAAGCCATCTGAACACCAGATGAAAGTCAGGCTCCGATTCCCCTCAGTCCCTCATGCCTTGTCCCAGCCCTGTGCCTCTGGGCTCCAATGCTGCAGAACAGGCTTTTTGGAAAGTTTCTCAATATTCAGGATTAAGGAGAGGAGGGCTGGAAAAAGCATGCCAGTGATTTCCTTGATTTCAGCTACAGGTCAGGAGCAAAGTTTGCATTTCCCAGGGAAGGAGAACAGAAATAACAGCTCCCCCTCTAAAGTTGACAGGCACTTTTCTCACAATGGCCCTGAATTGTATGTAGTCTAAGCATTATTATCCTCATCGTACAGACGAGGACACTGAGACCCGATGGGGTGAAAATGCCTCACCCAGGCCATGTGAGAGTCTTCACTGAAACCGTGGGCTCCCAGAGCAGGGAAGGCTCACTGGGCAGAGCCGCATGGCCAAGGTGCTGACCCAGAGAGACGCAAACACTTCAGCTTGAACAAATGTCATCTCTCATCCTTACTGACTCCGTGAGCATGGACAAGTCATTCCACCATTTGTGCCTCAGTCGCCTTGTTAATAAAATAAACAGGGTGGGGGCAGCTAGGCAGCACAGTGGATAGAGCTCCAGCCTTGGAGTCAGGAGGATCTGAATTCAAATCCTGCCTCAGATGCTTGACACTTACTAGCTGTGTGACTCTGAGCAAGTCACTTAACCCAGACTGCCTCACCAAAAAACAACAATAAATAAGTAAAATAAGCATACTAGCACCTGTTGTCCCTACCTCCCACAGTCAGGAACTCCAATGACACCTACAATAGAGATAAAATGTGCTGCAGACTTCAGTCTTCTAGGAACGCCAGTCATTGTCACAGATCTAGACCAGGGAGACACAACCCTCCCAGCCTAACCTCTCTCATTTTACAGATAAGGAAGCTGCTGCTACGTGTAAGTAGCAGAGACCATGAGGTCATGTCCTGGGTCTGTCCCTTACTCCTTGTATGTCCTAGGGTGACCTATTTGACCTTGGGCCTCAGTTTCCTCATCTGCAGAGAGGAGGCTGGCCTCATTGGCCACTGAGGATTCTCTCAGCTCTAGGTCTGTGACCCCAGGACCCCCACACAGGAGCCAGTATCTGAGCTCCAGTCTCCTGCTTCTGCTTAGAGCAGCAAGGTGGAGATCAGGCCCCAATCTGGCCTTTCCTCTGACTTCCTGTTTGCAGCCACATCCTGCCTAGCCATGATAGCCTCTCCTGTCTGTGACTTCCCAACTCTGTCTACCGCTGGATTGGCACCTGTGTGCACGCTGAGGCCCAGAGAGCTCTGACAAGTTGCTTTTTAAAAATTCTCATTTACATATGAACAAAATGTTTTAAACATACTTTAAAAAAAATTTTGAGTTCCAAATTCTCTCCCTTCCTCCTTTCTCTCCCCCTCCTTGAGAAGGCAAGCAATTTGATATAGACTCTACATGTACAATCATGTAAAACGTTTCCATTTTAGCCATGTTGTAAAAGAAAATGAAGACCAGAAAAACAAGAATAATAAAGAAAGCTTAAAAAGCATGCTTCAATCTATGTTCAGTCCCCATCAATTCTTTGGAGGTGGAAAGCATTTTTCATCATAAGTCCTTTGGAATTGTCTTGGATCATTGTATTGCTGAGAATAGTTGTCATTCACAGTCAATCATTGTTACAATGTTGCTATTACTGTGGACAATATTCTCCTGGTTCTGCTTGCTTCACTTTGCATCAGTTCATGTAAATCTTTCCAGGTTTTTCTGCTCATTATTTCTCATATCACAACAGTATTCCATCACAATCGTACACAATAACTTGTTCAGTCATTCCCCAATTGATAGGCATCCCAACAATGTGTTTTAATTGGCCATCATAACCATCTTGATTTGAGTACTTGGCCCTGGGCTCTGGCCCCTGAATAAATAGGCCCCTGGGGGGAAGTGGATGAAGACACACACACAAAAAGACACACCCAACAACCCAATAGTGTATAAGTACATTTGAGATCTTAGAATGCTAGGCATTATAGTGAATAGAGAGAAGAATAAGACATAGTCCCTGCCTTCCCAGAGCTTTGAGTCTAATGGGAAAAATAAAATTAACTCACATGCAGAGACAAGGAACAACAGAGAACAGCCTATAACAAAGTACAATTATGAGTTCTTGGAACAGGTACAGTAAGAGTTGACAAGAAGAAAATCACAAAGGGTTGGTATAGTCAAGGAAGGCTTCCTGGAGGACACGGCCCTAAAGAATAAGCAGGATTTGGGGCAGCTAGGTGGCACAGTGGATAGAGCACTAGCCCTGGATTCAGGAGGACCTATGTTCAAATCCAGCCTCAGACACATAACACTTACTAGCTGTGTGACCCTGAGCAAGTCACTCAACCCCATTGCCTAACCAAAAAAGAAAAAAAAAAGAATAAGCAGGATTTGGAGGCAGACAGAAAGGAGGAAAGGCATTCCCCATGATAGGAACAACATAAGCAAAGATATATGGGAGTGGGAAAGACTGTGCCTTGTTCATGGGACTGCTGATGAGGAAGCTGTCCTGATAAAAGTAGAGAAGAGAGTATGTGCTGGTGAGCAGTGGGAAATAAGGTTGGAGCAGTAGGTGACCCAGACACATGCTCCTAACACATAGTTACAAAGTATATAGCTGTGGTAATCTCTCCCTGCTCGCACATCCCTACACTTAGGCTGGATCACTCCTTTGCTACCTCACTGCCTATTTTGTATCATATTTATCTGGGTAGACGCTATGGTCTAATCCATAGTAGACTCACCTCCTTGGGGTCAGGGACTGTTGGACTTTTTCTTCACATTCCTAGCTTAGGACACAGGGCCTGGGACTCAGGAGGTGCCCACTAAGTGTTTTTGGTGCATGTATCCACTCAGTCTTGGTACCACTCACACCTCACCAGTATCCTCTGCCCCTCTGATTGGAGGGCAGAACCATGAACTTCAAAACCTCCATTTCCAAAGGGGGCCCAGACCAGCCATCTCTTTATGAATATCTTTGGACTTCTCCATCAACCTCTTCCCACCCCTCCACCCCTGCTTTCCAGATTCTTTTTCTATATTGTCTTCCCTCTTAGATTGTAAGTTCTTTGAGGGCAGGACTGTCTTATTATTTGTCTCTCTTATATAAATTACGGTGCTTAACACATAGTAGTTGCTTAATAAATGTTTCTTGTCTGATTGACATATCCAAGCATATTTGCACACATGCACTTACATGCAAACAGAGATCCACACTTTGGCATGTCCATGTGTGCCTGGTACGTACCTCTTAAATGCCTTTCTTGTCTCCCCATGCAGTGAATCTCACACTTCATTTATGAGACACTAAAGGGACTCAGGAGAACCATCCTGGCACACCCTCTCCACATGTACTCACACTCACACACACACACACACACACACAGATGATATCATCTTGGCAAGACATTCAGAGAGGAAAGGAATGGAATCAAGCAAGGAATGGGATAAGCCATCAGGACGAAAGGAGGGGTCGGAAAATGCAGGCAGAGGATCAGATGTTAGTTCTGAAAGGAGCCTGAGAGAGGACCTTCAGTGAAACGATTTGCCCAAAGTCAACTGGAACATGAACTCTGATCTCCTGACCCCAAATTCATAGCTCTGTCTATAATGCCAGAAGGCAAGGAAAGAAGGAGAGCAGGGGAGGGTAGAAGACAGAAGACAGAAAGGGAGGAAACAAAAGCAAAGAGGGCAAGGGGAGCATGAACAAAGCCAAGTGGGCGTTCCCTGCCTTCCCAGCCCCTCTATGCTTCCCACCATGGCTCCGAGATCTGAGGGTAGTGAGTGTGGAGATAAGAGCAGATAAGAGAGGACAAGAGGAATGGGCAATGGGAGAAAGCTGGAGAGAAGGCATCAGAAGAGAGTGTGTGAGGCTGAGGTCATGGAAGATATGATGTGGCATCTCTCATGGAAACAGCATGAGCTGGAGGTAGGAGGAGACTCCTGGAGAGGAGAAACATGCACCCAGGGTGGGCCCCAGCTGCCTCTCAGAACAGGCTGAGTGAGGACACATGCATGAAGGGAAAGAATCCTAGCCTTGGCCCAGATCCTGACGCAAAGCTGTGTGACCTTGGGCAAGTCTCTTCCCATCTCTGGGCTTCAGCTACTTCCTTTGACAAATGAAAGGCTAGACTTGGAGGTGCTTCCCAGCTCCAACACTCCATAAGGTACTGGGCACAATGGGTCAGTCAGACCACAAGCACTGTGCTAAGCACTGAGGATACAAAGAAAGGCAAAAGATAGTCCCTGCCCTCAAGAAGCTCCCAGTCTGATGGGGGAGACAACGTGCCATCAACTCTATGCAAACAAGCTCTAGAAAGGAGACGTGGAGGGTGACCCCAGAAAGAAGGCACTGAGCAGCGAAGGAGACTTCCAAAGGCCTCTGGAAGGTGAGATTTGAGTTGTCTTAAATGAAGCCAGGAGGGAGAGGTGAGGAGGAAGGGCATTCCCAGCATGAGGGACAGCCAGTACAAAGACATGGAGTCAGGAGATGGAATATTTCATTTGAGGAAGATCGAAAAGGCCAGTGTCATTGAACTCGAACACATGGAAAGGAGGCTGGAAAGGTCAGGAGGAGCAGGTTAGGAAAGGCTAGAAATACCCAGCGATGGCTTACATTTGATCCTGGAAGGAACAAGGAGCCGCTGGAGTGGACATGCTCACACCTGGGCTTTAGGAAAGTCAGTTTGACAGCTGAATGGTGGGGAAGAGACATGGCCGGGAGACCACCCAGCAGGCTACCAGGAGCCAGGAAAGAGGAGATGAGCCTGAGCCATGGTGGTGGCTCTGTGTGTGGAGAGAAGGGGGTGCAGGTGAAAGATCTGTGTGGCAAGATTGGACCATGCATCATGTGGGGCAAGGCAGCTGAGCCCAGAGATGCGGTCAGAGGCTGTGCACCTGAGGTCTAAGAAGGAAGGGGTTTTCAGGGGGTAGATAAGAGTGTTGCTGCTTCTTCCTAGTTTCATCCAAGTCCTATATGCCTTCTCTTCCAGGAAACCTTTCTGGATCCTCCTGGCTGTTGATGCCCTCTCCTTTCCCCAAATATCGTGCATTTATTTGTATTTACGTGTTGTATCCCAACCTAGGACAATGCAAGTTCCTTGAGGACAGGAGGTGGTCTTTGATTTTTTTTTCTTTTCTATTTCCCGTGTCTTGTATCCTGAAGTCGATTAATAAATGCTTATTGGATGGGTTGGGTTGTTTTGGACTAATGGCAGTGGGTTGAAGGACAGTCCTTTTGCCCCAGATTCAAACCCCAATTGAGATAAAGCTGTTTCTTTTTTGTGATTGACAGGTTGTCAGAGTGTGGGAGAGTTACCTGCAGAGGTCAGCCTTGAAGGGTCTGCCCACCACCGGCCAACCGGCTTCCCAGAGATGGCCTGGAATTGCTCATGGGAGATCCATGCCCAGAACAGGAATAAGGCAAGTGTGGGGAAGGGAGCATCTGCCAGCTGTACCAGGGAGGGCCCCTGTCCTGAGCAGTTCCAGGTCTCAGGCCCTTGCCCAGGTGGGCCACTGGGTCATGAAATCCTCTTACTGAAGGGTTCCCTCTGTCTCCATCCTCCTCTGGTCCTCACTGTTGGCATGAGCCGTCAGCATCTCTGAGTGCTCTAACCCTTGCCCTCCTTCGATGTGAGCTTGGGGAGGAGACAATATCGTACAAGGGAAGGAAGCCCAGCCCTGAAGTGAGGGGACACAGCTTCGGATCCTGTTTCTAATACCTACTACCTGGGTGACATAGGCCAAGTTATTTCCTTGCCCTGGGCCTCAGTTTCTCCTTTGTGAAATAAGAGTCCAAGAATCTCGGTTGAAATCTCATCTCCAATGCTTACTGCATCTGAGACCTTGACATTATACTTCCCTGGGTCTCAGTTTCTTTTCCTATAAAATGAAGGGCTTGCCTAGATCCCCTCTGAAGCCCCTTCCACTCTAGATCCAGCTAGGATCCTTGGACAGCTCCTCTCTCAGAACCAACTTCCCAGTCTCCCAGATAGGTCCCTTCTAGTTCCAACCATCAATGGAGGCATATTTTGGGGCATATTATTTTAGCCCCATCACTGAAGGCACTCACAGATACCACATGCCCAGCTCAGGTGGAGGTCACTGGGAGCAAGGCTTCTATTTCCTCTCTGCTAGGCAGGAACAGTGACCTCTTATCCCACCAGGCATCCCTCGCCATACTACATTCTGCCCTCCAACTACTTCAGCACCAAGGACTCTGTTAGCCTCAGTCTTATGTTTATCTACCCAGCCCATACAGATGGGGAGTTGGCAGCCTGGTATTCCTCCCTTCATTTGGGCCATGACAGCTCATAGCGACCAGGAAGACAACCTCCCCTTATTATCAAATTCATTTGGACAGCTACCCTGAGAGACAAGGTATGCCAATCTCCCCTTTTACAGATGAGCAAGCTGAATCCCAGAGGGCAGAAATCACTTAAGGTCATACAATTAGAGTTAGAACCAGGATAAGTAGCAGAGTTAGGATTTGCACCCAGGTCTCCAAATCCAACATTCTGGAATCATCCAGTCCCTCTTCTTCAGCCTTTCCAACACTTGGATTTAGATCCTAAAATTATGAGCTCAGAGACTCTGAGCGATGGAAAGGACCTAAGCAATCATCTGCTCTAACCCCTTTGTTTTATTTTAAGGTTTATTGTTCAATTTCAATTCAATAAACATTTATTAGGCACCTATTCTGTGCCAAATACTAAGCACAAAGGAAACAAAGAGGCAAAAGTCAGTCCCTGCCCTGAAGGAGCTTACAATCTAAGAAATGCATGCAAACAAGCAATAGGCAGGATAAAAAGGAAATGGTTAACTGAGGGAAGGCAGTGAAATGAAGAACAGTTAGGGAAGGCTTCCTCATCTATAAAATGAGCTGGAGAAGGAAATGACAAGCCACTCCAGGCTCTCTGCCAAGAAAACCCCAGATGGGGTCACAGAGTCGGCTGAGACTGAACAGCCAAAGGAAGACTTCCTAATGAGGGTAGGAGTTTAGTTGGGACTTAAAGAAAGCCAGGGAGGTCACTGGTCAGAGCCAAGAGGGAGAGGTTCCAGGCATGGCGTTACTGCCTTTTGTTTTCATAGCAAATCCTTTCCTCTTAATCCCCCTGCCCTGCCCACAGCAATCAAACTTCTTTTTGACAAGCAAAAGCATTTAAGCAAAACTAAAAAAGACACTCATCTTTCTGAGTTCAAATCAGCCTCAGATAGCTACTAGTCTGTGTGACCTTGGGCAAATCACTTCACCCTGTGTGCCTCAGTTTTCTCATCTATAAAATGAGCTGGAGAAGGAAATGGCAAGCCACTCCAGGCTCTCCGCCAAGAAAACCCCTAACAGAACTGAGAATGACTGAACAATGACAATGGTGTATCCTGGCAGTCACCCCCGGTCTATCCAAAGGAGAGAGGCAGGAGGTGGTCTGCTTGTTAGGTCATTACAATTCCAAAGTCAGACTGCCTTTTAGGATGGTTCTCATTTACGTGATTGGGTAAATCACTATGTAAGTCATTCTTCACATTATCAATTCATTCAAGTTTTCCCATATTTCTCTGAATTTCTTATGTTGGTGGCATCTATACTTATATACATATATATGTATAGATGTGTGTGTTGTATGTTTATGTAAATACATACATATGTGTGTATGTATTTGCGTGTGCATGTGTTGTGTATGTATGTATTTAAGATTGTTGTTGCTGGGAAAGACCTTAATTTAGAAAGGCCAAGGTCATCCACTGCACCCCTGGCCATCACCAGTTGTCCTAACTTTTGTCTCACCAATTCACATGCAAATCAAGACATTACCCATGATGCTGTGGACAACAACAATAACACATTTAGATGTGCATGTGTGTATATGTATATATATGTGTGTGTGTGTGTGTGTGTGTGTGTGTGTGTGTGTGTGTGTGTGTGTGTGTATGTATGTGTATTTTTCTTGTTGGTCAGTCCTTTCAGTCGAGTCCAACTCTTTGTGACCCCATTTGAGGTTTGCTTGGCGAAGATACTAGAGTGGTTTTGTTTTGTTTTGTTTTGTTTGTTTGTTTGTTTTATATTAGAGTGTTTTGCCATTTCCTTCTCCAGCTCATTTTATAAATGAGGAAGCTGAGGCAAACAGTCTGGGTTTGGAGATGTAGGCTGACCTCATCTATCACAGAGCTCAAGAAGATGAGGATAAGGATTTGGAAGAATTTTTAAAGCTAGTATATAACTGGTCAGTGTGAAAGTCCCTCCTAGGGACTCTCTGTCTCTGTCTCTCTCTCTCTGTCTCTCTCTCTGTCTCTTTCTCTCTCTGCTCCCAAGGAAGGAACTGCAAGTTTCCCAGACTCCTATACACTCTATAGTCCTGACTTTCAAATTAGGCTGTGTGACCCAGGCAAATCACTTAACCTTCAGTGGCTCACCCAACCCTCCAATGCTCTCAGTTGCAGAGAAGGGAAGATCTGTATCTCTAGATGGAGACTGTCACAGGAAATTCCCTACAAGCTGCATCAATGCAGTAACAAGCCCAGACCTCAACATTTTCAAGTCCCAGGCACTATCCTAGGTCCTGGAGATTCAAAGATATGAAAGGAAGTCTTTGACCTCAATGACTCAATTTTGGGGAGAGGGGAGGGCTACAATACATAGACTGATTCGCAAGTACACGTAAATTTGAGGAAGGAAAGGTTGAGTACTGACCACTGGGAGGAGAGGTGGGGAGGGAAGGAAGGTTTCCAGAGAAGCTGGGCTGAGCCTTGTAGGGGCATATGAGTCCTGAGAGGCAGAGATGAGGGAGGGCATTTCAGTCATGGAGACACATGCAGGTATGAGACGGGATGTTAAGTGTAGAGAACAGGCAGTGTCCAGTTTGGCTGCAGTACTCTAAGAGTATAGAGCAGAGTAGTAAGAAATAATGATGGGAAGGGACTGTGTTGTTATTCAGTCATTCCATTCATGTCTGATTCTCCGTGACCCCACTTTGGAGTTTTCTTGGCAGAGATACTGAATTGGTTTGCCATTTCCTTCTCCAGCTCATTTTACAGATGAAGAAACTGAGGCAAACAGTGTGAAGTGACTTGCTCAGTGTTACACAGCTAGTAAATGTCTAAGGCTGGAATTGAACTCAGGTCTTCCTGACTTCAGGCCACTGTAGCACGGCGTAGCTGCCCATGAGAAGACTGTAGAAGGCCTTAAATGCTAAGCTGAGGAATTTGTATTTGTCTGATCCTCACAATAGTCCTTTGAGGTGGGTAATACAAGTCCTTGTGTGCCCATTTTATAGATGAAGAAACCAAGGCTCGAGTTGATTGGCCCAGAGTCACCCAGTGGAAGAGCCAGGGTTTGAACCCTAGGCCCTCCTGACTCCCCAACCATTATATACTGCCTTTCTTAGAATACTCGGCATCCTAAGTTTTCCATAGCACTTTATAGATATGGTCTCCTTTGATCCTCATGAGCATTATTACCCCCACTCTTCAGTTGGTGAAACTGAAGGTCACAAATGTTAAGTGACCTGTCCAAGGCATAGAGTTGCCCAATGACAATGTTAGGACTCAGACCCAGGTCTTTGGGCAGCAAGTCCAGGATCTCTCTATCACACACCAACAGCATTTTAAACCCTGTATGAGTCTCTCACACCAAAAAGGGGCATCAGACCCACTGAGATGTGGTGGCATGCAGGATCAGGGTGAGGCAGAAAGATTAGTAGTCCAATGATGAGTGCTGTCAGACGGTCAAATCAAACGAGATGGTGGATCTCCCTGCGGCAAAAATGGGGAGGGGGCTGGCAGAGACTCAGAGATCTGACCCACTGGCTGCTTCTGTGGCCCTCCGTCCCTGCCTCCTTGGTGGGTTCAGAGGACAAGACGCCAGCATTTTAGGGGTGGGCTTGGCCCTTGAGATCGAACGCCAAGACTCCAAGTCAATTAACAGAAATAGAAAGGTGAGAAATTGCAGCCATAGAGACGGATGTGGGGGCTGTGAGAGCCCAGGCTGAGATCTCAAAGGCAGAGAAAAAGAAAGTGACTGTGGACAGGATTGTTGCTGGTCAGTCGGTTTCCATAGTGTCCGACTCTTCTCGGCCCATTTGGGAATTTCTTGGCAAAGATACGGGAGCATTGAGCCATTTCCTAAGAACATTATTAATCAGGTACAAACCATGAGGGACACAATTACTCTCACAGGCATGCCTGAAGGGCAGCTTATATCCCCTGAGGGAAGGGGAATATTCAAGGAAATGTGTGCTCTGGGCCACCCCTATTCTGGGCTTAGCTGTGCCTAGGCTACAGCCCTAGGTCTTGATCTGAAAAGTAAAACTTCACGTGGAATCATAGAGAGACAGACCTGTCCAGACCCCCCTTTTTTTTACAGATGAGGAAACTGAGGCATAGGAAAGTTAAGTGACTTGGCTGGGGTCACACAATTAGTAAATATTGGAGGTGGGTTTTGAATTCAGGTCTTCCTGACTGCAGGATCAATACTCCAGACACAGTTACCTCTCATCGGCATGTGATCCCAGCCCAGGAAAACAGGTGTCCCCAGGGCTGCAGGAGGATCCAAAGGGTTCCCCAGGAGCTTAGGGGGAACACTGGATTAAGTGGAGCTAGATTCCAGACGACCAGGCCCCAGCACCTCAGGTCAGTCAGGACGAACACAGGGGTTGAGAAAGCTCTTTCCACATCAGGAGCCATACCTCTGAACTCTGAACTCATTTGGTCAGCATGTTTCTCCTCCTCCCCCTGCCTCTGAGCAAAGGTGCCAAGTCAACGCAGCCTCTCTTGTCATCATCACTGACATTTCTGTAGTGCCCTATGCTTGATATACCTCAGCTCTGTGGGGGACTCCTTCCTCCACGTTAGAACTTTGCCTTTGTTCACCAAACAGAGATGACTCCAGGTGCCAGGGCGAGGCAGGGACTTGGGCTCAAGCTAGGGCCAAGGAGGTTAATGCCCATCTCCTTCTCTGCCCACAGGTGTGCCCAGGGGCCAGTGAAGCCCCAGAACTCTACAGTCGAGGCTTCTTGACAATGCAGCAGATTGAGGCCTACCCACCGCCTGTCATCATGAGCTACATTTTTCTGCTCATCTGCCTGTGTGGGTTGGTGGGGAATGGGGTCGTCCTCTGGTTTTTTGGCTTCTCCATTAAAAGGAACCCCTTCTCCATTTATTTCCTCCACCTGGCCGTGGCCGACGTTGGCTACCTCTTCTGCAAGGCGGTGCTCTCCGTGCTGCAGGCAGGGGCCTTTCCCGGCACCTTTCCCACCTACATCCGCTTTGTGTCAAGGATCCTGGGCCTGGCCGCCTTCCTCACTAGCGTGAGCCTTCTGCCAGCTGTGAGCACTGAGCGCTGTCTCTCTGTCCTCTTCCCCACCTGGTACTGCTACCGGCGGCCCAAGCACATGTCTGCCCTGGTGTGTGCCCTGCTCTGGGCTCTGGCCTTCCTGCTCACTACCATCCACACCTACTTCTGTGTGTACATTGCCCCCAGGCCCTCTTGGGGAGACTGCACCCACATGGACATATTCCTGGGCATCCTGCTCTTCCTCATCCTTGCCCCCCTCATGGTCCTGGCCTGCCTGGTCCTCCTGGTGAAGGTGGAGTGCAGGGCCAGCCGCCGCCATCAGGCGTCCAAACTCAACAACGTCATCCTGGCCATGGTTTCTGTCTTCCTTGTCTCTTCCATCTACTTGGGCATCGACTGGTTCCTCTTCTGGATCTTCGAGATCCCGGCACCCTTTCCTGAGTACATCACTGACGCATTCATCTGCGTGAACTGCAGCGCCAAGCCTGTCATCTACTTCCTAGTGGGGAGGGACAAGAAGCAGAGATTCTGGGAACCCCTGCGTGTGGTTTTCCAGAGGGCTCTCCGAGATGGAGCTGAGCTGAAGGAGAGCGGGGACACCCCTAACACAGTGGCCATGGAGATGCAGCCAACCGTGGCCACTTCCTGAGAAGTCAGGGGCAGTCCCCAGGCAGGAGAGCCGTTCCTGGGCCCCGTGCGTGCTGCTCCGTGCCCCCAACACCACTGTCACACTGTGTTTGCACCCATCCTCTCCTCCCTGTGGTTGGGAATTCCCCTGTGGCTAGAGGCTCTGGGACCTGCATTCATTCATTCATTCATTCTAGGAACATGCATGCAGCACCTATGCATACCAGCCACTGTGCTCCAAGCTGGGGTACAAAGACAGAACCAGCATGGTGCCTGCCTTCAGGGAGCTTACACTCCACTGTTACAGGGACTAACCACAGGCAGCTCTCCAGAAGACCCAGGAGGCACCTTGGGTCTTCTTGTCTCATCCAACTGGTGTCCGGCTCCTCGGAGGACTGATCCAAGCTATCCTCAGGTCTCACGTAAGCTCTCCCCTCCTTCCAAGCGGGGCCGGCCCTGGACAGCATTGTGAAGTGGAGACTGTGTCTTCAGGCGGCTCTCAGCCTCAGCCACCCCAAGTGTGGCACTGCCTCCCTTCACCCCTCCCGGCTCTCGTCCCCAGAACCCTGGCTTTGGTCACCCTCCTGGTCCTTCCCTGCCACAGTCCCCCTAGAGAAGCAGCCTACATTGAAGCGAGGCTCATCTGATCTCATTTGCCCCATGCCCTTTGGGGGACAGCAGCCGGCAAAAGGCATTTTAACCTTAGCCTTCTGGAGGCGGTGGCCCCACCTTCCTGGTCTAGTCACTTGGTACCTAGAACAGTGGAAATTTCCACAAATGCTTGGCAGACAAGGACGAAAAACCTTTCTCTATCCTTTAGCCACACTGTCCTCTGCTGTGTCCAGCAAGACTTAACTAGAGCTTCTGACCAGCCCTAGCCTAGCAGCTCAAGTGGTAAATTGTCATTGATGAGATGAAGGGAGCAAATTGAGAACCAGCTAATAGCTCAATGGGTTGTTCTTCCCAAGTTCCTCCTACATTCATTTGTGTTTTAAAAGGGCGAATCCCAGAGCTGGCCACGCCTTAACCCAAAGAAGGGATTTTTCAGGAAAGGACATTACTGGAGAAGAGAGGATTCTGGGTGAAGGAGCCTTTCAGCCTCCATCATATGACCCCCAGGGAGCTCTCCTACTGAGGATCATGGGAGATCAAGGGCATAAGGGACCTTAGGGGTCACTGAGTCCAACCCCCAAGGGCCTGCCACCAAGGGAGGCCTCTGTGAACCACCTCCGCCTGCTCCAGGAAACTGCCAACAGGGAAACGTTGGTCTAGACCTGTCCCATTAGCCAGGCTGGTCTAGACCTGTCCCATTAGCCAGCCAGGCCAGGACCCCCTAGCCCTGGGCAGGGCTGGGGACACACCACCCCACTTTCTACTCTTCCCAACAGGCCAAGCCAACCTTTCCATTTATGCCCGTTAGAGCCATGATCGGCTCACAGCCGATAGGCTGTTTCTGAACGTTTCCAAGGAAGCTCTGTCGTAGGTGGCCCTTTCTCCTGGAGGCCAGATTCCAACTCTCTGTGGTCAGAAAAGGCAGGTCTGGGAGTTCTCAACTCTTCCCAATGCCCACTTGTTTTTGTTTTTGTTTTTGTTTTTGTTTTTTACAAAGTTTTATTGATTTTTTACAATCTTGTCAATTCCAAAAAAATGTCCCACATTCTTTTTTGTAATAAAGTATGGTTAAGCCAAACAAACCAACACATTAATCATGTCTGACAATGCCCGCCCCTTTATACACCTGTAGTCTACCACCCTCAGCCAAGAAGGAGGAGGAAGAGTGCTTTCCCTTCTGTCCCCTGAAGTCAAGATAAACCCAACTTTCCACACCCCAGTGTTCCTGGCTACTGAGAGCCCCCTAAGAAGGCAGACTCAGAGGGATCGCCCTGGAGATCATCGCATCCACATGGATTATACAGACAAGGACAGTGAAGCCCCAAGTACCATGGTTAGTTCCTGGCAGAGACAGAGTTAGAGCCTAGCATTCTGGACCCCAAGGCTCTTCCCACTACATCTGGGCAATGACATTGCACATCCAGCAGGCAGAATCTGATGGCAGGAAAGAAAAGAAGGAAGGAAGGAAGGAAGAAAGGAAGGAAGGAAGGAAGGAAGGAAGGAAGGAAGGAAGGAAGGAAGGAAGGATGGAAGGGAGGGGGGAGGGAAGGAAGAAGGGAGAGAGGGAGGGAGGGAAGAAAAGGAGGTAGGGAGGGAAGGAGAGAAAAAAGGGAAGGAGAGAAGAAAGGGAGGGAGGAAGGAAGGAAGGGAGGGAGGGAGGAAAGAAAAGAAGGAAGGAAAGAAGGAAGGAAGGAAGAGCATTTATTAAGTATTTATTATGTTCCAGGCACATACTAGACTACCCCAACATTTAAGACTCCTCCCTCAGCCCACTCCTGCATCTCTCAGGTATTAAAGATCCTCTCTTCCCCCCACCACAAGGCTGAGCCTTGGCCCCCACTTGCCTCCCTCAGAGAAGGACAGGACAAAGATCCCCTAGGGGAAGTACTGTGGTCTAGGGCTGAGGTTGCGAAGAAGCCAGAATGAGCCCATCCCACAGGGGAGCCAGGATTGGGGAGCACTGGGAACCAGCTCCTCCCCAGAACTGAGTTCCTGCCCATCTCTGCTTTTGCCTCCCAGCCTGAATGTTCAGTGCCAGGGGACCCACTGACCCAAGTTCTATCCAAGAGCCACTTGTCCCAGTTCCCAGGGAGCCCCCAGCCCCCCAGCAGCCCTTAGTTTTTTCCTGGTTGCATCTTCAAAGATTGTCCCAGAGCCTTTGCTAAAGGCTCCAATCCCACCCTCCAGCCTAGGATGGATCCACTACCTCCTGCATGTGAAAGCTCTCAGCAGCCTCTGACTGGGGACCCTGGGCCCCGGCTGGAGGTGCCACACATTAGGGTTGCCTGTCTGTGAGCATCAGGCAGACTTTCTGCCTTTGTGGATGGAGACAGGAATCTCCCTACTCTGGACCACATCTGGAGCAGCTTCTCCCTTTGGCATTCTTTCCATTTTCAAATAAATTCCATACACATTTATTAAGCACCTGGCATGAGCCCGACAGTATGACAGGTGCTGGTGGCACAGAGGCAGAAGTGAAGCCATCCCTGCTTCTCAAGGAGTTAACATTCTCTTGGGGATAAGGGCTATAAATCCACAGGTAAGTTCATCTAAAGCACACACATTTATCCCAATTGCTCTGGCTCACTCTCCCAAAGCCTCCTCAGGGTCTAGGATATCCTCAAGGGCTTGGAGGAGGGGTTCTTCTCTTCTACTCAAGGCCCCCCAGTGGTGTTTTCCCCAGTGACTAGAGCCCAGCCCCTGTCAGGCACTTGGCATCGATTAGCTTTTAAAAAGCGCTATTTACTTTGCAGACGGAGCAAGAACACGGGTACTAACATCCCCCAAGGGGTGCTTCAGGGATCCAGTCTCCCCTTCACATCTCAGACCCCAGTGAGGGGGGCCCACTCTGAGCTCAGTCTTTGCCCGTATTCTCACCCAAATGTGGCACTGTGCTGGATAAGCCTCTTCTCAGCTACTGCCAGGCTGGTTTCCAAAAATCACTACTCATTCTGGCTGCAAACCCACCATGGATTCAGATTCCCACCCCGCTATTCCCGGAGGCTCACCCTGACTTTCCCTGACTTTCTTGACTTCTCATAAGGTTGGAGCATCCAGATTAATCTCCTTTACCTGGTTCCTGGGACACAGGAGTCAGTCGTTGACTCCCAGCCCCAGAGCAGGCTATGGGGAGCTGAGTCTGAACTCCCCATGGGCACGTGAGGCAGTGGATTTCCTCTGCCCAGTTGGGTCCTTCTGCTGCTTCTTTACCTACTAGAAGGGTCAAGGCTTCTGCAGGGCTTGGCTCAGGCCCACAATCACCAGCTCAAGCACTGATCTGTCCTTGAATCCCCACCTTCCCCATCTCATTTTTTTGTCTTTGTGTACTTGGGGACTTGCATGGTGACTGACACATAGAAGGTACTTCATAACTGCTCATTGATTAACTGATTGATTGAAGGCTCAATGCTCAGATTCCTAAGGCCAGCAAGAACCTGCAGCCTGCTGGCAGGAAGAATAAAGCATCTGGACCGTCCACAGCATCATTTCTTCCCTTCTTTTCATCTTTGGAATTTCATACCAGTCCCAGGTCTGCCCTGGTTGCCCTCAACGGGTTCTCCCTCTAGGCACTAGACACCTCAGGAAGTAAACTGAACAAATGAAGCTAGGCTATTACATCAATCTGTAGATTACATTATGTTAGGTAGAGATGAATAAACACTGTGAACACAAGCTCACACCCCCTGCTCCCTCCTACCCTACCTTCAGAGTAGGTTACAAGGCAATCAGGTTTCTGTGGAGAATTGGTAAGATGCATGTTCTGCAAAGAAGCACAAAATTCTGGCAGAAATTGGGTTTCGACCCATGGGATTATAAAGAATCAAACACAAGTGAATGACTTAGCAACAAACACACACACACACACACACACCATCTGTAGATGGTGTGTGTGTGTGTGTGTGTGTGTGTGTGTGTGTGTGTGTGTAAAATCAAAGGAAGGTCGTCTCAGAGGCACTGGCAGTAGGGCAGGGGAAGCACCAAGAAAGGAAGGCTTCCTGGAGAAGGTAGGGTTTGAGGTGGGTCATGAAGGCAGCCAGGGAAACCAGAAGGTGGAGGAGAGGAAGAAGAACATTCCAGACCTGGAGGACCACCACGAGGAAGGCACAGAGCTAGAAGATGTCGTGTGGAAGGTGAGGAACAGAAAGAAGACCCTGGGGGGTGGACGGCACCACCCAGGCAGGGCAGTCCAAAGGCATGGAAAACGAGGGAGGAGACAGATTCCGGGAGAGGATGGTCAGCCTGATGTACTCCAACAGAAAAGGAGCCACTAATATGTACATAAGGGTGCCCATGGGCTGCCCACTGCAGACTAACTTAGTTGTAAAATGTGATGCTATCTTTATTGTATTGTATTTTTATTTATTTTGTTAAATGTTTCCCAATTATATTGTAATTGGTTTTGGCTGTGTGCCAGAGCGCTGTGGGCCACCTGAGGTCTATGACAGGCTCCTGTTTGACCCCTGTGTGTCTAAACACACAAGAAGTCTGAGGAGGAAGAAGAGGTGGTCCTGGTGCCTCTTCCACAGGGAAGGGGCAGGAGAGATATGGAGGAAGAGACCATGCTGCAGGGAGGGACCAAAGATGGGAATACTCCTGATGGAGAACAGGCAGAGGTGAAGGTTGCCTGAAGGTACTTAGCTGTGCAAGGAAGGGAGCAGATGAGACCTTGGAGTAAGCAGAATGGGCTCCCCAAGGGAAAGGGCCTTTAGAACAGGAGAGACCTAACTCTGATTACAGGAGGGAGGTAAGCACCCAGCAACATTCTCCCAAAGGACCATCTGTACCAGGCAGGCAGGCAGGCAGGCAGGCAGCAAGCATTTAAGAACCTACTATGGGAGAGGCACTGTGCGAAGCAGTAGAGATACAAAGGGAGGTAAAATCCCCTGATTCTGGGCCTTTTTTCTGCCTGCCCCCAGGTCTAGGATGCCCTCCTTCCCCATCCCTGCCTCCCAGCTTCCCCTGGCTTCCTTCAAGTCCCAGCTAAAATCCTGTCTCCCTTTATTCAATCGATCATCTCCAGTGTATCCTGCCTGTATCCTGGTTATACAATGCAAGTTCCTCGAGCACAAGGAGCTGGGTTTTGAGTATCCTGGAGGAAGGAAGAGAAACTAAGAGGTGAATATGAGAGGGGAGAACTTCCCCTGTCTGGGGACAGGCAGTGCAAAGGTATGGAGGTGGGAGATTGAGTGAACAGCAAGCAGACGTCCTGGCTAGATCACGGAATGTCTGAAGTGTAGTGTGAGAAGACTTAGGAGGTAAAGAGGAGCCAGATTACGGACAGCTTTAAAGACCAGACAAAGGAGTTTTTATTTGTCCCTGGAAGTCATAGGGAGACTTTGGGGGGGGGGCATTTACATGGTCAGACCTGAGCTTTAGGAAAATCACCTGGGCAGCTGAGGGTAGGGGGCACTAGAGCTGGAAAGACAAGGTGGGAAGACAGGTTGGAAGCTTTTTACCAAAGTCCAGGTGACAGGAACAGGTGGAGGGCCAGAATGCATATGGCCGCTGTGTGAGGAGAAGAAAGGGGATATACGGGAGGTTTGTTGTAATGGCAGAAATGACAGCTTTGGGCCACATTTTGGGCAGGCGAATGAGAATGAGTACTGCAGTGATTGCCCTCCACAGTGATAGAGAAGTTAGGAGCAGGGTAACGGGAAGGCAAAGAACTCCATTTGGACACACTGAGTTTAGATGTGCACAGACCATCCAGCTTGAGACATCCAGAAGAGTTGGTGATGTGGGACTCAGGGTCTACAGAGAGGTTAGGACTGGACACGCCTTCATAGAGATGATAATCGGATCCGAGAGCAGTGAGATGCCAGATGAGATGATCCAGAGGGGAAAGCGCCAATGCGCAAACACAAGGCCCAGCCTAAGCCTCTCCTGGCAGCATCTGGACTTCTGGCCTCCACCACCTCCTTTTCAGCCTCTGTTCATTCAGCACCTCCATAAAGGTCACGAGCACTGCTTTTATTGTGGAAAGAGAGGGCACTTTGCCAGGGCCGCCATGATGGAAAAGCAGGACCTATGGGGCCTGTAGGTTACTGGAGGGGTCAGATTCTGGCAGTGCTTAAATCAAATAGAAGGGAAGCACGGGCATGGAGGGGTCCTAGAGCAAAATGACAGGGAGTTTGAACAATAGGAAAACTTCTGAGCACGAAGGTGTGGGGAGAGGCAGGGAACAGCATTTTTACATCTAATGCTCTGCTCTTATTATCTCCCCCTCTACCTCTCCCCTCACTGGAGAACCAAACATTGCTCTGATAATTGCAGGCATCTCACACATTTGCCTTATTGAAGCTGGAGCCACTTATTCCATCCTAATTAAAAAACCGTGCTCTGATTGCACCATTATTCAATCTATAAAAATGGTGGGGGCACAGCCTGGGAGGTCCCCCCATCCTCCATCCCCACAGGAGGCGACAGTGGGCTCCCTTCTGGTCTGCATCCCTTCTTATGGGTGCCTAATGCATCTACTGACCCTCTGGGAAGAGATCTCAGGTAAATTTAACACCACTATTCCACGTCTTCCAGATAATACGTTAACCCAACAGTCGCCAGATAATCCAGCCTCCTTCTTTCCATTATTGACGGATTTTTTTCAATGATTTCTCTAAGGATGCAGCTTCTTTCACTTTTTCCTCAAGATGAGCATATCTCGGGTTCTTTGTAGGCTACCCCTCCCACTGACATGGGCCTTTTAAAGTCAGCTGTCCTGGTCACCATTGCTACCAAAGAGAAGCTGCCACCGTCAGTGCCTCAGTATCCCCTGACTAAGGAGGCCATTAAGGGCATTGCCTCCAACATTAATTCTTTAATAGAGCAAAGGATTATGGTCCCTGCAATCCCCCTGTACTGCCTGCTAAGAAACCTAGAGCAGGCCCTGATGAAAACCTGTTAACCGGCTTATTCAATATTTATATGTCATCAATGCATGTTATACCAAGGCATCATGTGGTGCCAACCTTGCCACAATTGTTTCTTTCATTCTCCATGACACCACCTCTTGTTTTTTTGTTTACTTGTTTTTTGGGGTTGTTTTTTTTAAGCAATTGGGGTTAAGTGACTTGCCCAGAGTCACACCACCTATTTTACAGTAATAGATCTAGGCGAAGCATTTTTCAGTATTTCTTTGAGTCAGGAATCCAGAACCTGATCGAAATCACCTGGAATAATCAGCAGTGGACCTGGGCTCATTTGCCTCAAGGCTCTGTGTATTGAGTCTCCTACTCTATTCTCTCAAATTTTACAGCAAGATTTAGCCTCTACTGTCTTCACAGACTCAGCTTGAGCCTAATATACTGATGACCTCTCCCACTGCTGGCATCTACCAGAGGGATAGAGGTCATCTCTTCCAGCTCCGTCACCGTTGACCCAAGATGTCCAGATCCGAGGTGCGCTGGCACAAGCCTCAGGTAGAATAGCTTGGCTTTGTCCCATCCGCTGGAACGCGTTCTATCTCTCAGAAGCACACCGAGAAGGTTCAGCCCCTAAGATGAAAAAGCAGGCAAGTGCCCTTTTAGGAGACGAAGGATACTGCCGTCGGTGGATTCCAGCGCTTGGTGAAATAACTTAGCCTCTAGTTGCTTTGACAGAAAAACGTATTCTTTAACCTTTTTATCTTGAGCCTGAACGTTGCACGGCTCTCGTGGAACTGAAGAAAGCGCTGGCATCCGTCCAGCTCTAGGCCCCCGACTACAGGAAGCCCTTCTCTCTTTTCGTACGTGAACAAAGAGGAGGTGACTTGGGGCATCCATCCTCACACAACCATTGGGACTTACACCCTGTGTGGGGTGTAATACGCCCTGCGGCGCATCCTTCAGCTCAGCGGGCGAAGGTAGCCGCCTGTGCCCACCCCGCCTACGGACTGTTGCAGCCCAGCTAAATTCGCTCTAGGAGCATCTAGGTGGTGCAGTGGATAGAGCGCCGGCCCTGCAGTCGGGAGGACCTGAGTTCAAATTCGACCTCAGAAACATAACACCCACTAGCTGTGTGACTCTGGGAAAGTCACTTAACCCCAATTGCCCTCACCAAAAAAAAAAAAAGTGCCCAGATACAGTCCCCCTTCCCACATAGATTCTGACAGAGAACTTCACTTTACTGACTCTGTTCTTTCCCAAGTGTATTCTAACCTCGGAATCTCCCCTAAATTTCGTCCTCCACATCATCCCCAGAGTTCTGGTTAGGTTGAGCACATGAATAAGCACTTTAAATATATTGCTTCATTGCATTGCCCTGTGAAATACATATTATAATTCTTATTATTCCCAATTTTCAGATGAGGAGACAGAGGTTAAGTGGCTTGCCAGGGTCCCACAGCTATCTGAGGTAAGATTTGAGCTCAGATCTTCCTGATGCTATGTCTAGAGCTCTCTCTCCCCTACACCATGCTCACTCTGGCTGTAATCAAGCATTGGGTTAGAGGCTTTGCCTCCAGGAACCTCTCATGGTCAAAGCTAGGAAACCCAGCCCAGGGTGCTCTGGAATTGCTCCTCTGAGCTCCTTCCCTTGGGCCTCTCTGTTCCCATTGTTCTAAGATTCTTCTGGTCTTTCTTTCTCATCTTCCCATAACTAGAGGAAAACATATGCATTTCAAAGGACGCACCCTAGCACCCAGCTCCAACTGGTGAAGTCTTATTAACCAGTATCTCATTGCAACCCCAGCTGCACAAACAGGAGTTGGTCGAGGTTGAGGGAGGGGGAAGGTAACAAGCATTTATTAAGCACCTACTATCTACCAGGCTCTGGATTAAGTGCTTACTTTACAATATTATCTTCAGGGAAAGCGGAAAGGAAATCCTCCATCTGAGGACTTTTCTCTCCTGACATCCACCTGGGCTCCCTGAGGCTATGCCTAAGAGGCAGGAACCCAGTTAAGTACAACCAAGCCAAATGAGGTTCTTATCCATTCCCAGGAGAGGACTCTAACTTCTGAAAGGTTCCTCACCAGTTTGGCCTCAGGGGGGATGGATTTTTAGCCAAGACAATGCTAAAGATCTGCATGAGCAATCACAGAAGGGTGTGGCTGTAATGGCTGGAGAATTCCCCTTCATCCATTCAGCTCCAAACCCCTCTCCTGAGGGCAGGGGGAATGAGGAGGGGCTGTGGATGGAACAGGACCCCTTAAGCCATGTTCAACTTAAGAACTTACTGGAATCACCCAGGACCTAATGCAGGTCTCCCTCCCTTCCCCCTCCTCCTCCTTTGGTCGAGTGCCCAATGCCCTCCTTCACACCATCTCACACTCATCCTCCACACTAACAGCTAAAGACCCTCTCCTCCTCCTCAGACTGATCCTTGGCAGGGCCCTGGGGAGCCACAGGAGAATGCTTACCACCTTCCCACCCCTCCCTGGCTGGATCCCAGGAGCAGTCATTTCCAGAGCCCAGAAGGTGAAGTGCCAAATTAAAGTATACACCCCCCTCCACAATCTCCACGCACTCAGAGGACACTCCCAGCTGAGGAATGAGAGAAATGATTATTTCTTTCTTGCATTAATAGCTAATTATTGAATTAGGACCAAGGTTTTCCCCCTTTTCCATTTCCTCATCCAGAAATCAACCAGGGTGAGAAATCTCAGGCAAAGACTTCCCCAGATCTAATCAAAGACAGTAAAGAAATTCTAAGTGTAGGCGAATGGGTGGATTCCTGCTCATTGAGTTTACTCAGATAGGTTTGAGAAAATACGGATTTTCCCTTTTGTCAGACAAATGATACGGACATTGATAAATTTCATTGGCCAAGATTTGGGTGCTCACTGTCACGTACCTCAAGACCCTCACTGTATTATAGCCCAATTCTCATTGTAATATTCATTCTCTCTCATTACTTGTAAACCAATCAGAGTCAATTGCCACACTCCAAGGACATATGAGCATTGAGTGGGTTCCATGAAAGGTCTTCGACATTTGAGAGTGCCATGGACCTCTTTTATTAATAAAATGTTAGTATTATTAATAAAATGATTAATTACCCAGAAAGCATGTCTCTCAAACTTTTTAAACATCACAGGAACAAGGAAGGTTCAGGTGAGAGGATAGCTTGCTCCTAGATTTGTGACTAAGAAGGAATACATTAATCCTCAGGACTGGGAAGTAATGAGAACAAAATTATATTTTAGGAACAAATCTCCACTACTAAGAGACATGGAAATGGGGTCATTATCTGCTTACTCTGGACATCTAACCCACAAAAAAAAAAAGTCCTGTTAAAAGACTGAATTATGGATGCAATTTTCGCTTTGCCTCATGCTTTGTGGACACACAACCTCCTGTAAAGGAAAAAAGGCACAGAGATAAACTCCAGTTGGAGTCATCCTCAGCCCTTGCCTCCACCTCTCCTAAGGTCCCACACACAAGTCATTGGCCTCGTGATGTCATTGGTCCTCCAACAATCTTGTCAGCTCTGCCTCCACAACATCCCTGGCATCCCTCCATTTTCCATGGCTATGGCCCTTGTTCAGGTCCTCATCACCTCTCACCTGGACTATTGTCATAACCTCCTACTGGGGCTTCTCCAACTCCAAGCCATCCTCCACTCTGCTGCCCAGGTGATTTTCTGAAAGCACATGTCATCCCTCCCCCCTACTCAATAAACACCAGAAGCTCCCAATTACCTCCAGGATAAAATGGAAATTTCTCTGTTTAAAGCATTGAACACCCTCAAAATGTGGCTCCAGGTGACTTTTCTGCACTCCCTATGCACCACTCCTCTCACTCACTCTCCAGAGTCCAGCCAGAATGCCCTTCCTGGTGCATCCGGCATGACATTCCATCTCTTCTCTCTTTGGGTCTGCATACATGGTCCTGCATGATGACAGCCTCCCTCCTTAACTCCATCTCTTTGATCCCCTACCCTTTTTTTAATTTTTTTTTATATTTTTGCTTTTTGGTGGGACAGTTGGAGTTAAGTGACTTGCCCAGGGTCACACAGCTAGTAAGTGTCAAGTGTCTGAGTTCAAAACCCCTACCCTCTTCGTGCTTCAGTTCAACTGGCACCTTCTTCCAGACCTTCCTGATCCACCCCCTTCCCCCAATTCCTTTGCATTGGTTTTGTCCATATGTTGTATTTACATACTAGTGACTATATCACATCCTCCTGTAAAAGGTATGTTGCTGGGGCAGGTCCTGTTTCATTTTTTGACTTAGTCTCCCTAGCACAGGGTATGGCAAATACCAGGTGGTTAACAAATGCTCTTTGAGCCTTATTGGGAGCCAGGAGCTTCCAGAGCAGGAGTGTGCCAGGAGCAGGGGACAGGCTGTTCGAGGATGGAAGCTGGGTTGTTGTGTGCAGAAAAGAGCAAGCAGACCAGACTGGCCAAGGCACTGAGAGCAGTAACATGAAATCACCCTGAAAGGGAGCCTGGCCATCGATGTCAAGGGGACCAGAGGGTGACGGAATGCCACTGAGGTTTCTCCAACAGCGGAGTGGCGTTGTTGGCCTGTGCTTTGGACATATCAATTTGGCAGCTGAGCAGATTGAATTGGATGGTTTGGAAAGGGGTAGAGGTGGGGGCAGCTAGGTGGCGCAGTGGATAGAGCACTGGTCCTGGAGTCAGGAGGACCTGAGTTTAAATCTGGCCTCAGACACATAACACTTACTAGCTGTGTGACCCTGGGCAAGTCACTTAACCCCATTGCCTAGCCAAAAAAAAAAAAAAAAGAAAAAGAAAGGGATAGAGGCCAGGAAACCAATCAGGAGGCCATTACAGTAATGCAGGCCACAGGGTAGTTGTGATGCCGTTGGAGAGGGGTATGGGAAGAGAATAAACATTTACATAATACCTACTAAGTGTAGCCACTGTGCTAACCATTTTTTATGACTGTTATCTCATTTAATCTTCACAACGACCCTGTGAGATAGGTGCTTTTATTGTCCTCATTTTACAGATGAGGAAACTGAGGAAAACAGGGTTAAGTGACTTGCCCAGCATCACCCAGATAAGTGTCTGAGGTCAGATTTGAACTCAGGACTTCCTCCAGAACCAGAGTTCTATTTACCTATGCCTCAGTGAGTGGATGAAAAGTTGGGCAGGCAAAGCCAACAAGACCTGGGTAGGAATGGATATGGGGAGGTGAAAGGGAAGAGGCCAGAATAACTCCCAGGGTGTGACCCCTGGTAATGGGAACAATGAATGGGCTGACCATGTCTGGCTGGCCTCGTGACTTATCTCCACTGCCTGTGATTGGTGTTCCAGAGTCCCTCCTCACTCCCTGGAGTGAGAGAAGTATAAACAAAATGAGCTGGACAACGGAGTGGGACAGGGTGGCAGGAAGGGAGAAGCTGCCCGGCACAGAAGCCAGAAAAGGGCCCGAGGTTCTCCGTGTGGCCACCGTTTGTATCTATCTCTTTCTCAAAGGCAAAAACGTCCTTCGGCTGCACCACGATCCCAGAGGCCACGATGATGGTCATGACCTCATTCCAGTGGAGGCGGGGAAGCACATCCTTCCCCTCCCAGCTGTCTGCCTGTGGGGGCTGCTTAGGCACGGGGTCATCGTGTGGTCTCTGCTTCTGCACAAAGAGCAGCCCCTTCTTCCTCTGGTTCCCCGACTTGACTGCTGCCCACTTCCTCTTCCTCTTCAGCATAGCTCTCTCATTTATTCTTGGGAGGCCTGAGATGGCTCCCCAGTCTGAGAGTGTTTCTAAAATACTTCAAAGTACAATATTTCACTTACATGCTTGGTGGAGCCTCAGTTTCAGGAGATTGTAACTGAGATTGCAGGATATAAAACAAACCCACATAAACCATCATCATTTCTTTTGGGGGAGGGAATTTGATTTTTTAATTTTGAAAATCACAAACACGAAATAAAACAAACATTTTATATACACCATAAAATAGAAAAAGAGCATTATACATGAAATGTGGTAGCTTGGATTTCTTTTTGAGTAATAATGAATTCAAAATAATGCTTTTAAAGCTTTCTTATTCCTTCCTTATTATTTTGGAGTGTGGAGGATCAGGGGCAGAACAATGCTATTGCCAGTACCACTCCCACTGCCATCCTCTCCTACCCAAAATTGAAAAAAAAAACCAACTAAACATATGTAATGAAAGCACATAGCCGAGGAACACAAAATGCCACACTGTCCATTTCTCAAAGTGGACTTTTTATTCTACATCTTCTGTCTATCACCTCCTGGTAAGGAGGCAGGTTGCAACCATCATTTCTAAGAGGGAGGGCCTGCCCTAGGGGAGATCCTATTGTTCTGAGGGATCCAAAACAAGGTGGGCCCCAAGATGAGGCATGGAGGAAGCCAGGGATCCCAAGAGACAGAGCAAGGAGGATGTCCCAGACACTGGGCACAGCCTGGGGAAAAAAAAAATGGAGGTATGAGAGGGAATGTCCAGTTTGGGGGACAGCAGTTATAGGGGTAAGTCATGAATATGCCTCGAGTTGTTTGGGGAAGATTAATGATTCCTGGGGTTGAGAATTTGCCTTCAGGGACTGGGAGAGTCATTCCTTTAGGAAACAGAATTCTAATTACTAAAGCTGCATACATGAATGAATGAATGAACATTGATTCAGTACTGACTGTGCCAAGCACTGTGCTTGGCCTTGGGAGAGATTAGACGTAATTGAAACCCCACCTCCTGCATCTCTCCCCCCCTCCACTGTCCTTTGCTGACCTCCCCCTCTCTCGGCCCCACCCTGGAAGTCTGAGGCTGGGCAGGCAGACTTTGATGCTTCTGGAGTGCTCAGGAAAAAGGGTCCTTCCAGTGTGGGTTTCAGGAACAAAGGGTAGTGGAAGAGATTGCCCTCCTTCCTGTTTCATGGTCAGCTAGGAGAACTCCCCTTTGTCCATTTGGCTTCCCGAGGGCAGGGCACAGGGGACTGAGAACTGGGCCGGGTCCATTAGGTTGCACTTGACTTCCCGGTTTCCTGTAATCACCTAATGCGGGTGCTCTGCTGGGCCCCTAATGCAGAGGCCCTCTTCTTCCCCTCCTCCTCCTCCTCCTTTGGGATGGATGTATTCCATTACATTGCCCATTTATCCCATTCCTCCACGGCAGGTAAAGCCCCTTTCCTACTTTACAGGATCAGTCACCCAATCAACACAGAGACTTATCAAGGGCTCACTAAGGGCCATTCACTGTAATAAATTCTGGAGAGACAAAGAAAGGCAAACTCGGTCCCTGCTCGGGGTGAGTGGACCTTCCCTCTCGAGCTGATCTGGCCGGGCTTCAGGGGCCTGCGGAGGGATGAACTGTCCCTCGCTGGCTAGACTGGGGTATTGGTCATTTCCAGGACACTCAAGGTGAAGGGCCCAAGGGAAGAGACCCCCCCCCCGAGGCTCTCCAGGCCCCCAAAGGAAGCCCCCTTTCTTCACCCAGCCAAGGACCAAGGGAGGTTCAGGCGAGAGGACACCACTTTCAGTGGCTTTGGCATTTTTCTGCTGTCTCTCTGGGTTCCCGTAGACCGTTTGTCTTCATGGTCTCCCAGCTCCAGAAAGCTTTTTCCCTCATCGGTGGTTTCAAAAAGGCGAGAGCAGAGGTTTCAAACACACACCTGGTAACCGGATTAAAAGGTAATGGGGAAATATTTAACAAAATGAATAAAAATACAATAAGCCACAGATGGTATTAATATGTGGCTTTCCAAGTCTGTCTGAGGCTCACAGGGATCCTTATGGACCTTGAAATTGTCCTCTTTCTATTAGCGTTTGATACCACGGGGCTAGAGGACCGCCGGTCACCGTGGAATTCCTGAGAGATCCGACCAGCTGTCTTTGAAGACCTTCCGACTCTGACGTTCTATGAACTGAATCAAATAGAAACTGTCCCGGAGTTGTACTCTGAGTAGTCAGGTACATGGTGTGAAGTGTGCTTGATGGAGGGAGGCGGGCTGAAGAATGTGTTCAGGAAACTAAGTATTTGGCCAACCTCGGAGCCGGGGAATTGAGTTGAATCCCTGGGGTGCTAACCAAGCAATCCGATGAGTGTGTGTTTTTGTAGTATTCATGCCTCTGAGGACTCTGGTAACTTTTTATGTAAAGCTCAGGAATTCTCCCAGCAGACAGACCTAGGTGAGTTGGTGAGAAAAGTTCCAAATTGCTCTCCAGAATGGCTGGATCAGTGTACAACTTTACCAACAACGCATTAGCGTCCCAAATTTCCCACATCTCCAACATTTGTCATTTTCCTTTCTTATCATATTAGCCAATGTGACAGGTGTGATATGATACCTCAGAGTTGTTTTGATTTGCATTTTTCTAATCAATAATGATTTAACGCATTTTTAAATGACTATACATAGCTTTGATTTCTCATCTGAAAACTGCCTGTTCATATCCTTTGACCATTTATCAACTGAGAAATGACTTGTGTTCTTATAAATTTGACTCAGTTCTCTATATATTTGAGAAATGAGGCCTTGATCAGAGACACCGGCTGTAAAGATTGTTTCCCAGCTTTCTGCTTTCCTGAAAAATCTTGGTTGCTTTGGTTTTGTTTGTGCAAAACCTTTTTAATTTAACATAATCAAAATGATCGATTTTGCATTTCATAATGTCCTCTGTCTCTCATTTGGTCATAAATTCTTCCCTCCTCCATAGATCTGACACATAAACTATTCCTTGCTCTCCTAATTTGCTTATGGTATCGCCCTTTATGACTAAATCATGAACCCCTTTTGACTTTATTTTGGCATATGGTGTGAGATGTTGGTCCATGCCTAGTTTCTGCCGTACTCTTCTCCAGTTTTCCCAGCAGTTTTTTCAGATACTGAGTTCTTATCCCAGAAGCTGGGGCCTTTGGGTTTACCAAATAGTAGATGACTATAGTCATTGACTTCTGTGTCTTGTTCCAGGGGTGGGGAACTTATAGCCTCGAGGCCACATGTAGCCCTCAAGTGTGGCCCTTCGACTGAATTCAAATTTCGCTGAATAAATCCCCTTCACAAAAGGCTACAAGTGGGGGCAGCTAGGTGGTGCAGTGGATAAAGCACCAGCCCTGAAGTAAGGAGGACCTGAGTTCAAATCTGAACTCAGACCAAACACTTGACACTTACTAGCTGTGTGACCCTGGGCAAGTCACTTAACCCCAATTGCCTAAAAAAAAAAAAAAGGCTGCAGGTTGACCACCCATGAACCTGTTCCACTGATCCACCACTCTATTTTTTAGCCAGTACCAGATAGTTTTGATGATAAAATCTCATCTTCTCAAAGATGCCTTCACCGATCCCACTTAATGCTAATGCCTCCCCCTCTATGGAGTATTTCCTATTTATCCTGTATAAAACTTGTTTGTCCATAATTGTTCACATGTTCTCTCCCTGGAGGGCACATCCTGTCTTTTACCTTTCCTTGTATCCCTAGCACTTAGCTCAGAGCCTGGCACATAGTAGGTGCTTAAATAGTTGCTGACGATTGACATTATCCTTATTTTACAGAGAAGGAGACTAAGGCTCTGGGAGACTGACTCATCCAGAGTCACACAGAAAAGCAGAAATAGTCATTTAATATACTTCCTTTTTTTGACTGTGATGCAATAAAAGTTACACTCAGTAAAGGACCTTGGAAGCAGAGATTAAAAATTAATTGGAAACTAATTAACTTAATTTTGAAGAATGGATGGGTCAAGAAATAATCAACAATTTCATTAAAGATAATGACAACAATGAGACAATACACCAAAGCTGGTGGGATTCAGTCACTAAGCAGTACTTAAGGAAAAAAATGTAAATCTCTAAATGCTTCCATCAGTAAAAGACAGAGAGAGCCGATCGACATCTTGGGCATGCAACTAAAAAACTAGAAAATTGGCAAATTAAAACCTCCCAACTAAAGGCCAAAACAGAGATCCTGAAAGTCAAATGAGACATTAATAAAATTAAAAGTAAAACCCCATGGAACAAATAAATAAATAAATAAATAAATAAAAACGCTGGCTTTAAAAAAAAATGATACACAGACAAGCTACTGGCTATTTTGATTTTTTTGAAAAAAAGAAAGAAAAATACCAAGTTACCAGTCTCAAAAATGAAAAAAGTGAATTCACAACCAATAAGGGAAAACGAAAGAAATTATTAGGTGCTATTTTGCCCAAATGTATGCCAATAAAGTGAAATAAATTAATGAATATTTACAAAAATATTAATTGCTCAGATTAACAGAACAGAAAATACAATACTTAAATAATCCCATTGTAGACAAATTGAACAAGCCATAAATAAATTCCCAAAGAAAAAAACCCAGGACCAAATGGTTTTGCAAGTGCCGAACAGTTAAAGAACAATTAGTTCCAATACTATATAAACTGTGAAAAAATAGGCAAAGAGATATTCTACTAAATTCCTTCTGTGATAGAAATACAGTCTTGATACCCAAACTAGGAAAAATCAAACAGAAAGAAAACTATTGACCAATTTCCTTAATGAATACTGATGCAAAAAACATTTAAATAAATACTGGCAAGGAGATTACAGCAATATATCACAAAGATCACACACTTTGACCAGGCTTGGTTTATATAAGGGAAACAGAGCTGGTTTGATACTAAGAAAACCATAAGCATAATTGACCTCCTTAGCAACAAAAACACCAAAAGTCATGATTATTTCAATTGACAAAGAAAGAGCTTTTGAGAAAATATAATACAATACCTTTTCTTGTTAAACAAAAACAAAAACAAAAAAAAATGCAAACGCATAAGAGTAAATGAAGCTTTCCTTAAAATGAAATGTTTTGTTGTTCTTGATAGAAATACTGAAGTGATCTGCCATTTCCTTCTCCAGGCCATTTTACAGATGGAGAAACTGAGGCAAAAAGGGTGAAGTGAGTTAGCCAGGGTCACACAGCTAATAAGTGTCTGAGACCAGATTTGAACTCAGGGAGATGAGTCTTCCAGGCCTCATGCTCTGCACACTGTGGTGCCACCCAGCTGGCCCAGTCGTAGCCACTTAAACCCAAGCATTACTTGTAATGAGGATAAATAGTTTTTAATAAGACAAAGGTGAACAGCAAGAATGCCCATTATCACAAGTATTATTCAATATTGTACTAGAAATGCTAGCTATAGCAAATATGATAAGAAAAAGACATTGGCCTTGGAGGCAGGAGGACCTGAGTTCAAATCCAGCCTCAGACACTTGACCCTTACCAGCTGTGTGATCTTGGGCAAGTCACTTAACCCTGATTGCCTCACACACACCCCCCAAAAAAGGCAAAAAAAAAAAAGACATTGAAGAAACAAGCAAAGGCAAAGAAGAAACAAAACTATCACTTTTTGTAGATGGTTTATTTAAAGAATCCCAAAGAATCAACTAAAAAACTAGTTAAAACAATTAATAACTTCAGCAAAGTCGCGGGGTATAAAATATGCCCCCAGAAATAATCAGCACTTCTATACACTGCCAACAAAACCCAGCAGGAAGAGACAGAAAGAGAGATTCCATTTAAAATAACGACAGATAACATCAAATACTTGGACGTCTACCTGCCAAGACAAACCCAGGGATTACATGAACACAATAATAATTTTCACACAAATAAAGTCAGATCTAAACAATTAGAGAAATATTAATTGCTCATAAGTAGGCTGAGTCAATATAATAAAAATAACAATTATGCCAAAATGAATTTATTTATTCAGTGCCATACAAAATTGCAAAAAGAAAATTATAGAGCTAGAAAAAATAATAACAAAATTCATCTGGAGGAATAAAAGGTCAAGAATATCAAGGGAATTAATGGAAAAAATATGAAGGAAGATGGCCTAGCCATAACAGAGTTCAAACAGTATTATAAAGCAGTAATCATCAAAACAATCTGGTACTGGCCAAGAAATAGAGTGGCAGATTAGTGAAAGAGATTAGGTACATAATACACAGCAGTAAATGATTGTAGTAATCTAATGTCTGACAAACCCAAAGATCCAAGCTTTTGAGACAAGAACTCACTATTTGACAAAAACTGCTGGAAAAACCAGAAAGCAGTCTGGCAGAAACTAATTATAAACCAACATCTCACACCACATACAAAGATAAAGTCAAAATTGGCAGCTGATTTAGACATACAGGGTGACATCATAGGTAAATTGGTAGAGCACAGAAGAAATTACCTGTCAAATCCATGGATAGGTAAAGAGTTCATAACCAAACAAGGGATAGAGAGACTTCCGGTTCCTATTACACAAAATTTAAGTTTTTGCACAAACAAAACTGCTGCAGCTACAACTTGAAGAAAAACAGGAAACAGGAGGTGGAAATCATTGTAGCAAGTTTCTCTAATAAAGATCTAATTTCTAACATATACAGGGAACTGAGTCAAATTTATAAGAATATGAGCCATTTCCCAAATGAAAAATGGTCAAAGGATAAGAATAGACAGTTTTCAGAGGAAGAAATCTATCAATAACCATATAAAATGCTCTAAACTACTAATAGAGAAATGTAAATTAAAACAACTTTGAGTTTAAAAATTTCAAATTAAATTAAAACAACCTTACACCCATCAGGTCAGCTAAGATAACAGGAAAAAAAAATACAAATGCTGGAGGGGATGTGGAAAAATAGGGACACTAAATAGGGACACTGTTGGTAGAGCTGTGAGCTGGTCCAACCATTCTGGAGAACAATTTGGAACTGCGTCCAAAGGGCTATAAAACCCTTTGGCCTAGCAATACTACTATTGCTGCTATCTATACTAGTATCGGTACTAGATCTACACTCCAAAGAGATCAAAGGAAAAGAAAAGGATCCATCTGTAAAAATATATATCTTGGGGAAGCTAGGTGGTAGAGTGAATAGAGCACTGGCACTGGAGTCAGGAAGACCTGAGTTTGATTCTGGCCTGAGACACTTGACACTCACTAGCTGTGTGACCCTGGGCAAGTCACTTAAGCTCAATTGCCTCACAAAACCAAAACAAATGTATATATACACATATGTATAGATAGACACTAACATATTTTATATATATGTATATATATATATATATATTATAAATATATGTGCATATATTTTAGATAGATAGATAGATAGATAGATAGATAGATAGATAGATAGATAGATAGATAGACAAATATGTCTTTATGACAGCTTTTTGTTGCAGCAAAGAATTGGAAACTGATGGGATGCCCATCAACTGGGAATGGCTGAACAAGTTGTAATGTGTGATTGTGATGGTAGACTATTGTGCTATAAGAAATGATGGGATTTCAGAGAAAAAAAAAACCTGGGAAGATTTGTATGAGCTGACGCCAAGTGAAGGGAGCAGAACCAGGAAAACATTGTATATAGTAACAGCAACATTGTTAACAATGCTCCACCTTGAAAGACTTGGCTCTTGTCATCAACCCAAGGATCCACCATAATTCCAAAGACCTCATGATGGAACATGCCATCTGACTACCTCCCAATAAAGAGCTGGTGGACAGGACAGATTAAAGAATATTTTCTTCTTCCTTTCTTTTTCTTTCTTTCCTTCTTTCCTTTCTTTTCTTCCTTTTTCTTTCTTCCTTCCTTTCTCTTTTTCTTTCTTTTTCCTTATTTGGACACAGCTAATATAGGAGTTTGCAAATGATTATGCATATTTGTAATGGGTTTTGTTTTTCTTGCCTTCTCAATGAGGGAGGGAGGAGGAAGGCGAGATTAGAACTGAAAATAAGATAAAACTGAATGTTTTAAAAGTGCATTTGACAGAGAGGACAGGGCTCACTGTCTTGTCAGTCTGGTAGGACATGGAGGGATGATTTGTTTATTTTTATCTTTCATTAGCAGGGCTTCCCTGCCTCAGTCTCATGGTCCACCCTCCCATGTAACAATGATAGTTACAGTACCAACAGCTACCAACTCCACTGAGGAAGGGAATGTGTCTCCTCTGGAAATAGCCATCGTCATTGCGCTGCTGTGCCTGTGTGGCCTGGTAGGGAATGGGACCGTCATCTGGCTTCTCAGGTTCGGCATAAAGAAGAACCCCTACTCTGTTTACATTTTCAACTTGGCCATCGCTGACTTCTTCTTCCTCCTCTGCATGTTTCTCTCAAGCGTTCTTAACAGGCCTGAATTCGGTCCCTGGTCCTGGCACATTTCTGAGGTCTTTAGGAGAACAAGGTGCCTCGCTTACGTCCTGGGACTGAGCCTGCTGGCCGCCATCGGCACACAGCGATGCCTCTCTGTCCTCTTCCCCAACTGGTACCGATGTCACCGTCCCAGGAATCTGTCTTCCCTGGTGTGTGCAGTACTGTGGGTTCTGGCCATCCTGGAGAGTCTGGCAGCTATTTATTTCTGTGTTGTGCAAAAGGAAAATAAGAATTCGTGTCGAAAAGTAGACTTGTTTTTTATGGTTTTGATTTTTGGCATCTTCACCCCAGCGATGTGTGTATCCGGCTTGACCCTGTTCATTAAAGCCCGGAGGATCTCCCTAAAGCACCAGCCAGCAAGGCTCTACATTATCATCCTGGTCACCATCTTGGTGTTTCTCATCTGTGCCCTGCCCCTCTCAGTCCATTGGTTTATTATTTACTGGCTCTGCTTGAGGGAGAGACCGAACGTTATTTTCTATGGTGTGGCTAAAATATTCTCTTGTGTGAACAGCACGGCCAACCCCATCATCTACTTCATGGTTGGGAGTCAGAGGAAGAAAAGATTTCATGAGCCCCTCAGGGTCACACTAGAGAGGGCTCTCTGGGATGAAAAGCTGGGATTGGATAGTCGTGGGGCTCAGGACGGAGGTGAGGATAATACAAATGAGGAGCTCCCGAGGGTAACCACCAAATGTAGAGACCCCCAACCTGTTTGACAGCCCCAGCCTGCGCCCACCTGATCCCACTGATGTTTCCCTGGCCCTCGATTTGCTTGCCCCAACTCTTCATCTGAGGCTTTCCTGGATGCCAGGAGTACCGAGCTACCAAGAGTGTACTGACCCAGATGCCAAGATGCCTCATCCTGCAAAATGGAATACGTCACCCACCGGCTGTGCTAGTGCATTTCAGAAGCGAATCTGATGGTGGGGAAACATGACTAACTTGTAGCTTTAATTGGAGACCACTCTCCCCAAGGGCTGAAGGGGCATAGGGGAGAGTGTGCCCCAGGGCATTGTGGGGGAAATATTTGCACTTCTGTTATTGCTTTATATTCTCAGTAAATATCTCTTTGTAAAAGCTAATTGATATTAATTGGTTAAAAGACAACAGGCACTAAGCATGGGCAGCTGATATTGAGGGGAACACAAGATGAGGGGCTTGAGCCCCTGGTAGAGGGGTCTCTGGTACCGTTTGATGGAGATGTAGCCTTGCCTGGGGACCTCAGAGGACGTTCCTGTGGTTGGCCTCAGCCCCTGTCTCTTGCTTTGAGCTAATCATGTCTTGCTCCCATCAGAAGGGTTCATTATCTCTTGCATATCTTTCTAGCGAATTCTAATCTGAATAACTTCTCCCATTTGTGTTTGCTGATTTGCTTCAATAAACAGGTTCACTCACTAGCCACCCTTTGTGATGACCTTTTGTGTAACCAGCACTTGATGGGAAGGGCCTGAACCAACAGATGTAAGCCAAGGGCTGATTTTGCTCAAAGCCTCTTGAACCCCAAGACTGGTAATATTTAGAGTGAGTGGGTTTTATTCTCTATTACCCCACACTCCTTTGAGAGACTGGAGTGCTCAGCCTCATGGCCTGTCTCGTTAGAGGCAGCTTGTAGTATGTAGAGAGAGGACCAAGCCGGGAGTCAGGAAGATCTGAGTTCAAATCTGGCCTCAGACCTTCACTAGCTGGGTGACCCTGGCCGAGTCACTTAATTTCTGTCTACCTCAGTTTCCTCATCTGTAAAATGGGGCTCATAATACCTACCTCCCAGGGTTGTTGTGAGAATGAAGTAGCAGGTGTAAAGTGCTTAGCACAGTACCTCATCCATAGAAAGCACTATATAAACCTATTACTACTACTACTGCTACTGCTACTGCTACTACTACTATTCCCTCTCATCTTTTCATTATCAGAATAAAACATGTTCATTTCCAAGAGTCTACAACTTTGGCATTTATCTCCAACTTCTGCTCCCCACACCAGCAGGATGAAAGTGTGATTCAAATGACTTACTACCTGCTGAACAAAACACACAAGAGGAAGAGAAATCCCCTGATAACCAGAGATTCTTCCCCAGTGGCCTTTCACATCGTGTACGGAAATGACTTTGGACTCTGGTGGGCTATGCCTGAGCGACACGAACTCCCACCACACTAGATAAGTTCCACATGTGTCCCCAGGAGTGGACTCTACATCTCTTGTCCAAGGACGGGCGGAGCCAACATCTGAAAAGCATCGTTATTATGGCCTTGGAGAGGGGGAGGGGTGAGGGGATGGATTTTTCAGCCACAGAAAGTCTCCAAGACTGCTTACTGGGTCATAGAGGGGGAAGTGTGAGCTATAGCGCACAGGAAAGAAGCAGTCCCCTTCCACTGTGGGTGTTAGTCCCAAAGCATCTTCATCACGCCTCCTCACTTTGGTTCCTGGATTTCCTCCTAATGTAGACCTAGGGCTACTACCATCACGCTCTCACATACCATTTTTCTTTGGAGAAAAGCACACCCATCCAGCACCATCGAGGCATGTGCCCCTTCCCCCCAGATCTCAGGGACCCCCAAGATGTGAAAGCTCAAAGATGGTCCCCCAGAGTCCTAAGTGCAGTAAAAAGAGACTCACTCTAAAGTCATCAGAACAGGATTTCTTTTTTTAAATCCACCTTTGGGGTGGATTTTCTGCATGACCTTGGCAAGTCCCTCAGTACCTGTGTCTCCATTCCTCATCTGTAAAATGAGGGAGAAGAACCACGTGGCTTTGGAGGTCCGGATTAGCTCTAAATCTTTGATCGGACCAGCCTCACGAATTTCGGACAACTACGTGTGCCAGGCTGCAGATGCTAAGTGGGAGAAAGGAAGAAATGAGGGGCAGTCAGGCCCTCAATAAGCATTTATTAGGCACCTACTATGTGCCAGGCACTGTGCTAAGCACTTCATTTGATCCTCACAACAGCCCTGGAGGCAGGTGTTATTATCATCCCCATTTTACAGAGGAGGAAACCAAGGCAACCAAAGGTAAGTGATTTGTCCAGGGTCACATAGCTAGGAAGGTGTGAGGCTGGATTTGAACTTGGGTCTTCCTGCCTCCATCTCCTTTGGATTCTCAAAACCCTTGAGTTCCCTCCATGACCCTGGAGCACCTCTAAGGTGTAAACTCTCTTTCTCAGCCCCTGAGGCCGAGGCTCCTGGCCCGTCAGCACTGCCCCAGCCTCTTTCTGAGCTCTTACCAGCTCTTACCGGGCGTGGCTGCCCTGTCCTGGGCAGTGGGCTCTGCCCATCCTGCAGAGTTTGGGAGGTGCCCAGGTCTGCTCTGGGCTGCAGGGCAGTGCGGATTGCTGCTCACAGTGGACTTCTTCTCCATGGTGATGGATTTCCCAGGCCTCACCCCAAAGTGGGTGAGTCCAGGGTGACTCAGTTCCACACCAGGAGCTTCTGAGCATCCCTCAGGCCAGTGCCCTGGGCATGCCTCCTCTGGGCCCTGTTCGTTTTCTGAATGACAGCTCTCAGGTGGGAGTCAGGGGAAGGAGAGGTTGTAGAAGCCTCTTAGGATGGCACCACCAGGGGAGACAGGCCCCAGAGATACAGGGCCTCTGTCTGAGGGGTGAGGGCAGGGGGCGCAGGACAGAGGGAGGGCATAGCTGAGGAGCTGCGTTCCACAGGGCCTCTCTTCTCCCTTATCAGATGATGAGTCAGTCAACAAACATTTAGAGAGAGAAGACCGAGTCCAGGACCAGAGCTGAGTATGGGGCAGGGTGCAGTTCAGCCGTACTAAGAGGGCCCCTTTTAATGTAAAATGCAGATGTACACACACTCACACACACAGTCACACTGTTACCATTGATTGGGGAAACAGGGGATGACAGAAAGCTAGCGCGTTTGGGGGTGAATAAAGGTTAAACCTGAAAATCCCCAATTTTCTCTCCTATTTCATATTTCTGCTCTTCCCTATCACCCTGCTTCCTGGGCCACCTTCCCTCTCCCACTGACACACCTTTGCCCAGGCGGTCCCCAGGTCTGAAACACCCTCTCTCCTCACTTCTGCCTCTTGGCATCTGTAGCCTCCTTCAAAGCCTGGCCCAGGGCCACCTCCTTTTCCTGATCCCCACTTTGCATCAATGTAGGACTTAGTGACTTACGGGGCTTACCTTTCCAGACATAACCCAACACACAAAGCCGGGCATGAGGACCTGCTAGAAAGAGGAGGCTATGCTGGCACTAGAGGCCAGGAGGCCAGGAGGCCAGGGAGGCGGGGTGACCGCAGAGAAGGCGGACATCTGAACTTGCACTTGGAGTGGATTAGGGAACCCCATAGGGAGGAGGGTGTGGAAAGCCCCCGACTTGTCGGGGCTCGGCCACTCAGGGACGGGTAGAGGAGTCAGGGCCAGGCTGAGGAGCCTCTGGGTCCAGGCGTAGGTGCCTGTAGGGAAGAGGAGCGCCTGAGAGGGAGGAAGCAGGAAGGGGAGCCGCAGTAGGCTGGGAGGAGCCCTCCTGCTGGCTCCCCAGGCCTGCCTTGCGGCTCAGACCCTGCCCTTGGTGAGGCACGTTCTGCCAGATGTGGGGACCTGTTTGGGAAGGGGCCAGGCGCTCACAGCCTCCATTCGTACCAGAATCCTAGCGGGGGTTCATTTGGCTGAGTTCCCTTTTCCCATATCTCCAGGGCTTAACAACTCATATATATAGGAAGAGACAGAGATACCGGATTAACTACACACACACACACACACACACACAACACACACACACACACACACACACACATATTTCCACAAACTGCCTGCCCTCGCTCTGTTCCTTATCCCCTCCAAACCTTCTGCGACCCTGCCTCCACCTGCCCCTCCCCATTTCAAGGGTCACTGTGGCAGCATCCACCAGGCACAGACCAGCCTAGTCTGGGGTCTCCCCCCAGTTCCCCGGCTTTCCCCACATCACAGTGCAGAGCACACACAGAGCCCGGCTTCAAGAACCACTTATTGACTGACTCTGTTCTGTCCAGAGAAACATACATGTGAGGGAAACGCACTCCACTGATTGCCCACCACCTCAGAAGCTCAGAGCTCCAAGGTGAGTTTGGGGATGAGGGGGTTGACCTCTGGTCCTCACTTAAGGCGGGCTCAGAATCAGAGTTGGAAGGAACCCTCACCCCACAGCCCACCGCAGCTCATGTCGGGCGGGACTTTGGAAATCCTTCCATTTACAGGGGTGGGAAGTCTGAGGCAGGAAATGATTAGTCTAAGGTCGCGTGGCTAACTCACGCCAAAGCCAGACTCTGAACCAGGTTGGACTCTGAGTGCAGTGCAGTGGGCAACTTCCCCCTTCACCCCATCTTCTCATTCCCATATTCAGAAACCTCCTCTACTGAGTTCCTGACCCATGGTCTCAATAAAGCATCCTGCGGAAGTGCCTTGAAAGCTCTCTAACCCTGGCCACGCTCCTCCTCTGGCCCTCAATCGCTTGACTGAGTATGTGATATATAAAGATCCTTCGAAGTCTGTGATCCTAGCACCTCCAGGCATGGGGAGCTTTCTACCTATTATTTTCTTCCATGGGGAAGGGAGGGAAGATGTTAGTATTTGGGACACAGTCCTAGGGAGCTCACAGCAGCCCCGGGGCTGGTTCTTGGCTCTCGGAGGCTTTCCAAAGAGGCTGTTTCAATCCCAAATAAGGCCAGAGTTCTGTCCCTGCTCTTGGTCAATAACACAATTCCTTTTAAGTGCCCAAGCAGAATTCCATCTATAACTTGGGAATTCCAATTATAACTTTGGCAATGTTGGCCTGGTTCAGATCCAATTCCATAAACATGCATACAAAGGAAAAATAAACAAATGGGGCAAGGGTCAGGGGAGACGGGCCTCTGGGCAGCTCTGGCTGCTCTCTGCTTCTCTCCCCCAGAACCAAACACTCACCAGGCCCGGCCCGGGGCAGCAACTTTTCCCAGGCTGGCTCTGCCAAAAGGCGTGTTTACCCTTCCAGCTCCCACCAGCTAATTCCCCGGACCACGACCAGGCCCGTGACTAAGGCAACAACGACAGTTATCTGGAAAACAAAACAAAAAGAGACCCTTGCCGAACGAACCCCTTCCACAAGGTGGGCACCTGCCCCTCGACTTGACGTGACTTAAGAGGAGAAGCTTGGGCTCCACTTTAAGAAACCTGGACAAATATGAAAATCGAAAAATCCAAAGAAATGCATGGATTACATGGAAGTAAATAGCTTAATGGAGGCAGCTGGGTGGCTCAGTGGATAGCATATCAGACCTGGAGTCGGGAGGACCCGAGTTCAAATCTGGCCTCCGACAGTTGACACTTCCTAGCTGTGTGACCCTGAGCAAGTCACTTAACTGTGTTTGCCTCAGTTTCCCCATCTGTAAAATGAGTTGTAGGAAGAAGTGGCAAACCACGCCGACATCTCTGTCAAGAAAACCCCACGGGCAGCCTTGGCAGGCCAGGTCAGAGGTGAGTGAACAACCACACAGCTCAATAATACCTGGTGTTCTCAAGGCACTTGAGGCTTTCAGGGACTCTCTGCTTTCACTGTCTTATCTGCCCATTCCACAGGAAAGGAAACTGAGGTTTGTAGTAGTAAGATGATGACAGCACAGGCTGCCTTCTACCCACTACACACTGTCGCCACTTTCCCAGAGAATTCGGTTGGTCCACAGGGAGAAGGTTAATAAGTCATTGACTTTTAATTAATTATTGAATAAAAAAGGGATATTAACTTGAAGAAAGAGCCCTAACAGAATCCCAGACATTCTTCCCCTGAAACACCTGGGAGCCCACCGGACCCTCCCCCACCTCAGTCTCTGGGGAGAATTAGCTCAAACTTGGCTCAGTCGCTATGTAAAGTCAGTGAACAATTTATCGGCTTGTTGTTCAGTGATACTCATGCATTGTTTCTCCCATTAGAATGCAAACTCTTAGCCGTGTGACCTTGGGCAAGTCAACTTAAGTCTAACCCCCCCCCCCACAAAAAGAATGCAAACTCCTGAAAGACAATCTTTGCTCTTGTCTCCCACGGGCTCAGCACAATGCCTGGTACACAGTAGACACTTAATAAATTATTTCTTGGTTGATTGATTATTTATGCATGTCATCTCCCCTCAGAATGCAAACTCCTTGAGAGGAAAGACAATCTTTGCTCCTGTGTCCCAAGGGCTTGCGTTACAGCGAGTCCTTCCCAAATGGGCTCATGTTGGTTAGTTTTGCCAAAGTGTGCATTTTCCCCTTTTTAGCTCTTCATCCTATGGCCCAGGTCTCCTGAAGGGGGAGGTGGAGCCCAGAACGTGGAGGACAGGGCCACACCAAGATTCCCCTGTAAGGGCAGGAGGCGAGGACCAGGGACACCACAAGGGGCTGACCTCCACCCACCCTCTGTCTCTGCACCATGAAGCCCAGCTTGGGCCTTGCATGTCATGCATGGAAACAAATCATGGTAACCAGAAGAGGAAGATGAATGCACCCCACCACCCCCCCACACACACACCTGGGGCTTTCCTGCAGCTGGAGCCGAGGCCCATCACCATGATCGGCCTTTCTCTGCCCTCTGGGCCTGGATGGAAGAAAGTGACCATGAATTCCAGTGTGGGACCCAAGGGTTTGGAGGAGGCGGGTGACCAAAGGCTGTGTCTGGAGCAAGGCAGACACATCCTTCCCTAGGGATGTCACAAAGGTCACCACTGCCAAGCCATCCCTTAGAGTTCACGGACTCCTCCTCAGACGGGTTCTAGAGTGACTCCTGACTCCGCAGACGAGTCCTGTCTATAGGCTCCCTGACAGGCAGGTGATCATTTAGCCTGTTTGAATACTTCCAGTGACGGGGAGCTCACTGCTTCACAAGGTCCTCTGTTTGATCGAGGAAGGCCGCCAGCTGCCGTTAAAGTTCTTATGAAAGCCTCTCCTTGCTGGGACACCAGCTCCTCCCAGGAATTGGTACAGGATATCTTTGTCCTGGGCTTCCAAGCTTTCTCCCTTGCTAACTGACAGACTCTGCCTCCGACCATCCCCTCTGGATGCCTCGATGGGGGTAGGGCGATGCTGGCTTCTCAAGGCTCGGCCAGAGGAGCATGAGGTCTAGAAGGTCCTCTGGGCTGGACAGGCTCTGTGTGCAGGCCCAGCAATGGATGGACCATGTCTGTCTGTCACCCACCGGCAAGTCTCGCTAAGTTCTGAGAAGTCCAAGCCCACGTTGGCCATGGGGCCCAGGTGAGCTGAGAAAAACTAGTGAGTGGCAGGCAAGCTGCACTCTGCATTGGTGGAGGGATTGCCCACAGACCCTGGATGGGATGGCTTCGGGGCCATTTGGGCTCACACAGCTAGTAAGTCACTGAGGCTGGATTTCAACTTGGGTCTTTCAGGCTCTGGGCACTGTAGCACAACCTGTTTCAGAGATCTCCCATATTCAATGTCAACAGTGTGACGTATGGTATCCCAATACTTGGGTTCAAATTTTAGCTCTGCTAGTAACACCTCCCCATGTGATCTTGGACAAGTAACTTAAACCACTCTGGGTCTCCACTTAGTCATCTGTAAAATGGGGACAGACCCAGAAAGAAGCAAAGCTGTCCCAGAGTGAAACGTGCTGCCACTGGAGGGGTCAAGGCCCCCTGAGCAGGGGCCAGAGGCTTCCCATAGATGGTGGAATTTTAGCTGGGGAGTGAGGGGACCAGAAATGAGGAGGCAGAGTGCTCCTCAGTACAACCTCCCAGCAAGGGGCAGACAGAAAGAGTCCTGGGGGCTAGAGAAAAGTCAGCAGGCAGCTGGGAGAAGGAAGCTGGTCCTCTGAGAAAAGAACCTGCCCAGCCCAGCCCAGAGGACAAGGATTAGCTTCTCGGCCCTGGAATTCCTGGAGCTTGTCCAGGGGTCGGTGACTCAGCGGAGGAGGGCACACAAATCATTGGTCACTCAAGCATTTGCTAAGGGCCTGCCCGATGTGTGCAGGGCACTGGCGATCACCAAGACAACACCAACAGAAAATATAAAAATGAACATGAAAACGCAGAGCTGGCCCTGAAGGCATCTTCATGCAGGAGTGTGAATGATGCCCTGGCAACAGAGCTGAAGAAACGTCACAAGCGTCCACATCTGCCCTCAAAAGGCTATAAACTAATGGGCTTTAATAGAGAATTCTTCACCAACTAGTGGGGGGGGGGGCTCTGAGTGAGCAGGGCGGCCTTCCTCCAGCTTCCTGCCTTGAGGGAGAGGGGGTCTGCCTGCAGGACACCTCAGGGACCCTGTGGATGCCACCTCAAAGCCATCGCCCCAGGAGATGCCTCCCCAGCAGCCAGAAGAAAATGGGAGGAATAAAGGTTACAGACTATTCACAAGCTGAAGAATTCACAGATTCTGGAAGACCAAAAGTGTCATCGGCACCCAAGGGAGAGAGCCCAGCCGCCCCGCTCCAATTTATGGAGGAGGAGGAAGTTTCCAGGCCAAATAAGGCGCCTGTTTCTCAGCCTCCCTGGCACCCAGCCCACTCCCTCTTAAGCATCCAGGTTAGAGCTCCACCCAAAGCCTCGCCCACAGGCAGCTCTACGCAGGAACTTAGTCCAGATTGGGTTCCTGCTGCATTAGACTCGGAGCAAATTGGAATAAATGAGAGTCCAGATTCAGGGCTTCGACCTTCAGCTGGTTTTCCCCTCCCTCATCCCACCCTCCTCTGGTTCCCCAGCCCAGCTAGCTTTTCTCAGCCTACAGCCATCAGGGGAAGACGGGTGCTTCTGACCACTGGGTGAGCAGAAGGGCAAAGTCCAAGGTGGGCCCCAAAGCCCTGGGTAGCTTTGCCACAGGGAAGCCCTCCCCCTCCCTCCTCCCTTCTCTCTCTCCTTTCTCTGTTTCTTCCTCCTCCCTCCCTTTCTCTGTCTCCTCCTCTTCCTCCCTCCTTCCCCTCCTCTCTCCTGTTCCCTTGCCCTCTCTCTCTCTCCTCTCTCTGTCTCTGTCTCTCCCTTTCCCTCTGCCTCTCTCCCTCCACCCTCTCTTCCTGTCCTCGCCCCACCCTGTGTTAGGTGGAGAGCTTGGCTTATGGTCAGCTTCTATAACCCAGGGCGCAGCTCCTAGCTCCAAATACGAGCTTCTACAGATGAACTAACTCAAATTGAGAGAAGCCAGAACCCAGAAAGGATTGCACAATGCCAGCTCTGCTCCACAGGAGACCAGCTACCTGGAAGCTCATGCCTGAGCTGACAGGTTGGTTCTTGATGTGGGTGGCGAACTGCAGCCATGGGACAGAATCAGAGCCCAGGCTTGAAGGAGGCTTTTGGGGGCAGCAGAGAGAACCCTGAGTAGAACAGCACAGGGCCTGGGTTCAAATCCTGACTCCACTGCTTTGGGCAGATACTTAACCAAGCTGGGTCTCAGTTTCCTGCTTTGGACTCTCAGTCCTTTCTAGATGTAAAACTAAGATCCTGTGACCTCTACCTCCACCATCCCCTGCCTCCAGGCAATGTCCTCCAGCTAAATGAGGCTGCCCAGAGGCTGCCCTGCCTTGCCTCGCTTGCCAAGCTTGCCAAGCTTCCAGGCCAGACCAGGAGGACTAGAAGCCCACTCCCTCTGCAGGACTCCAGCTCAGTAGTTCAGTCACTCACTCATCTACTCATTCAACAAACACCAGTTAAGCTCCAGTCCAGCTCTCTGAAATCACCCCAGAGGCTGAGTTATCAGATATCAGTAGTACATTTAATGAAGCTTTCTGAAATGGGTATTGTGGGCAGAGCCCAGGCTAGGTGCTAAGAAAGAGGTGAAAGCTTGGGTCTGACATCACAAAACCTCTGTTGGAGCACAGTCTGGACACAGCACCTGGCCCAACAAGGAGAATGAAAGGGAGGGCAGGGAAGGAAGAAGGATGCGGTGTCCTCAGGTACACTCCCCACAGACCACGAGTCTTCCAGATGCTCTTGCTTCAAGATGGAATTGTGACCCAGAAGACTGCAGTCTACTGGGAGAGAGAGGTAAGCACTCAGAAGAGTTGAGACTGACCATCCACACAGAGAAGACCAAGTGGATGAAGAATTTCAACAGGCATTTATTTGGACAGGAGAAGAGCGGGCTGAATTGCTTTCAAGTAGCTGTAAAGTTTCCCATAAGAGCAAAGGCCCTTAATGCTAACACCCTAATGATGGCAGCAACGCATGCGGTACTACGATACACAAAGAATTAAAATTGAGTAACACAGAGAAGGCCCAGTGGAGCCTCAAACATCACCCTCCGGAGAGCCTGCAAAGAACAAGTCTCAGCGATGTCGCCAGGAAGGGAGGAGGGGGCAGGCAGCAAGGACGGGGCTCCTCGGGCACCACTCAGAAGAAAGCCTCCAGCGCACTGGGTGGAACCGCTGAGAGGAGCACAGGCCCGGACGGAACAAGGGCCACACAGCCTGGGCAGCTGTGCATGAGCGGGCTGTGATCTGCACCGGTGCAAGAATGGCCACAGATGGAGCACCTGCATTGTCCCAATGATGCTCTAGGATTGCCGGTCTTAGAACCTCAGTGTCTCCAAAGCACCGAGGCTTCAGGTGACTTGCAGACCCAGGTGGGCACAGGGACAACTCACCTACAGAAGGGGAAGCAGGGTTGTAACTAGGGCAGGGAGGGGAGCTGCGCCCCAGGGCGCCAACATTCGGAGGACAGGCTCAAATACTTCCCTGCTCGGTGATCTCATCCATTCAGGAGCTCCCTCCAGGAGGCAGATCAGAGCCCTTCCGACCCTGTCCATCCTGGGGTGACAGGGAAGGCCACCCCCATGCCTGAAGCCTCTCACACCTTTTCCCACATCACAAGGGCACCAGACAGGCATCTGGGCACCCTCCTGGCATCTCTTGGCATATGCCCCTTGTCGGTTATCCATTGCAACCTGCACACACACACACATACACATGCACACATGCAAACACACAGACGCCCCTTTCTGCTGGCAGAGGAGGCTGACCGACATCCCGATGCAGAACGTCTGTATTTAAGCCGGCCAGGCCGGGCAGTTACAGGAAGCTCGGGGCCAGTAAAAGGGCATTACAACTTCCTGAGGGCAATCTGGCCCTCCCCTTGCCGGATGAGTTTAGGGATCCATTCCGATACACTTTAGAGAATGATTCTGAAAACTCGCGGTGACCCCTCCAGCAATGCAGATTTTGAGCTGAGCCGTAGACAGGAGGGTCATCAGTGTGGGAGGCATCCGCTGCCCCCAGGCCAGTGGAGGGAGGAAAGGGAGTCAGCCTATGGCCCTCTGGGCTGGAGCCAAGAAGAGCTGGGAAACGGCCAAATGAGGAGGGGGTCCCGGGGCAGCTGCACGCAGGCCCCCACTCTCCAGAGGACAGGCCACGTCCAAGCGGCTGACGTGGACGTCCCATCCGGTCCTTCCCAAACGGCTAAAGAAAGTGTGAGGTCTGACGAGGACGAGTCTGCTTTGCCGCCATCCTCCCCTGGCTTTGGTACGTCCTGCCCAACCCTGGCTGTCAGACTGCAAAGAACCAGCAACTAACCCTTTCCCAACCAGGGGAATTTGGGCAGGCAACGGAAAAATTTCACGTTCTAACCCTCAGCCCTGACTCTTGAAGCCTTCAGCAAAAACAGCTTGGCTGAAGATCACATGACCCGGTAATAAGCCGGAGAGGAAAAGGACCGGGACTGCATCACCCATCTGGGGAAATCCCACGTGAGGAGACTCCCTTCACAGACGCTGATCAGCACCTCCTCTGTACACACTTGGGCTTAGCAAACTAACTCAGACCTGGAAAGGAGCGTTAACACCCTAACGATAAAGATTCAAAATGATCTTCAGAAGCTGGAACTTCAGGGCAAATCAAATATGAAGGCATTTAAACAGAGAGAGATATAAAGTCTTTAAAAAAAAAGAATCTTCACAAGTACAAGCCGGAAGAGGCTTGACAGTAATACGTTTGAAAAAGATCTGGAGGCTCCAGTGGACCCCAACCCCAACAGTTTGATGTGGCAGCCAAAACCGCTAATGAGATTTTCAGGTTGTGTTATGATCATTATAGGGGTTAAATGGGCATGAAACCGCTCTGATCAAAGTCTGCTAGCCAAGACATCTGAAGGTAACTAACAGATTTCCTTTTTCCTTTCATCACTGATATGAACAGAGTCCTCAAAGGAGTTTCATACTCTAAGAGTCACATAAAAGGATGCTCTGAATCGCGAACAACACGGGAAGTGCGCATCAACGATACTGAGGTTTTACGTCATCTCTGACAAAGACCAGAGCCGGCAATCGACGTTGGAAGGACCACGCTGAGGCGCAGCTGGCGGAGCCGGGTCTGACCCAACCATTCCGGGCAGCGAGTGACTGACTGTCCGCACCGCGGGCGCAGGGAGTCTGGGGAGGGGGGCCCCTGCCCCGGAGAGGTCCCAACAAAAATACAACTCAAAATGTTTTTAGCAGCCGAGGAGATACCTACGAGTGGTGAATGGTCCAGGGGGCTTAGCCAAAAGTGATGTGGGAAGAGCCACAGACGACGACACAGAAAGAGCATGGACACACACGTGAACGCCACGGGACGATGGCGACCAAGCGTGGCCGGCTTCTCCGCAGCCCAGGGAGGGGGACGAGGGCTGTGAAGCCCCACAGGGGACCGATTTCCTACTATACCCTGGTTAGTTTTGTCCGCCTGGGTTTTTCCTCTTTTCAGTCTTTGTTATAGAGGTGGTTGCGTGGGAGGGAGGATACACAGGGAGCGTGGGAGAACTGGACGCCAACAAGAGTTTATTTTCAACACTGTTTAGGGCTCTTCCCGCCATCCGGCAGCGCCGCGGCGGTGGCGCACACTAATGCCCGGACCGACGCTCTCAAAAGCACCAACCGCACGGAAAAGTGAGGAGAGCACCCGCTTCTCATTGGGCCGCGCTCTAAAGTAACCGCCTGGTCCTTAACTGTGACCACGAAGCAGGGTTCCGTTGGCCAGGAGAGCAGGAAGAACCGTGGTGAAGCTCAGCCCCAGATCTGATGTTCAAGCGAAAGATTTGTGACAACACACGGGAGGAAGAATCCTGGGGCTTTTTTTTTTTACATTAATTTATTTTGATTTATCAACGATTACTTCCATAAGCTTTTGAGTTTAAAATTTTTCTCCCCTTCCCTCCGATCTTCCCTCCCCAAGACGGCAACACAATCTGATATAGGATCTACATATACATCCTATTAAACATATTTTCACATCAGTCATGTTGTAAGGAAGAATTAGAACCAATAGGAGGAACCACCAGAAAGAGGAAACAAAACACAACAGAAGAAAAAAAATAACAAATAGTATGTTTCAATCTGCATTCAAACTCCATAGTTCTTTCTCTGGATGTGGATAACATTTTCCATCAAGAGGCCTTTGGAGATGGCTTAGATCCTTGTATTGCTGAGAAGGACTAAGTTTATCAATATTAGTCATCACACAATGTAGCTGTTACTGTGTACAACATTCTCCTGGTTCTGCTCCCTTCACTCGGCATCAGTCCATACAAGTCTTTCCAGGTTTTTCTGAAGTCTGCCTGCTCATCATTTCTTATGGCACCATAGTATTCCATTACATTCATATACCACAACGTGTTCCACCATTCCCCAATGGATGGGCATCCTCTCAATTTCCAATTCTTGGCCACTACAAAGAGAGATGCTATAAATATTTTTGTACCTATGAATCCTTTTCCCATTTGTATGATCTCTTTGGGATACAGCCCTAGAAGTGCTATTGCTGGGTCAAAGGGCATGCACATTTTTATAGCCCTTTGGGCATAGTTCCCAATTGTTCTCCAAAATGGTTGGATCATGTCACAACTCCACCAACAATGCATTCGTGTTCCAATTTCCCCAGATCTTCTCCAACATTTATCCTTTTCCTGTTTTGTCATGTTGGCCAATCTGATAGGTGTGATGTGGTATCTCAGAGTTGTTTTAATTTTTTTTCTTGTTGTGTTTTGTTTCCTCTTTCTGGTGGTTCCTCCTATTGCTTCTAATTCTTCCTTACAAAATGACTAATGTGAAAATGTTTAATAGGAATGTACATCAGATAGGGCTCTTTTTCTAAGGGTGTAAAACATATATATGAATAAAACACTCAGATAAGACAAAAAACAAAAACTATTATTCAGGGGCACTGACAAAGAAAGCCAACGCCGGTTCTACACTCAGAAAGATGGACATGGGACAGACGGGGTGATGCAGTTCTGCCTCCTCTTTGCCACCCCTCCACAGCGTCCCCAAGCAGCGCCCTCGTCCGGGCTACGTCCTTGTCACTGGGGTCCAGCCTCCACAGGCACCCTCATCCAGGCTACATCCCTGTTACTGGGGTCTAGCCTCCACCCTACGGCCTCCATAGACCTCTTGGCACTTCCAGTATGGTCCGAGGTACAGGAGCTAACAAGCAACCCCTAGAAACCATCACCAGTAACGGCCAATGTGTTTGCCAGAGATTGGAGAGATATGTGATGTTCAATTACGCTAAATGTCCATTTTAATAAATTATGCAAAAGAAATTCTGGGTAAAAGACGCAGACTACATGGCAGGGCAAGGTCACTGGTCAAGCTCGGAAGGTCCCAGGACTCCAGATGCCACGCTGTTCCTGACAGGACCATGACAGAGAGGAGTGGGATTTGGCCCTGAGGTTACCCAGATAGGACAGGCCAAGCTGGAGCCGGACCACAGGCCTTCCTGGCTCTGAGGTCAGCCCACCAGCATGCCCACTGGATGGAATGCAGACGGTGGCTCACAGGTCCCTTCCCACGTCCCAGGTCCTCCACAGGCCCCCCTCTCGACCATATCAAGCCAAACCTATCAAGTGTTTCAGAGATTTTATTCAGCTCCTTTTACTCAGGGCGTTTTGCCCTCCCTTCCTCCCGTCGAGTGGTGAGGACAATGCTCAGAAATCACGTTGGATACCCAAACACACACACATGGCCCAGGTCCAGCTGGACCCCGTCACCCCACGTCAACACCAGCACCCACTGCCCAGGGGCCTCACCGGGGCCTGCCGCTCTGGCAGGGGCCCAAGAAGGACGCTGGGGGTGGGGAGCCGCCCCAAGGACCCCACTCCTCATTTGTCCTTGTCCTTTTTTTTACTTTTCCTCTGGCTGCTCAGCTCCACGAGCTTCTGATCCAGCCTCTTCTGGAGATGGACTCTCTTCATGGGGTCCACAGATTTGTTCTTTGTCCCGCTGCCGGCATACAGGACCCCCTCTCTGCTAATCCTCTGTCGGGCATGCGATCGCGCTTTCTCGCCACACCCATGGACCTGGGGAGACATGGCACTTGCCTAAGTTGCAGGACTCCGACATCTGGCCCCAGATATCCAGAAGCCCCTGAACGTACGAGCTGCCGAGCCCTGCTGACACCTTGTGGGTCCCCAAAGAAGCCTGGCAGTCAGCAGGTGGGGGCAGGGTGCTCTGCAGACAAGACTGGCCTGTCAGGACTGCGGGCTCGCACCCTTCTACCTCCCAAGAGCTCACACCTGGGCTGCCCGCCCTTCACCACCTCCCCACCATCACCATCATGTGCCTGCTCATGCCCCAGAATGGCCGAACATGCCTGGAAGACGTCTCTCTGCCATCCTCTTCTCCCATCTCAACTGAGTCCTCATGACCGTGCCTTAACATTCCCCTTCTCCCTTGACTGACTGTCCTGTTGCCCTTGATGGCACTTCCCAAACTTCTCTTTTGCCCTCAACACACCCCCAATGCCTCCTCCATCCTGCTCACTTCTTACTACACCAGGAAACAGGCCATTTGTGGGGGGCTCCTTCCTCCAGGCCCAGAGACATCCTCACCCGCCATCCTCCTGCCTCTGTGGAAGAAGGGGCCTGCTCAGCCAAGGCAAACTCTCCCTGGTCCTAACCCTCAGCCCCTCCCAGGGCCAGCCCCCACCAGCAGCACAGCGGCCTGGCTCCGGTCCCATCCCCACGAGCTATTGTCCAGAGCCTTGTTTCCCTGACACTGCTGAGCGACTCCATCACCCTCCAGCTAGTCCCCCCCTGCCCTCCCTATGGTTGCCAACAGCACCTGCCTGCCCCGCTCAGCCAACAGCTGTGATTCTGTCTTCCTCCCCTCCAGCTCCATAGCTTCAGATGCTACTGACCACAGGCTCTGCCAGGGCAGGCTCCCCGGTCTGTCTACACCAGATACTCTCTCCTGGTCCTCTCCCTCTCTGACCCCTTCTCAGTCTCCTTCCTCTCCCCTCACCCCCATTCTCCATCTGTCTGTCTCTCTCCCCACACCCCTGTCTCTGGAGGACCTCATCAGGATTTGGCTACCTCCATGGGCATAACTCCCTATCGGCCCTATAGGACCTCTTAGAGGTCCCACCGTAACCTCAAACTCATTATGGCCAAAACGGAACTGACTCCTTCTCCCCCGAAACTTCCCTCTCCGCCCCCTACCCCAGCTCACCTGGACAGGCTAATCCAGGCTGTCTTTGAGCTTGATGTGGGGACCTCACTACCTCTCAGCCCAGATGAGTGGAAGCCCCCCACCTGATCTCTGGGCCACTGCCAGGAAGGCAGAGCGACAAGATAGTTCCCCTGAGCCACGCTCGGGTCCCCAAGGGATGACCCAAATATTCACTGCCTTCTAACACTGTCAGGACCAAAGCGACCCCCTCGAACACACTCAGCTGCACACCTCTCACCTCTTCACCCCTTCATCCGTTCCGCTGCATTTACTAAGTGCCTGCTGCATGCATGGCAGTGTCCTAGGCTCTGGGGATAAGGACAAACCAAAGTCAGTCCCTGCCCTCAAGGCACTTGGGACCCCCAGCAAAGCACAAGGGGTCCTGCCCTGGGCGCACCCAACAATGCCAGGGGACCCCGGAGCCGAACCTTCTCCTGTCCTGGGCCTGCCTGCTACCATTTTCCTGTCTTTCCTCTCTCTGCCGCGGGTGAAGCCAAGGTGGGCATAGCTGCCCTGAACTGCTCCTCCCCCCTCAAGGGGCTTCTCTGCACACCCTAGGGGACCAGGTTATCACAGTTCAGACCACGAGTCAAGCAAGAGTAAAGAAGCCTGAGGATTTCCGAGCAGAGCAGAGGACACAGTGTTTCACGCCAGGACGTGGTCACAGCCCTCGGCCTGCTCCGAGGCATCCTCTGCTCTTCTCGGGGGCTTGGCCAGGCTCCCAAGAGCTGAGGTGGCTAAAGAAATGACATCAGGGCCAGACGGGTGACAGACAGACCCTCACATCCTTTTCCACATAATGTAGAGCACTCATCACCCCACTTTAGACTTGGAAAGGGAATGCCCAAGGACGGCAGCAGAAGCAGCTCCCCCTGAAGCATCTTCATTTTGGGGTGCACAAGTCTGGTGCCGTCACAGAGCTCTGCCCCTCAAGTTTCCTAACACAGTTCCTGGTTAGCCTCTTCACTTAGGGTCTCCCAGTGTGGGGCAGGTGGGTTTCTCAGCTTCCTCACCGCCTCAGAGAACTCATCCTAGAGATGAGAGGACAGACACCGACAGAGGCCGCCCTTCTGTGACCCTCCCTGGTCATCCAGGGTGACCAGCCAGCTCTTGTGGGGGCCTGCAGGAAGGGAGGCCGGCAGCTCCCCAGACAGCCTGAAGGACAGCTTGCATTGACCTGGCTCCTTGCTGCCTAATTCCTCACCATAGTATGGAAAAGGGACATATTCTCCCAAGAAGTTTTCAGTTCCTACATGGGAATTTTAAGACACCCATGCAAAGAAAGCCACTTGAGCATGGGGGCAGAAGGGTCACCACCTCCCTCTGCCCAGGGGTCCGTCCAAGGCCGATGGCTTGACCCCAAGGCCAGGGTATGGGAAGATCCCCTACATCTGATGGGGTCACCCTCCCAGGAGCAGCTCTGCACAAACACCAGCTGGGGCCAAACCTCTAACAAATAAAGCCGACGTTCCCACCAGGAAGTGACGCTGACCACAGGATAGAGGCGCTGCCTATCCACCCGCCACCCCACTAGATCCTGGGGCCAGGCCTCTACCTCGGGGATGTGATGGCTGAGGCAGAAGCGCCGACCACAGTGCGGGCAGAGCTGGCCCAATGTCACCACGCTGGCTCTGCACCTGGGGAACGCACAGCTGTTATCAGCCTTGATGGCAGCAGAGACCAGGGCGTCAAAGTCTTCCTCACCTGCTTGATTCTCTCCCTGGTGGCCTGTGGGAAACATCAGAGATGCTTGGATGAGAAAAGGAAGCAGAAACCAGCCAAGACTGCCCTGGTTCAGGGGAATGAAGGCAGGCCACGAGGAAACGTGTCTACCCCTCTCGTGACCAGGGAGCGGATGGCCTACATTGATGCACAGGGACAGGACATGCCCCTCTACCGTCCCGCCACGTGGTTCCTTTGTTACAAGGAGCCTGGGGCATGGAGAGAAGGGTTTGGGGGGGGGGTGAAAAGTCCAGAGAAAATGTGATGTAACAAGTAAGGGTTACAGCCGTAGGATTCCCAGCTGTTTTTGTGTCAAAGGCCTGCTCAGTCAAGGCCTCCTGTGGGCGCGGAGGGTCCCGGCTGTGCAGGCTCAGAGATGGCCATCCTCCCCGTTGGCCTCAGTCCCACATCTGCTGGCTAAGCCACAGAGGGGCTGCAATCTGCACTGATGGAGTGAGTCCTCACAATGACCAAGCCTCCAACTGCTAAGGTTCCAAAGCCTCAGTGGGCCCCTCAGGCTGCAAACAGGCAGGTCTTGGCTCTCCTTCCATCCACACTGGCTCATAAAGGACTAACCCTTAGCTAAATCCTCAGTGGCCAGCTCCATAGAGCGTGCACTTCCAGTGACTGTGCCCACCACAAAGTGCCAGGGCAGGCAGGGGACCACAGTCCAGTGTGGCACCGAGACCCTGCTTGGACTGTCCATCCTCAGCCCGGCCATCCGCCGAAGCGAAGCTGCTTTTCCTTTGCCCCCCAATCGAAGGACCCTGATGACAGTGGCCTAGTACTACAAGCAGTGCCGAGTGGGGCTGGGGGGCAATCTTGGGGGTTCCGTGAGGAGAGGCCCCAGCCCAGACAGGAAGCCACTCAGTGAGCATCTCTCAGGGGTCCTTGCCTCAGCGGGACATCCCCCCACCCCAGCCCACAGGCGGGGCACAACCTTTCAGGGTCTGTTGGTTTCGGGGAATTAGTCTGTCTTCTCCTCCTTTTTATCCTTTGCCATAAAGGACTGGAGACCCCCAGAGTTACAGGAGTGAATGCAGGGATGTGGAGACAAAAGGTGTCAACCAAAGGCCTTTACGAGGTGAGGCCCCCTTTCACCAGCCACCTGGGGCTGGGCCTGGGCTTCCCTGAGAGATGTACAAAACAACCCTGGGAAGTGATGCACTGTCAACACGATGCCCATTTCACTGATGAAGAAACTGAGGCTCGGGGGGTAGGGGGCACGTGCTCACGTCCAACAGCTTCCAAGTGGACTCCAGCCAGGAGGGTCAGGATGCGCCCAGCCCCGGGCCCCCTCTGTGCCTCCTGCCCTGCCCTGCCCTGCCCTCGGGAAGCTTGGGCTTGTCTGGACAAGGCTCAGGCCCCTGACTTAGCATGGCCTCATGTTCCAACTTTCTCATGGGGTTAGAAATCCCCGCGATGGCAGGGAGTGTCTGAGCACAGGCCCCTGAGTCTCCACAGAGCGGGCACAAGTGACAGACGTGGCCTCTGGGGACAAGCGTGCTCAGGAACAGACCTCCTCCTGCCTCTGTGTGTGCACATGTGTCTACACGTGTGTCTGCGTGTGTGTGTCTGAGGAAACGGTGCTGATGTGGCGCTGCCCAAACCCCGGTCTCCTCCTCTGTAGCACAAGGGCACTGGACCCCAGGATCTCCGGGGCTCCCTCCTACATTAAATGCTCTCACCCTATGACCCACGACTCCAAGAACAAGGACGGGGCAGCAGCTGCTTGGACAAATGTCCCTGAGCTGTGGGCGCAGCCACAGACAGAGCGAGGAGCTTCTGGTCAGGCCTGCGGTGTAGACCTGCATAGCTCCGTCCCTCCAGGCCTCAGTTTCCCCATCAGGAAGCCTCCTTCCACCTGCTGCCAGGGTCTGTGGGAAGAAGCCTGTCCTTACAGACAGACCCCGAGGCCCTTCTGAGGGACCATGGCGAAGCCCTGACCATTTCACAGTCTGTGCTTTTGAAGGAAATCCAAGGAGTTAGCGGGAAGACCGGCATTAACTCGATGAGATTAATTCCACTGAAATTCCAATGTCCTGTCCCAGTGAGAAGACTCCCCAGAGCCAGGATCCCCTCACTTGTCTCAGGCTCCAGGAGCAATGTCTGGGGGACCCTAACCAGGTCTGCCCTGGGGGGAGCCACACACTGTTTAGTGGGTGAGAAGGACCAAAACCACGCGTCCCTCACAAGGCACCCTCCAAGGGTCGATCCTGGCTGTCAACCCAGAAACCGTCCCCAGAAGAAGGGCTGAACTCCCCATCCTCTCCGGTAGCTCAAAGGCCTCACCTCTCCTCTCCTTTCCCTTCTTCCTTCCTGACACTTTGGGTGCCCCGGAGCCGGCAGCATCTTGGCGTTCTCTGGCCAGCTGGCCAGGCCCAGCTTTCTCCCTCTGTCCTCTTTCTCGCTGCAGAGACTTCTGATTCGGACTGTCCCCAGGGTTGCCGTGGATGCCCTGATCACGCTGGGCCAGGCCAGGTGTTCCCGGGCCCAGGCACCCGGGCTGGAGCTCCCACCCCTCACTCTCTATCCCTGTTGGAGGCGGCGCCATGGTGGCTGTGGTGGTGGCAAGCGCAGCAGAGGTGGTGGTGACAGCAGCTGTGGCGGGGGTGGCAGTGGAGGCAGCCGTGGCGGGGGCGGCGGCAGCCGTGGCAGGGGCCCCCTTTTTGCAAACAGAGATGTATCTCTTCTTCCCTGCACCAACGCTCTCGTGCTTTAGCCCGTGCTCCTCTGCCAGGCGATGGACCAGCATCCTATCGTGAGCGTTCAAGGACGCAGGGAACTCAAGCAGGGTCCTGGTGCTCTCCAGGAAGTCCACGACCATGGCTCTGAAGAGGTCCCCAGTGCCCTCAGGCCGGCCCCCCCCACTGACCCTGGGGCCCTCTGGCGCGGGCTGGGGGGCTCCGCCTCTGCCACACTTCTGGGCCCCTCGCGCCGTCTGGCTCTCCTGGCGCCGCCTGGGGCCGGGCTTCCTGCCCACCTGGCCGGGGCCCCGAGGGCCTTCGTGGGAGTAGTTGTCAGGGACAATGTCATCGAGGTACTCGAAGGCTGTGCGGACTTCGCCTCTCAGAGTGAAGTAATCCACCAGCTTCTTCAAGAAGGCGTCACCGCTGATGGTCCGGGAATCACAGACGATGGCGACGTGGCGCCGGGCACGAGTGACCGCCACATTGATCCTTCGGTCCTCCGCCAGAAAACCGACCTCACCTAAAACAACCACAGAGCAGGGTGAGCAGTTGAGGACACAGACAGGAAGAAGTGACCCCAAGGAGTCACTCCCTGTGCCCTTTCTGGGGTCGGGGGCTCACGCTGGCGCCCCCTTCTGCACTGCACTGTCCCCTCCAGGCTTCCTGGGGCAGGGGGTGCTTGCTTTCCCAGGCTTGGGGGCCGACCTCCTCCCCTGGGCCTCCCCCAGCCCTCAGTCTGTAACTCTCAGGCACAGCCTGAGCAACGCTACCCGCCCCAACTCTAGCGGACAGGAAGCTCCGGGAGGGAAGAAAGGACCAGGCAGCCACAGGGAAGAGCTCCACATACAGCGGGTCCTTCCTCAGTCTCTGTGGGATCACCACCCTCTGCAGTGGAGGTGGCTCTCCTGGCCAGAGACAGGTGAGATGGTCACCCCGACAAAGCTGTACCAAGTGAGAGCGCCCCCACGCCAGCATGGTGTGTCCACGAGAGGTGACGGCCTGAACGCCAGCGGTCCAAAGCCAGGGGTCATGGACGGTCGTTCCAGGCCACTTTGACTAGAACTGCAAAGGGCAGGCTAGGTGCTCCACGAGGACTCAAACATCTGCATCCTTGACAACCATCTTTGGAGGGGGCCTGGGCTCCCGTTGGCCTCCACTCCCCACAGGAGCCTCTGGAGCCAGTCCTTACAAAGCAGGAGCTGGGGAAAGGATGAGCACACCCATCCAAGGGAGCCACGCCCCACTGCGCTTCCTTGTCTGCCTGGAGGACAGCCCTGGTCCGCCTGACGCCTTAGGAATGGGGTCCCACACAGCGAGGGGGCAGGGCCCAACAGGGTCTCCTCTCCCGTCTGCAGGGAGCATCACCCAGGTGCATCCTCCTGGACACGTGCCTGAGGCGGGAGCTGGGAATATACCTTGTTTCTCGGCCACCGCAGCCCCCTCCTCAAACCTCACGTCCTGCCTGGAGCCGGTACGAAGGGAAGCAGAAGCCGCTGCAGGCTCTGACTGTTTCCCTCTCATCTCCAACTTGTCCTGGGTCAACCCAAAAGCCTCTCCTCCTCCCCCAGGCCTTCCCCACTTAGGACGTGCCCACTGCACGCACTGACTCAAGAGTCCGGACCAGGTCCTCGTACCCTTCCGGTTGGATCGCACAAAGGACAAGATGACCGCCTCCTTCTCTCTTCCTTGAAAGCCATCTACAGATTTGATCTCCAGTTGTGGATACTTAGAGGAAAGCTGCTGCCTGAGCAGGTCCACCTGAACCATGGAGACCCGGAATCAGGCCACGCCAGCACAAGAGGCAGAGGCCACTGCGTTCCCTGCCCCAGGGCCCATGGAAACCATCACGGCGGCCAAGACAGCCAGGACACCATGGGTGTGGGCACTGGGGCCATCCACCCATGCTGTGGCAAGCATCGCCCACCCTCAAGCACGCCTGTCTGCTGCGCCACCTACCCGGGGCAGGCCCTTAGCAAGCCTCCTCCACCACCTCCTTACCAGCTCACAGGGGTACACCAAGGAGGCCCCGGCATCCACCTCACCTGCAGGTTGTAGGGAGCGATGACAGCAACGTCACCTACTTGGACTCCAGCGTCCACCAAGGCCTGGACGTGCAAACTAACAATTCGGACCTCACCTGGTGACAAACACAGGCAGACATGAGAGCAAGATCCTCCGACCCTGAAACATGGTGCATGAGAGCCCACGAAAACTGGCCCTGCCAGAAGGGGGGCTGGACCACAGCCGTGGCCTCTGGAGGCGGGTGGTCTGGGGCAGAGGCCACTGAAGGAAGGCAACCAGGTCAGCCCCCCCACTTCCTTCCTGCTGGCACCTTTTTCTCCCCTGTACTAGGACACAGGCCGCCTGTCTGTCCGTCAGCTCTCGCTCTCGGCACACGGCCAACCCACTCTCTCGCCCCCTCCCCCCTGCCTCCTCCAGTCATGCATTTCCTGGGTTTAAATTACACATAGAGTGTTTAGAGCCATTTAATTTGGAACTTTTTAAAAACACAGCACAGTTATTATTGACCTGGTGCTGCTACACGCAAGATATTCACCAAATGTTTCCTTTTTCTGCGTAGGGGCCCACTGAGGCAAGAGCGTGGCGGAGGTCACTTCCCACAGCATTGAGGGGGTGGGAGGGTGGGGATTAGTCAAGGCCCTTAGCTCAGAAAAGACAAGTGGGAAGCCAGGTTCTGGCCCCAGCTCTGCCACAAGCTAGTGACGGGAACTGGGACAGAGGCACATTCTGTGACATTCCGTGTGGAAAGGCCCAGAGGCCCCGGGCACTGGAGAGAACCCAAACCGGGAATGACTCAGCTCCTCTCAGCAGTGCGATGACCCAAGACCAACCCAAAGGACCAGTGATGAAGCCTCCTGTCTGCCTCCAGAGGAAGAGCTGACACTGCCTGAGTACACACTGCAGCAGGACAGTCTTCCCTTTCTTTTTTTCCCTTTTATTTGAGTCTTCTTGTACAAAATGATTAACGTGGAAATGTTTTACTAACTGTACACGTATAACCTAGTCTGCTTACTGTCTGGGGGAGGGGGGGGAGGGAGGGACAGAATCTGGAACCCAAAACTTTAAATAAAAATGTTTAAAAATTGGAAAAAAAGAAAGAAAGAATGGAGCACCCAGCTGGGGTCAGTTCTGTTCCCCCGGATCCCACAAGGCAGAGACTAAGAGCGAGGAACCTTCCAGGGCCCAGCCTGTAACCAGGCCAAGGTCAGTGCTCGGAGGCCCAGCCCCCAGGGACCACACACTCAAAGGGGAATGAGTCAAAGAGTGAATGACAGGAGTCGGCAGAGATCCCACGAGGAAGAAAATGTAAGCTAAAGGCTAAAACTGAAAGGATCATGACCTCCAGGCACCAGCAAGAGAACACAGTCCCAGAAAGAAGGACAGCCAGGCAAGCCCCAAAGACGACGCCTCCACACCCTGCAGAGGTGGGGGACATGGGGGCAGAACGTTGGGTGCACGGGCAGACCTGCTCACCCGGCTGAAGAGCGGTTCTGTGTTGTGAGGGATGGCGCTTTGGGAGATGGAGGGTGCGCACATACCGGGAAAGGACACAGGACACGGGGATAAAAGCCATCCACAAGGAACTGTCTTTAAAAGAAATTTTTCACACAGCCCCGGGTAGGGCACCCCCCCCACACACACACCTGGGTTCCCCTTGGACTGCTCGTCTTCATCCTCCAGCTCTAACAGGCCGCAGCCAGCAGTGTCGACGAGCAGCAGGGGGATGCTCGTCTCTTCGGTGGCAGCGACCCCCGGCAGGTCCCTGTAAAGGCAGGTGGGAGCTGGTTACAAGCTAAGCCCCACAAAGCCACACCCAAGACCAGGGCGTCAAACGCAGACAGACACAGGGCCCCGGATCCACCCACCCATGAAGGGCCCCCATGATCTAGGCTTTGCTGCATCTTCATTTACTTTTTAACTATTTCCCATTTCCATCCGGCTCAGGCTGCACTCAGAGGCCTCGTGGGCTGCGTGCAACCTCCACCACCACCTGTGATGGCCCACTCGTTCTGACCCACCCAAAATGGAGGCCACGGCCAACAGCACCAAGGAGGAGGGTGCAGACTTGGAAAGAATAGGCCCAGTCTCCACTACAAACCCAAGGCAGCCTCAGTCTCCCCATCTGTGCAGGCAGACAATGACACTTCCTTTCTCAAGGGGTTATTTTGAGAAAAGAGGAAAATTACACAGAAATGGCCATTATTACCACCCTAATGATTAAGTGTGGAATAAAGCCCACTGAACTTGGCCTGCTATGAGGACAACGTGCTCCAGGCCTCCTCTTGGGGTAAAGCATCCCCCCGTGCCAGGGGACAGCATCCAGCCACAGGCCCCACCCTCACACCCGCTTACTTCAGAAGATGGCCGGCCACCGAGGGGTGGGCAGCGAGCTGCCCGCGGTACAGCTCCTCCGAGGCCCACTGCATGATGGCCTGGTGCATGCGGTACTGGACCGTCAGCATTCTCACGACCCTCTCCCCGTGGCGCTCAATCAGGCGCTCCATCAAGCTGAGGGACAGACCCCCTTTGGCAGCTCTGTGTCAGAGACAGGAAGCCCCCGTGAAGCCAGGCCTGGCAAGGAAGCTGCCTTCTACAGAGAAGGGGCAACCGCGACACAGACCCAACCTCCTCAAGAAGGTGCAGGGACACCCCAGCACCTGCCAGTTCAGATGAACCCAGCAAACATTTCTGAGGCGCCTGCTGAGTACAAAGCGCACTGCTATGGCAGGGGAAGGGGGGTACAAAATTGAGTGAGGCTGAGCCCCTGTCCTCATAAAGCTTATGATCTCCTAAGGGGATGCGGCTGTTCACAAAGAACATGTGATGACACCTTACAGAGATACAAGCAAATGCTCTGGGCTGTATGAGGGAGAACAGGGCATGGCCAGGGGGAGATCAGGGAAGACCCTGGAGCCTGCTCCCTCCAGCCACCCTCTAAGTCAACCCCTCAGGCACGCGGGGCTTCCTAGGCATGACCAGCAGTCTGGTGGTCAGCTCTACACCACGTCTCCCTCATCTGTGGCCCAGCCAGGCCCCCCCCACACCAGGCAGCCCCTGGACACTGAATGAGCTCCAGAGGCTTCCCCTCTCTGCTTCTGAAGCCTTTTAGCTTGGGGTCACTGAGGTGCTGGCACACAAAGGGTGCCCACCCACGCCGACCAGCCGAATCTTACTGGTGGGAGACGATGGTGGGGGGTAGCTGCTGGTGGTCTCCGGCCAGGATGCACTTCCTGGCCTTCAGCAGGGGGATCCAACAGCTGGCTTCCAACGCCTGGGCACACTCGTCGATCACCACCACATCAAAGTAACTGTCGGGGAGCAGCTTCAACGGGCCGTCGGGGGACGCGCCTGATTCAGAGAGGGCCCGTCAGCCTCCGAGGAAGCTCTGGGACCCCCAGACACCTGACACGGCCTCAGAGCTAGAGACAAACTCAAGAGAACAGGTGACCCTATGGCAGGACAAGGCCCTTGAAGGGTCACTGAGTCTGGGCCTCTGGAAGGGTCCCTGGGGCTTGCTGCCCGCCTCCTGCTCCCAGACGGGCGCTCTGCCACGCTGGAGGACGCCCCGGCCCCCCGGGCTTGCTGCCCGCCTCCTGCTCCCAGACGGGCGCTCTGCCACGCTGGAGGACGCCCCGGCCCCCCCGGGCTTGCTGCCCGCCTCCTGCTCCCAGACGGGTGCTCTGCCACGCTGGAGGACGCCCCGGCCCCCCGGGCTTGCTGCCTGCCTCCTGCTCCCAGACGGGCGCTCTGCCGTGCTGGAGGACGCCCTGGCCCCCCGGGCTTGCTGCCCGCCTCCTGCTCCCAGATGGGTGCTCTTGGCAGACACCCAACCCCACAGGAGCCTGCCTCGGGTCTCACCTGTGTTTGTGGCCAGGATGACATCAGCCCGAGAGAGGCTTCCAAGCATGGCGGCTTCTTCTCTCTCCCTCAGCTCTTTCCTTAGCAGCTTCAGCTCGTTGCGACCATAGCTATTGTCTCTCTTCTCCAAGGTCTTCTTGCTTTTCACCTGTTGATGGGAACAGAAGCCTAGCTCTCACTGGGGCGACCCTCACCACCAGCAGCCCCTTCCTGCAAGGAAGCGCTATTTCAGCCTGGCCCGGCGTCAGCCTCGAGAAGGATGAACATACTTCAATGGTTTGTTAAAGGTCACAATCCCAGCAGTGGAGACCGTGTGAGGTAACAAGGAGAAAGGCATCACGGTGAGAAAAGGCGTGGGTTCCAATTGTGACCCCAACACTTCAGGTCTCTGCGGCCATGCAAAGGAAGCTTCCCCTCCCTGAGGTTTAGCCTGCCCACCTCCCGGGGCCGCTGTGAGGATCGGACAAGAGCCCGCCAATCAAAGTGCTTGGTGAGACTCGGGGCACCAGAAAAAGGCCAGCTGTCACCACCACCACCACCCTCCTCCCAAGGCCACAAAAGGAAATCTCTCTGACGGGCCCAGGGCCCCCCTAACGTTAGCACATTATGCCCCGAATGGCTCCTGGTCATTTAGGAGAAAGCCCAAGTCCCTCTTTTTTCTTCGTTGTGATCTGTTACAGTGTCCACCCCCCCCCCATGTGGACAGCTGGGGCACCCCACCCCTGCACCCAGACCTGGTCAATGTCCTTCCGGATATCTGCCACAATCTGGGCATGGTCGCTGCGGGCCAAGACCGCATCAAGGCAGTGGTGCTGGATGGCATCCAGAAGGCGTGCGGGGTGCCCGAGGCGGAGGACCCTTAGCTTCTGTGCGGCCAGCCTCTCCACCAGGTTGTCCACAGCAATGTTGGAAGGGGCACAGCACAGGACCTGAGGCAGAAGGGGACCTGAGGAGCCTCGTCATCACTGGTCTTGTCACGGGAGGGAGGCTGGGATGGGGGGAGCAGGACGAGGAGCCAGTGACTTAGCGGCGCACACACATCACCTCTTAAAAAGAAGTGGAAACCAGCCAGACAGCTCCGAAATCATGCCGCTTGGGGCCCTGTGTCTCTAAAGATTCATTAGTCACAAAATGTGATAAAATCGTTCATGTGATCCGCGAATGGAAATTTAAAACTGTATCAACACTAAAGCCCCCAACATCCAAGAGGCCTGCACCATTTTCGGTCTCACATTACAATCTGATCAAGTTTAATAGCGTCATCATCCAAGAAGACCCAGGAGCAAGGGAGGAGCTGGCTGAGAGACCCCGAGCCCTTCTTCCTCTGGGGACACAGACAGCGAGGCAGCTGGCCTGGGGGGCAGGGGGGAAGCCCGGCACAGGGCCCCCTCCGGGCAGGGCCACCCGGCCGATGACCCGGAGAGACATCCCCAGTGAAGGAAACCCAACAAATGCCAGGAGATTTCAAGACAATTCCTGCCCATGAAATTCAAGCTGGGTAACCTAGCTTCCAAGCACTATGCTAAGAACCTTATTGGCCAAACTCCTCCTGGATGGGGCAAGTGGCCAGCAGGCAGGAGCGAGGATGCCGGAAGGGACTGCAGGCTGGAGCGCCCCTCTCTCACTCCCTCCATCAGCATGGGTCCGAGCGGTGCTGGCGCCCCAGGAACGACCCTGCCCAGAAGCCCTGAGATCCTGCTTCTTCCCACCCAGGACAGGGGAGTGTAAACACTGCAAGGCCAGTGGCAGCTTGGGGATTAGCAGAGGCTGTGGAGACCAACTCCCCAGGACCGGAGGGGAACCTTCAAGCCCCCTGCACCCCGACGAGAGGGAGGGGGCAGTGGCAGGTTTCAAGCGGGGCAGACAGCTGGCGCTCCCTCGGAGCGAGGGAGCGAGCAGGCAAGGCTTAATCCCCAGTTCTCAGCACAATGAATGTGCAATCATTCAGTAAGCCTAACAGCTAACTTGCACAGAGTGCTCTAAGGTCTGGGACATGCTCCACGTGGAGCGCTCCATCTTCACGATCACCTTGGGAGGTAGGCACTAATTATCACCCCCGTTATATGGATGAGCAAACTGAAGCTAAACTCCACAACGTTTCTGAGGCAGGATCTGAACTCAGGTCCCACACTCTGCCTCCAAGGCACCTCGCTGGGCCAGAGACAGAAAACAAATGTCAGAAGGTACAAGTCAGGGCAGGCAAACGAAGGCGGTCACAGACCTGAAAAGCACCAAATGTCCATTTACACACTCACACCCACTCTTGCACACTCACTCATCCACTCACACACATACAACTCACATACACACTCACACCCACTCTTACACACATGCACACTCCCACTCACACCCACACTCACTCCCGTTCCCCATTTGCAGGCTTACCTTCAGGCCCTGGCGTACAGCTTGCAGCACAATCTCCACCACTGTTGTGGTCTTGCCGGTGCCGGGCGGGCCGTGGATGATGGCTAGCTCTTTCTGGGCCAGTGCAAAGCCAACGGCCTCTTTCTGTGACGTGTCCAGGGAGCCGTTGCAGAACATCAGCGGTTCTAGTGAAAGAGCAGTGGGGCATGGATCCCCATCAGCCTCCTCGTCCCACACCGGGTGGCGCCACTCCCTCTCCTCCCCACCTCTGGGCAGACGTCCCTCCTCTTCCTCAGAGCACTGGTCTGGGCCTCCCCCAAGGCATCATCCATTATCCTGCCTTCTGCCGGGCTGTCTTATCTCCCTTACTACACTGAGCTTCTTAAGGGCACAGACAGTCTTTCTTCTCAACACGGGGCCTTGCACCTCCTACTCCCAGAATAAAGCCTGCTGTTGTTTTATCTCTGTCCCGTTGTCTCCCCTCTTTTAGCACTTCCCAGGGCTGGGAAGGAAGAACGATGACCAAACTCCCAAGTGACAAGTCTAGGTAAAACCCACAAGACTCTGTGCTTCCTGTTCCTTGACTTGAAGCTGCCAGCGGAATGTGGCGGTTTGTGGAGGTCGTGGGGGCAAAAAAGCGGCTCCTGGACGAGCTCCTCCAGCTCCCTCAGATTACAAAGAAGTGAATTCTGGCCAGTCACACGGTCCCTGGAGCCCCCGACCTTCCAGATTCTTCCCAGCACACCAGGCAGCTGCACGTGCAGGCACAGCACGCGCGCGTGCGCGCGCACACGCACACACACACACACACACACACACACACACACACTGTCATCTCATCTATGATCAACAGGTGTACTGAAGACAGAGCCTGCTCTCGATGCCAGAATCTCAGTAAACAGAAGGCTACACGGATGGCTACTGAATTTGTCCCCCACTCTTCCCTGCTGTGCGACCCAGACCCAGTACACACTGGGGAGAAGTGACACACACCTATTATGTGACAGAATCACGAGTTTGGGAGTCACCAAAATGACTTTTTAACGGTGACATTAGGAACTCTCAGCCCCCAGAGAGGGTCCACCCTGCCCAAACATGTTGCTGCAGCAGCGCCCTTGGGGGATGCTGAGCTCCAGGCGGGGGCAGCCCTGCCTCCCAGGCCTGGCCGGACAGATGCTCACACAGGACAGTGAGCTGTCCGCGCCCCGGCCTCCACTTTCCCTGGTGGCTAAGCGACAAGAAGTCCGCCATGATCCCAAAACATCTCAGACAAACGTGCCACGAGAAGCGCTCCCCGGGCCCCTGTTCTGCTCAGTGCTGGCCCACACAAGGCAGATGAGGCCCTTTGGACCGGCTACAGGGGAATCTTTGTGGCATGAGCTCCCCAGACTTGGGAGAAGCGCCGAGTTGTCCTTACGTGTCGGAGCTGGGCTGCTCGGCTCAGAAGTGCAGAGGAGAACATCTATGAGAGGCGCGGCCGGACCCGAGTGATACTGGTTTAGGGCATTCAGAGCTCTGCCAACAGAGGAGACCGAGATTAGGACTTCAGCGTGGAGCAGACGCCTGGGGCCCAGGCTGGGGCTGGCCTGTGCTCCTGGCCTGCCCTGCACCCCCTCGCTGGAGACCAGAACGGACACTGAAGCAAACCAAAACTGACCAGAGCTGACTCATCACTTTTTCTTTTTTACACTAAGCCTGGCTGCTTCTGGAAAAAGATGCTGTGGGAGCAGGACGGAGGAGAGGAGCAGCCCCCGACTGCCCCATCACAGCCGCCAAAGTCCCCCATGAGGCACCGGTCTGAGCACTTTCCACGGCTCCCTGGTGCCTCCGAGATGATGTGCAGACAGCCCCGCCATCGAGCTCCCCACTGTTATCCCCAAGCCTCCCCCCTAAAAGGTAAGCTACCTGAGGGCAGAGCCGGCTGTGCCCTTTGTCAGCACCAAGCAGAGCTCTTAGCACACAGCACCCCATAAATGCTGGTGGACCGAGTCACTGATTTCTTACCTAACCCAAAGCTTCCCCTGAGCCTCCCTCCAGAGCACGGGGCTGGGCCACTCCCTCAGCCCCCATCACGCTCTGCCACTGTGTCACGGCCACCAATCAAGCCACCCGACACCCCCAGGGAGGAGCCACGGCCAGTCTCGTCGGACGAGGCCCCTGCCTGGTCCCAACACGATGGGGGCTTCCTTGAGATCCAGGACAGTTTCATTCTGTCTTTGCAGCGGCAAACCCTAGCACATAGCAGACACCTAATAAACGCTCGGGGCGCAGCTGCCTGTCAGACACTCCAATCAGGGTACCCCAGAGACACCTCACACTCAACCGTCCGAACTCCGTCCTTCTCTCTAATTTCTTCTCTCCTTCCAGGCCCCCAAGTTCACAGCCTTGGAGTCCTCCTTGACCCCCTGCCTCCCTCCACTCTCCCCTACAGATGCTCCGATCACCTGGACCACTCCAGGCCTCCTCTTTGTCTCCCGTCTCCCATCCACGCCCCACCCAGCAGATCTAACCAGGGCACCCCTCAAGGCACTGCAGCGGCTCCCCCCAGCCCAGTCCAATACAGACTCTTCCAACTCTGACACTCAAAGCCCTTCATGGGCCGGGCCCAGCCTTAGTGCAAAGGGCCAAAGTGGCCTCACACGGAACATTCCCATCTCCAGGCCTTCGCACAAACTGTATCCTACACCTAGAATGCCCTCGCCTCAAAGAACCCCTGATCTCCTTCAAAGTTCATCTCCCGTGCTGCTTTCGACAGGAGGCTCTCTGTACTTGCCCCCCTCCCAGTGGCTAGGCCCCCTCAGAGCACGAGCTTCTGAGCCATGGTACGCCCCTGGCAACCTCCTCTGTTCCCCGCAACAGAGGATCTCGGGGGCTGGGCAACCCCAGCACCAAGCAGAGGCATGGCGGGCACTCAATGTTTGCTGCCTGAGTCAAGGAGCAGAGGCAGAATCTGAACCCAGGTCCCTGACTCCAACTCTCTAACTCTCCGCACCACAGTGCTTGGAACAGGAGACCGTGACCTCCCCTCAGGGGCCAAGCAAGGCACCGCCGCCCCGCCTTGCCCAGTTACTAAAGGACACCTGCCAACACGACTCCAACCCACTGCGCGGGGATCACTTGCTTTTTGAGGCGCTTATACGTGATGTCATTGGCCAGCCTGAGCAGCCGGTAAAGGCCGCCTGCATCCAAGGCCAGCGAGCCCTCCTGGGATTCGTCGAAGGCCACAGTCACCGACCGCTGCGTGATCTGCGTCAGGATGCCGGTGGCGAGCAGAGTGGCTGCCTCGGGAGCGCTCTCATACAACCCCACAATGTCACCTGCAAAAGCGAAGCCACAGTCAGTCTTTTAAAAGGTCCTTTAAAATAAATTACTCAGCAAAGGCCAACGAGGCCCAAGTCAAGATGCCTCAGGCTTTTCATGGTCCACAGAAGCACAAAATCTGAGACAGGGAGAGAGAGAGAGAGGGAGGCAGTCACCCGGCCCACTGCCCGGCCATGGTAGGAATCCCCGCACTAGGCTGGAGGGCCCAGCGAAGCTGCCTCTATGATGTGCCTCCTGCTCCCCAGAACACAGCCAGTGCCCCTTCCGGTGACTGCCCCACAAACAGTTAAATGCTCCTCTGCTCTTCTCCAGGGTGAGGGGTTCCAGATGTCAAGTCCCTCCCCAGCCTGACCACGCCTCAGTTTCTTCTTAGTTCTTGGTGTCTCTGATCTTAGCTCCACCCACATAAAAGTAAAATGACCCGTTAACAAACCCTACAAAGTCAATGCACATCCCCTGCAGGAGGCAGAGACAAAAGCAAACAAGGTAGAAAAGGGGGATCATTTGGAGAGAAGAAATGGGGTGAGCCCGCTTTCAGGTGGCATGGCAGGCAGGTGGAAAGGAAGGTGGCCTCACGTCCAGGCCCGGCCCTCAAGGCCCCTCTCCTGGAAGGGCATGGGGGGCTGGGCTGGATGACCCCAGGGCCCCTCTCACCTCCCAGTAAGTGCTGGAGAAGCCCCTCAGGAGGGCCTGACTTTGGCCTCAGTGGGGCCCAGCTGTCCTGCGGCTGTCCCCTGGGTACTGAGTACCAGCCCCTTTGGGAACGGTGTCCTGGGCCAACTTTGGACCCGCCAACCTCAAAGAGGCTTCCTGCCTTGGGGGAGAGTGACGCAGGCACCTCATCCTCCCACCCCGGGGCCCGGCGGGGGTCCTGACCTCACTTCACCAGCTCCCACCTACCGGGCCCAAAGCTATTGCAGGGCAGGGTGGCCCCAGGGTCCCATTTTCTGGGCTCCAAGACGACGAGCAGCCTTCCATACAGCCCCGTCCGCTGGCTCACTACCTGCAGCTTCAGCAGGCAGACCCCACGGCGCTGCAGCTCCTTCGGGGAGACGCTCTCCTGCCAGGCCCTGGGGGCACAAAGGGGGACACTTCACTCCGGGCAAAAAAGCTGAGAAGGGCACAAGACCCCTAGAGCGGCCCCAAGCCCCAGGAAGCATGGTGGGGGAGGGAGGGCCCCCCCCCACAGACCACCAGGCTTCCCGACCCCGGCGCTGTAGTCTGACCGAGGAGAGCCTTGGGTCCCCCGGCCTTGCCGTCCCCCAGGACCCCAGTCGTTCCTGTCTGTGGGCAGTGAGCTCCCCCCAGGCCCCCCCCCCCCGCTCTGCACAGCAGGGGGCGCCTCGGGCCTCTGCCTGTGTCCCCAACCCCGGGCCACCCGTGAAGGCACTCATCCTGGGGTCTACACCAACCACCAGGAAGTCTTTCTTCCCCTGCGCTCCCAACTCCTGATGATTAACCCATTCCAGCTGGGAAGTGGACAGAAGCCCGGCTGCTGCCTGCCTGTCTACACCCACTGCTGCTACAGCAGCAAGCACAGTACAAGGGCACTGATCTGGTCAGAGGACTTTTGGGGGGCCCATGGGGGCTCCCCTAGAATTGAGAGGTGACCCAAGGAGCCAGGCCACTCCGGGCCTCGCTCCCAGTCCGTCCCCCTACCCCAGAATAAAGCACAAGCCCAGGAGGGCGGGACCGCCTGACAAGGAACCAGCACTTAGTAGGCACCTGCTGTGTGCTCGGCCCAGTAACAGAGGCCACGGGAGAAGGGGGAGCACTTATTAGGCGCCTACCATGTACCCCTGCTACTAAAGGCAGCCGGGGGCACCGCAACACAGAGTGCCGAGCCTGGAGTCAGGGGGTGAGCTCAAATCCAGCCTCAGACACTAGCTATGTGACCCCGAGCAGGTCACTTCACCCTGCTTGCCTCAGTTTCCTCATCTGTCAAATGAGCTGGAGAAGAAAATGACAACTCCCCCCCCCAGCGTCTTTGCCAAGAAAACCCCAAATGGGACACGAAGGATCGGCCAGGACTCAAGCCCTTGTTGACGTCATGCACTGTCAGGCCCATAATCCGGGAGGGGGGGGTGCAGTACCGGGGTGGGGAGGGAGCGGCGGGGGCACGGCCAGGGCAAAGGCCCAGGGAGCAGAAATGAATGGGGGCTGGGCCGGGTGTTCTCGGGGCCCAGGCGGAGGGCGTGGGCGCGCTGGGGGGGAGGGGGGTCGCGGGGATGCCGAGGGGTGGTCCCGGGGGGGGGGTCCCGGGCCGCTACCTCTTCTCCTGCAGCTCCGCCTCCCGCTCCTGCTCCAGCAGCTCCAGCTGCCGGTTCACGAAGCTCTCCACGGCCGCCATGACGCCGGCTCCGGCCGCTGCGCCGGAAGGCCCGCCCTGCACCGGAAGTGGTCCGCCAGGAAGTCCCTCCCACTACAACGCCGCGCTGCTTCGGCTTCCGCTTCTGGGGCGGCCGGCGGGAGCGGAAGCGGAAGCGGAAGCGGGAGCGGTATGGCAGCGGCGGCGGCGGCGGCTCGGGCCGCTGTGGGGGCCCTGGTTCGGAGGCGCCTCTTCCCCGCTGCCGGCGGCCTCCGCTTCCCGGCATCCCCCGGGGCAGCGGCGGGACTAGGGGCGAACCCAGGAACGGGTGAGAAAAACTTGGAGTCCTCCGCCAAGCCCTGCCTGCCTCAGTTTCCTCTTCAGTCCACCGAGGACATCAGCGTCCCGGCTCCAACCCCTGACCCGTTGACCTTGGGCGCCCCCTCTCGTGTCGCGGCTTGCCTCAGTTTCCCTCTGTGTCGACGGTCGATTGACAAGCGCTGATTGAGCCCCAGTCCTCCAGACAGGGAAACTGAGGCGCGGGGACAGTGCCCTTCACACAGTAGGGGCTCAATCCGTGCACAGTCACTGACTCCCCGCCCCCACCCCTCTTTTCCAAGGCCTCCTAAACCCGAGGTTCCTTCGCTGCTACTGACAGGGTCGGGGTGGGTTCCTCAGGTTTTTATGAGGCGCCTGCTGTATGCCAGGCCAGCTGCCGAGACCCGGGGTCCCTGCCTCTGCGGTAACTCGGGAGCGTCGGGGGTGGGGGGGGGCGGAGCATCCCTGGCCGTGCGCAAAGGACCGGCGGTGGGAGAAGCATCGGGGGCCAGTACAGGGAGAGGGAGGGACGGGGCCACTGCAGAGACAGAAGGAGCAGACTGTTTGCTTCAGGCCGAGGGGAGCCAAGGTCCCGGCCGGCTCACGGAGTGGACGAGGGGGTCACCGCTCCCTCCCGTCTTCGGATTCCTGGTCCTGGGGGTAGAGCTGGCGGGAGTCTGACTCATCCTAACGAGCAGGAAAGGGGGGCCAGCCAGCAGATAGGACAGGCAGGATTCGAACTCGGGGCCTGGGACTCCCAGTGCAGCCTCTTTGCCCTGCACCCTGCAGATGTCCCGTCCCCCCAGGCTTCCCCGTCAGGCCTGGTCCTTGGCCTCTTCCTTTCCAGAGAGCGTGGCCCCCGGCCCCCAGAGCTTCACCTGCCGTTTGGCATGGAAAGCAGCAAAGCACCTTTTCCGGGAGGTCTCCAAGGAAGTAGAGCCCAAAGGCGCCTGAGGCTCCACCGGCGCAGTGTCCTGAGACCGGAGTGAGCCGCCCGCGCCGGTGGGTGGCGGCCCAGGGGTGGGGAACCTGAGGCCTTTTGACTGAGTCCAGGTTGTGCAGACAAATCCTGTAACAAAGGGGATTTGTTCTGGGGCCGCACATGAGGACCTGTAGAGCCACGTGTGGCCTTGAGGCCGCAGGCTCCCCACCCCTGGCCCAGACTGTGGTCCTTGGTGTTCTCTTCCTCACTTGGGAGGCTCCATTCCAGGAATGCAATCAGCCATTCCACCCCCGTCCCACATGTTATGGGAGGGTCCCAGCAAATGGAGCGAAGGTGAGAGTGAGGATGGGCCGACCCCTGGGCCAGAGGTCTCTTAGACAAGCAAGGAAAGGAAACCTGTGGGTGAGATCGCCCCAGAGGCTTGGGCAAAGGTCGGGGCGTAGGCGTGGACCCCCGCACCTCACATCAGATTCAGTTGGGGGTGTGATCAGTTGTGCTGAAATTTCTTCTTCTTTTCTTCTTGATATTAAAAAGAAAAGTTGTTTGTCCTGAGGAATGGAAAGGGGGGAATGAGGAAGGTTCAGAGTTTAAAAAAAAAAAAACAATAAAAATCTGGGGGTTTTAAGCTCCTCAAAGTCAGGGGATATTTGGTTTTTGTCTGTCTTCCCAGCGCATTGTAGGGGCTTAATCAGTGGTGTATTAATTTATAGACATAGACTATGCCCTCTTGGAACCTACTGTTTGGAGAGAAAACAAGTGTTAGCGGCAATAATAAATGCTTAACCATTTGGCACCGCCTGTGTGCGCCACGTGGCAGAGGTGTGAGACTCACTGCCAGCTCACCGGGTGCAGGAACTAGATAAAGTGTCGTTGGGAAATGTTCAGCAAGGTGAATAAAAGCCCAGACGACAGTATGTATTTGTGGTTTCTCAGTCGTTCTGCAGCAGCAGAGAGCCCCTGTGTGCCTTTGAGCCGGTGGCTGCCTCCACCTTCAGACATGAGTTTGGCCAGGGCCTGGCCCTGACTCTCCGAAGGCTTTTCATTGGAGAACAGTGACAGTATTTAAAAAACAAAGACGTGAATTTTTATGTGTTTTAAAATGATGGACGGGAAGGTCCTGGGAGCAAGTATTAGCAAAATCTTCCCTAGACGAGCTAGAGACGAGCAGTGGAAGGCTTGGTAAGACCCACCAGCGGTGGCAGGGGAGTTCAGAGAGCTGAGAGGCCTGGGCCGCAGCGCTCACCTCCACCGATGTTGGTCAGATTCTTACCACGTGCAAGTCTAGGAGCCGAGCTGGACGAGTGGGTTCTGATCCCAGCTGCGGTCCTTCTGCCAGGGCACCGTGGCCAAGTCAGAGCCGACCCTTCACCCCCCATCCCAGCCATTGCCTTCCTTCCTGCTCCTAGCCCTGTGAGCCTGTCAGTGTTGTGGGATTGTCTTTTCTAACCAGTAATTCTGTTTTTTTCCTTTTAGTTCATCTTTGGCCTGCTTTTCAAAGTCACAGTTCTCAGAGCACTTCTGCTCAGGAAAGGTAATGTAGAGAGTCTGGGGTTCTGTTGATCTGTCTTCAGGGACTATTTGTAAAAGCATGTGCGTGTCTTCAGGTGCGCAGAATTACCTGATTTTTCCCTAGACATTCATCTGGTGCTCTGTCTCCTTAGCCATCTGGAGGAAAATACAGAAAAAACCATGGAAAGAAAGAGAGTAGTGAGTTCTGCCTGGGTGGGGACACGTTGTATTTCTAGCTCTGGCTCTGAGCCCGTAAAGATGCCACCATCCTTGGGACCAACAGCTCCTGTGAAGGGGTAATGCTGCATTGACTGCTTGAGAAGCCGAGAAAACAAACGAGTCCCTCCTGATTGTGGGAATTTCCTTGGTTTGGTCCTCTCCTCTGTATTCAGAGAAGTTGAGTTTCAGATGTTGATAGGGCATGCAGGTCAAGGTGTCCAGTGGGCAGTAATGCGAGACCGGGAGTCGAGAGGAGGTTAGGTCTGGATAAAGAGACTCAAGAATCATCTGAGGAGAGATGGTCATTAGTCAGGGTGGCTGATGAGCTCCAAGCGATGTGATGTGGGGGGAGAGGAGGGTCCGGGACAGAGCCTCGAGCCGCCACGGTCAGAGGCATGCTCCGTCTGGCAGGAGGAGAGCCAATCCCACTGTCCTGAGGGAAGTAACATGTGCATGTCAGGTTAGAGAGAAGATAAAGTGGGACAGCATAAGACGCTTACCTTCTCTCTGCTGTCTCTTTGGTGGAGAATCAGGTTTTTCTTGTGCGTTTGTTTTTTGTTTTCTTTTAAGGCAGTGGGGTTAAGTGACTTGCCCAGGGTCACACAGCTAGTGGTGGAAGAATCAGGTTTTTTAATGCATCCAACAAAATGCAGAGGAAACCAGTTATGTTGAAATAGTATCTGAATATTTTCTAAAAGACATTTATCTGTCCTAAGTTCACACACACACACCCTCAGTGTAGAATGATGAACACAGACGTGAAGGACACCAGAGATTCAAAGGTGGACATGAGGAGGGGGGTGATCTTTGGGGCAGAAATGGGGACTGCTCCTCAGAGAGGAGGAGCCAGCCAGACCCCAGGGAGCACAAAGGGGATGCCCGTGGAGTCAGGCTGCACAGATCCCATGGGGTCCAGCTGGGAATAGTTCTGCTTGATTTGCGTAGCCATGGGGAGCCACAAGATTTATTGAATTGGGGAGGTGTGATGTCAGAACAGTCCTGTGGTTCCTAAAGCTACCAGGTGGGTCGTCATATCCTTGACCTGAGGTCCCGGCCTTCTGTGCCCCCCAAGCTTCTAGCAGCTTTAGCCCTTAGCCGCTGTGGAAATAGACTCCATTTACTCCTCCCCATCGTGCTGAGGTCCAGCTGAAGCTATGCCAGTGGGGATGCTGGGGACGTAAAGGTCACCCCCTCACCTCGTGCTCCCCTTAGGAAATAAGAAACACTTATTTCTAGGTAAGCAGATGGGTAGGAGCATCCATGGATGGAGGAGTCCTGCTGGTGTGGTAGCACCAGGGGCCACTAACCCGTGCCGAAGGGTCCCTGCTACACATTGGCTTTATTTTAGGATGTGGTATTTTCTGTTTTATTGCATTTTATTTGGTTAAATAATATGGCTCAAGTCACACAGGAGTGATGCAGGGCCCAGGGTGATGCCTCTGCATGAGAGCAAGAGAAGAACATGTAGAGGAATGTCTGTAGAATTCATGTACCCTCCCAGCCCTTGGGTTCTTTTCCCCCTTTCCCCTTCCCTCTCTCCCCCTCCCCTTCTCTTCCTGTTTGTCCCCACCCCCCACTCCTCACACCCCGTCACAGATGTTGTCACATTTCTAATGAGTTCAGATTCGCAGCTTGCTTTGGCTTTGGGCAGCATAGCCCAGGGTGGCCTTTAATTCACATTCAGTCTCTAAAAAATTGTCTGCTTTTGTACATGCTTAGTTTCTCAAGGCAGGAACCTACGTCAACCTCACAGCAAATGTCTTCCACAGGGTCCTCCCTAAGATGTCATTGACTTCACCGCCATGGCCTAAAGTCGTACTGCCAGATCCCAAGCAAGAGACCAGGCATCACCAAGGTAAATGTCTCCGTTATCAGGCAGACTCCTTCCCTCCTACATGAGGCTTTCTGATTTCCAGTCAGAGCAGCGTCCAGACTCACCTAAGCTTTGCTCATTTCCTTCAGAAAATACAAATGACGCTGGTCACGTTTTCGTTGCAGTCTACATATCATGAATGATCCACCCATGTCCACAGGAAAGCCAGACCATTCTCAGTGTGTAAAAAAAAATTTACATGGACATTCTTAATAATCAAATTTCTCACTAGAAATTGAGAAGCAAAAGACTCAGAAACATGCAGAGTAGAGATGGATCATCTGATTCAGGGGGTGTGAAGGTCGAGTCCAGGCTTCATGATAGTTTTCAGTCAAGTCAGCAAACATTTAAGCACCTGCTATGTGCCAGGCACAGTGCTGGAGATGCAAAGAAAGGCAAAAGCCAATCCCTGCCCTCTGGGAGCTCCCAGTCTAATGTGGGAGACACCTGCAGGCAGCTGTGTACAGATGAGTCATAGATGGGATCAGAATCGGAAATCCCCCATGGCGGGAAGGTGCCAGCACTGCTGGGGGTCAGGAAAGGCTTCTTACAGAAGGCAGGATTTTCTTAGGAATGTGGCAGAAGCCAAGAGGCGAAGGTAAGGAAGGAGAAACTTCCAGGCAAGAATGTAGCTGGTGAATAGGGTTTTGAGGATCTACCTCTTTATTCTCACTAATTTTTGGTTTCCTCTGCAATCCTTTGGAAGCTGTGGTCTAATCCCATGCCCTCCTTTCAGAGATGAGGCCGGTGAGGCGTTCGGAAAGCCAGTGACTTACCCGAGGCTCCCTAGGGACCCGTCTTGGGTCCTAGGTCTTGCCCCCTGGGGCTCAGCCCTGTGCTTGCCACCCCCAGGCAAGAGGAAGAGGGGCTGCTGGAGTCAGAGGCGCCCCTTGGGGGCGACACCGGCTCCGGAATGGCTGCGTTTAGTCCTGAAAGACCTGAATCCGCAGTTGCAGGTTTCTTGAGAATCATGAAGAGATTCCGGCAAAATCTGGGCTTTCGTCCGCAGTTCAGAGTCTCTACAATGACCTCCCAGCTTGATTCGTGGCTGGGGTTCGTTTAATGGACATGCTGTTTTCTCCCTGCTGACAGTTGCTCAAGTTTCCATTAAAATGATGAGGATGAGGGGCAGGTGGGCACAGTGCAGGGAGCACCAGCGAGGACCTGAGTTCAGATCCAGCCTCAGACACATGATACTCACTAGCAGTGTGACTCTGGGCAAGTCACTTAACCCCAAATGCCTCACCTTAAAAGGAAAAAAAAGAAAATAATGGGAGGGGGAGTAGTAAGTGGCCCGTGTGTGCCAGGCATTGTGCTAAGTAAGCACTGTGACAGACATCTCATATACAACAACCCAGCGAGGAAGGTTACCATTTTGCAGTTGAAGAAACTGAGGCAGCAGTGGTGAAGTGACTTGCCTGGAGTCCCCCAGCGGGCCCAACGCTGGGTTCGTGCTGGCGCCTCCTGGTGGCCTGTGATGGTGGTGCAACAGAAGTACGGGAGGGGCCGCAGAGCCCATGTGCATGGGCTGAGGTATTAGAGGGATTGCTGTGAATGATCGGAGACCAGCACCTAGGCCTTGTCTTCATTTTCAGAAAGAAGGGTCTCCACATGGCACAGTGCCCACCAGAACACCAGACCTGGGGTTGGGAAGACCCGAGTTCAAATCCAGCCATAGAGAGATACTAACTGTGGGACCCTAGGCAAGTCACTCGGACTTAGCCAGCCTCAGTTTCTTCATCTATAAAATGAGGATCCTCACGGCATCTGCCTCCCAAGGAGGTTGTGAGGTTATAACAAGATCGTGTTTGTAAAACGCTGGCCTTCTTAGCGTTGTCATTGTCACTATCACTGTTAGAAGCTTTAACTTCAACGCCGCACTTCCCAGGGGCGCGCCACGGCATCTGCTCCCTGAGGCCCGACTGGGGCTCCACACCTCTGTTCATTAATTTTCAGAGGTTCTCCAGAGGGTGAACGAACTGATCGCCACCAGACAGCACGGCCGGCTCTTCGCGGTGGTCCACTTTGCCAGCCGGCAGTGGAAGGTGACCGACGGGGACCTGATTCTGATTGAGAACACCTTGGAGGCCAGATGCGGAGAAAGGATTCGAATGGAGAAGGTGAGTGCAGGGACTGGCAACCTAGGCCAGGAGAACCTGGCTTTACCCCAGGCTTTACAGAGCCTGTCTGTTCCAGAGGCTCCCCTTCTCCATCCCCTCCATGCCTCATGGCATCTCTCGGCCGCTGGGCCCCTCGTACTGGAGCCAGGCTGCTTCAGCTACAGAAGGAGGTGCAGAGGCTGAGACCTGGAAAGACGGGGAGCTCACTACCTGTGGCAGCAGCCCGTTGCACTTTGGGGCATCGCTAAGTCCTGCCTCCCCCTCTCGGGCCCAGGACTCTGGGGGAGAGCTTTCCTGCCTCGCTGTCCGTGACTGCGGCTGCAGAGCTTGTGGGAGCTGGTGCAGGCTGTGTCTCCCTGGGGCATCTCCCCTACAAATACCCTTCGGATGCGGGCATCCAGTCACACAGCGTCTCCTCTGAGCTTAACGTCCCCCGGTCCTTCAGTATGTCCTCCTGTGGCGTGGCCCTGTGGCCCTTCACCATCCTGCTTATCCTTCCTCAGGCACAGTAACTGTCTTATTAAAAACCTTGTTGAAGCAGGGAGCCCAGAGCAGAGCATGACCTTCCCGGCAGGTCAGGCTTTCCCCTTTGTAAGCGTTTGGTGACTAGAGATGCGCGTTCAGCCTTTCCAGTGTTATCTTCTTGGATTTGGCCCGGCAGGTCCTTCCATGCCCACAGTGTGCTGCTCCTTCCAGCCCAGCCAGACTCCGTGCCGCTGCCCCGGCAGCAAGGTGCACCTTTATAGGGCCATCCGCAGACCCCCGGGGTGCTCCATGAGAGGCCTCCCTAAGCCGTGAAGGGGGCTGGCTCCAAACCTGTCTCACTGCAGGGTCAGCTGGGCCGGAGCAGGAGGGGCCTTGTTGGTGAGCGCAGGGCCCTGATCTGCGTGTCTCCCCCCATGCTCTGTGTGCCTCTTCCCAAGCCTCTGGGGTTCTCCCCTATACAAGCCCGTCAGATGCTAGCAGACAATCCTGGGGCCTGCCCAAGTCTTCCTGAGTTAAACGCCTCCCCTTTGCAGAGCAGAGCCCACTGTGGCCCTTGCTGACCAGCGGCACGGCAGGCCTTTGTCCTCGCCATGGGCATCCCAGCATTTTCCCAGGAGCCCGGGCCAGGCTTGCCGCCCTCTTGGTTGTAGACTCTTGTCTCCCCTTTCTGGAAGGAGGGCCCCCATGTGCCCTTTACCTCTTCTTCCGGAGGTCACTGGCTGTGGTTCAGGCATCTTGTCTGGGCCGGGGATGGGAGGGGCTCTCGTCCTCTTTCCCTGCCCACCTGGGGTGTTGGCCTCCAGTGAGTCATTTTTGTTCCGTCCTTGGCAGAAAAAACAAGGAAAATTGGAATTCAGCAGCCCTGCCTTCTCTCCGTGGGCCTGATCTTGCCATCCATCTGTGGCTCACAGTGCCTTCCTTCTTAAGTCCCCCAGTTTTCCCAAGCTGACTTGGAGAAGGCCCTCCTAGTTGTCCTTGGCTTCCTTCCTTGACCAGCTTCAGCTCCTGAGTCTGAGCATTCCTGATTAGAGGGCCACACCCCATTTTTGTGCTCATTCTCTGTCAGCCAGTGTGGTTTCCACTCTGTACTGGTCTCCTGGGTCACCTTCTCGAGGATGGCTTTTGGCGAGCCTCACCTGATGTCTTACCATCAGTGAGAGGAACGTCAAAGAGGGTTGTTTCCTTCCTTACCTCTGATGTGTGGACGAGAGAGACTTTGCTCTAAAGAGCCTTTTTACAATTTAAACCTTAAAATGTTTTTTGTGAATCTTTTCCATTTCTCTTTTTTGCAATCTCCCCCCATTTTCGTCCTTCTATGCCCTTGGGATGATCTGGTTTAGCCGGCATCTTGTCAACCCTACATTCCTTCTCTCTGCTTTATTGGATAATGCTGCTCACAATCATTCTTCATAGGATTTCCACAGACGAGTTTCTATTTGAAATGTTTCTATTTCAAACAAAACCCGAGTCAACTAAAAATTAATTGAAAGAATAACTTCAGGGGCAGCTGGGTGGCAAAGTGGATAGGGCTCCAGCCCTGGAGTCAGGAAGACCTGAGTTCAAATCTAGCCTCGGATACTTGACACTTACTAGCTGTGTGACCCTGAGCAAGTCACTTAACCCTGATTGCCTCACCAGAAAGCAAGAAAAAAAAGAAAAACTTTAACACAGTAGCAAAATATAAAATAAGCCCACACAGAACATTCACCTTTCTACATTTTACCAACAAAATCCCACATCAAGGTCTAGAAAGAAAAATTCTACTTAAAAACAGAAGGCATAAGAAATTTTGGGAGTCTACCTACCTAAACATACACAAAAACTATGTAATGCTCTTCCTAGAAATAAAGACGGACCTAAAGAATTGGCGAGGCATTCATTGCTCTTCATGGGACATGCCAATATAATAAAAGTGATGATACTGCCCAAATTAATTTATTTTAGTGTCATACTAAAATAATTCAAAAATAATAACAAAATTCATCTAGAAGAACAGAAGGACAGACATGGTTCTCAAGGGGAATGATGAAAAAAGTGGGAAGGAAAGTAGCCTAGCTATTACAGATGTCACCTGTGCTGTAAAGTGGGGATCTCTGAGACTCTCTGGCTGAAAACCAGGGGACAGTCGCAGCACGCGCCGGCCCAAGTAACAAATGTAGCAGCAAAATGTCTGATAAGCCCCGAGATTTCCAGCTGGTGGAGCGAGGACCCGAGATTCCGGGAAGTCTGGCAGAAGGGAGGTTTAGAGCGGAGCAGTTCTGTGGCTGTGAGGCGAGACAGGCAGTTCTGGTGACAGGAAAGTGACAAGGCTGTGCCCAAGTGAAAGTGTTGTCGTTAAAATTAGAAAGGAAACCGTTAACTGGAGGGGGGCTGGGTCTGTGCGGCAGGTGTCTCTGGTGAAAGTCTCATTACCAAGATAGTGATTCAAATCCGTAAGAATGATAGTTGTTTCCCAGTTGGGTAAATGGTCCGAGGACAGGAGGAGGCAGTTCTCAAAGGAATCCCAAGCAGTCAACCTCCATATTAAAACATGCCACACATCGCTGTCGACTGGCAATTAAAGCGACCTTGGGAGTCAGCCTCACCCCTACCAGATTAGCAAAGGTGATTAAAAAGGGTGATGGCAGTTGTTGGGAGGGCTTTGGGAAAACGGGCACACTCGCGCATTGGTGGAGCTGTGAGTGGATGACAGGCCCGGCGTTCTGTCTCTGCTCCGCCGTGAAGGCTAGCGCCTTCCCTCTGCCACAATCTCCTGTGGATGTATGCTCATGTGCAGGTCGCTTCCCCCATTCAACTGGGAGCTCCTTGAGGGCAGGGGATGTTTCTGCCTGGGCTTAGCACAGTGTCTGACACATCGTGGGTGCCTAATAAATGCTTGCTGATTTGATGAAACCCTGCTCATTCTTGACCCCGTGCTACCAGAGCGCACCCACACGCACACACTCTTCTCTCCTTTATCGTTGTATTCCTTGGTGCTTGTCACATTCAGCACCTCCCATCCCAGGTCTTTGCTAAAGAAGGTGCCTAGGGGCAGCTGGGTGGCACAGTGGATAGAGCACCGGCCTGGTGGCCAGGAGGACCTGAGTTCAAATCCGGCCTCAGATGCTTGACACTTACTAGCTGTGTGATCTTGGGCAAGTCAAGTTAACCCCAACTGCCTCACCAAAAACAGAACAAGCTAAAGAAGGCACCCATGCCGTCGCAGGAGGAGGCTTCTTTGAGTCTGTGGGTTTGGGGGAGTCTTTTCTTCTTGTTGAACCACCTTTTGTCCTCTTTCTCCCCATCCTCACTTTCCCCACCTTTGCATTGAAGGCACAAATTGCCAGAATGGATTTTGGCTTGATTCGATTATTAAAAGGAAAAGAAGTTCCTTTTAAAAAGTGGGACCTCACTCCTAAGTGCCTTGACTGAGACGTGCATTGAGCCCCTCCCCCACGGGGTCCCCGGGACGTCCCTGCTTCTCTGCCGCTAGCCAAAGAGACCGCCGCCTCTGGCTTCTGCGCCAGCAAAGCGTCAACTAGAAAGGGCGTTTTTACTGCTGGCGGACAGATCGAGCAGCGAGCTGAAGAGCAGGTACTCGAGGATCTGCATGAGACGGAGTGCCGCCGCCAGGTTTGCGATGTCGCCGCTCCCCGTCGCTGGGGAGTGGATGACTGAGAGTTTTCCATCAACCTTTTCCAGGTCCTGCTGGTCGGGGCTGATGACTTCACGTTGATTGGAAAGCCGCTCCTTGGGTAAGCTGCTCTTTGTGGAGCCAGAGGGGAAGGTTGCACGTTTGTCCTCGTCCGCACATGCACACAGTGGTTCTTCAGTACCCCTGGAAGAGCCCTCAGGCCCGTCATTTTAGATGTGGGAAAACCGAGGCCCAGAGAACCAGAGGGACCTGCCCAAGGTCAGATAGAGCCAGGATTTGCACTCCTTGCCATGCTGACTCTGTGTACACCTGTGTAGACAGACTGCCCAGGCCCCAAGTTTGGGCGGGCTGCATACAGCCCCGATGAGGCTCCCTGTCAGGTGGGTGTGGGCCTCATGGGGTTATGAGGAGGATCCAGTGAGGTCGTCTTTGTCGAGAACCTTGCAGACATGGGCTGATGCTAGCTTTCATCATCATTGGTGTGGCGGTTATTACTGAATTTAGAAGAGTCCTGAAAGATAAATGCAGTTTGCTTGTGTCGTAGACTGGATCTTGTCCGCGTAGAAGCCACAGTTATTGAAAAGACTGAGTCGTGGCCAAGAGTCTATATGAAGTTTAAGAAAAGGAAAAATTTCAGAAAAAAGAAAAGTAAGTTGGAAAAAATGAAACTTGCCAATGAATTTTTCACGCCTGCTGGTGGGTTCTGCACAAGGATTGTTCCCACTTTACAGATGAGGGAACTGAGCCTTTTCTTGAGCCAGAAAGGGTTGGAGTCTGGTTTTAAACGCAGGTGTCCTGGTTCCAAGTCCAGTACTCTTTCTAGTACACCACAGCTGCCCCCCTGAGAGAAGAGGCTGTAACATCCATAAGGGATACAGAGAGGAGAGAGCCCCCCAGCCATAACCTTGAGCCTTCAGGAAAGGCTGCAATTCTAGCCTTCACCTCTCCCATCCCCCAAGATCAGGAGGGAGGTCCCTGGCACATTCCTGAGCTGGTGCACCCTGGGTAACCTGACCCATCAAGGTCATTTACTCTGCCAAGTCCTAGTCAAGGTGGGGCAACATCCCTCAGGCAGAGGTGGGTTGGGCCCCTGCAGTACTCTGTTTCTCAGTGGTTGGACCTTCGGCCTCACGTGCCTTCTGAGTCCTCAGTGCTTAAATTCACCCCTACCCAAAGTAATGAGAAGTGATTATGGTCGAGTGGTGTCGGAGGTTGACCTGCCCAGTGGGTGCATGGCCTGGGCCCCATTGGAGGCACCGTCACCAGAGAATCTGAGGCAAGGATCCATTCATTGGAGACAAATACAGAGGAGGCTTGGTTTAGGACCCCTCAAATGGTATGTGTGAAATTATGGCCCTTCATGAAAAAAGGACGCATGGCTGTACTGAAGCACAGGCCTCTTTGTTCTGGGCTGTCCTTGAGCACGTGACCTACGGCAGGGCAGTAGCCGGGCAGCCTGTCACACGCTGCCCAGCCTTGTGCCACACCCTTGGAGGGACCATTTGTTCTATTGTGCTGGGATTTGTCCAGTAATTGAGCTTATTTCAGGCCAGCTTTGCTTAAAGTTATGCAGAGTGGTGCGTGTCATTGACAGCAGCCCACAGCGATCAGGCCCCGAGGTGTCATGCTCATTGTGCCATGTTAGGGCCACCTCCAGCCCCCATGAAAAGTACTGAACCATCCATTTTTAATGAAAAAGGTCTGGAATCATTGTTTCTGGGGCTGTCCAACAGAACTCTCCTGTTGTCCTAGAATAGCTGATTTTAGTAATAAGGATAATTGAGGATTAAACCCTGAAATCCTGTTTTCTGTCTTTTTCAGTTTTTATAAGACCACAGACCATCCTTCGCATAAACACTGTAGAGATTGCTCCAAGTTTGTCATGATTGTTTGGCTGAAATTTACCTAAATATGAAAATAAACTGTGGGTTGTTTTTTTTTTTAATGAGGACTAGTTTGATGTCTTCCTAATATTAAGTTATTTGTGCATGACGTTATAATTGTTCTCTGGATTGATTCTGTATAATAAAACCTTTTCATATGAAAGTAATTTGACATAACCAAGAAATGGTCCAGCCCAATTAGAAATAGAGATCCCTGACTTGTACAGGGACTTCAGGGTCATATGAGCAACAAGACATTTTTCTCTGATGTCCACGTCTCAGACTTCTCCAAAAAAGAAATTATGCACCACAAATAAAACAGCTTCAGCTGTGTCCGTGGTCTCAGACGACCCAGAATCTAAAAGAAGTTTTAAAAAAATGAACTGATGTTCACTGACTCTTCACTCGGCACCCCTCCCCAACCTCCCACGCTACCAGCAGAGAGGCTTCACTAGCAGACCCCAGGATCCAGCACAGGCTTTCAGTACCCGTCCTGACACCAGATCCACCCTCCCTCTTTCCAGTGCCATAGAGACCACGACCCCAGAGCACCGACGCTGAACTGTCAGAGATGGGCCAGAGAGCTAAGAAACGAGAGGGGCAGGGCGGGGTGTGACACTCCCCTAAGCTGAGGGAAAGAGCACAGCTGCCGCTTGGGGCAGAGCCCGAGGCTGGGGAACCATGAATTGCTCATCAAGGGAGGTAGCTGAAGTGCTTTGAGGTCCAGCCTGGAAGGAAACCACCATCAGAAGGGAAGTGAAGTGGGAGTGGAGGTGACAGGTTGCCAAAGATCTCAGGAAGAAGAAAACTTAAGACCTTAAACACAGGCAGCTAAAGCTCCAAAGAAAACATGACCATGAGTTCTAGTAAACAAGTGCGGGTATCTGTGGACAAATAGTGCAAGAAAAGGGGAAATCCTCCAACCCTAGATGAGAGGACTAGTGGAATGTGAGAACAGGGAGCAGCGCACCATTCTGGAGCAGTTCAAAAGAGAAAGATCAGTGAGAGAACTTTGGGCCTACATCCAGAAATAACGGGTGGAATGGAAAAACAGATCTGCCACGTTCCGTCTCACCAGGGAAACGAAAGAGATCAGTGTCTCAGGATGCAAATCCCCAGATGTGGAGGATTGGTCAAGAAGAAGAGAAGTAAAAGAAAATGCTTACTGTGAGAGAGAAACAGTCTGACCTCGAGGGCAGAAAGTGTAGAGACAACCTGAGTACCGTAAGACCCCTGAAAGGACAGGACAGCACAGAAAGCCTGAGTGCCACAGTGCAGGAGGAAGTAATAAGGCTGCCTAAAGCTTCTGAACATAGAAAATGAAACATGAACGAATTCATAGGCCACCTCCAGAAAAACAACCTGGTCCTGCAAACTCCAAGGCCATTGTGCTTGAATTGACCAGTGCAATTCAGAAACAAGTCCTGCAAAAGATCAAGAGAAAGTTTCAAGGGGCCACTAGGTGGCGCACCAGCTCTGGAGTCAGGGGGACCAGAGTTCAAATTCAGCTTCAGACACTTCACATTTACTACCTGTGTGACCCTGGGCAGGTCACTTAACTTCAATTGCCTCCCCCCCCCCAAAAAAAAGACTATTGCATACAAAGAAAAGGAGATTCAAGTGATACAAGAAATTCTGCATTCTACCAGACAGTGTAAGAGGGAATGGCATCACATATTCTCAAGAGCACTGGAGCTCAGGATGCTGTAACCTACAGAGCAAATCTGAGAAAGAAGGTCATTCAATAATAATGAGGCATTTGAAATGCTTTTAGAAAGAAGGCCAGCTGGAGATGATTTGCTTCTCAAACACACCCACACAACAGAAGTGCAGAAAGGCAGCAGCCCAGGACGGCCAGAGCAACGGAAGGGCAGCAGAGACATGGAGAAGACGGGCAAAGGCTATCGTCTGAGAGAGCTAGCAATGAGGAGGCAGACAGGGCATCGCAGACAGGACCTGGCAGCACTTTGCCGTTGTTTTTGTGGAGCTACATTACACCACAAGAGTGCATGAAATGGGGGTGGGAGGAGGTGCAGAGGGGCCACTAGAGGAGAGTGATAGGCCAAGAGCGAATCAAAGACTGGCAGTGAGGGGTAGGTAAAAAATGCTCTTTGTCAGATGGGATGGCTCCCTGGAAAAGGAAAGGGAAGAAGCACAGGGGATGCTATGTAAAAAACAGAAGATATCAATAAAAACCTATTTATCAAAGATTCCCTGAACTAGAGTCGTAACAGTTCAGGAAAGAGTAGAAAGATGCCTCCTTCGGGCTTGGAGTCATGTTCCCTAGGGGCTGACAGGTAGCCAGTGGTACAGTGGAGAGAGTGCTGAGCCTGGAGTCAGGAAAACCTGAGTTCAAATCCAGCCTCAGATACTAGCTGCGTGACCCTGGACAAGTCACTTAACCATCGTCTGCTTCAGCTGTAAAGTGGGGATAATAACAGCAGCTTCCTCACAGAGTTATGGGGACTGAATGAGATCCATCACAAAGCCCTTAGCATGTTGCTTGGCACGTGGTAGGTGCTCGCTAAGTGCCTGTGCTGCCTGAGTGTCTGAGTCCAGAGTCTGAGTGCTGGCTCTGCCCCTTCCCTGAGCGTACGGGTCAACCTCTGTCTCCCAGTCTGGTTTATTAAAGGCTCAGCCATTGAGTAGCCCTGTGCCGGGCACTGTGGCAGAAAGTGAGCACGCAGACTGGACAGAGAGCCCCTGAGCACCTGCCTGTGGACAGGCTGACGGTGGTATCGAATGTCTTTCTGCTGTCACAAGGGAAGGGGGTGTGTGTGCAGATGATACAAAGCCGGTCACTGCTCACTAGTGAATATAAAAATTCAGGGACCACAAGTTTTTCCTTTCAAGTCTTTCCCAACTCCAGGTAGTATTTTCGTGGATCACCTGGAGCCGAGTCGTGGGCTGCAGCCAGAGGCGCAGCTGTGCTCCCTGCCCGGCCTCCTCCTGCTCTTTGTCCTGAATGCTGCTGGCTGCTAGCCACGGTCTGTTTGTACCTTTGCCTTATGTCCACACCTGCCCGATCTATAACCATAAAAGAAACTCTGTACCAGTTCTCAGGCAGGAGCCTCATTTCCCAGAAGTGCAGCTGCGCACAGCTGGTTGCTGGCCTTTTCACTGGTCAGAACAATGACCAAAGCCTCCGGTCTGTCAAGTCCAGCTCTGGTCTCCTTTCTTAGAGACTCAGCTAAGACCTCCTTCTGCTAGAGGCCTTTGCCTGGGCCCCAGCCCTCTCACCTTCCCACCTAGTGTTAGTGCCACCACCTTCCATTTAGATTGTCTATGCCTTTCAGTTATTTACACGTCTCTTGCATTTGAACGTGATCTCCTTGGGGCCAGGGACAGTTGGGACTGTTTTTGCCCTCTCTCTGTCCCTAGTGCTTAGCACAGGGCCAGGTACACAGTAAACACTTCAGAAATGTTTGTTGACTATATAGAATAGAAGACCAGAAAGGGCCAGGAAGTAAAGATCATTAAATGCCAAAGGGAGGACTTTACATTTGATCCTGGAGATGGGGGGGTGGGGCGGGGAAGGGACCTGGAGTTAATTGAAGAGGAGGATAAAATAGACCTCCCTTTTTGAAGAATTACTTTGGCAGCTGGGCTGGAGCAGGGTTGGTCATACTGCACCAGGGTGGTAGCAGTATGAATAAGTATTTGGAAGGCAGAAATGAAGTAAGGCAAGAGACTGGATGTACGGGGTGGGTTTGAGGGAAGAGCTGAAGATACCTTCAAAGTTGGGAGGCTGGGTGAGGGACCCTTAACAATCAGGATTGGGGGGAAGTCTCGGGTACCTATAGAACACCCAGTTCAAGATGTCCAAAAGTGAGGCGTAACTGGATCTCAGAAGCAGCTGCATGGAGATAGTAACTGAAGGAGCTGTTTCAGTTGAATAAAGAAGTCAGGTTGCAGAGGATTTAGAAGAGAGAGGAGATGAAATGGAGGCACCAAATAGAGGTAATTTTTGAAGGAGTTTTGCTGAACAAGTGAGAGAGTGTGAGAGCCAGTGGGATGGTGGGATCGGAGAGAAGTTCTTAAAAGACTGGGACGTATTCATAGGGAGTGACTGGCAATGAGAAAGTTGATAAACAGGGCAGTCTGCTGGAGAAAATAGGATCATAGGGGCATGTAGAGAAACCACCGTGGTGAAGAGAAGGGCCACTCATCCAGCGGAGACCAGAGCAAAGGAGGAGATAGTGGAGGAAGAAGTCTAAGTGACAGGAAGGAAGGAGAGAAAATGATTTGCCCAAAGTCAGGCAACTAGGAAGTGACAGAGCCAGATTGGAGCCCAGCTCATTGGACTGACAACAGGTTAAGTGGTTGCAAGGATGCTCACAGACCACTATCTAAATGAACAGATTTTTTAAAAAAATAGTTCTCCCGCAAAAGAAGATAAACCTTGTCTCACCCTGCCAGAGTCCAAATTGTTCCATAACTTGTTCTCTACATGGCATCTAGAAACCTCACCCTGACGCCAAGACATTCAACCTTGACCTCTTGGACCCAGTGTCTCAAACCAAGTCCTTGAGATCTAATGGGTACATAAGCTTCACTGCCTGAGGGCTATCTTTTGGACAGTCTCCGGGACTGCTGCTGTGGTGGACAAAGAGATTGATGCCTTTGTCAATTTACTGTCAAAAAATGTTTAGTGGGGCAGATAGGTGGCGCAGTGGCTCGAGCACCAGCCCTGGAGTCAGGAGGACCTGAGTTCAAATCCAGCCTCAGACACATAACACTCACCAGCTCTACAACTCTAAGCAAGTCGCTTAACCCCAATTGCCTCACCAGAAAAAAAATGTTTAGTGCAACAAAACTATTCCTCTTTGTAGACAGCATGGCATACTTAGAGAGTCCTAGGGAACCAGCTGAAAGGTTAGTTGGATAATTAACTTCAGCAAAGTTGCAGGTTATAAAATAAGCCCACAGTAATCACCAGCATTTCTGTATATTACCGACAAAGCCCCGCAGAAAGAGAGAGAAGAAATTCCTATTAAGATAGCAATATAAAACGCTGCCAAGACAAATCCAGGAACTGTATGTACACAATTACAAAAATGCTTTTCTCATATAGTCAGATCTAAACATTTGGAAAAATGTTAATTGCTCATAGGTGGGCTAAGCCAATATAATGAAAATGACAATTCTACCTAAATTAATCTATTCACCAATCTATTTATTTATTGTTTATTAATCCACTTACTCATACTAAACAACCAAAAAATTATTTTGTACGGAATAACAATTCATCTAGAGTAATAAAAGGTCAAGATTATCAAAGAAATCAATGAAAAAAAATGTGAAGGAAGGTGGTTTAGCCATACCAGATCTCTAACTATGTTATAAAGCAGTAATCATAAAAATGATCTAGTACCAGCTAAGAAATAGAGTGACGGATCAGTGGAATAGATTAGATACACAATACACAGTAGTAAATGACCATAGTGTCTAGTGTTTCATTAAATCCAAAGACACAAGCTTTTGGGACAAGAACTCACTCATTGACAAAAATTTCTGGGAAAACTGGAAAGCAGTTTGGCTTAAGTTAGGTATAGACTAACGTCTCAAACTGTTTACCAAGATAACGTCAAAATGGGTACATGAGCTAGACATGAAGAGTGATATCATAAGGAAATGAGTGGAGCATGGAATACTTTGCTTGTCGGGTCTCTGGATAAGGGGAAAGATTATGACCAAAAGAGATAGCATTATGGAACATAAAATGGAGAACTTTGATTACATTAAGTTTAAAATTGTTGCACAAACAAAACAGATAGAGCCAAGATTAGAAGCAAAGCAGAAATAGAGGGAGAGGGGAGAAGAGGGATTTACAGCAAGTTTCTCTGATAAAGGCCTCGTGTCTCAAATGCATGGAGAACTGAGTCCAGTTTATAGAAATAAGAGCCTTTCCTCCCATGATAAATGGTCACAGGATATGAACAGGGAGTTTTCAGATGAAATCAAAGCTGTCTACAGCCTTATGGGAAAAAAATGCCCTAAATCACTATTAATTAGAGAAATGCACATAAAAACAACTCTAAGGTACTAGTTCATACCCATCAGATTGGCTAATACAACAGAAAAGGAGAATGATAAATGGTGGTGGGGATTTAGGAAAACAGGGACTGTGGGAAAATGCACTCTTGGTGGAGTTATGAAGTGATCCAACCATTCTGGAGAGCAATTTGTATCAATGACCGGAGAGCTAGAAAACTGTGCATAACCTTGGACCCTGCAACACCACTCCTGGGCCTATATCCCAAAAAGATTTAAAAAAAGAATAAGGACCTCTTTCTACAACATGATTTATAGCAGCTCTTTTTGTGGTGACAGAGAATTGGAAATTGAGGGGAGGCCCATCAATTAGGGAATGGCTGAACAAGTTGTATATGATTGTGATGGGATACTATTGTGCTTTAAGAAATGATGGGTAGGACGCTCTCAGAAAAATCTAGAAAAAAAAAAAAAGAAAAACCTAGAAAGACTTACATGAACTGATAGAGCGAAGTGGGCAGACCCAGGAGAACATTGTACAGCAATATTGTACAGTGAAGAACTGTGAATGATGTAGCTCTTCTCAGCAGTACAGTGATCCAAGACAATCCCAAAGGACTCATGATGAAGCATGCTATCCCCTCCAGAGAAAGAACTGATGGGCTCTGAATGCGGACTGAAGCATCTTTCTTTTTTTTTTCTTTTTTTTTTAGGCAATTGGGGTTAAGTGACTTGCCCAGGGTCACACAGCTAGTAAGTGTCCAGTGTTGGGTCTGAGGCCGGATTTGAACTCAGGTGCTCCTGACTTCAGGGCCGGTGCTCCATCCACTGCGCCACCTAGCTACCCCAAGCATCCTTCTTCTTGAACTTTATTTTTCTAGTTTGTTTTTGGCCTGTTTTTTCTTTCACAACACGGCTAAAATGGAAATTTTAATTTAATTTAAAATGTTTTGCATGACTGCACATGTATAAGCTCTATCAAATTGTTTGCTTTCTCAAGGAGGGGAAGGAAGGAAGGAAAGAGAGGATTTGGAACTCGATTTTTTTAGAAAAAGAATGTTAAAAATTTTTTTACATATAATTGGGAAAAAATAAAAATATAAAAATTTTCCCAAAAAATATTTAGTGTATTAGAATTTCATTCATATTCCTAGGAGCCTGGATCTCAAGGTGGAAGGAAGCTCTGAGGTCATCCAGCCCACCCCCCTCATTTTGAATGTAAGGAAATAGACCAGGAGAGGGGAAGTTACTTGCTCAAGGTCGTGGGGATCCATCCAGTCATGTTCTAGGTGCCTGACACATCCCTCTCTGACCCGGAGGTCCTTATCTGTAATGTAGAACTCTGCTAGGAGTCTTGAGGCTCAGGTGCATAAGGCAGACAGACCAGGCAGTTGGGAGAGCCGAGACACCCTAGACAAATGAATACTAATCAGCTTTCACATAGCACTTCAAGGTCTTCAAAGCTCTTTGCCTGTCAACTCATTTAACCCTTACAAGAATCCTATGAGAGAGATGCTATTATTATCCCCATTTTGCAGATAAGAAACTGAGGTAAGTGAAAGTGATTACAGCATGCACTGGTCATCCCTGCCAGTGGGAAGGTGGAGACTGGTAGATTGTGCTGCAGAACTCTTCAACCCACAGATCCCAAGATCCTACCGGAGAATAAGTCCTCCCACATTGGCCAGTTTGACCGCAGGTCAATAAATCAGGATCCCAGCCGAGACTAGGACATAAAATGTTTAATTAGTATCAGCTTATGGGCAGTTGCCAGGTGGCTAGCAAGGCCCTGAACCGAGAGAGAAAGACATACATTGGCTTCAGAGCCACTACTCCCACCATTCTGTCTTCACAAAATTATCTTTTTCCTGGCTCTCTACTGAGCCCAGTGTGGTACCCAGGAGAAAGTCCAAGGACCTGCATTTGAATCTCAGCACCCATGACCTACCTGTGTGTCCTGGGCAAGTCCCTCTTGTCCGTGAGGTCTTTGTTTTCCCATCAGTGGAGAGGAGAGGCTTGGCCAGGTAACCTCTGAGGAGGTCCCTTCCAGTTCTAAATCTGTGACCCTGTAACATCCAAATGGGATTTTACTGTCCCTGCAGATGAGATGTTAATTCAGGCCTCCTGACCTGGGGCCCATGGACACCATGCCAAACCGCCCCTTTGCTTTGGTCCTCTTTAAAAATTGAATCTCTTATTACAGACTTGATAAACATCCACGATCATGAACATTTCCTCACACAAAGAAGTAAAAAGGCAGGTCAGCAAAGAAACCAGTCATCTCTATACAGTCAACTCGGGTTTTTTAAAGCATACATTAAATTCTCCCTAGTCGTGCCAACACTGCCCAACTTGTCTGTGCCCCCTTCTGAACCTCCTTCTGCACTCTTCAGCAGATTTTTAATGTTTCACTGATGCTTTTTTCTTTCTTTCTTTGGGAGTATCATTATTGCCTTCACACACACACACACACACACACACACACACACACACACACACACACCCCTTCTAGATAATAATTAGAGTAAAACAAAACAAACCCACCCCTGGGCACATCTGAGAATGCACATCTGTCCCATCCTACCCTTCTCATCTACTGCCTCCCTGCCAAGAGGCCAGAATCATGTGTCATTTGGGGTCATGATTGGTCAGAGCACTGATCAGAGGGCGTAAATCTTTCACAGATGTTTTTCCTTCGCAATATTATAATCATTGTAAATAAGGTTCTTCCCTTGACTGTGTATCAGTTCATAAAAGTCTTCCCAGGATTCCCTGAATCCCCTCACTTTCTTCATAGCCTGCTTCTCATCTAGACAAGTTGCATTTGAAAGTTCAAAGCTTTGCTAGAAATCACAGCTAAGGTTTGGGATGTTTGGGAGTGAAAGGGAGAGGGGCTTACCTCCTCGAGCCAAACCAATCTGAAGCAAGCTTGTGCCTAAGGGGAACTCCATCAGCAGTTCCCTCCTTTCCTCCTCCCACCCCATTTGTCTGAAATCAGGAAAGAGCAAACACAGAGAGGCCAGGGTGGATGTGTGTGCACGACCACGTGGAAACCAGACGGGAGCCAGAATCGTGCACCTGCAGTCTTCAGTCCCTATCTCGATTTCCCCTTCCCACGTGAGACTTCCCTGACCTGATGGCAAAACCAGCCCAAAAGGTGGACGGTCCAGAGCCTGAAGGTGCAACCACTCCCAGAAAGCATCGCTTATAACCCAGAAACCTTCAGGAAGCAAAAAAATTAACCTCGACTCCTTTTCGCAGGGCTCATGAGGAAGAATGAGAGGCAATGGCCTCTCAAATCCCGGAGCAGCCCAGAATGCAAGTGCCTTCTCTGCCCTTTCTTAAGGCTCTCCCCATGGGCAGCTAGGCAGTGCAGTGGAGAGAGCACCGGCCCTGAAGTCAGGAGGACCTGAGTTCAAACCCGGCCTCAGACCAAACACTTGACACTTGCTAGCTGTGTGATCCTGGGCAAGTCACTTAACCCCAACAGCCTTAAAAAAAAAATAGATCACAAGGCCCTCCCCAGGCGTTCTCTGGAGACCGTCCCTGACTGTCACTTCCGGCAACTACAAGGATTTTCTACAGAATTCTGACGACACCGAATCCGTGTCTCCCAATGACAACTTAGAGTCCAAAGACAGTGACTCAGTGGTGACAAAATGAAGGACGCAGTGAGAGGGACCTTTGGCACAACTTCGTGATGGATTAGAGCCACTACGGACCTCAAAGGCGGTCAGCCCTAGCCCATCGCTCCACAGAGCTCCTTTCGGCCTTGGGTCCGACTGACTGTGAGCTCCCTGAGGGCAGGCACTCTGCTCTTCTTAGTATCCCCAGAGCTTGGCATAGTGCCTGGCACACAGTCAGTGCCTAATGAAGGCTTGTTGACTTGATTTAGCTCAGGTCACACAGACCATCTGAGATCAAGAACTGAAAGGAACCTCAGCGGGACCTAACCCAGTGTCCTTGCGTTACAGAATGGGAAACTGAGGCCCAGAGAATCGAGTGACTTGCCCAAGGTCACACAGGCAGGAAGTGGCAGAGTCAGACCCAGGTCCTCTGACTCCCGAATGCATAGAGCGATGAACACGAAGCCACCAAAATGCAGGGAGACTAGCTTGAAGTTGTTGTTCATTCTTGTTTTCAGAGAGGACCAGTGACCTCGCGGGTGTGAATAGGATTGAAGTGAGGCAGAATTGCACAAGGCCACCTCGCCTCGCTCTCTGTGGACTCAAGAAAGCAAAATACAAACACGCACACTGACTCTGTGCCAAAACGGCAAAATTGCTTGACCATAACGCCCACCGTGGCTACCGATGGGTCCAAAGGAAAGCCCACGGCCGGCCTTTCTTTGAACAAATAATAAGTAAGCAAAGTGAAAAGCACAAGGAAAGCCGAGCCCTCCAATTCCGCTCCCTCGTCAGTCCCTGTACGCCGGCTCCAGGCTTCCTGCCCTCCTGCTTTGTCCGTGTCTTTCCTAAAGGGTCGCGTCCCGCGCCGAATGCCCCAGACGTGGTCTGAACCATTTTAGGGCACACAGTATTACGAGGCACCTGCGCAGAGCAGGAGGCTGCGTTTTCAAAGGACTCTGATGATCAGGGAGACAGCCAGATGAGGGGCTAGGTAGGATACAAGCGTCTGCTAAAGGACCTTGGATTATTGATCTTGAAATGCTTAGCTCCTGCCCTGGAGCCCTGGAGCCCTGGGACCCTCGCTAGTGAGCACTCGACCACCATCCCTAGCTCGGGCCCAGACATCCCCGCCAGCCTTCTGTTCTCTCACTCTTGCTCTGAGCCCAGTAATCAAATCACTGCTCTTATTTTGGGAAAGGGTGAGTCAGCCAATTGCCTTCACCTCACGTTCACCTTCCCAGAGTCCTCGTCCTTGATTGAAATGTGAGTCTTGGAGGGCAGAGACCATCTTCCCCACCGGCTTGTACCACAGGGACAGGCATGTAGCAAGTGCCATACATTTTAAATTGTTTTCATTTATTTGTTCCTTTAGAAAGAGAAAATTTAGGCAGGACATGATAGCCATCTCTCAAGACTGGAAGGGCTACCACCTGAAAGAGGAATCATCCCTGTTCCACCCAGACCCAGAGAGCAGAAATACGAGACAGAAAACGGACACAGGGAGTGTTGTCAAGAGGTAGATTTTGGACAAATTAATCGTGGGCATTGTCCTCCCTCTGGGGAGTGAGCTCCCCATCATGGGAGGTTCTCTGGTAGAGTACAGGTGATTAACCAAGGACCCATGAACTTTAATATATCAATAGCTATATCTAGCCATCTATCTGCCTATCTATGTTTTGATCACTATATTTTAATACAGTTTCTTTCATAATCCTATGTATTTTATTATGCATTTAAAAACATTGATCTGAGAAGAGGCCATTGTCTTCTTCCCCAGAGGGTGCGGGACCCAAAACCTGCTAATGTAGATAGAGGTCAGATGACCCTTTGGTGGGTATCTCATCTCTCATTCCAGGGTAGGTTTGACTGGCTGACCCCTGGGGTCCCTGCCCGCTGAGAGTCTGTGATTCTGTCCAACAGAAATCGTAAATCAACCAGGGCAGAAGTGGGGGAGGCAAGCAGCCCCTCTCATTCTGGATGCCAGGCCGGACAGAGCTCACTTAGCAGAACACATTGGCTTCCAAGGTGGGTCAGGGCAGTGACCTGAAGCCCAGGATTCCAACCAGATCTGACGTCTTAGCAATAAGTCAGAGTTGGCTGGCTCGTCCTAATCATGGACGCTATAAGGCGGAATTGTCTCGTGAACTTTCTAATCAGTCTTCAGCCGGTGTGCCAGCCAGTTTTAATCAGTTAACAATGAAATGACCTAGCTCTAACAAAGCCTGCCCGCCCACACGTGGCGTGTAGGGCTAGGCTAATTGCCAGATGTCCCAGCGCCCTGGAATTGGTTTATGCTGGCTAAGGAAGCAGGTGCCTGGTTAGCTTTCTCACACTGATAGCATTCAGCCCTCTAATTACTCACAATTATTTGTGAGCCCAATATTACTCAAGGTGCAAAGAAAGAGGAGCAATTCAGACCAAAAGACTGTTGGCAAAGGGAGCGAAGCTTGATCTGCTTTCCCGCTTTGGCCCCTGACCAAAGAGGGGAGGGGGCCTGAGAGGGAGCCTGGGATTCCAAGAGGCAGACACGGGGGGGGGGGGGGGGGGCATGCCAGGCATGTGCAGCAGCTGGGGAACAGGACACCGGGCTGCACTCTGAACCAACGAAGCTGGAAAGATGCGGGAGCTCCAGCGGAGACCAGAGAGCAGGTCCAGCCCACTCACCTTGTGGGGAGTAAATAAGGCTGGAAGAGGGGGATTATTCTTGTTCAGGGGCCAGCTGGGCTCTGGACCCCTAGGACTCTTTGATCCAACGATGTTCCCCACTCCCCACCTCCCACCTCAGGCTTCCCCCCTAGAAGGCCCCCCACCGTGAAGTGCCTGTTTTCAACTCTGTGACCTCTTGTGCCCTCACACCCTTGGAAGGCCCTCTGCTCCTCCTTCCTACGGCCTTCCTCTGACTGACCAGCTCCTCCCCACTGTCTCCTTTTCTCTTTTCTTACGTGTTTAGGTTTTATGTTTTCCAACTGGAATGTTAGCTAGTTCAGGACAAAGGTTGTCTTTTTACTTAGACTTGTATTTAGGGTGCCTGGAATGAAACACGTTTTGGTTGACCAATAAATGTTCAGGACCCCTCTGCCTCCCCAGATCTCACCACATTCCTCAGGCCCTCCCTTTCTTACAGCCCACTTCTTCCAAGAAGCTGTCCCTGACTGGCTTTGATGGAAAAGGAGAAGAAGTTGGCCCCAGGTGGTCACACCCTGAATTTACAGGCAGGTTAGGTGGGGTCATGCAGCCTAAGATCCTCAGAAAGAAGTCTGCCCAAGAAGGGTGACAGCTGCACCAGGAAGATACACCAGTAGTGGAGATGGGAGCCCTTCTGGCTGAGAAGAAAGGGGCGGTTTAATAACATCCATGGGAAGACAAGTCGGACTGGGTCAGACTTGGGAAAGAAAGCCTTGTACAAATGTAGGGAAGCAAGCACAGGTATTGCGAGAGTGGCACAGGCCTCGGAGGCAGGTTCTTAGCTGGGGGTCCATGAATTTGGTTATTTTTAAAAATTATTTTGATAATTATATTTCAATATAATTGGTGTCCTTTGTTTCATTCTGAGGAAGGGTCTGCAGGCTTCTCCAGCCGCTGCCGGGGGGGGGGGGGGGGGGGGGTGCCGTGACATCAGAAAGAAGATGAAGCCCTGGTCTGGTAATACTATCAGAAGGACCGATGTTCAGAATGCGAGTGGAGGCAGGAAGGCGATGAGCTATTTAGGGGGCAAGAGGAAGGACTTAGGGTCCCTAGGTCCAGGGGATAGATGAGAATCAGGAACGTGTAGAAGAGGGCGGAAGCACTCGGCTCCTTTCACTGCTGCGCCTGCCGGTAAAGAGCCTCAGTCGCTTTCGCCGGATCGGCCTGGAATGGCTGGGTTGTGGGCTGTTCGTGCACCTGTACCCTGGCAGCTGGGTCTGAAGGGGTCTGCTGCCCTCCCCCCACCCTGCAAAGTGGGGTGTGGGGGAAGGGCGGGGTCCGAAAAGACTTAACATCTCCACTCGGTCAAAGAAAGGATGGCTGCTGGGCACGCACCCTTCTGCTCTGTTCCAGTTCTGTTTCTTCTGGCCCGTGGTCCTGTTTAGTTTCAAAATATGCCGGTTCTCAAATGGTTGTGGCACAAAGACCGCTGTGGTGGGATCCAAAAGCATCCTGCAATAACCAGCCTCTCCCGAAAGAGGAGAGCAGCCGCCCTGGACCTTTTAAATAACTTTTGGAGATTACCAGCCAAATGGCCATCGACGAAATGGTCAAACGGACGCACAACGTGATGAGTGGACTTCAAATGGTTTATGGTTTGATAAAGAGAAAATATGTATGTACACGTATTACCTCTCAACTAGAACCACTAGCAGCAGCCTCCCTTTCTGCTCTCTCACCCATGTGCTTAGACGATTTTTTCCACAGCTTTTTATATATTTATGTGAATTGATCAATAAGCATTAGGGCTGTGTACCTGGCAATGTACTGAGCACGGGGCAGAGAGACCGAACAATGAAACAGTCCCTTCTCTGAGGAAGCTTGTGCTCTGAAGGCTGTGGATGAGGGCCCTTCGGAGCTCCCACTCCCAGCCCCCACGGGCAGAGGGCTACTTTACATACACACTGCGTACACACACACACACACACACACACACACACATGCACCACACCTGTATACATGCACACCACACACATGCACACACCATACATATATAGACACACACATATACCACACATACTCCACACACATATACACAGATACATATATACACATACCATACATATACAGACACACGCCACACATATATGTAGACACATATATACCACGCAGAGACATATACACACCACATATACATATACAGACACACACATACACATACACATACACATACACCACACACACATATATAGATGCATACACCACACAGTAGTGTGGTAGGAGACAGTTAACAACTGTGTGACCTTGGGCAGGTCACTTTTCCTTCTGAGCCTCAGTTTCCCCATCTGTAAAAGGAGGATAATCTCACACACACACTACCTGGGCTGGTGCAGGGAGAGTGGTCTCCTTATCCTGAGGAGGATGGGGACTTTCACGATGCCCCATTTACAGTGTTCTCCTTTGATTATCAATTAGCCAGTCAGAGTTAATTAACTTTTTAGAAAGTGGCACTAGCAGCTGGATCCATAGATCAATCACCAAGCTAGGTTGCACATATTGGATAGACTCGGAGTCAGGAAGACCCAAGTTCAAATCTAGACTCAGACACTTATTCACCGTGTGACCCTGGGCAAGGCACTTAACCTCTGCTTCAGGTTCTTCCGCTGTAAAACAGGGGTAATGATAGTACTTACCACACACGGTTGTTGTGAGAGTCAAGTGAGATAAAATCTCTGAAGCTTCAAGCAAGGTTCACTATTATCATTGGCTCTCAAAGGGCTCCCTGGTGCCAGGTAGTGTCCTGGGGAGAAGACAGCGCAGAGGAACACTGTTTCCTTTAGAGCTTGTATCCTATCAGAGAACACACGCGCACATCGGCACATACAGACAATATAAAGACGAGATAAGGGAGGGGGAGGCGGCGTTTAAGGTGAGCCCTGAAGGGCTGCTGGGAGACCCTCAGGAGGAGGTTAGGGAGTTGGGGAGTTCGGAGGGACTGAATTCACATCCTTCTTTGCCAAGAACCAAAATGGCAGTAGCAGCACTTTCTGCGATGTTAAAAATCAGGAGACAAAGTGGGTGCCCACTGCTTGGGAGGCAACAGAGCCATCTGTGGCATCCGACTGTAATAATCACGCTTACAGCGTGAATGATTGTGGGAAAAGCCTGGGAAGCCTCATATGAGTAAGCAGACCCAAGAAGAATCGACAAGATGACAACAAAAATGTGAAGAAGAACGGTGCTACGAGACTTGAGAGTTCTCGTCAGCGCAGCGTGAAGTCACGACTTCGAGGGACTGAGGGCGGCGCGAGCCGCTGGTCTCTTAGCAGAGGTGATGGGCCCCAGCTGAGGAGGGCAGCGAACGTTTTCAGACGTGCCGATTTATTTTGCCTGACTCTACTTCTTCATTCCAGGTTGAAGGGGGAGGAGGGACTGACGGGGATATGAATACAAAAGCATCAACAAGAGGTTGTTTTTTTAACAATACTAAAATAAGATCCAACAGATATGAGAAATTCAGAGAAACACAGAAAGACTTGTATGCACTGATGCAGTGAAGTCAATGTAAACCTTGCAGAGTGATGCAGAAATGCAACTCCCAACCTCCTTGCCCAGGCAGGAGTGCCTGCCCGACGCGTCCCATTCCCAGGCAGATTCTCTCCTTCTAAAAGCTCGGGGTGGGTGGGGGATGGGGCTGGTTGGTCTCGAAATGACTGGGATATAAAAACAAAATGCGTCAGCAAGAATGGCTAAAAGTGTGGATCGGAATTAGGGAGGTTGTTACAGAAATGGTTGCTGTGACCTCAGTGGGTAAGAGCTGAGAGGATTGCTTTAAGGACACAGGCTCTTATCAACATGCTAACTTTGTTTAATTCTGTGGTTCTTGTCTCCCCTCCTGGACTGTAAGCCCTGTGAGGGCAGAACCAAATCTTATCTTTCTTTGTGTGCACCATGCCAAAGTGAGCCTCAAAGTGCTACATAGATGCTTCCTATTGTTGACCATCACTAAGGGGCAGGGGCTCCTGACTGGCCACTGTGCTGGCCCACCCTGGCGAGCCCACATCTGCCTCCAGCCCTTCTAGGGCAAAATTTGTTTTTGGAGTGGAAAGAATGGAAAGAATGGAGGAATGAAAAAGGAGCCCTGACTCTAGAGCAGGAAGATCTGGTTCAAGCTGTGTGACCTTGAGCTCTTCATTCTCTGGGCCTCAGTTACTCAGTTACTCCCCTGTGAAAACAGGGCTTTGGACCAGCAGACCTCTTGGGTCCGTTCTGGTTTGGGCTAAGCTCCTATGACAATGAGATGAATACTTAAGCAGCACCTTAAACTGTTACTCCCAGCCTCCAGCCTCACATCGGCCCTCTGATCTCAGCACAGAATCTCAGAGCTGGAAGGGACCCCAGAATGTCACCAGCGGGCCGGACACACGAACACAAGCATTTCCTCCTCAATAGCGGCTAGGTGGTGCAGTGGGTAGAGCTCTGGTCCTGGAGTCACAAAGACCCCTGAGACAGTTAATGGCTGTGTGACCCTGAACAGGTCGCTTAACCTTCTGAGCCTCAGTTTCCCCATCTGTGAAAAGAGGAGAATAATAATAACCCCTATCCCAGCGCTGTTGTGAGTATGATATTTTAAAAGTGCCATATAAAAACTAGCTGTTATCATTAATAATTCCACTTTCTGGTCATCCAGGCCTTGGGAAGGGAGAGGTTAATAATCGCACTTGTTACTGAGAGGATCTCAGCGGGGTCAGGCAGCTGCCCCAAGAATAGTCTGATTCTGGTTTAATCAGGATAGGAGAGGGCTGGCTCCTCCCCTGGAGAGTCTGGCCCTCACCTGTTTGGGGCTGGAGTGGCAGGGGATGGAGGAAGGCCTGGGGAAAATCCTGGAGGGTGAGGAGGCTATCACAGTTATGGGGGAAGAAGACAGACACCACCCCAACGAAGGTCATCACCCACTCTCTGCTAGTTTGGCTCTGCCTGCAGACAAGCTGAAAACAAGGAAATATGCAGACACGCTTTTTTCTCATTGCCTCAAAACCAGAATACAATATTATTGCAAAAACACACCCAAACAGGCCCATTCTGTCACATTTAAAGGTTGTGTCAGTGCTGAAAACCCAGACTTCCACAGGGCACCATGGTGCCAGGGCCCCTCCTGGGGGCTTCCAAAGAGCTTTTGGGTGATCCTGTGGAATTCTGACTACCCATTAATGCTGCAGAGTCAGAACTCCTGGGAATCTCAGAATGGACCTTACTGTGTCAAGGAGACTTATGTACCAAGTTCTTGCAGCAGAAGATCCTCCTGAGACCTTCTCTGATCCCAATACCCAAGTCCCCGTGCTGCAAAGCACCCAGAGCTGCCACCCCGTTCTGCCATAGTAGGGGAAAGCTATGGGCGGGGCTGTGTAGACCCCATTAGCCTGAACAGATGAGAAGAAAGCAGGCAGGGGAGCAAAGAGATAAATGTTGAATTAAAGTTCCTATGAGTTTTAGTAGTTGTCATACACTCAAAAGCATTATTCTTATCATAGAAAAAAATGCTGAGCAACCAGACTTTGAAGCGTGTTGTTTCCGACTAGAGAGGCAGGGTAGTATAATGGCTAGATGCTCGACTTGGAATCTAGAAGACTTGGGTTCAAATCCCAACTCAGGCATTTATGAACTGTGTGACCACAGACAGGTCACTCCCATAGCTTCCCGGAGCTTCTACATTCTTCTAGGAGGAGAAGTCAGAGCCCAGCATGATGAAATCACAGGTCCTTGACTTTTCCCCATTTATTTGTCCCAAGAGTTTGATTAATTTCTGTTATCCTTCCTAGTGGGCAATCAAAGCCAACTGGACAAATGGTTAGGGCCGCAGTCTCTGCTTGGAAGTCTTCTGTGACTCCGTGCTCCCCGTGGGGAGGTGATTCAGGTGGCACTATGTTACTGACCTACTCCATAAATTCCAGCTTTATCGCCTCCAAGATCAACGACAAAGTCCTCCATTTGGCTGAGCCTTTCAGCCCCTTCCTACCTTTGTAGTCTTAAACTTTGCTCATCTTCAAGTACTCCACAGCTCTCCCGGCTCTTCAGTCCCACAGCTCTCATCTCTGTGGCTTTAAACTGATGTCCCTCCAGCCTGGAATGCCCCTTCTTTGCCTTTTCCCTGGCCTGCTCTAAGACTCGGCTCATATCCTCCTCCTAAAGGAGGATGCTCCTGCTTCCCCCAGCAGCCAGTGCCCTCCCTCCTCAATCACCTTCACTAACTTTCTTTCTACCTTGTAGGAATCTAGTCATTTTCTCGCTTGTCTCCCCCATTAGACCATAAGCTCACTGAGGGTAAGGACGATTTTTCCCTTTTTTTGCATGCCCAGCACTTTGCCAGACACATGGTAAATAGTAAATGCTTGGTGACTGAATGACCCTCCTCCCCCTCCTCATAACATAACACTGCATTCTCTGGGTACATAGTATATCCTTCAGTAAAATGTAAGGTCCCGGGGCAGCTACGTGGCGCAGTGGATAGAGCACTGGCCCTGGAGTCAGAGGACCTGAGTTCAAATCCAGTCTCAGACAAGACACTTGACACTTACTAGCTGTGTGACCCTGGGCAAGTCACTTAACCCCAATGGCCTTACCAAAAAAAAAAAAAGGTCCCTGAAGGCAAGGACTTGTTTTCATCCTGGCACAGAGTAGACATTTAATAAATGCTTGTTGCAGCAAACAGTGATCTGTTCTTGGGTACATAGATGATAAGGACAGTACAATTATGATGATGACTAAGGCCCTGATTCCCCATTCGACAGATGAGGAAACTAAAGTTCAGAAACATTACAAGCCCAGGGTCACATAGTTTCTAAGTATCTAAGAAGGGGTTTGAACCCAGGCTTCCTGACTGAGTCTAGCCTTTTCTCAGCTCCTCTGGGCTTCCAGACAAGGAAAGAAATGAATTCTGGTTATGAAGGTGCCCACTGCTGCCTGGGCATGGGCCTGGGATCCTTGGTGTGAAAGTAGTCATCTGATGATTCACCAGTCAGCTGGTCAGCACCACTTCTTGGAAAATCTGCTGATTAGACAGCATGAAGGAAGGGGCTGTGTGATGTATCCTGGAGAGAAGGACATTTGGAATCACAAGACCTGGATTCGAGTCTCAGCTCTGATACTTACCAGCCTTGTGACTTGGGCCAGCGATGAACCTCACTGAGCTGCGCTAGTGAAATAGGGGTGATAATGCATGAAACGCCTCCTTTTTATAGGATCAAGCTAGATAATGTGTGTGACCAATAGTCCACATGGAGGCTGAGTTCATATGAGGTTATGTGGCAGAAGCAGCCAGAGAGATAACTTTGTTTGGTGATGTTAGATTGGCCACATCAAGTGAGGCAGAAAATGGAGCATTGAACGCTTGACAGAGGTGCCGTGGAGGATGTTCCTTCCTAGGTATACCTGTGGATAAACAGATGTAAGGAAAAGGTCCTTGAAAGTTCAGGACCTGGCCATAGAAAAGGGGCCCATAACAAGGCCTTAAACTAATACCAGTCTTTCATAAATGTTTTATTGATTGACTGATTGCTTAATCTGCTACTCCCTGTAGAATGTAAGCTTCCTAAGAACTGATACTGTTTCACTTCATCTTTATACCCTGGAACCCAGCGCAACATCTAATTCATAACAGATACTTAATAAATGTTTGTTGAAAGGTTGAGCATAAAATAAAAATAAACTAAGGAAGTTGTGGCCAGGACAGGTTATCTCTCAATGATGTACAATTTAGTGACTTGGGGTGCATTGGAAAGAGCACTGAACTTGAGAGTCACGGGACCCAAATTTGACTCCTAACTCTGCCTCTTACAGTTTGTGTGACCTTGGGTAAGTCACTGAAGCCTCTCTGGGCCTCAGTATCTTTATCTATAAATTGAGGGGCTTCCATTAGATGAGCCCCAAGGTCCCTTCTGACTCCAAATCTCTGATCCTATGAAATAAGCCTGACAGAATGAAGAGTGATCCACCATGTCTCAAGGTGACCTTTGAAAGCCAGTTAACTGAACCTCAGGGACAGAGTCAAAGAGGAACCCATCTCTAGATGGGAGAAGCATGGAGCTGAGGAAAGGGTAGCCCTAAGTACAAGCAGAAGCCTCTGAAACAAAGAAAGGGGCCAGGATTCTGGGAATGAAGCTGCTTGAACTAATATGGCATGAGGTATGTCAAGAAAGAAGCTGTGTGGCTGAAACCACTCCCTGCTCCCCCTACCAACCTCAAGACAGTAATCTTGTATCTGCTTTCCCCTTTGAGCTCCTTCCGGAGAGCCTGAAGTCTTTTGCTCAGGGCATGGAAATGGGGATAGAGTTTAATCTTTCTTTGTTTTGTCTTTATTTTATCTTTATAAGCAGTAGTAACAGAGACAATAAGGGTACGTTTATTGTGAAAGTAGATGAGGGAGAAATATCACCAGAGAAAAGATAGATAGTTCTAACTTGTAGGGGTTTTAGGTGTTTTGCCATAAGTGCTGCCTCTGGATGGGGACTTGGAACTAACAGAGGCACATAGGGTAGGAGAGAGAGAGAGAGACAGAGAGAGAGGAAAGAGAGACAGAGGAAAGAGAGACAGAGACAGAGACAGAGACAGACAGACAGAGAGAGAGTCCTTTGATATTATTTCTCAGAGTAGTGAAGGAAGGCTTATACTGGGAAATCTATCCAAGTAATGAATCAATAGTAAGGTGAGGGGCCAACAGGAATGGTTAAATAACCACAGCTGTATGACAACCAAAAACGTCTTTGTTTTACATGTTTCCATTCTATTGGGAATATTTATATGGGTAAGTGAATACAAAGTAATTTGGGAGAAACACTAACCAGTGGGGCGTCAGAATTGGCTTCATGTAGCAGGTGAGCTTTGAAGGAAGATAGATTTTTTTTTTGGCTAGGCAATGGGGTTAAGTGACTTGTTCAGGGTCACACAGCTAGTGTTATGTGTTTGAGGCCGCATTTGAACTGAGGTCCTCCTGACTCCACAGTCAGTGCTGTCTCCTAGTGTGCCACCTAGCTGCCCCAGAAGATAGATCTTCTAAGGCACCAAAATGAAGAGTGAGCATATTTCAAGCATGAAGGTTGGAACCAAGGTGGAAAATGGAATGTCTTATGGATGAGGAAGGATGGAATGTGGAACAGGAAGAGTGATTCCCTATACAGATGTGAAGTACCTACACATACCCCTCTTTTCAGCTAACATTGTGCTGACTCTATCAAGTCCCAGAGTAGTACAGGGACTCCATAACGATATCCCCATGCTATATCCATTTCCTGATTCCATAGGGGACCAATGGGGATGAAGGATCGGGCGCAGCACATGGGGCTTTCCAAAGGCTTTTCAGTAGGACTTAGAGGACCTAAGGAGTTTCAGGTTTAGGCCTATTAACACTGGTATATTTTAGTTATTTTTTTAATTAATTTATTTTGATTTATCAACAATCACTTCCATAAGCTTTTGAGTTTTAAAGTTTTCTCCCCCTTTCTCCCCACCTCCCTCCCCAAGATGGCATACAATCTGATAATAGGCTCTACATATATATATTCCTATTAAACATATTTTCACATTAGTGATGTTGTAAGAATTAGAAACAGTAGGAGGAACCACCAGAAAGAGGAAACAAAGCACAACAGAAGAAAAAAAATAACAAATAGTATGTTTCAATCTGCATTCAAACTCCATAGTTCTTTCTCTAGATGTGGATCACATTTTCCATCAAGAGGCCTTTGGAGATGGCTTAGATCCTTGTGTTGCTGAGAAGGGTTAAGTTTATCAATATTAATCATCACACAATGTGGCTGTTACTGTGTACAACATTCTCCTGGTTCTGCTCACTTCACTCAGCATCAGACCATACGAGTCTTTCCAGGTTTTTCTGAAGTCAGCCTGCTCATCATTTCTTATAGCACCATAGTATTCCATTACATTCATATACCATAACTTGTTCAGCCATTCCCCAATTCATGGGCATCCTCTCAATTTCCAATTCTTTGCCACCACAAAAGAGCTGCTATGAATATTTTTGTACATGTGGGTCCTTTTCCCATTTTTATTTCATCTCTTTGGGATATAGCCCTAGAAGTGCTATTGCTGGATCAAAGGGTATGCACATTTTTGTAGCCCTTTGGGCATAGTTCCAAATTGCTCTCAAAATGGTTGGATCATTTCACAACTCCACCAACAATGTATTAGTGTTACAATTTTCCCACATCTTCTCTGACATTTATCATTTTCCTGTTTTGTCATGTTGGCCAATCTGATAAGTGTGATGTGGTACCTCAGAGTTGTTTTGATTTGCATTTCTCTAATCAATAATGATTTAGAGCATTTTTTCATATGACTATAGATGGCTTTAATTTCTTCATCTGAGAACTGTCTGTTCATATCCTTTGACCATTTATCAATTGGGGAATGGCTTGTATTCTTATAAATTTGTCTTAATTCTCTATATATTTTAGAAATGAGGCCTTTATCAGAGAGACTGGTTGTAAAAATTCTTTCCCAATTTTCTACCTTCCTTCTAATCTTAGTTGCATTGGCTTTGTTTGTGCAAAAACTTTTCAATTTAATGTAATCAAAATTATCCATTTTGCTTTTTAATGTTCTCTATCTCCTGTTTGGTCATGAATTCTTCTGTTCTCCATAGATCTGATAGGTAAACTATTCCTTGTTCTCCCAGTTTGCTTATGTATCAGCCTTTATATCTAAATCATGAACCCATTTTGACTTTATTTTGGTATATGGTGTGAGATTTGGGTCTATGCCTAGTTTCTGCCATACTCTTTTCCAGTTTTCCCAGCAGTTTTTTTCAAAGAGTGGGTTCTTATCCCAGAAGCTGGGGTCTTTGGGTTCATCAAATAATAGATTACTATAGTCATTGACTACTGTGTCTTGCATATTTAACCTATTCCACTGATCCACCTCTATTTTTAGCCAGTACCAAGCAGTTTTGATGATTGCTGCTTTAATACAATTTAAGATCTGGAATTGCTAGGCCACCTTCCCCTGCATTTCTTTTCATTAGTTCCTTTGATATTCTGGACCTTTTGTTTTTCCAAATGAATCTTGTTATTATTTTTTCTAACTCTATAAAATAATTTTTGGTAGTTTGATTGGTATGGCACTGAATAAGTAAATTAGCTTAGGTAGGATTGTCATTTTTATTATAGCTCAGCCTACCCATGAGCAACTGATGTTTTTCCAATTATTTAGATCTGATTTGTGTGAAAAGTGTTTTGTAATTGTGTTCATAGAGTTCCTGGGTTTGTTTCAGGTAGACTCCTAAATATTTTATAATGTCTACAGTAAGTTTAAATGGGATTTCTCTTTCTATCTCTTGCTGTTGGGCTTTGTTGGTAATATATAAAAATGCTGATGATTTATGTGGGTTTATTTTATAGCCTGCAACTTTGCTAAAGTTGTTTATTATTTCAAGTAGTTTTTTACTTGATTCTCTAGGATTCTCTCAGTATATTATCATGTCATCAGCAAAGAGTGATAGCTTTGTTTCTTCTTTGCCTATTCTAATGCCTTCAATTTCTTTTTCTTCTCTTATTGCTAAAGCTAACATTTCCAGTACAATATTGAATAACAGTGGTGATAATGGACATCCTTGTTTCACCCCATCTTATGGAAATGCTTCTAGCTGTCCCCATTACATATAATGCTTGCTGAAGGTTTTAGATAGATGCTATTTATTATTTTAAGGAAGACTCCATTTATACCTATGCTTTCTAGTGTTTTTAATAGGAATGGGTGTTGTATTTTTCAAAAGCTTTTTCTGCATCTATTGAGATGATCATGTGGTTTCTGTTGTTTTGTTGTGATTGATCAATGATGCTGATAGTTTTCCTAATATTGAACCAACCCTGCATTCCTGGTATAAATCCTACCTGGTCATAGTGTATTATTCTTGTGATAAGTTGCTGTAATCTATTTGCTATATTTTTTTAAAATTTTTGCATCTATATTCATTAGAGAAATTGGTCTATAATTTTCTTTCTCTATTTTGACTCTTCCTGGTTTAGGTATTGGCACCATATTTGTATCATAAAAAGAATTTGGTAAGACTCTTTCTTCACCTATTTTCCCAAATAGTCTATAAAGTATGGGAATTAATGGTTGTTTAAATGTTTGATAGAATTTGCACTTGTAAATCCATTTGGCCCTGGAGATTTTTTCCTAGGGAGTTCATCAATGGCTTGTTCAATTTCTTTTTCTGAGATGGGGTTATTTAAGTATTTTACTTCCCCTTTCTGTTAATCTGGGCAATTTATATTTTTGTAAATATGTATCCATTTCACTAAGATTGTCAAATTTGTTGGCATATAGTTGGGCAAAATATTCCTAATTATTGTTTTAATTTCCTCTTCCTTGGTGGTAGCTTCACCCTTTTCATTCTTGATACTAGTAATTTGGTTTTCTTCTTTCTTTTTTTTAAATTAAATTAACCAAAGGTTTATCTATTTTATTGGTTTTTTCATAAAACCAGCTCTTAGTTTTATTTATTAGTTCAATAGTTTTCTTAATTTCAATTTTCTTAATTTTTCCTTTGGTTTTCAATATTTCTAATTTGTGTTTAATTGAGGATTTTTAATTTGTTCTTTTTCTAGTTTTTTTATTTGCATGCCCAATTCATTATCTCCTCTTTTTCTATTTTATTTATGTAAGCATTTAGAGATATAAAACTTCTCCTAAGAACTGCCTTTTCTGCATCCCATAAGTTTTGGTATGTTGTCTCATTATTGTCATTCTCTTGAATGAAATTATTGATTGTTTCTATGATTTGTTGTTTGACCCAATCATTTTTTAGGATTAGATTATTTAGTTTCCAATTATTTTTAGTCTATCTTTCCATGGCCCTTTATTACATATAATTTTTATTGCATCATGATCTGAAAAGGATGCATTTAATATTTCTGCCTTTCTGCATTGGATTGTGAGGTTTTTATGCCCTAGTACATGGTCAATTTTTGTGTATGTGCCATGTACTGCAGAAAAAAGTATATTCCTTTCTATCCCCATTCAGTTTTCTCCAGAGGTCTATCATACCTAACTTTTCTAATGTTCTATTCACCTCCTTAACTTCTTTCTTGTTTATTTTGTGGTTAGATTTATCTAGTTCAGAGAGGGGGAGGTTGAGGTCCCCACTAGTATAGTTTTGCTGTCTATTTCTTCCTGTAACTACCTGAACTTCTCCTAAGAATTTGGATGCTATACCATTTGGTGCATATATGTTTAGTAATGATATTACTTCATTGTCTATGGTGCCTTTTAGCAGGATGTAGTTTCCTTCCTTATCTCTTTTGATTAGATCTATTTTTGCTTTTGCTTTGTCTGAGATCAGGATTGCTACCTCAGCTTTTTTTTACTTCAGCTGAAGCATAATATATTCTGCTCCAACCTTTTACCTTTATACTGTGTGTTGCTCTGTTTCAAATGTGTTTCCTGTAAACAACATATTGTAGGATTATGGTTTTTAATCCATTCTGCTATCTGCTTCCATTTTATGGGAGAGTTCATCCCATTCACATTCACAGTTATGGTTACTATCCGTGTCTTTTCTCCATCCTTTCCCCCCTTTATGCTTTTCTTTCTCCTTTTCCCTTTCCCCCTCACTAGTGTTTTGCTTTTGACCATGCCTCCTTCAGTCCCCCTCCTTCTATTAGCCCTTCCTTTTCTTCCCCTTTACCTTATCTTCTTCCTCCCTTCTATCCCTCCCTTTTCTTTACCTTTTTCCCTCCTACTGCCTATAGGGCAAGTTAAATTTCTATACCTAACTGATTATGTTATTCCCTTCCTGAGCCAAATCTGATGAGAGTAAGGTTCAAACAATGCTCATCTCCTTCCCTTCTTTCCCTCTCCTGGAATAGGTTTTTATGCCTTTTCCTGTAATATAATTTGCCCTTGCCTGCCTCTTCCTTTCCTTTTCTCTCAGTATATTTTCTTAAGTAGATCAGATTAATCCACTTACTTGGATCCATTTAACCCACTTGATTAGATTTTTCTTATCATTACATCAAAGTCAACTTATACCCACCCCCTTTATGTATACCCCTTTAACATGGTGTAATAACAATACAGTTCTTCTCTCTCTCTCTCTCTCTCTCTCTCTCTCTCTCTCTCTCTCTCTCTCTGGCTAGGCAATGGGGTTAAGTGACTTGCCCAGGGTCACACAGCTCATAAGTATCAAGTGTCTGAGGCTGGATTTGTACTCAGGTCCTCCTGACTCCAGGGCCGGTGCTCTATCCACTGCGCCACCTAGATGCCCCAACAATACAGTTCTGAAGAGTTACAAGTGTCATCTTCCCTTGTAGGGATGTAAACAGCTTGCCCTCATTAGTAACATGTTGTTTCTTTCTGTCCTGTTTACTTTTTTGTGTCTCTCTTGAGTCTTGTATTTGAAGATCAAATTTTCTGTTGAGCTATTTTAGTTATTTTATAAATGATAAAGATGAAGATCAAAATAAAATGATAGTAATTGTAGGCAGCTAGGTGGTTCATCAGACAGCATTCTGGACTTGGAATCAGAAAGACCTGGGCTTCATGAAGGCCAGCCTCAGCCTTATTAGCTATGTGACCCTAGGCAAGTCATTAAAACTCTCAGTGCCTCAGTTTCCTTAACATTTGTAAAGTGCTTCACAAACCTGAAGTTGCTATTTTATGGAAGTACTTGCTATTATTATCCACTTAGTGATTTAGGTTTTTAACTGATTTCCTAACAAAAACCTATGGTTCAGTGGAAAGAAGCCTGGTTGAGGAGCCATCCCTCCCCAAATGACTTTGATCAGGCTGCAGGCCTTCTTTCCCCTTATCTATAAAAGGAGGGCTTTGGAACAGATGACCTCTGGAGGTCCTTCCATGTCTAAATCTGGGATCCCACGTTTGGTCACTTTGTTTAACCAGGTCTGTGGCTTCTTCTGTGCTGGGAGTTCGTGGGCAGGCAGATCGCCCACTAGGACAGACCGATGCCTTCTTTTGAATAGAACATCTTGTTAAGGTGCCCAGAACACTGAGAGGGAGCCAGGGTGTAGCACAGGGAGTACTTGAACCTGGTTTCAGTCTCCCTTACTTGGAGATCCTTCCACTGGACCACCTCTGTTGGTACTATGTCTACAATGAAAGATTGTTAGTCCCATTTTAGAGGTAAGAAAACTGAGTCTCTGCAAGGGACTTTTCCATAGCTAGTAAGAGTCTGTGGCACTGCAGCCTTTTTTGTCGGATTTGTGGGTCCCAGACTGTGGGCCATTCACCTGCAGTTGGTGGTGAGCAGCGGGGACCAGCCAATGTACCCCCCTCGTTCCCTGGGTGCAGTCTCCTCTTTGGGACCCCTCAAGGCAGGGATAGCTCTTTGCTTCTTGCCAGCAGGAGGCAGTTTCAGAGGCCAGGACCTTTGCCCCTTACCCCAGGAGAATTTGGGTCCTATTTGTTTGAGGGGGGAAGGATGGGGATGGGATCTGGAACCCAAAAAGGAAAAACCCTGGACTTTCCCAGGGTTTCCCTATAATCTCTGGAGGTTATAGCCTGAGGCTATAGTCATATCAACTGCTCTTTCATTATTGCCTAAGCCCAATTCTGCTGGGTTACCTCCGGATTGCCCCTGGCCACTTCCTATCTAGACTATCCTATCTAGACTCCATTCTACCTTGGCCTAGTGGTCCAGGGCCCTGGTGTTCTGTTCACCCCAGTTCACTGGCCACTCTCATCCAAATCCTCCTTAGACCCCTCCTTCAGTCACCCCAAACTGCTTGGCCTCTCCTAGATCTTCCCACAGTCTTTCTGTATATAAGGTCCATCTTGTCTCTGTTAAGGTGCTCAGATTCTTAAAATCTAACCACTGCTCGGATTCTTAAAGATCTGGCCCACTTGCATACTTAAATTTCTGAAGAGTCTGGCTATTATGACGGATGTTCTAATAAACCTTGTCTTTCAAGTTCTGAGGCAGAACTGGAACCCCTATGTTCTGCCCTCTCTCCAGGCTACCAAGCTTCAGGGCTAAAAAGATTTCTGTGAGCTAGCCTGGGAAGCTCATCACCATTTTAAACATTGTTTCCATGGGAAAATATGTCCCAAATACCCTACATGCCAACAGTGAACTTTGGGAACACAGCCTCTCCCTACAATGGGCACTAGCAAGTAGTGAGGATAATTCCAGGACTAGGGCTGAACCCCAAGGCCCTCAAAGGGAGTTTAGATTGGGACCAGCAGAGAACAGGGCGCCCGCATGGTAAATGCTGGAGCGAAGGAGGGATATGGGAGTGGGCTGGTGGGGGAGGTCCAGGAGCTTATTCTGGTTCAGGAAACAAAACCAGGATGTTTTTGAACCCCAAGGGAATTTGGAAATAGGGCCAGCCTGGCCCCATAGACTTTGGGAGACCTGAAGGCTGAGACAAGGCAGATGAGCTCCCTTGAGGTATTAATACCTAAATCTCCTTGGCAGCATGCAGCCAGAGAGAAGGAGCGCTGGGAAGCCAGGACCAGGGCCCTCCCACCAGAGGGAGGTCGCTTGGGCCTGGATGCTGGCTGAGCTCAGAGCTAAGGCTGGGTACCTGTGTAGGTGAGTCATTCCCGCCCTGCTGTCACTGGCACAAAGGTGAAAGTGCCCCACCTCTTCCCAGGGCCCTGACTTGTTCTTGCTTCTGTGCTAGTCGATTGAGAGAAAGGAGGAGGAGGAGGAAGAGATGAGGCTAGATGGAGCTTGGAAACTGCCCAGGGATCTCCAGAATCCTCAGCTACTGACCAGGGCAACAACTCATCTCTCCTCTTTCTGGAGATGATCTGAGGCTTTGAATCCTGGAACACAATGACCTCCGGAAGAACCGAGACTGCAGGTGACCCAGAGAGCAGTGGGCTGGCTCTCAGTGGGGGTCAGCTCCAAGGAGTGTGTTCCCAGCCAAATAAAGACGTATGAAAAATACATAAGCACAGATAAGACAGAACAGGTAAATAGCTCTGGTTATGGATGGAGAGGGTTACATATGAAAGGAACAGAAGTGAGGGGCTGGAGATTCTGGGAGCTGTGGGCAAGAGTGGGACAGAAGTGTATTTGGAGCAAGATTTCAAGGAAGGGAGGGCTGTGGTTTAGTGGGTAGGTGCCAGTAGGAAGCAGACTTGCTTGGAAAAAACCAACAGTATTGTACAAGACTTGAGTTGGTCCCAGTCACACCTATTGTGTAAGGCTTAAAGCACGCAAAATGTAGGATTCTGGGTTGTTGAGGTGTTTTTCTGCTTCTGGAAGGACTGGGATGCTACTGTAAATCACCAAGGGCTTCTGTCATCCTTAATTAGATTGTTCATAGAGCAGGACTCTGCCAAGGCAGGGTTCAGATGTTTGTGACTTTTTTTTTTTGCTAGGCAATGGAGTTAAGTGACTTGCCCAGGGTCACACAGCTAGTAAGTGTTATAAGTCTGTCAAATTTGAACTCAGGTCCTCCTGAATCCAGGGCCAGTGCTCTATCCACCGTGCCACCTAGATCTAATTCTTACTTACAACATCACTAATGTGAAAATATGTTTAATAGGAATGTGTACGTATAGCCTATACCAGATTGCACTCCATCTTGGGGAGGGAGGTGGAGAGAGAGGGGGAGAAAAATTTAAAACTCAAAAGCTTATGGAAGTGATTGTTGATAAATCAAAATAAATTAATTTTAAAAAAGATATAGATAAAAAAAATAAAACCTAAACCTGCCACTTGTCTGCCCCTTCCCTCTCTGTCTGTCACCCCAGACCTCTGTCTGACCTCTGGAGCCAAGCAGAATTGATGAGGACATTTCTACTCCACAAGACAGCCTTTCACTTACCTGACCACACTGATAGGTTATCTCTCCTCTCCAGCCAAGCACCCTGTTTTCTGAATACTGTTTCTTTGTGTGTGTGTGTGTGTGTGTGTAAATGTATATTATGATGTGCATACATGTATATGTATGATGTAGATGTGTATGTACATGTATGATGAGTGTGTCTCTGTGTGTGTGTATATATATTATATATATTATATATATATATTTTATATATAATATATATATATATATGGTGTGTGTGTGTGTAGGGGGTAGAGGACAAAAGAAAACTTGGGAGAAAGCAAGACACCCCCCAAAAAGTGGTATTTAGGAGAACGTTGTCTCTGTGTTGAAGGTTGGGGGTGGTGTGAAACAGGATAACCTAGCATCAGCTCTGTTCAAAGCCTAGGTCTAGGACCTAGACACTTATCAGCTGTGTGACCCTGAGCAAGTCACTGAACCTCTGTCTGCCTCAGTTTTCTCATCTGTAAAATGGTGATAATAATAGTCCTTCCCTCACAGGGTTGTTGAAAGGATCAAATGGGACAGAACTTGTAAAGTGTCTGGCAAACTTTAGCGTGCTAGCTATTATGATTATTACTGATCCCCTGGACAGACCTACTTCTCTAACCCCACCCTGGACCATGGGAACAGATGCTGTCAGACTGCTGCGGGGAAAGTGGAGTGGAAAGGCTGTTTGTTGGGTTTAGGGTCAGAGACCATGGGTTCCAACACATTTCCTACACATGTGACCTCAGACAGGTCACTTTTCCTTCTGTGCACCTCAGTTTCCTCACCTGTAAAAATTAGGGTGAGGGAGAATCTGCTGGAATCTGTTAGAATCTCCTTCCAGTTCTAAGTTGTCGGAGCTGGTGGGAGATTCTGGAGAGAAGGCCAGTATGGCAGATAAAGCCATGGGCCAGGGGTCAGGACACGCTGTGCTCTAAGACCAGCTCTCACGCTGACTGCCTGTGTGAGTCTGGTTGGGAGGTCTCTTCCTTTCTCCTGGTATTAACTTCCTCATCTGACAAATGAGAGATTGGGACTCCATGATTCCCAAGGCTGATTCTGACTCTTAGGATCATAGAAATTTTCAGCCAGAAGGAGCCCTGGAACTAACCTAATGGGACCCTAGCTTTACAGGAAAGAAAACAGCCTGAGAAAGGGAATGATCAGCACAGCCAGTAGGAGCCAAACTGGCTGGCGTTTGGATTCTAGCCTTCTGATCCAAATCGGGTTTCCCTGCCCTCCCATACTGCTGCTGTGATGCTAATGACCAGGCTCAATGAGCAGGCAACAGAACCGAAGGCCTACAGTGCTAGACTTTGTGTTGGGATGGTTCTAGGCTTTCTCTATACTAGGTGGTGTGATCCTGGGGAAATCATCTCACTGCATGGAGCCTCCATCTCCCCAGCTGGAGATGAAATGGGGTCACTAAAACACAGCCATCTGTAAGAAGCAAACAAGCTAATGTACGTCAGGTACTTTGCAAACCTTCTAGAGCAGGTATTAGGGAGTGTTTTGCTTTAAAAAACAAACAAACAAATCTATCATTTTGCTCGAAAAAACATTAAACCTAGATGTTGGAGACTTAATAATAATTAGCATTTATAGAGCACTTTAAGGTTGGAAAAGTGCTTTACAAACTCTATCTCATTTGATCCTCACAACAACCCTGGGAGGAAAGGGCCATTATTATCCCCATTTTACAGAGGAAGAAACAGAGGGTGAGATATTAAGTGATTGCTCAGGGTCCCACAGCTCCAAATCCAGGTTTTCTGACTACTGTATCTACCACTTAACTATTGCCACTAACTCACTATGTGACTTTGGGTAAGTTCCTTCACAGCTCTGTGCCTCAGCTTCCCCATTTGTAAAATGAGGGGTTTGGACTACATGACTGCTACGGGTTAATAAACCAATCAAGAAACATTTATTAAGTGCCTATTGTGTGCACCTGGAGAGGCTGTTTGGGGTAGTGATTAAAGAACTGGTCTGGTTCTCGGACGACTTGGGTTCAAGTCCTGCTTTCAGGTGTACTGGGCCTATGACTGGGGAAGTCACCTAACCTAGTGCTGCTGGCCTGGAAGTTACAAATGAGGTGGGGCTTACACTCTGATCAGAGACGGGGAATGTGAGTGAGAGGAGGTCAGACAGACGGGTCCGTTGCACACTCTAAACCTGACACGACCATTCCCTGCCCTCCAGAAGCTTAGCTTCCAAGGGGTGAGGGGCTGTGCTCCAGGCCGCCCCGCCTCCAGCAGGTTCCTTCTAGGGCAGGTTCTCCCGGGTGGGCTGCGCTGGACTGGGCTGGTGGGGCTCCGTCCCGCTCCTCCCTCTCCCCTCCCCTCCCCCCCACTGCGTCAGGGAGCGCGGCCCCCCTCGGCTCTCCAGGCCCCGCCCCCAGGGCGCGCCCCAGCCAATGGACTCGCAGCCGGCAGGGAGCCCGCTCGGCTGTGCTGTGCTGCTCGGCCGGGCCCCTCCGTGCCCCGATCTCCGCTGCCCTCCCGCCGCTGCCACTGCCGCCGCTCGGGCTCCGCAGCCTCCGCAGCCGCCGCTTCCGCCACCTTCTGCCGCAGCCGCCGCCGCCCTCTTCGAGACTTCCAGACTGACTCCGGTAAGGGTCTCCGGCCAGCCCGACCCCGCCCTGGGGGTGCACTCCCGGGGAGGGGGGCCCGAGGCGGCCTTGGGAGAGGGCTGGTGAGGGACCTGCGCGGCGTTCTGAAAGTAGGCGGCATGGTTAGGAGCTAGTAATGGGAACCCTTCGGGTCCTGAAATGAGGGGGGCAAGGTTAAGGAGCTGGTAATGGGCAGCTCTTCGGGTCCTGAAATGTGGGGGAGCAGTTAGGTTCCTGAAGAGGAGGGGGCAGCTAGGCTCCTAAAATGAGGCGGGGTGTCTCGAAATGCAGGGGAGGTACTTTGGCTCTTGCTGTGAAGGGCGGTGGGGAAGTATCCTGAATTGAGGAAGGGGCACTTAGGCATCTGTAATAAGTCTTCGGGGAGGGAGTATCCAGGGTCCTGGATGCCAAAGGAGAAGGGGGATGGGGAGGATCGAGGGCGCTGCAGTGGACTTTGCCTTCCCCCTTCCCCCTCTATTCTCCATCCCCTTTCTGTTCCACCTCCCTCCCCCTTTGGAAAGGATGTGGGAGGTAAAAGAATGACCATGTCTTTGGCACCCTGGAAATGGAGTGTCTTCTAAAGAATCGGAAACTTTCGTGCCTTGGGGGCTTGAGGGGTCGCTCTCTCTCTCTCTCTCTCTCTCTCTCTCTCTCTCTCTCTCTCTCACACACACACACACACACACACACACAAAAGAGTCCCATCTTGTAGCCTAAGAAAGGCTGCAGGTGATGGTGGGAATGTCACAATTGTCACTGGTGGATTAGCCCAGGTGGTCTTGGGCAAAGTCAGGCAGCAATACCTCCCTCCTTACGGAGGATTAGAAGTCCCCAACTTCTGTGTTAACTGGCTTCTCATTTGGAGCCTCCCTTCTCTGCCCCCTCTCTTTCCACCTGCCATTCTGGAATTGAGAGAGGCTTCTGCAAGGTTTTGTCTGAGGGGCCCAAAGAGCTTTCCACATTCTTCATTCAGGTCTGAGCCTCCCTGAGAAGGAGGCAAAGGACAGGTAGTTTACCTGGTTTACTGAGAAACAAGCATAATGTGAAGCCCAAGGTCAGCCAGGGGATCTGGGAACGTATGGGAGGAGCTGGTAGTCTGGGAAAAAGTGAGAGGGAGAGACAGATAGAGAGACAGTCTCCCTTTCCTGGTTCTGATAACGTTACCCAAACGAAGGTGATGCTCTACAAGAGAAGATTCACAGGGTTATTTTGAGGGACTAGCAGCTCTAGAAATGTTCACCTGGGGCTGGTACAGCAAGAGAAGGCAAAGGAACGGTTAGATCTCTCCCAGAGGCCCTCCTGATCCGGCACAGCCCACACCCAGAAGCACATCTACTATGCTGCAATCACCTAGGTACAATGAATGAAACAATGAATCTCCCCATTCTTTGAATGGCCAGCTCTCCTATTAGACTGTAAACTCCTTGAGGTCCTGGCTTTGCCTTATTCTGTATTTTCCACAGGGTCTTCTGACAGTGCTTAAAACTTAGTACTTAATAAATGTTTTGGACTTCATTGAATTGACAGTATAAGCAGATCCAAATCAATCTGATTTTGTTGAAAATATCTCCAGGGGAAAAAAAAGTTATCTCCAGGGGTCAGCCTTTTGTTCTCCATTTTGGCTTGGAGGGTAGTAGGTCAAACTTTGAGATGTGAATCGTTGGGGCTTCTTCATTCCCTTTTGAATAGAAGCAAAAATAGGAAGCAGGTGATTGAATGTTATACTCTTGAGGCTGTCACTTTTTCCAGTCATTCCCAAGGTTAAAAAAGACAAAATACATATAAAATCTGGGATTCCAGGATGGCTTGTGATTTACCAGCACTCTATGTAGGCATATTATAAACAATGAGAAGTTTATTTCCGGGAGGAACTCTATTGTCTGTGTTTTGGTAGGTTATGGGAAAAAAAAAGATAATCTGTTTCACCTTTTGGAGACCTGTCTTTTGTTGCACTGTTTTCTTCCATGGGGGTCTGGTTTCTGGTCATTCCAGATAGACAGGCATGTTTATTTCCTTCTAAGCAGCAGAACAAATTACTGAAAATGTCTGACCTGCACTCACTCTGTGCCCATGCTCCAAAGTGTCTTGGAGTAAGCCTCGGGAACTTTTTCTTTAACTTAACGTGACTGCCGACGTCACCCTTCAGTGTTAATGATACTCCGAGTGGCAGAAATCGAGGGTGTAAGGCGATCTGGGCTGATTGCTCACTCTCCTATTTGCTTCTGAGTCCCCAGAGAGCTGAAGCTGACATTTGTCTATTTGAGATCTGTTGGTTGGTACTTTGCCTGCAGGCCGGAGCTTTCTGCCTTTTCTGACATCAAAACAATCTCCAGGCTCTACTTGAACACGGAAAGACTTTTGAAAGGAGGTATTTTCTTTGAGTCCGTATGAGGAAGGAAAAAAAAAAAAGCCTGGCATTAGGACAGCCATGTGTGTCTCTGCGGAGGTTGGGAGGGGGCGGAGCCAGGCCGGGATGGGTCTGGCCCACCAGACCAAGGCTCCCTCCTCTGGGTCTGGGGGTGGGGTGGGGAGGGGTGGAAATGGCAGTTTTACAACCCAGATAGTAACTGAGGCTGGGATGATGGTCTGGCTTCGGAGGGCATGTCTGGCATTCCGGATTGCAGGACCCAATTTCCCGATTCATCAGAACGGTCCCAAGCAACTGTTGTTATTCCAGCTGGGGGATGGGGGCTCCCTGAGCCTGCCTCTCCCCAGGCTTCAAAGCCCTTGGCCTGCTCTTGAGATGCTCTCCGGTCCCCCTGCCGCCCCGCCTCTGGGCCCAGAGCCTCCCTCTGGTTAGCCTGGAGACGGACCTGAAACCGACAGATCCGGCCTTGGCCTTGGCCGCCTTGGAGTTGGGCGGGGCTCCAGCCGGGTAACCTTTTACCTACTTTTCTGGGTTCGTCACGTGACTCCAGAGCCTGGGGGAAGGGGAGGAGTGAGGCAGCCAACCAGTGGGGTGCTGAACTTGCCCTTCAAGTACCAGCGGCTGCTGCTGCTGCCGCTCCGCCGCAGCCGCTGCACCCACTCCCTAAACCAGCCGGCGAACCGAGATGCTGTCTCTCGGCCGTTCGACTGGCTTGATTTTTTCTTTTTCATACTGAAAGGGAAAATTGATTAGTCATTTAGCGGAGTGATTCTTGGCCAAATGAATCTGCCCCGATGTTGGGATTTCTAGAGTCGTGGTGCTTGGAAGTCGTCGTTCACGTTAGGACCTGTCTTACAAGCGCGTAAATGACCTCGGAAGGATGTTACTGTTTTCTGAGTTGAAGGCCCAGGATCAGTCCTGAGCTCTTGAGCTTTTCTCTCGAGGGCATATTAGAGACTAGTTGTCCTTTTTATCAAGGCTCTATCATTTGTTGAATCAAAATAGCTCACACATTAAGGTTTACAAATATTTCATTTGATCCTGAAAACAATCCTGGGAGGTGGATTCACCTATTATCAGTATGTATTATTATTAGCTATTATTATCTCCATTTTACAGATTGAGAAAACTGAGGCAACTTAAGTGACTTTCCCAAAGTCTCACAGTTAGTACTCCTCTGAGGTACGATTTGAATTCAGAATTTCTTGGGATCTAGTGTTTCACTTGTGGCACCTAGCTATTAAGAGTGGATTCTGAGGTGGTGCAGTGGATAGAGCACCGGCCCTGGAGTCAGGAGGACCTGAGTTCAAATCCTGCCTCAGACACTTAACGCTTACTGGTTGCATGACTCTGGGCAAGTCACTTAACCCAGATTGCCTCACCAAAAAAAGCAGGGGAAAAAAATCGGACTCTGGAGTCAGAGAACCCAGTTTCAAATCATGTCTCCAAAAGGACTGCCCTTCCCTGGCACTCAGTTTCCTCATGCCTAAAATGGCCCCTGAGATCCGACTTCCAGTCTGAGATCTGGGAGCTAACATTTTTCTGTTTCTGTTACTTTGATGCCTCTAATAAATTGCAGTAATGATGAAGAGTAAATATTATTTGGATGCACCTGGGGTACAGGGCAATTCATCCAAGCTCTACCTGAGTCACGTGTACCCGTGAACCTAGATCCTGGGGAATGTCCAGCTTTGCCTTTCATTCTCTCATGTTGATTAGTTTACAAAGACTAAGCATTTGTGTGTTCTTAGGCTCAGAAATGTGGGTTGGTGTCTTTTTTTATGATAACCAGTAGGAGAGAGGTGGTGCTGTTGGAATCTGAGCCCCCCAGCCCCCCAGATGTCCAGCACACCCCCTCACCTGCCATGCTAAGAGCAGCTGGAAAATATTTTCCTAAGGATTAGCTATTAGCCATCTACGTGGCATTTGCTGCCCCAGACAGCTTTTGGAAACAAGCAGATCATCATTTGGAATCATCAGTTATTGAAATCTGCCACTGTGGTCTTTCTGAGGCTGAGGGGGAGCCTGGAGAAAACAGTGTTCTGGAGTTCACAGGTCAGTTCCGGAGACCCCCCAGACTGAGCCACCCGTGGTGCTGAGCAACGTCAGAGGACAGGAGTGAGGGCTCCTGGGAGGGCACCGGATCTGAGCCTGACATTGAGGGATTTAGATCACATGGAGGTTTTGGGAGGGGGGAAGGAACAAGCATTTATCCAGTGCCCACTATATGCCAGGCACTGTGCTAAGTTCTTTGCAGATAAGATCTCATTTAGCCACGTGTTTGTCTTTCAAAAATTCTGCTTTGAAATTTCACAAATAAAAGGAGCTTTCCCGCCTCAGCAGCAGCACTGCCAAGGATGGGGCAGGAAAGGAAGCACTTGTCTCCAAGTGGTGTAATGGAAAGGTCTTGGTGCAAGATTAACAGTAGAGACACCCAAAATGAACCAGCTGTGAGTTAGTAATAAACCTCACAGCCTCGGAGCTGGGCATCCTAACCCAGGAGGGTCCTTCCTCTGTTACTGAGCTTTGGTGGGGTGAGACCCATGATGTCAGTCTAGCCTTGTCTCATGCAAAAGAAATGAGAATATTGGGGGCTGGGGAAGGGAGGAGAGTGGAATAATGGTGTATCTTCTTGTGAGGAAATCTGGGACTGAGGGGAAGCCACAAAATAAACATGGCCTGGTGCTCTGAAAATAGTGCCAAGAAGGCCAAAGATCAGAACGAGCCATGGCCAATGAGGAGAGCTGAAGATAAACAGGGCTTGGTGACTGTGGTGGTGGCTAAAGGGAAGATGAGGGAAGGAGCAGGATGACTGCCCAGGGTGGACAGGATGACACCTGATGACATAAGGCAGGGACCCCAGCTCTCCTCCTGCTCCCCTTCTCTCTGCTATGAAGCATGGGCTGGAAAAGGCTTGGCAAGAAGTTGTTGGTAAGAAACTGATGCCCAGGACGAGTAAGGAGATAATGAGATGGCACCTACCTGCCCTCGATGAGTTCTAGGTATGGGTCGGGATGAACTCAGTTCCTCCTAAGGAGGAAAGTGACAGACGGATTTGCCCAGTCACTCCCAGTAATTATGAAAGACCAGAGAGGTAGTGAATTAGTCAGTAAATGTTTGTTAGGTACCTATCTACCAGGCCCTTTGCTAATCACTGGTGATACAAAGACAGACAAAAAAGAGATCACCTGCTCTCAAGAAGCCCTAATGGTGACTACAGGACTGGATTGGGACCACAGATTAGATATTAATCATTCACTGTCCACTTGAAAGGAGGTCTGGGAAGGAGGCAGAGGGAGCCTCAGGGATCTGGGTTGGCCCTGTGCAATTATTTAATGTTTTTTATCAATAGACGGATGGAATTCTTATCAGGTTTTTAGAAGACACAAAGTTGGGAGGCATATACTGGATGCCAAGAAATCAAAGCAATATTGTTGGGCTAGGACATGGGGCCTGCTTTAGTTGGATGAAATTCAATAGAAATAAACGTGAAGATTTGAACTTGAGTTCAAAAAAGTTAACTTCAGGAGGTTTGGTAAGGTGGCAATTTTAATGGAAAAATCTGGCTGGGTTTTATTAACCTTCGTATTCAGTATGAGCCATCAGTGTGACAGGATGGCCAAATGAGTTAAGGAGATCTTGGGCTGCCGCAGAAGGTGCACCACTTCAGGAACCGTCGATGGGATGAGAGGTCCAAGCCTTCTGCCTTGGCCACACAAGGTCCAGAATCCTGGGCTCCGTTGTACCTGCTACAGGTAGGGGAGCGTCCGGGGGATGGCAGCCAGGACCAGGAAGGACCTGGAGCCCGTCCTGGGAGGGCCAGCTGAAGGAAGGGCTGATGTTTAGCCCAAAGAACACTGAGGGTGGGGTAGGGGAGGGGCTGTGCCCGAAGGGCCGGAACACCGCAGGTGCAACCGATTTGTTCTGCTTATCCTAGGAGGCAAGAACAAAGGGTAATGGGAGGAAGCTGCAAAGGAGCAAATTTGGCCTGGATCTAAGGGGAAAGATGCTAACGATTGGAGCTGTCCTCAGTGGAATGGGGTGCAGGGAGAAGGAGTGGGTTCTAGGGCATCTGTGAAGTTCTGGGAATGCAAAGCATCCCTACCCTCCAGGAATCCACCTACAATCTAAGGAGAAAGCAACATATGCAGCAGAAGTGGACCCCAAAACTCTACACTGTCAGCACTGGGATGCTGGAAGCCCTGGCCACTGGGGCCCAGGAAAGGCCTTATGTGGGAAGCGGGCCTTGGGCTGAGCTTTGGAAGAGACTCGGGAGCTTAAGAGGCAGGGGTGAGGAGGAGAAGTGCATTCCCGGGATGAGGCCCAGCCAGGGCAAAGGCTCAAAGATGGAAGATGGATGTTGAGTGTGAGGAACGGCTAGTAGGTCAGTTTGTCGGGGCGTCGGGTGTGTGTATTTGGCAGGGCTTTGAACGCTGGCTGCCTACATTTGCTCCTAGCCCCAGTTGGGACCAGTAAAGCGCTGTAAGAGGGCAGGACATTGTCGGAGCAGAGCTTTAAAAAGAAAAAACGACTATGGCATCGGGTGGGATGCAATGGAAAGGGGAGAGGTTGGAGGCTGTGGCATAAATCTAGGTGAGAGGTGAGGAGGCCCTGAGCTGAGGGGCAGGGCATTCATCCGCACTCTGGCACCGCCCTGTGCCCTCCCGGCAGCCTGTGTGGTGGCCTGAAGCTGGAGGCACAGTACGTTGTGAATCGAGTTGGAGGCAGAGGGAATGAGCACCGGCTCTGCAACAGGGGACTGAGTCTGTCAGAGCTCCTGGGCCCCCTGGGCAGTGGGAGGCAGGCTGATTAGGGGAGCCCCAAGATTTGGGTTCCAGACCTTTGCAATTTTCTAGGGGGAAATCGCTGAACCACTGTGCCTTAGTTTTTCTTCCGAAATCGGGGCTAGATAACTGCCCTGCCAAAAAGGGTGAAAAGAGCAGTTCAAAGGAATCTTGCTGTCAACAAGCATTTATTAAGCGTTTATTGTATACTAGGCACTCTCCTAACCGCTAGGGATACAAATACAAGCCACAATAAAGACACAAGTCAAGTATGAAGTGTTTAAAAGATAACGGCTAAATTCCTAGGCTGGTATAACAATGTCGCTACTTACTTTACTTAGACTTCATTTCCTGAAATAAGGGGCAGGGAGGATGATTAGGAGGATTTTGCTGCAAAGGCTTAGTTACCCAATGTGGAGAGCTAACCTTGGAGTCAGGAGGACACGGGCACCGCTTCAGCTTCAGACACACACAGTTTGTGGGACTCTGGGCTAACTGCTTAACCCTTTATCGCCCTCTCTTTGGACTATCAGTTACAGAGAAGAGTTACAGTTGGCAGAGGGACTTTCCTCTTTGCATAGACCAGTAGTTCTCAAAGGATAGTTCAGGTATCCTTGGGGGTTCCCAAGACTTTTAGGGGGATCCTAAGGTCAAAACTATTTTTATAATAATACTAAGATGCTTTCCTTTCTCGTGTGGCAAATATCAGTAGAAATGAGCCATATAAACAAAAGCTCTTTAGGGTCAGGTCCTCAGCCATTTTTTAAGAGTGTAAAAGGGTCCTAAGATAAAAATATTTGGGAACCATTGAGGTAGTACAGTGAAATCCGAGATTCCACCCCTGTGCCTTTATGGCATCTTTGTTAATCCTTCCAGACTCTGTAATTTCAACCCTGGGGGTTCTCCTTCCACTGACGCAGGTCTACATAGTTAGATGATTTTTTCAAAGGATTGCTTTGGCTGTCTCAATGAGGCTGGTATCAGCCAAGACATGAGTGAACTGGACAGACTGGCTTGAATGGCCTTCTAATGGGCAGAAGCTGCCAGAGCTTATATCATGGTGGTGGCACACTGTCTGCTTCCAAAATTGCCTCCTTCTCCTCCCCCCCACCCAAGTAGGAGAAGGTGTCAAGCTTTGTTCAAGAATTCTGCATTGGGATGAGATAAAGAGCCGTTAAAAATAGAGGCATTTGACTTTGAGCAAGACTGAGTATCCGCACTTTTTAAACAGCTCTCTCCAAGTCTTTTTTTTTATTAATTTATTTTGATTTATCAACAATCACTTCCATATGCTTTTGAGTTGAAAATTTTTCTCCCCCTTCCTCCCCCCCACCCTCCCCAAGACTGTGCACAATCTGATATAGGCTTTACATTTACATACCCATTAAACATATTTTCACATTAGTGAAGTTGTAAGTAAAAATTAAAACCAATAGGAGGAACCATCAGAAAGATGAAACAAAACTCAACAGAAGATAAAAATAAGGGATAGCGATTCGACTTCCATAGTTCTTTCTTTGGATGTGGACAGCATTTTCCATCCCGAGGCCTCTGGAGATGTCTTAGATCCTCGTAATGCTGAGAAGGGTTCAGTTTAACAATCTTAGTCATTGCATAACGTGGCTGTTACTGTGTACAAAGTCCTCTTGGTTCTGCTCACTTCACTCAGCATCAGACCATACAAGTCTTTCCAGGTTTTTCTGAAGTCAGCCTGCTCATCATTTCTTATAGCACAATAGTATTCCATTATATCCATATACCACAACTTGCTCAGCCATTCCCCAATGGATGGGCATCCCCTCTCAATTTCCAATTCTTTGCCACCACAAAAAGAGCTGCTGTGAATACTTTTGTACACGTGGGTCCTTTTCCCATTTGTTTGATCTCTTTGGGATATAGCCCTAGAAGTGCTATTGCTGGATCAAAGGGTATGCACAGTTTTGTAGCCCTTTGGGCATAGTTCCAAATTGTTCTACAAAATGGTTGGATCATTTCACAACTCCACCAACAAAGCATTAGCGTTCCAGTTTTCCCACATCCTCTCCAACATTTATCATTTTCCTGTTTTGTCATGTTGGCCAATCTGATAAGTGTGATGTGGTGCCTCAGAGTTGTTTTGATTTGCATTCTCCAAGTCTTTAAAGTAGAATCCTACAAAGTTTGAGGCAGCCCAGGACTATTCTCTCTCTCTTTTTTCTGCATCCTCAGCTCTTCACTTCAACAAACATGAATGAGACCTGCTGGTTTCATTACCCCTCCACCTCTGCCTTTTGGGGTCCCCTTGCTACTCCCCAAGCCCAGATCCTCCTCCTCTCTGGGCCAGGTGTTTGGGAGATCTTTGAATGTTACTCAAAACCTCCTGGGGGTTCCACTGTGCCTAGATTTCTCGATTACAGGGATCTGGATTAACCCTGAATCTCATTTCTCAGAATCCCAGAGTTGGAGGAGGCCCAAGAGCCCATCTAGTCTGGCCTGTCTGTGGACAGGCATCTCTTCCTTGACACACCTGGCAGATAGCCATCCAGTCTGTGCTTTCCCGATTGGTCTGGTGACCCCTGTCCTGGTGCTTTCCCCACCATGCCATAGCTGACTTTCCTGGAGAGGAAAAAGGTTTGACTGGCCACCAGGCTCCAAAGGCCCCTTTCCATCCCTCTTTTGGTCATGTTTTATGCATCAAAATGGAGCTCAGCCTGTGGTGTCAGGCCACCCCAGACCTTGGTTATGGAACAGGGCAGGCTGCCACGGGGCAATGGTGTGTGTGTGATGGAAGGAGATGTGGGTGCCACTGAAGCAGACCTGTAGGAGGTGGACAGCTTCAGCTTAGCCTTGCTGAAGAATCATCTGAAGGCTCCATTTCTGGCAAGTGGCTTGAAAATGATATTTTGACATCCATTCCATGCAGTGAAACTAAAACTCATTTGCCAGGCATCTAGTCTGGTTAAAAAATACAGTCTTGGCAGAGAGGGAGGTAGAAATATCAGCTGTGGCCTGTTTGCGTTTTCCCCCCTTGGGGATTTTCTGTCAACTCCATTTAAATGAGCAGGCAGTGACCCAGGATGTCTTCAGTCCTGGATGCTTCTGGCCCTGCTGGTCCCCAGACAGGAAATTCTCTGTCCCTATTCAGTTTTGGAGAAAATACATGGGGCCGGTCTCCTTTCTTGTGCCTGTGGCCTCTCCATTGCCTGGCCTTTCCCTCAATAGAGGCAGTTCTGTGCACTCCTTTCCTAGGAGGTCAGAATCAGGCTGCATCACAAAGCAACAAATAAAACCGAAATGTGCATCTTTTGCCAACATTGTTCTTATTAGCTAGTGGCTGTGGTGAGTTGTGGCTGTGCTTCAGCCCCTCCTGAATACACAGATTATTGATATGTATGTAAAGAGGAAGAGCAGGAGAGAAAAGGGGGGGAGAGAGAAGGAAGGACGGGGAGAGAAGGGAGAGGGAGAGAGAGAAGGAACGAGAGACAGGGGAGAGAGAAGGGAAGGAGAAAAAGAGAAAGAAAGGGAGAGAGGAGGAGAGAGAAAAGGAGAGAAGAGAGGAAGAGAGAGAAAGAAGGAGAGGAAGGGAGAGAGGGAGAGAGAGAGAGGGGCAAAATTAGTTGGGGGAGGGGGGAAGAGAAAGAAGTCTATAGGGGTTACTCTAGAGGACACATCAGTGCAAATGCCCTATTGTTCTTGAGGACTAATGTCTCCTATTAGTAAAAGCCTGAATGAACTACTTGTGCCTTCCCCTCCAAGGTGACTGCATATGTGTTTTAATATGTCTGTACATGTACAGGTCATCTCTCCCCCTTTAAAATGTAGGCTCATTGATGGCAGATACTGTTTTCGCTTCTGTCTCTGTATCTCTAGTACCTAGCACAGTACTTGACACATAGTAGGTTT